>NC_141004.1:9825773-10425773 GCF_052327205.1 Somniosus microcephalus
GAGACAGAGACACTGATCTAGGGGGACAGATACACTGATCTAGGGGGACAGTTACACTGACCCAGGGAAAAAGATACACTGATCTAGGGGGACAGGTACATGGATCTAGGGGGACAGATGCACTGATCTAGGGGACAGATACACTGATCTAGTGGGACAGATACACTGATCTAGGGAGACAGATACACTGATCTAAGGGGACAGATACACTGATTTTGGGAGACAGATACACTGATCTAGGGAGACAGATACACTGATCTAGGGGACAGATACACTGATCTACGGAGACAGATACACTGATCTAGGGAGACAGATACACTGATCTACGGAGACAGATACACTGATCTAGGGAGAGAGATACACTGATCTAGGGGTACAGATACATTGATCTAGGGGACAGATACACCGATCTTGCGAGACAGATACACTGATCTAGCGTGAGAGATACACTGATCTAGGGGGACAGATACACTGATCTAGGGGGACAGTTACACTGAACTAGGGAGACAGATACACTGATCTAGGGGACAGGTACACTGATGTAGCGGGACAGATACACTGATCTAGGGAGGCAGATACACTGATCTAGGGGGACAGATACACAGATCTAGGGAGACAGATACACTGATCTAGGGGACAGATACACTGATCTAGTGGGACAGATACACTGATCTAGGGAGACAGATACACTGATCTCGGGGGACAGCTACACTGATCTAGGGAGACAGATACACTGGTCCAGGGAGACAGATACACTGATCTACGGAGACAGATACACTGATCTAGGGGGACAGATACACTGATCTAGGGGTACAGATACATTGATCTAGGGGGACAGATACACTGATCTTGGGAGCCAGATACACTGATCTAGCGTGAGAGATACTCTGATCTAGGGGACAGATACACTGATCTATGGGGGCAGATACACTGCTCTATGGGGGCAGATACACTGATCTAGGGGACAGATACACTGATCTACGGAGAAAGATACACTGATCTAGGGAGACAGATACACTGATCTACGGAGACAGATACACTGATCTAGGGAGACAGATACACTGATCTAGGGGTACAGATACATTGATCTAGGGGGACAGATACACTGATCTTGGGAGCCAGATACACTGATCTAGCGTGAGAGATACACTGATCTAGGGGGACAGATACACTGATCTATGGGGGCAGATACACTGCTCTATGGGGGCAGATACACTGATCTATGGGCAGATACACTGATCTAGGGGGACAGATACACTGATCGAGTGACAGATACACTGATCTATGGGGGCGGATACACTGATCTTTGGGGCAGATACACTGATCTATGGGGGCAGATACACTGATCTAGGGGACAGATACACTGATCTAGGTGTCAGATACACTGATCTAGGGGACAGATACAGCGGTCTAGGGGGACAGATACACTGATCCAGTGGGACAGATACACTGATCTAGGGGACAGATACATTGATCTAGGGGACAGATACACTGATTAGGGGGACAGATACACTGACCTAAGTGACAGATACACTGATCTAGGGGTAGAGATACACTGATCTAGGAGACAGATACACTGACCTAGGGAGACAGATACACTGACATAGGGGGACAGATACACTGATCTAGGGAGACAGATACACTGATCTAGGGGGACAGATACACTGATCTAGGGGGACAGATACACTGATCTAGGGAGTCAGATACACTGATCTAGGGGACAGATACACTGACCTAGTGAGACAGAGATACTGATCTAGGGGGACAGATACACTGATCTAGGGGGACAGTTGCACTGACCCAGGGAAACAGATACACTGATCTAGGGGACAGATACACAGATCTAGGAGACAGATACACTGATCTAGGGGGACAGATACACTGATCTAGGGAGACAGATACACTGATCTAGGGAGACAGATACACTGATCTAGGGGACAGATACACTGATCTACGGAGACAGATACACTGATCTAGGGAGACAGATACACTGATCTACGGAGACAGATACACTGATCTAGGGAGACAGATACACTGATCTAGGCGTACAGATACACTGATCTAGGGGGACAGATACACTGATCTTGGAGACAGATACACTGATCTACGGAGACAGATACACTGATCTAGGGAGACAGATACACTGATCTAGGGGTACAGATACACTGAACTAGGGAGACAGATACACTGATCTAGGGGGACAGATACACTGATCTAGGGAGACAGATACACTGATCTACGGAGACAGATACACTGATCTAGGGAGACAGATACACTGATCTAGGGGTACAGATACACTGATCTAGGGGGACAGATACACTGATCTAGGGAGACAGATACACTGATCTACGGAGACAGATACACTGATCTAGGGGTACAGATACATTGATCTAGGGGGGACAGATACACTGATCTAGGGGGACAGATACACTGATCTAGGGGGACAGATACACTGATCTAGGGGTCAGTTACACTGAACTAGGGAGACAGATACACTGATCTAGGGGGACAGGTACACTGATGTAGGGGGACAGATACACTGAGCTAGGGAGGCAGATACACTGATCTAGGGGGACAGATACACAGATCTAGGGAGACAGATACGCTGATCTAGGGGACAGATACACTGATCTAGTGGGACAGATACACTGATCTAGGGAGAGAGATACACTGATCTAGGGGGACAGCTACACTGTTCTAGGGAGACAGATACACTGGTCTAGGGAGACAGATACACTGATCTAGGGAGACAGATACACTGATGTACGGAGACAGATACACTGATCTAGGGAGACAGATACACTGATCTAGGGTACAGATTCATTGATCTAGGGGGACAGATACACTGATCTTGGGAGACAGATACACTGATCTAGCGTGAGAGATACACTGATCTAGGGGGACAGATACACTGATCTAGGGGGACAGATACACTGATCTAGGGGGACAGATACACTGATCTAGGGGGACAGTTACACTGAACTAGGGAGACAGATACACTGATTTAGGGGGACAGGTACACTGATGTACGGGGACAGATACACTGATCTAGGGAGACAGATACACTGATCTAGGGGACAGATACACTGATCTAGGGGGACAGATACACTGATCTAGGGAGACAGATGCACTGATCTAGGGAGACAGATACACTGATCTACGGAGACAGATACACTGATCTACGGAGACAGATACACTGATCTAGGCAGACAGATGCACTGATCTATGTGACAGGTACACTGATCTAGGGGGACAGATAAACTGATCTAGGGGGACAGATACACTGATCTAGAGGGACAGATACACTGATCTAGGGGGATAGATACACTGATCTAGGGAGACAGATACACTGATCGAGGGGGACAGATACACTGATCTAGGGAGGCAGATACACTGATCTAGGGGACAGATACACTGACCTAGGGAGACAGATACACTGATCTACGGAGACAGATACACTGATCTAGGGGGACAGATACAAAGATCTAGGGAGACAGATACACCGATCTAGGGGACAGATACACTGATCTAGTGGGACAGATACACTGATCTAGGGAGACAGATACACTGATCGATGGGGACAGATACACTGATCGAGGGAGACAGATACACTGATCTAGGGAGACAGATACACTGATCTAGGGGACAGATACACTGATCTACGGAGACAGATACACTGATCTAGGGAGACAGATACACTGATCTATGGAGACAGATACACTGATCTAGGGAGACACATACACTGATCTAGTGTACAGATACACTGATCTAGGGAGACCGATACACTGATCTAGGAGACAGATACACTGATCTAGGGAGACAGATACACTGATCTAGGGAGACAGATACACTGATCTACGGAGACAGATACACTGATCTAGGGAGACACATACACTGATCTAGGTGTACAGATACACTGATCTAGGGAGACCGATACACTGATCTAGGGAGACAGATACACTGATCTAGGGAGACAGATACACTGATCTACGGAGACAGATACACTGATCTACGGAGACAGATACACTGATCTAGAGGGACAGATACACTGATCTAGGGAGACAGATACACTGATCTACGGAGACAGATGCACTGATCTAGGGAGACAGATACACTGATCTACGGAGACAGATACACTGATCTAGGGAGACAGATGCACTGATCTAGGTGACAGATACACTGATCTAGGGAGACAGATACACTGATCTACGGAGACAGATACACTGATCTAGGGAGACACATACACTGATCTAGGTGTACAGATACACTGATCTAGGGAGACCGATACACTGATCTAGGGAGACAGATACACTGATCTACGGAGACAGATACACTGATCTAGGGAGACAGATACACTGATCTAGGGGGACAGATACACTGATCTAGGGAGACAGATACACTGATCTACGGAGACAGGTGCACTGATCTAGGGAGACAGATACACTGATCTACGGAGACAGATACACTGATCTAGGTGACAGATACACTGATCTAGGGGGAGAGATACACTGATCTAGGGAGTCAGATACACTGATCTAGGAGGATAGATACACTGATCTAGGGAGACAGAGACACTGATCAATGGAACAGATACAATGACATAGGGGACAGATACACTCATCTAGGGGGACAGCGATACTGATCCAGGGAGACAGATAAACTGATCTAGGGAGACAGATACACTGATCTAGTGGGACAGATACACTGATCTAGGGACAGATACACTGATCTTGGGGACGGATTCACTGATCTAGGGGACAGATAATCTAATCTAAGCACACAGATACACTGATCTAAGGATGGATGCACTGATCTAGGGGGACATATACACTGTTCTAGGGGGACAGATACACTGATCTAGGGGTCAGTTACACTGATCTAGGGGTCAGTTACACTGAACTAGGGAGACAGATACACTGATCTAGGGGGACAGGTACACTGATGTATGGGGACAGATACACTGATCTAGGGAGGCAGATACACTGATCTAGGGGGACAGATACACAGATCTAGGGAGACAGATACACTGATCTAGGGGACAGATACACTGTTCTAGTGGGACAGATACACTGATCTAGGGAGACAGATACACTGATCTAGGGGGACAGCCACACTGATCTAGGGAGACAGATACACTGGTCTTGGGAGACAGATACACTGATCTACGGAGACAGATACACTGATCTAGGGGGACAGATACACAGATCTAGGGAGACAGATACACTGATCTAGGGGACAGATACACTGATCTAGTGGGACAGATACACTGATCTAGGGAGACAGATCCACTGATCTAGGGGGACAGATACACTGATCTAGGGAGACAGATACACTGATCTAGGGAGACAGATACACTGATCTAGGGGACAGATACACTGATCTACGGATTCAGATACACTGATCTAGGGAGACAGATACACTGATCTACGGAGACAGATACACTGATCTAGGGAGACAGATACACTGATCTAGGGGTACAGATTCATTGATCTAGGGGGACAGATACACTGATCTTGGGAGACAGATACACTGATCTAGCGTGAGAGATACACTGATCTAGGGGGACAGATACACTGATCTGGGGGGACAGATACACTGATCTAGGGGGACAGATACACTGATCTAGGGGGACAGTTACACTGAACTAGGGAGACAGATACACTGATCTAGGGGGACAGGTACACTGATGTACGGGGACAGATACACTGATCTAGGGAGACAGATACACTGATCTAGGGGGACAGATACACTGATCTAGGGGGACAGATACACTGATCTAGGGAGACAGATACACTGATCTACGGAGACAGATACACTGATCTAGGCAGACAGATGCACTGATCTATGTGACAGGTACACTGATCTAGGGGGACAGATAAACTGATCTAGGGGGACAGATACACTGATCTAGAGGGACAGATACACTGATCTAGGGGGACAGATACACTGATCTAGGGAGACAGATACACTGATCGAGGGGGACAGATACACTGATCTAGGGAGGCAGATACACTGATCTAGGGGACAGATACACTGACCGAGGGAGACAGATACACTGATCTAGGGAGACAGATACACTGATCTAGGGGACAGATACACTGATCTACGGAGACAGATACACTGATCTATGGGGACAGATACACTGATCTAGGGAGACAGATACACTGATCTAGGGAGACAGATACACTGATCTAGGGGACAGATACACTGATCTACGGAGACAGATACACTGATCTAGGGAGACAGATACACTGATCTACGGAGACAGATACACTGATCTAGGGAGACACATACACTGATCTAGGTGTACAGATACACTGATCTAGGGAGTCCGATACACTGATCTAGGGAGACAGATACACTGATCTAGGGAGACAGATACACTGATCTAGGGGGACAGATACACTGATCTAGGGGGACAGATACACTGATCTAGGGGGACAGATACACTGATCTAGGGGGACAGATACACTGATCTAGGGGGACAGATACACTGATCTAGGGGGACAGTTACACTGAACTAGGGAGACAGATACACTGATCTAGGGGGACAGGTACACTGATGTACGGGGACAGATACACTGATCTAGGGAGACAGATACACTGATCTAGGGGGACAGATACACTGATCTAGGGGGACAGATACACTGATCTAGGGAGACAGATACACTGATCTACGGAGACAGATACACTGATCTAGGCAGACAGATGCACTGATCTATGTGACAGGTACACTGATCTAGGGGGACAGATAAACTGATCTAGGGGGACAGATACACTGATCTAGAGGGACAGATACACTGATCTAGGGGGACAGATACACAGATCTAGGGAGACAGATACACCGATCTAGGGGACAGATACACTGATCTAGTGGGACAGATACACTGATCTAGGGAGACAGATACACTGATCTATGGGGACAGATACACTGATCTAGGGAGACAGATACACTGATCTAGGGAGACAGATACACTGATCTAGGGGACAGACACACTGATCTACGGAGACAGATACACTGATCTAGGGAGACAGATACACTGATCTACGGAGACAGATACACTGATCTAGGGAGACAGATACACTGATCTACGGAGACAGATACACTGATCTAGGGAGACAGATACACTGATCTAGGGGGACAGATTCACTGATCTAGGGAGACAGATACACTGATCTACGGAGACAGATGCACTGATCTAGGGAGACAAATACACTGATCTACGGAGACAGATACACTGATCTAGGGAGACAGATACACTGATCTAGGTGACAGATACACTGATCTAGGGGGAGAGATACACTGATCTAGGGAGTCAGATACACTGATCTAGGAGGATAGATACACTGATCTAGGGAGACAGAGACACTGATCAATGGAACAGATACACTGACATAGGGGACAGATACACTCATCTAGGGGGACAGCGATACTGATCTAGGGAGACAGATAAACTGATCTAGGGGGACAGATACACTGATCTAGTGAGACAGATACACTGATCTAGGGAGATAGATACACTGATCTAGGGAGACAGATGCACTGATCTAGGGAGACAGATACACTGATCTAGTGGGACAGATACACTGATCTAGGGACAGATACACTGATCTAGGGGACGGATTCACTGATCTAGGGGACAGATAATCTAATCTAGGCACACAGATACACTGATCTAATGATGGATGCACTGATCTAGGGGGACATATACACTGATCTAGGGGTACAGATACACTGATCTACGGAGACAGGTACACTGATCTAGCGGACAGATACACTGATCTCGGGGACAGATACACTGATCTAGGGTACAGATACACTGATCTGGGGAGACAGATACACTGATCTAGGGGGACAGATACATTGATCTAGGGAGACAGATACACTGATCTGAGGAGAGAGAGACACTGATCTAGGGAACAGATACACTGATCTAGCGGACAGATACACTGATCTAGGGAGACAGATAAACTGATCTAGGGGACAGATACACTGATCTAGGGGACAGATAAACTGATCTAGTGAGACAGATAAACTGATCTGGGGAACCGATACACTGATCTAGGATGACAGATACACTGATCTAGGGGACAGATACACTGAACTACGGAGACAGATGCACTGATCTGGGGAGAGAGAGTCTCTGATCTAGGGGACAGATACACTGATCTAGTGAGACAGATACACTGAACTAGGGGACAGATACACTGATCTAGGGGACAGATACACTGATCTAGTGAGACAGATACACTGATCCAGGGCAACAGATACACTGATCTAGGGGACAGATACACTGATCTAGGGAGACAGATACATTGATCTAAGGAGACATATACACTGATCTAGGGATGGATAAGCTGATGTGGGGGAGAGATTCACTGATCTATGGGCACAGATTCACTGATCTGGGGGGACAGATACACTGATCTAGGGAGTCTGATACACTGATTTAGGGAGACAGATACACTGATCTAGGGAAATATATACTCTGATCTAGGGGGTCGGATACACTGATTTAGGGAGACAGATACACTGATCTAGGGTGACAGATACATTGATCTAGGGAGACAGATACACAGATCTAGTGAGTCTGATACACTGATCTACGGAGACACAGACAGTGATCTAGGGGAACACATACACTGACTTAGGGGGAGATACACACTGATCTAGGGAGACAGATACACTGATCTAGGGAGTCAGATACACTGATCTAGGAGGATATATACACTGATCTAGTGAGAGAGAGATACTGATCTAGCGAGACAGAGACACTGATCTAGGGAGACAGATACACTGATCTACGGAGACAGATACACTGATCTAGTGGGACAGATACACTGATCGAGGGGGACAGAAACACTGATCTAGGGAGACAGATACACTGATCTAGGGGGACAGATACACTGATCTAGGGGGACAGATACACTGATCTAGGGGGATAGATACACTGATCTAGGGAGACAGATACACTGATCTAGGGACACAGATGCACTGATCTAGGGGATAGATACACTGATCTAAGGGGACAGATACACTGATCTAGGGAGACAGATACACTGATCTAGGGAGACAGATACACTGATCGAGGGATACAGATACACTGATCTAGGGGGACAGATACACTGATCTAGGGAGACATACACTGATCTAGGGAGACAGATACACTGATCTAGGGGGACAGATACACTGATCCAGGGAGAGAGATACACTGATCATGGGGGACAGATACACTGATCTAGGGGGACAGATACACTGATCTAGGGGGACAGATACACTGATCTCGGGAGACAGATACACTGATCTAGGGGGACAGAGGCACTGATCTAGGGAGACAGATACACTGGTCGAGGGATACAGATACACTGATCTAGGGGGACAGATACAATGATCTACGGGGACAGATACACTGATCTAGGGAGACATACACTGATCTAGGGGGACAGATACACTGGTCTAGGGAGACAGATACACTGATCTAGGGAGACAGATACACTGAGCTAGGGGGACAGATACACTGATCTAGGGAGACAGATACACTGATCTAGGGGGACAGATACACTGATCTAGGGGGACAGATACACTGATCTAGGGAGACAGATACTCTAATCTAGGGGGACAGATACACTGATCTAGGGGGACAGGTACACTGATCTAGGGAGACAGATACACTGATCTAGGGAGACAGATACACTGATCTAGGGGATAGATACACTGATCTAGGGGGACAGCTACACTGATCTAGGGGGACAGATGCACTGATCTAGGGACAGATACACTGATCTAGGGACAGATACACTGATCTACGGAGACAGATAGTCTGTTCTAGGGGACAGGTACACTGATCTATGGGGGCAGATACACTGATCTATGGGGCAGATACACTGATCTAGAGGGACATATTCACTGATCTCGGGGGACAGATACACTGATCTAGGGGGACAGATACACTGATCTATGTGGGCAGATACACTGATCTATGGGGGCAGATACACTGATCTATGGGGGCAGATACACTGATCTAGGGGGACAGATACACTGATCTAGCGGACAGATACACTGATCTACAGGGGCAGATACACTGATCTATGGGGCAGATACACTGATCTGTGGGGGCAGATACACTGAACTAGGTGTCAGATACACTGATCTAGGGGACAGATACAGCGATCTAGGGGGACAGATACACTGATCTAGTGGGACAGATACACTGATCTAGGGGACAGATACACTGATCTAGGGGACAGATACACTGATTCGGGGGACAGATACACTGACCTAGGGGACAGATACACTGATCTACGGGTAGAGATACACTGATCTAGGGAGACAGATACACTGACCTTGGGAGACAGATACACTGATCTAGGGGTACAGATACACTGATCTAGGGGGACAGATACACTGATCTAGGGAGACAGATACACTGATCTAGGGGGACAGATACACTGATCTAGGGAGACAGATGCACTGATCTAGGGAGACAGATACACTGATCTAGTGGGACAGATACACTGATCTAGGGACAGATACACTGATCTAGGGGACGGATTCACTGATCTAGGGGACAGATAATCTAATCTAGGCACACAGATACACTGATCTAATGATGGATGCACTGATCTAGGGGGACATATACACTGATCTAGGGGTACAGATACACTGATCTACGGAGACAGGTACACTGATCTAGCGGACAGATACACTGATCTCGGGGACAGATACACTGATCTAGGGTACAGATACACTGATCTGGGGAGACAGATACACTGATCTAGGGGGACAGATACATTGATCTAGGGAGACAGATACACTGATCTGAGGAGAGAGAGACACTGATCTAGGGAACAGATACACTGATCTAGCGGACAGATACACTGATCTAGGGAGACAGATAAACTGATCTAGGGGACAGATACACTGATCTAGGGGACAGATAAACTGATCTAGTGAGACAGATAAACTGATCTGGGGAACCGATACACTGATCTAGGATGACAGATACACTGATCTAGGGGACAGATACACTGAACTACGGAGACAGATGCACTGATCTGGGGAGAGAGAGTCTCTGATCTAGGGGACAGATACACTGATCTAGTGAGACAGATACACTGAACTAGGGGACAGATACACTGATCTAGGGGACAGATACACTGATCTAGTGAGACAGATACACTGATCCAGGGCAACAGATACACTGATCTAGGGGACAGATACACTGATCTAGGGAGACAGATACATTGATCTAAGGAGACATATACACTGATCTAGGGATGGATAAGCTGATGTGGGGGAGAGATTCACTGATCTATGGGCACAGATTCACTGATCTGGGGGGACAGATACACTGATCTAGGGAGTCTGATACACTGATTTAGGGAGACAGATACACTGATCTAGGGAAATATATACTCTGATCTAGGGGGTCGGATACACTGATTTAGGGAGACAGATACACTGATCTAGGGTGACAGATACATTGATCTAGGGAGACAGATACACAGATCTAGTGAGTCTGATACACTGATCTACGGAGACACAGACAGTGATCTAGGGGAACACATACACTGACTTAGGGGGAGATACACACTGATCTAGGGAGACAGATACACTGATCTAGGGAGTCAGATACACTGATCTAGGAGGATATATACACTGATCTAGTGAGAGAGAGATACTGATCTAGCGAGACAGAGACACTGATCTAGGGAGACAGATACACTGATCTACGGAGACAGATACACTGATCTAGTGGGACAGATACACTGATCGAGGGGGACAGAAACACTGATCTAGGGAGACAGATACACTGATCTAGGGGGACAGATACACTGATCTAGGGGGACAGATACACTGATCTAGGGGGATAGATACACTGATCTAGGGAGACAGATACACTGATCTAGGGACACAGATGCACTGATCTAGGGGATAGATACACTGATCTAAGGGGACAGATACACTGATCTAGGGAGACAGATACACTGATCTAGGGAGACAGATACACTGATCGAGGGATACAGATACACTGATCTAGGGGGACAGATACACTGATCTAGGGAGACATACACTGATCTAGGGGGACAGATACACTGATCTAGGGAGACAGATACACTGATCTAGGGAGACAGATACACTGATCTAGGGGGACAGATACACTGATCCAGGGAGAGAGATACACTGATCATGGGGGACAGATACACTGATCTAGGGGGACAGATACACTGATCTAGGGGGACAGATACACTGATCTCGGGAGACAGATACACTGATCTAGGGGGACAGAGGCACTGATCTAGGGAGACAGATACACTGGTCGAGGGATACAGATACACTGATCTAGGGGGCCAGATACAATGATCTACGGGGACAGATACACTGATCTAGGGAGACATACACTGATCTAGGGGGACAGATACACTGGTCTAGGGAGACAGATACACTGATCTAGGGAGACAGATACACTGAGCTAGGGGGACAGATACACTGATCTAGGGAGACAGATACACTGATCTAGGGGGACAGATACACTGATCTAGGGGGACAGATACACTGATCTAGGGAGACAGATACTCTAATCTAGGGGGACAGATACACTGATCTAGGGGGACAGGTACACTGATCTAGGGAGACAGATACACTGATCTAGGGAGACAGATACACTGATCTAGGGGATAGATACACTGATCTAGGGGGACAGCTACACTGATCTAGGGGGACAGATGCACTGATCTAGGGACAGATACACTGATCTAGGGACAGATACACTGATCTACGGAGACAGATAGTCTGTTCTAGGGGACAGGTACACTGATCTATGGGGGCAGATACACTGATCTATGGGGCAGATACACTGATCTAGAGGGACATATTCACTGATCTCGGGGGACAGATACACTGATCTAGGGGGACAGATACACTGATCTATGTGGGCAGATACACTGATCTATGGGGGCAGATACACTGATCTATGGGGGCAGATACACTGATCTAGGGGGACAGATACACTGATCTAGCGGACAGATACACTGATCTACAGGGGCAGATACACTGATCTATGGGGCAGATACACTGATCTGTGGGGGCAGATACACTGAACTAGGTGTCAGATACACTGATCTAGGGGACAGATACAGCGATCTAGGGGGACAGATACACTGATCTAGTGGGACAGATACACTGATCTAGGGGACAGATACACTGATCTAGGGGACAGATACACTGATTCGGGGGACAGATACACTGACCTAGGGGACAGATACACTGATCTACGGGTAGAGATACACTGATCTAGGGAGACAGATACACTGACCTTGGGAGACAGATACACTGATCTAGGGGTACAGATACACTGATCTAGGGGGACAGATACACTGATCTAGGGAGACAGATACACTGATCTAGGGGGACAGATACACTGATCTAGGGGGACAGATACACTGATCTAGGGAGACAGATACACTGATCTAGGGGGACAGATACACTGACGTAGGAAGACAGAGACACTGATCTAGGGGGACAGATACACTGATCTAGGGAGACAGATACACTGATCTAGGGGTACAGATAGATTGATCTAGGGGGACAGATACACTGATCTAGGGAGACAGATACACTGATCTAGGGTGACAGATACACTGATCTAGGGGGACAGATACACTGATCTAGGGGGACAGATACACTGATCTAGGGGGACAGATACACTGATCTAGGGGGACAGTTACACTGACCCAGGGAGACAGATACACTGATCTAGGGGGACAGGTACACGGATCTAGGGGGACAGATACACTGATCTAGTGAGACAGATACACTGATCTAGGGGGACAGATACACTGATCTAGGGGGACAGATACACTGATCTAGGGAGACAGATAGACTGATCTACGGAGACAGATACACTGATCTAGGCAGACAGATACACTGATCCATGTGAGAGATACACTGATGTAGGGGACAGGTACACTGATCTAGGGGGACAGATACACTGATCTAGGGGGACAGATACACTGATCTAGGGAGACAGATACACTGATCTAGGGGACAGATACACTGATCTACAGAGACAGATACACTGATCTAGGGGGACAGATACACAGATCTAGGGAGACAGATACACTGATCTTGGGGACAGATACATTGATCTAGTGGGACAGATACACTGATCTAGGGAGACAGATACACTGAACTAGGGGGACAGATACACTGATCTAGGGAGACAGATACACTGATCTACGGAGACAGATACACTGATCTAGTGGGACAGATACACTGAACTAGGGGGACAGATACACTGATCTAGGGAGACAGATACACTGATCTAGGGGGACAGATACACTGATCTAGGGGGACAGATACACTGATCTAGGGGAATAGATACACTGATCTAGGGAGACAGATACACTGATCTAGGGAGACAGATACACTGATCTAGGGGATAGATACACTGATCTAAGGGGGACAGATACACTGATCTATGGGGACAGATACACTGATCTAGGGGGACAGATACACTGATCTAGGGGGACAGATACACTGATCTAGGGAGACATACACTGATCTAGGGGGACAGATACACTGATCTAGGGAGACAGATACACTGATCTAGGGAGACAGATACACTGATCTAGGGGGACAGATACACTGATCCAGGGAGAGAGATACACTGATCAAGGGGGACAGATACACTGATCTAGGGGGACAGATACGCTGATCTAGAGGGACAGATACACTGATCTAGGGAGACAGATACACTGGTCGAGGGATACAGATACACTGATCTAGGGGGACAGATACAATGATCTACGGGGACAGATACACTGATCTAGGGAGACATACACTGATCTAGGGGGACAGATACACTGGTCTAGGGAGACAGATACACTGATCTAGGGAGACAGATACACTGAGCTAGGGGGACAGATACACTGATCTAGGGAGACAGATACACTGATCTAGGGGGACAGACACACTGATCTAGGGGGACAGATACACTGATCTAGGGAGACAGATACTCTAATCTAGGGGGACAGATACACTGATCTAGGGGGACAGGAACACTGATCTGGGGAGACAGATGCACTGATCTAGGGAGACAGATACACTGATCTAGGGGATAGATACACTGATCTAGGGGGACAGATACACTGATCTAGGGGGACAGATGCACTGATCTAGGGACAGATACACTGATCTAGGGACAGATACACTGATCTACGGAGACAGATAGTCTGTTCTAGGGGACAGGTACACTGATCTATGGGGGCAGATACACTGATCTATGGGGCAGATACACTGATCTAGGGGGACATATTCACTGATCTAGGGGGACAGATACACTGATCTAGGGGGACAGATACACTGATCTATGGGGGCAGATACACTGATCTATGGGGGCAGATACACTGATCTATAGGGGCAGATACACTGATCTAGGGGGACAGATACACTGATCTAGCGGACAGATACACTGATCTATGGGGGCGGATACACTGATCTATGGGGCAGATACACTGATCTGTGGGGGCAGATACACTGATCTAGGTGTCAGATACACTGATCTAGGGGACAGATACAGCGATCTAGGGGGACAGATACACTGATCTAGTGGGACAGATACACTGATCTAGGGGACAGATACACTGATCTAGGGGACAGATACACTGATTCGGGGGACAGATACACTGACCTAGGGGACAGATACACTGATCTAGGGGTAGAGATACACTGATCTAGGGAGACAGATACACTGACCTAGGGAGACAGATACACTGATCTAGGGGTACAGATACACTGCTCTAGGGGGACAGATACACTGATCTAGGGAGTCAGATACACTGATCTAGGGGGACAGATACACTGATCTAGGGGGACAGATACACTGATCTAGGGAGACAGATACACTGATCTAGGGGGACAGATACACTGACCCAGGGAGACAGATACACTGATCTAGGGGGACAGGTACACGGATCTAGGGGGACAGATACACTGATCTAGTGAGACAGATACACTGATCTAGGGGGACAGATACACTGATCTAGGGGGACAGATACACTGATCTAGGGAGACAGATAGACTGATCTACGGAGAGAGATACACTGATCTAGGCAGACAGATACACTGATCCATGTGAGAGATACACTGATCTAGGGGACAGGTACACTGATCTAGGGGGACAGATACACTGATCTAGGGGGACAGATACACTGATCTAGGGAGACAGATACACTGATCTAGGGGACAGATACACTGATCTACAGAGACAGATACATTGATCTAGGGGGACAGATACACTGATCTAGGTAGACAGATACAATGATCTAGGGGACAGATACACTGGTCTAGGGGGACAGATACACAGATCTAGGGAGACAGATACACTGATCTAGGGGACAGATACATTGATCTAGTGGGACAGATACACTGATCTAGGGAGACAGATACACTGAACTAGGGGGACAGATACACTGATCTAGGGAGACAGATACACTGATCTAGGTAGACAGATACAATGATCTAGGGGACAGATACACTGGTCTAGGGGGACAGATACACAGATCTAGGGAGACAGATACACTGATCTAGGGGACAGATACATTGATCTAGTGGGACAGATACACTGATCTAGGGAGACAGATACACTGAACTAGGGGGACAGATACACTGATCTAGGGAGACAGATACACTGATCTAGGGAGACAGGTACACTGATCTAGGGGACAGATACACTGATCTACGGAGACAGATACACTGATCTAGGGAGACAGATACACTGATCTACGGAGACAGATACACTGATCTAGGGAGACAGATACACTGATCTAGGTGTACAGATACACTGATCTAGGGAGACCGATACACTGATCTAGGGAGACAGATACACTGATCTAGGGAGACAGATACACTGATCTACGGAGACAGATACACTGATCTAGGGAGACAGATACACTGATCTAGGGGGACAGATACAGTGATCTAGGGAGACAGATACACTGATCTACGGAGACAGATACACTGATCTAGGGAGACAGGTACACTGATCTACGGAGACAGATACACTGATCTAGGGAGACAGATACACTGATCTAGGTGACAGATACACTGATCTAGGGGGAGAGATACACTGATCTCGGGAGTCAGATACACTGATCTAGGAGGATAGATACACTGATCTAGGGAGACAGAGACACTGATCTATGGAACAGATACACTGACATAGGGGACAGATACACTCATCTAGGAGGAGAGCGATACTGATCTAGGGGGACAGATACACTGATCTAGGGACAGATAAACTGATCTTGGGGACAGATTCACTGATCTAGGGGACAGATAATCTAATCTAGGCACACATATACACTGATCTAAGGATGGATACACTGATCTAGGGGGACATATACACTGATCTAGTGGTACATATACACTGATCTAGGGAGACAGATACACTGATCTACGGAGACAGGTACACTGATCTAGCGGACAGATACACTGATCTCGGGGAGAGATACACTGATCTAGTGAGACAGATACACTGATCTAGGGGGACAGATACATTGATCTAGGGAGACAGATACACTGATCTGGGGAGAGAGAGACACTGATCTAGAGAACAGATACACTGATCTAGCGGACAGATACACTGATCTAGGGAGACAGATAAACTGATCAAGGGAGACAGCTACACTGATGTACGGAGACAGATACACTAATCTAGGCAGACAGATACACTGATCCATGTGACAGGTACACTGATCTAGGGGACAGATACACTGATCTAGGGGGACAGATACACTGATCTAGGGGGACAGATACACTGATCTTGGGAGACAGATACACTGATCTACGGAGACAGATACACTGATCTAGGCAGACAGATACACTGATCCATGTGACAGATACACTGATCTAGGGGACAGATACACTGATCTAGGGGGACAGATACACTGATCTAGGGAGACAGATACACTGATCTAGGGGCAGGTACACTGATTTACAGAGACAGATAAACTGATCTAGGGGGACAGATACACTGATCTAGGGAGACAGATACAGTGATCTAGGGGACAGATACACTGATCTAGGGAGACAGATACACTGATCTACGGAGACAGATACACTGATCTAGGGGGACAGATACACTGATCTCGTGGGACAGATACACTGATCTAGGGAGACAGATACACTGATCTAGGGTGACAGATACACTGATCTAGGGAGACAGATACACTGATCTAGGGAGACAGATACACTGATCTAGGGGACAGATACACTGATCTACGGAGACAGATACGCTGATCTAGGGAGACAGATACACTGATCTACGGAGACAGATACACTGATCTTGGGAGACAGATACACTGATCTAGGTGTACAGATACACTGATCTAGGGAGACCGATACACTGATCTAGGGAGACAGATACACTGATCTAGGGAGACAGATACACTGATCTAAGCGACAGATACACTGATCTAGGGAGACAGATACACTGATCTAGGGGCACAGATACAGTGATCTAGGGAGACAGATACACTGATCTACGGAGACAGATACACTGATCTAGGGAGACAGATACACTGATCTACGGAGACAGATACACTGATCTAGGGAGACAGATACACTGATCTAGGTGACAGATACACTGATCTGGGGGAGAGATACACTGATCTAGGGAGTCAGATACACAGATCTAGGAGGATAGATACACTGATCTAGGGAGACAGAGACACTGATCTATGGAACAGATACACTGACATAGGGGACAGATACACTCATCTAGGAGGAGAGCGATACTGATCTAGGGGGACAGATACACTGATCTTGGGACAGATACACTGATCTAGGGGACAGATTCACTGATCTAGGGGACAGATAATCTAATCTAGGCACACAGATACACTGATCTAAGGATGGATACACTGATCTAGGGGGACATATACACTGATCTAGGGGTACATATACACTGATCTAGGGAGACAGATACACTGATCTACGGAGACAGGTACACTGATCTAGCGGACACATACACTGATCTCGGAGAGAGATACACTGACCTAGGGTACAGTTACACTGATCAAGGGAGACAGATACACTGATCTAGGGGACAGATACATTGATCTAGGGAGACAGATACACTGATCTGGGGAGAGAGAGACACTGATCTAGAGAACAGATACACTGATCTAGCGGACAGATACACTGATCTAGGGAGACAGATACACTGATCTCGGGGACAGATACACTGATCTAGTGGACAGATACACTGATCTAGGGAGACAGATACACTAATCTCGGGGACAGATACACTGATCTAGTGAGATAGATACACTGAACTAGGGAGACAGAGATACTGATCTAGGGTGACAGATACACTGATCTCGGGGAGAGATACACTGATCTAGGGAGACAGATAGACTGTTCTAGGGACCAGAGACACTGATCTAGGGACAGATACACTGATCTAGGGAGACAGATCCACTGATCTAGGGCAACAGATACACTGATCTAGGGGACAGATACACTGATCTAGGGAGACAGATACACTGATCTAAGGAGACAGATACACTGATCTAGGGATGGATAAGCTGATCTAGGGGGAGAGATTCACTGATCTATGGGCACAGATACACTGATCTAGGGGGACAGATACACTGATCTAGGGAGTCTGATACACTGATTTAGGGAGACAGATACACTGATCTAGGGTGACAGATACATTGATCTAGGGAGACAGATACACTGATCTCGGGGACAGATACACTGATCTAGTGGACAGATACACTGATCTAGGGAGACAGATACACTAATCTAGGGGACAGATTCACTGATCTAGGGGACAGATACACTGATCTAGGGGGTCAGATACACTGATCTAAGAGACAGATACACTGATCTAGGGGACAGACACACTGAACTACGGAGACAGATGCACTGATCTGGGGAGAGAGAGTCTCTGATCTAGGGGGACAGATACACTGATCTACGGAGACAGATACACTGATCTAGGGGACAGATACACTGATCTAGGGCAGATACACTGATCTGGGGAGACAGCTACTCTGATCTCGGGGACAGATACACTGATCTAGTGGACAGATACACTGATCTAGGGAGACAGATACACTAATCTAGGGGACAGATACACTGATCTAGTGAGATAGATACACTGAACTAGGGAGACAGAGATACTGATCTAGGGTGACAGATACACTGATCTAGGGGGAGAGATACACTGATCTAGGGAGACAGATAGACTGTTCTAGGGACCAGAGACACTGATCTAGGGACAGAAACACTGATCTCGGGAGACAGATCCACTGATCTAGGGCAACAGATACACTGATCTAGGGGACAGATACACTGATCTAGGGATGGATAAGCTGATCTAGGGGGAGAGATTCACTGATCTATAAGCACAGATACACTGATCTAGGGGGACAGATACACTGATCTAGGGAGTCTGTTACACTGATTTAGGGAGACAGATACACTGATCTAGGGAAACAGATACTCTGATCTAGGGAGACAGATACATTGATCTAGGGAGACAGATACACAGATCTAGGGGACAGATACACTGATCTAGTGAGTCTGATACACTGAACTACGTAGACAGAGACAGTGATCTAGGGGGACACATAAACTGACTTAGGGGGAGATACACACTGATCTCGGGAGACAGATACACTGATCTAGGGAGTCAGATACACTGATCTAGGAGGATAAATGCACTGATCTAGGGAAAGAGAGATACTGGCCTAGCGAGACAGAGACACTGATCTAGGGAGACAGATGCACTGATCTACGGAGACAGAGACACTGATCTATGGAACAGATACACTGACATAGGGGACAGATACACTCATCTAGGGGGACAGCGATACTGATCTAGGGAGACAGATACACTGAATTAGGCAGACAGATACACTGATTTAGGGAGACAGATACACTGATTTAGGGAGACAGGTACTCGGATCTAGGGGGAGAGATACACTGATCTAGGGCACAGATACGCTGATCTACAGAGACAGATGCACTGACCTAGGCGACAGATACCCTGATCTAGGGAGACAGATACACTGATCTAGGGGGACAGATACACTGACTTAGGGAGACAGGTACTCGGATCTAGGGGGAGAGATACACTGATCTAGGGCACAGATACGCTGATCTACAGAGACAGATGCACTGACCTAGGGGACAGATACCCTGATCTAGGGAGACAGATACACTGATCTAGGGGGACAGATGCACTGATTTAGGGAGACAGGTACTCGGATCTAGGGGGAGAGATACACTGATCTAGGGTGACAGATACATTGATCTAGGGAAACAGAGATACTGATCTAGGGTGACAGATACACTGACCTAGGGAGAAAGATACACTGATCTAGGGAGACAGATACACTGATCTAGGGAGACAGAGATACTGATTTGGGTGACAGATACACTGATCTAGGGAGAAAGAAACACTGATGTAGGGCACAGATACACTGATCTACGGAGACAGGTGCACTGGCCTAGGGGACAGATACCCTGATCTAGGGAGACAGATACACTGATCTAGGGGGACAGATACACTGATTTAGGGAGACAGGTACTCGGATCTAGGGAGGCAGATACACTGATCTAGGGCACAGATACACTGATCTACGGAGACAGATGCACTGACCTAGGGGACAGATACCATGATCTAGGGAGACAGATACACTGATCTCGGGGGCAGATACACTGATCTCGGGGGCAGATACACTGATCTAGGGGGACAGATATACTAATCTAGGGGACAGATACACTGATCAATGGAGACAGACACTCTGATCTAGGTGGACAGAGACACTGATCCAGGTGGACAGATACACTGATCAAGGGAGACAGATACACTGATCTAGGTGACAGATACACTGATCTAGGGAGACAGATAAACTGATCTAGGGAACAGATACACTGATCTAGGGGACAGATACACTGATCTAGGGAGACAGGTAAACTGATCTAGGGGACAGATACACTGATCTAGGGAGTCAGATACACTGATCTAGGGAGACAGATACACTGATCTAGGGGACAGATACACTGAACTACGGAGACAGATGCACTCATCTGGGGAGAGAGAGTCACTGAGCTAGGGGGACAGATACACTGATCTAGGGAGACAGATACACTGATCTAGGGGACAGATACACTGAACTACGGAGACAGATGCACTGATCTGGGGAGAGAGAGTCACTGAGCTAGGGGGACAGATACACTGATCTAGGGGACAGATACACTGATCTAGGGGGACAGCTACACTGATCTCGGGGACAGATACACTAATCTAGGGGACAGATACACTGATCTAGGGAGACAGATACACTGAACTGGGATACAGAGACACGGATCTAGTGTGACAAATACACGGATCTAGAGTGACAGGTACACTGATCTAGGGGGAGAGATGCACTGATCTAGGGAGTCAGATACACTGATCTAGGAGGATAGATAGACTGATCTAGGGAGAGAGAGATACTGAACTAGCGAGGCAGAGACACTGATCTAGGGAGACAAAAACACTGATCTACGGAGACAGAGACACTGATCTATGGAACAGATACACTGACATAGGGGACAGATACACTCATCCAGGGGGACAGCGATACTGATCTAGGGAGACAGATACACTGGTCTAGGGGGACAGAGACACTGATCTTGGGAGACAGATAAACTGATCTAGGGGACAGATACACTGATCTAGGGAGACAGATACACTGATCTAGGGAGACAGATACACTGATCTCGGGAGACAGATAGTCTGAACTAGGGAAGAGATACATTGAGCTAGGGAGACAGAGACACTGATCTAGGGTGACAGATACACTGATCTAGGGGGAGAGATACACTGATCTAGGGAGACAGATAGACTGATCTAGGGACCAGAGACACTGATCTAGGGACAGATACACTGATCTAGGGAGACAGATCCACTGATCTAGGGCAACAGATACACTGATCTAGGGGACAGATACACTGATCTAAGGAGACAGATACACTGATCTAGGGATGGATAAGCTGATCTAGAGGGACAGATACACTGATCTATGGGCACAGATACACTGGTCTAGGGGGACAGATACACTGATCTAGGGAGTCTGATGCACTGATTTAGGGAGACAGGTACACTGATCTAGGGAAACAGATACTCTGATCTCGGGGGTCGGATAGACTGATTTAGCGAGACAGATACATTGATCTAGGGTGACAGATACATTGATCTAGGGAGACAGATACACAGATCTAGGGGACAGATACACTGATCTAGTGAGTCTGATACACTGATCTACGGAGACAGAGACAGTGATCTAGGGTGACACATACACTGACTTAGAGGGAGATACACACTGATCTAGGGAGACAGATACACTGATCTAGGGAGAGAGAGATACTGATCCAGCGAGACAGAGACACTGATCTAGGGAGACAGATACACTGATCTACGGAGACAGAGACACTGATCTATGGAACAGATACACTGACATAGGGGACAGATACACTCATCTAGGGGGACAGCGATACTGATCTAGGGAGATAGATACACTGATCTAGGGGGTCGGATACACTGATTTAGGGAGACAGATACACTGATCTAGGCTGACAGATACACTGATCTAGGGAGAAAGATGCACTGATCTAGGGCACAGATACACTGATCTACGGAGACAGATGCACTGACCTAGGGGACAGATACCCTGATCTAGGGAGACAGATACACTGATCTAGGGGGACAGATACACTGACTTAGGGAGACAGGTACTCGGATCTAGGGGGAGAGATACACTGATCTAGGGCACAGATACGCTGATCTACAGAGACAGATGCACTGACCTAGGGGACAGATACCCTGATCTAGGGAGACAGATACACTGATCTAGGGGGACAGATGCACTGATTTAGGGAGACAGGTACTCGGATCTAGGGGGAGAGATACACTGATCTAGGGCACAGATACGCTGATCTACAGAGACAGATGCACTGACCTAGGGGACAGATACCCTGATCTACGGAGACAGATGCACTGACCTAGGGGACAGATACCATGATCTAGGGAGACAGATACACTGATCAAGGGGGACAGATACACTGGTTTAGGGAGACAGGTACTCTGATCTAGGGGGAGAGATACACTGATCTAGGGAGTCAGATACACTGATCTAGGAGGATAGATACACTGATCTAGGGAGAGAGAGATACTGATCTAGTGAGACAGATACACTGATCTAGGGAGACAGATACACTGATCTAGGGGGACAGATACACTGATCTAGGGGGACAGATATACTAATCTAGGGGACAGATACACTGATCAATGGAGACAGACACTCTGATCTATGTGGACAGAGACACTGATCCAGGTGGACAGATACACTGATCTAGGGAGACAGATACACTGATCTAGGTGACAGATACACTGATCTAGGGAGACAGATAAACTGATCTAGGGAACAGATACACTGATCTAGGGGACAGATACACTGATCTAGGGAGACAGATAAACTGATCTAGGGGACAGATACACTGATCTCGGGGACAGATACACTGATCTAGTGGACAGATACACTGATCTCGGGAGACAGATACAGTAATCTAGGGGACAGATACACTGATCTAGGGAGACAGATACACTGAAATAGGGATACAGAGACACAGATCTAGTGTCACAAATACACGGATCTAGAGTGACAGGTACACTGATCTAGGGGGAGAGATACACTGATCTAGGGAGTCAGATACACTGATCTAGGAGGATAGATACACTGATCTAGGGAGAGAGAGATACTGAACTAGCGAAGCAGAGACACTGATCTAGTGAGACAGATACACTGATCTACGGAGACAGAGACACTGATCTATGGAACAGTAACACTGACATAGGGGACAGATACACTCATCCAGGGGGACAGCGATACTGATCTAGGGGGACAGATACACTGATCTTGGGAGACAGATAAACTGATCTAGGGGACAGATACACTGATCTAGGGAGACAGATACACTGATCTAGGGAGACAGATAGTGTGAACTAGGGAAGAGATACATTGAGCTAGGGAGACAGAGACACTGATCGAGGGTGACAGATACACTGATCGAGGGGGAGAGATACACTGATCTAGGGAGACAGATAGACTGATCTAGGGACCAGAGACACTAATCTAGGGACAGATACACTGATCTTGGGAGACAGATCCACTGATCTAGGGCAACAGATACACTGATCTAGGGGACAGATACACTGATCTAGGGAGACAAATACACTGATCTAAGGAGACAGATACACTGATCTAGGGATGGATAAGCTGATCTAGAGGGACAGATACACTGATCTATGGGCACAGATACACTGGTCTAGGGGGACAGATACACTGATCTAGGGAGTCTAATACACTGATTTCGGGAGACAGATACACTGATCTAGGGAAACAGATACTCTGATCTAGGGGGTCGGATAGACTGATTTAGCGAGACAGATACATTGATCTAGGGTGACAGATACATTGATCTAGGGGACAGATACACTGATCTAGTGAGTCTGATACACTGATCTACGGAGACAGAGACAGTGATCTAGGGGGACACATACACTGACTTAGAGGGAGATACACACTGATCTAGGGAGACAGATACACTGATCTAGGGAGAGAGAGATACTGATCCAGCGAGACAGAGACACTGATCTAGGGAGACAGATACACTGATCTACGGAGACAGAGACACTGACCTATGGAACAGATACACTGACATAGGGGACAGATACACTCATCTAGGGGGACAGCGATACTGATCTAGGGAGACAGATACACTGATCTAGGGGGTCGGATACACTGATTTAGGGAGACAGATACACTGATCTAGGGTGACAGATACATTGATCTAGGGAGACAGATACACTGATTTAGGGAGACAGATACACTGATTTAGGGAGACAGATACACTGATCTAGGGAGACAGATACACTGATCTAGGGAGACAGAGACACTGATCTAGGCTGACAGATACACTGATCTAGGGAGAAAGATGCACTGATCTAGGGCACAGATACACTGATCTATGGAGACAGATGCACTGACCTAGGGGACAGATACCCTGATCTAGGGAGACAGATACACTGATCTAGGGGGACAGATACACTGACTTAGGGAGACAGGTACTCGGATCTAGGGGGAGAGATACACTGATCTAGGGCACAGATACGCTGATCTACAGAGACAGATGCACTGATCTAGGGGACAGATACCATGATCTAGGGAGACAGATACACTGATCTCGGGGGCAGATACACTGATCTCGGGGGCAGATACACTGATCTCGGGGGACAGATATACTAATCTAGGGGACAGATACACTGATCAATGGAGACAGACACTCTGATCTAGGTGGACAGAGACACTGATCCAGGTGGACAGATACACTGATCAAGGGAGACAGATACACTGATCTAGGTGACAGATACACTGATCTAGGGAGACAGATAAACTGATCTAGGGAACAGATACACTGATCTAGGGGACAGATACACTGATCTAGGGAGACAGGTAAACTGATCTAGGGGACAGATACACTGATCTAGGGAGTCAGATACACTGATCTAGGGAGACAGATACACTGATCTAGGGGACAGATACACTGAACTACGGAGACAGATGCACTGATCTGGGGAGAGAGAGTCACTGAGCTAGGGGGACAGATACACTGATCTAGGGAGACAGATACACTGATCTAGGGGACAGATACACTGAACTACGGAGACAGATGCACTGATCTGGGGAGAGAGAGTCACTGAGCTAGGGGGACAGATACACTGATCTAGGGGACAGATACACTGATCTAGGGGGACAGCTACACTGATCTCGGGGACAGATACACTAATCTAGGGGACAGATACACTGATCTAGGGAGACAGATACACTGAACTGGGATACAGAGACACGGATCTAGTGTGACAAATACACGGATCTAGAGTGACAGGTACACTGATCTAGGGGGAGAGATGCACTGATCTAGGGAGTCAGATACACTGATCTAGGAGGATAGATAGACTGATCTAGGGAGAGAGAGATACTGAACTAGCGAGGCAGAGACACTGATCTAGGGAGACAAAAACACTGATCTACGGAGACAGAGACACTGATCTATGGAACAGATACACTGACATAGGGGACAGATACACTCATCCAGGGGGACAGCGATACTGATCTAGGGGGACAGATACACTGATCTAGTGAGTCTGATACACTGATCTACGGAGACAGAGACAGTGATCTAGGGGGACACATACACTGACTTAGAGGGAGATACACACTGATCTAGGGAGACAGATACACTGATCTAGGGAGAGAGAGATACTGATCCAGCGAGACAGAGACACTGATCTAGGGAGACAGATACACTGATCTACGGAGACAGAGACACTGACCTATGGAACAGATACACTGACATAGGGGACAGATACACTCATCTAGGGGGACAGCGATACTGATCTAGGGAGACAGATACACTGATCTAGGGGGTCGGATACACTGATTTAGGGAGACAGATACACTGATCTAGGGTGACAGATACATTGATCTAGGGAGACAGATACACTGATTTAGGGAGACAGATACACTGATTTAGGGAGACAGATACACTGATCTAGGGAGACAGATACACTGATCTAGGTGACAGATACACTGATTTAGGGAGACAGATAAACTGATCTAGGGAACAGATACACTGATCTAGGGGACAGATACACTGATCTAGGGAGACAGGTAAACTGATCTAGGGGACAGATACACTGATCTAGGGAGTCAGATACACTGATCTAGGGAGACAGATACACTGATCTAGGGGACAGATACACTGAACTACGGAGACAGATGCACTGATCTGGGGAGAGAGAGTCACTGAGCTAGGGGGACAGATACACTGATCTAGGGAGACAGATACACTGATCTAGGGGACAGATACACTGAACTACGGAGACAGATGCACTGATCTGGGGAGAGAGAGTCACTGAGCTAGGGGGACAGATACACTGATCTAGGGGACAGATACACTGATCTAGGGGGACAGCTACACTGATCTCGGGGACAGATACACTAATCTAGGGGACAGATACACTGATCTAGGGAGACAGATACACTGAACTGGGATACAGAGACACGGATCTAGTGTGACAAATACACGGATCTAGAGTGACAGGTACACTGATCTAGGGGGAGAGATGCACTGATCTAGGGAGTCAGATACACTGATCTAGGAGGATAGATAGACTGATCTAGGGAGAGAGAGATACTGAACTAGCGAGGCAGAGACACTGATCTAGGGAGACAAAAACACTGATCTACGGAGACAGAGACACTGATCTATGGAATAGATACACTGACATAGGGGACAGATACACTCATCCAGGGGGACAGCGATACTGATCTAGGGAGACAGATACACTGGTCTAGGGGGACAGAGACACTGATCTTGGGAGACAGATAAACTGATCTAGGGGACAGATACACTGATATAGGGAGACAGATACACTGATCTAGGGAGACAGATACACTGATCTCGGGAGACAGATAGTCTGAACTAGGGAAGAGATACATTGAGCTAGGGAGACAGAGACACTGATCTAGGGTGACAGATACACTGATCTAGGGGGAGAGATACACTGATCTAGGGAGACAGATAGACTGATCTAGGGACCAGAGACACTGATCTAGGGACAGATACACTGATCTAGGGAGACAGATCCACTGATCTAGGGCAACAGATACACTGATCTAGGGGACAGATACACTGATCTAAGGAGACAGATACACTGATCTAGGGATGGATAAGCTGATCTAGAGGGACAGATACACTGATCTATGGGCACAGATACACTGGTCTAGGGGGACAGATACACTGATCTAGGGAGTCTGATGCACTGATTTAGGGAGACAGGTACACTGATCTAGGGAAACAGATACTCTGATCTTGGGGGTCGGATAGACTGATTTAGCGAGACAGATACATTGATCTAGGGTGACAGATACATTGATCTAGGGAGACAGATACACAGATCTAGGGGACAGATACACTGATCTAGTGAGTCTGATACACTGATCTACGGAGACAGAGACAGTGATCTAGGGTGACACATACACTGACTTAGAGGGAGATACACACTGATCTAGGGAGACAGATACACTGATCTAGGGAGAGAGAGATACTGATCCAGCGAGACAGAGACACTGATCTAGGGAGACAGATACACTGATCTACGGAGACAGAGACACTGATCTATGGAACAGATACACTGACATAGGGGACAGATACACTCATCTAGGGGGACAGCGATACTGATCTAGGGAGATAGATACACTGATCTAGGGGGTCGGATACACTGATTTAGGGAGACAGATACACTGATCTAGGCTGACAGATACACTGATCTAGGGAGAAAGATGCACTGATCTAGGGCACAGATACACTGATCTACGGAGACAGATGCACTGACCTAGGGGACAGATACCCTGATCTAGGGAGACAGATACACTGATCTAGGGGGACAGATACACTGACTTAGGGAGACAGGTACTCGGATCTAGGGGGAGAGATACACTGATCTAGGGCACAGATACGCTGATCTACAGAGACAGATGCACTGACCTAGGGGACAGATACCCTGATCTAGGGAGACAGATACACTGATCTAGGGGGACAGATGCACTGATTTAAGGAGACAGGTACTCGGATCTAGGGGGAGAGATACACTGATCTAGGGCACAGATACGCTGATCTGCAGAGACAAATGCACTGACCTAGGGGACAGATACCCTGATCTACGGAGACAGATGCACTGACCTAGGGGACAGATACCATGATCTAGGGAGACAGATACACTGATCAAGGGGGACAGATACACTGGTTTAGGGAGACAGGTACTCTGATCTAGGGGGAGAGATACACTGATCTAGGGAGTCAGATACACTGATCTAGGAGGATAGATACACTGATCTAGGGAGAGAGAGATACTGATCTAGTGAGACAGATACACTGATCTAGGGAGACAGATACACTGATCTAGGGGGACAGATACACTGATCTAGGGGGACAGATATACTAATCTAGGGGACAGATACACTGATCAATGGAGACTGACACTCTGATCTATGTGGACAGAGACACTGATCCAGGTGGACAGATACACTGATCTAGGTGACAGATACACTGATCTAGGGAGACAGATAAACTGATCTAGGGAACAGATACACTGATCTAGGGGACAGATACACTGATCTAGGGAGACAGATAAACTGATCTAGGGGACAGATACACTGATCTCGGGGACAGATACACTGATCTAGTGGACAGATACACTGATCTAGGGAGACAGATACAGTAATCTAGGGGACAGATACACTAATCTAGGGAGACAGATACACTGAAATAGGGATACAGAGACACAGATCTAGTGTCACAAATACACGAATCTAGAGTGACAGGTACACTGATCTTGGGGGAGAGATACACTGATCTAGGGAGTCAGATACACTGATCTAGGAGGATAGATACACTGATCTAGGGAGAGAGAGATACTGAACTAGCGAAGCAGAGACACTGATCTAGTGAGACAGATACACTGATCTACGGAGACAGAGACACTGATCTATGGAACAGTAACACTGACATAGGGGACAGATACACTCATCCAGGGGGACAGCGATACTGATCTAGGGGGACAGATACACTGATCTTGGGAGACAGATAAACTGATCTAGGGGACAGATACACTGATCTAGGGAGACAGATACACTGATCTAGGGAGACAGATAGTGTGAACTAGGGAAGAGATACATTGAGCTAGGGAGACAGAGACACTGATCGAGGGTGACAGATACACTGATCGAGGGGGAGAGATACACTGATCTAGGGAGACAGATAGACTGATCTAGGGACCAGAGACACTAATCTAGGGACAGATACACTGATCTTGGGAGACAGATCCACTGATCTAGGGCAACAGATACACTGATCTAGGGGACAGATACACTGATCTAGGGAGACAAATACACTGATCTAAGGAGACAGATACACTGATCTAGGGATGGATAAGCTGATCTAGAGGGACAGATACACTGATCTATGGGCACAGATACACTGGTCTAGGGGGACAGATACACTGATCTAGGGAGTCTAATACACTGATTTCGGGAGACAGATACACTGATCTAGGGAAACAGATACTCTGATCTAGGGGGTCGGATAGACTGATTTAGCGAGACAGATACATTGATCTAGGGTGACAGATACATTGATCTAGGGGACAGATACACTGATCTAGTGAGTCTGATACACTGATCTACGGAGACAGAGACAGTGATCTAGGGGGACACATACACTGACTTAGAGGGAGATACACACTGATCTAGGGAGACAGATACACTGATCTAGGGAGAGAGAGATACTGATCCAGCGAGACAGAGACACTGATCTAGGGAGACAGATACACTGATCTACGGAGACAGAGACACTGACCTATGGAACAGATACACTGACATAGGGGACAGATACACTCATCTAGGGGGACAGCGATACTGATCTAGGGAGACAGATACACTGATCTAGGGGGTCGGATACACTGATTTAGGGAGACAGATACACTGATCTAGGGTGACAGATACATTGATCTAGGGAGACAGATACACTGATTTAGGGAGACAGATACACTGATTTAGGGAGACAGATACACTGATCTAGGGAGACAGATACACTGATCTAGGGAGACAGAGACACTGATCTAGGCTGACAGATACACTGATCTAGGGAGAAAGATGCACTGATCTAGGGCACAGATACACTGATCTATGGAGACAGATGCACTGACCTAGGGGACAGATACCCTGATCTAGGGAGACAGATACACTGATCTAGGGGGACAGATACACTGACTTAGGAAGACAGGTACTCGGATCTAGGGGGAGAGATACACTGATCTAGGGCACAGATACGCTGATCTACAGAGACAGATGCACTGATCTAGGGGACAGATACCATGATCTAGGGAGACAGATACACTGATCTCGGGGGCAGATACACTGATCTCGGGGGCAGATACACTGATCTCGGGGGCAGATATACTAATCTAGGGGACAGATACACTGATCAATGGAGACAGACACTCTGATCTAGGTGGACAGAGACACTGATCCAGGTGGACAGATACACTGATCAAGGGAGACAGATACACTGATCTAGGTGACAGATACACTGATCTAGGGAGACAGATAAACTGATCTAGGGAACAGATACACTGATCTAGGGGACAGATACACTGATCTAGGGAGACAGGTAAACTGATCTAGGGGACAGATACACTGATCTAGGGAGTCAGATACACTGATCTAGGGAGACAGATACACTGATCTAGGGGACAGATACACTGAACTACGGAGACAGATGCACTGATCTGGGGAGAGAGAGTCACTGAGCTAGGGGGACAGATACACTGATCTAGGGAGACAGATACACTGATCTAGGGGACAGATACACTGAACTACGGAGACAGATGCACTGATCTGGGGAGAGAGAGTCACTGAGCTAGGGGGACAGATACACTGATCTAGGGGACAGATACACTGATCTAGGGGGACAGCTACACTGATCTCGGGGACAGATACACTAATCTAGGGGACAGATACACTGATCTAGGGAGACAGATACACTGAACTGGGATACAGAGACACGGATCTAGTGTGACAAATACACGGATCTAGAGTGACAGGTACACTGATCTAGGGGGAGAGATGCACTGATCTAGGGAGTCAGATACACTGATCTAGGAGGATAGATAGACTGATCTAGGGAGAGAGAGATACTGAACTAGCGAGGCAGAGACACTGATCTAGGGAGACAAAAACACTGATCTACGGAGACAGAGACACTGATCTATGGAACAGATACACTGACATAGGGGACAGATACACTCATCCAGGGGGACAGCGATACTGATCTAGGGGGACAGATACACTGATCTAGTGAGTCTGATACACTGATCTACGGAGACAGAGACAGTGATCTAGGGGGACACATACACTGACTTAGAGGGAGATACACACTGATCTAGGGAGACAGATACACTGATCTAGGGAGAGAGAGATACTGATCCAGCGAGACAGAGACACTGATCTAGGGAGACAGATACACTGATCTACGGAGACAGAGACACTGACCTATGGAACAGATACACTGACATAGGGGACAGATACACTCATCTAGGGGGACAGCGATACTGATCTAGGGAGACAGATACACTGATCTAGGGGGTCGGATACACTGATTTAGGGAGACAGATACATTGATCTAGGGAGACAGATACACTGATTTAGGGAGACAGATACACTGATTTAGGGAGACAGATACACTGATCTAGGGAGACAGATACACTGATCTAGGGAGACAGAGACACTGATCTAGGCTGACAGATACACTGATCTAGGGAGAAAGATGCACTGATCTAGGGCACAGATACACTGATCTATGGAGACAGATGCACTGACCTAGGGGACAGATACCCTGATCTAGGGAGACAGATACACTGATCTAGGGGGACAGATACACTGACTTAGGAAGACAGGTACTCGGATCTAGGGGGAGAGATACACTGATCTAGGGCACAGATACGCTGATCTACAGAGACAGATGCACTGATCTAGGGGACAGATACCATGATCTAGGGAGACAGATACACTGATCTCGGGGGCAGATACACTGATCTCGGGGGCAGATACACTGATCTCGGGGGACAGATATACTAATCTAGGGGACAGATACACTGATCAATGGAGACAGACACTCTGATCTAGGTGGACAGAGACACTGATCCAGGTGGACAGATACACTGATCAAGGGAGACAGATACACTGATCTAGGTGACAGATACACTGATCTAGGGAGACAGATAAACTGATCTAGGGAACAGATACACTGATCTAGGGGACAGATACACTGATCTAGGGAGACAGGTAAACTGATCTAGGGGACAGATACACTGATCTAGGGAGTCAGATACACTGATCTAGGGAGACAGATACACTGATCTAGGGGACAGATACACTGAACTACGGAGACAGATGCACTGATCTGGGGAGAGAGAGTCACTGAGCTAGGGGGACAGATACACTGATCTAGGGAGACAGATACACTGATCTAGGGGACAGATACACTGAACTACGGAGACAGATGCACTGATCTGGGGAGAGAGAGTCACTGAGCTAGGGGGACAGATACACTGATCTAGGGGACAGATACACTGATCTAGGGGGACAGCTACACTGATCTCGGGGACAGATACACTAATCTAGGGGACAGATACACTGATCTAGGGAGACAGATACACTGAACTGGGATACAGAGACACGGATCTAGTGTGAGAAATACACGGATCTAGAGTGACAGGTACACTGATCTAGGGGGAGAGATGCACTGATCTAGGGAGTCAGATACACTGATCTAGGAGGATAGATAGACTGATCTAGGGAGAGAGAGATACTGAACTAGCGAGGCAGAGACACTGATCTAGGGAGACAAAAACACTGATCTACGGAGACAGAGACACTGATCTATGGAATAGATACACTGACATAGGGGACAGATACACTCATCCAGGGGGACAGCGATACTGATCTAGGGAGACAGATACACTGGTCTAGGGGGACAGAGACACTGATCTTGGGAGACAGATAAACTGATCTAGGGGACAGATACACTGATCTAGGGAGACAGATACACTGATCTAGGGAGACAGATACACTGATCTCGGGAGACAGATAGTCTGAACTAGGGAAGAGATACATTGAGCTAGGGAGACAGAGACACTGATCTAGGGTGACAGATACACTGATCTAGGGGGAGAGATACACTGATCTAGGGAGACAGATAGACTGATCTAGGGACCAGAGACACTGATCTAGGGACAGATACACTGATCTAGGGAGACAGATCCACTGATCTAGGGCAACAGATACACTGATCTAGGGGCAGATACACTGATCTAAGGAGACAGATACACTGATCTAGGGATGGATAAGCTGATCTAGAGGGACAGATACACTGATCTATGGGCACAGATACACTGGTCTAGGGGGACAGATACACTGATCTAGGGAGTCTGATGCACTGATTTAGGGAGACAGGTACACTGATCTAGGGAAACAGATACTCTGATCTCGGGGGTCGGATAGACTGATTTAGCGAGACAGATACATTGATCTAGGGTGACAGATACATTGATCTAGGGAGACAGATACACAGATCTAGGGGACAGATACACTGATCTAGTGAGTCTGATACACTGATCTACGGAGACAGAGACAGTGATCTAGGGTGACACATACACTGACTTAGAGGGAGATACACACTGATCTAGGGAGACAGATACACTGATCTAGGGAGAGAGATACACTGATCTACGGAGACAGAGACACTGATCTATGGAACAGATACACTGACATAGGGGACAGATACACTCATCTAGGGGGACAGCGATACTGATCTAGGGAGATAGATACACTGATCTAGGGGGTCGGATACACTGATTTAGGGAGACAGATACACTGATCTAGGCTGACAGATACACTGATCTAGGGAGAAAGATGCACTGATCTAGGGCACAGATACACTGATCTACGGAGACAGATGCACTGACCTAGGGGACAGATACCCTGATCTAAGGAGACAGATACACTGATCTAGGGGGACAGATACACTGACTTAGGGAGACAGGTACTCGGATCTAGGGGGAGAGATACACTGATCTAGGGCACAGATACGCTGATCTACAGAGACAGATGCACTGACCTAGGGGACAGATACCCTGATCTAGGGAGACAGATACACTGATCTAGGGGGACAGATGCACTGATTTAAGGAGACAGGTACTCGGATCTAGGGGGAGAGATACACTGATCTAGGGCACAGATACGCTGATCTGCAGAGACAGATGCACTGACCTAGGGGACAGATACCCTGATCTACGGAGACAGATGCACTGACCTAGGGGACAGATACCATGATCTAGGGAGACAGATACACTGATCAAGGGGGACAGATACACTGGTTTAGGGAGACAGGTACTCTGATCTAGGGGGAGAGATACACTGATCTAGGGAGTCAGATACACTGATCTAGGAGGATAGATACACTGATCTAGGGAGAGAGAGATACTGATCTAGTGAGACAGATACACTGATCTAGGGAGACAGATACACTGATCTAGGGGGACAGATACACTGATCTAGGGGGACAGATATACTAATCTAGGGGACAGATACACTGATCAATGGAGACAGACACTCTGATCTATGTGGACAGAGACACTGATCCAGGTGGACAGATACACTGATCTAGGTGACAGATACACTGATCTAGGGAGACAGATAAACTGATCTAGGGAACAGATACACTGATCTAGGGGACAGATACACTGATCTAGGGAGACAGATAAACTGATCTAGGGGACAGATACACTGATCTCGGGGACAGATACACTGATCTAGTGGACAGATACACTGATCTAGGGAGACAGATACAGTAATCTAGGGGACAGATACACTGATCTAGGGAGACAGATACACTGAAATAGGGATACAGAGACACAGATCTAGTGTCACAAATACACGAATCTAGAGTGACAGGTACACTGATCTTGGGGGAGAGATACACTGATCTAGGGAGTCAGATACACTGATCTAGGAGGATAGATACACTGATCTAGGGAGAGAGAGATACTGAACTAGCGAAGCAGAGACACTGATCTAGTGAGACAGATACACTGATCTACGGAGACAGAGACACTGATCTATGGAACAGTAACACTGACATAGGGGACAGATACACTCATCCAGGGGGACAGCGATACTGATCTAGGGGGACAGATACACTGATCTTGGGAGACAGATAAACTGATCTAGGGGACAGATACACTGATCTAGGGAGACAAATACACTGATCTAGGGAGACAGATACACTGATCTCGGGAGACAGATAGTGTGAACTAGGGAAGAGATACATTGAGCTAGGGAGACAGAGACACTGATCGAGGGTGACAGATACACTGATCGAGGGGGAGAGATACACTGATCTAGGGAGACAGATAGACTGATCTAGGGACCAGAGACACTAATCTAGGGACAGATACACTGATCTAGGGAGACAGATCCACTGATCTAGGGCAACAGATACACTGATCTAGGGGACAGATACACTGATCTAGGGAGACAAATACACTGATCTAAGGAGACAGATACACTGATCTAGGGATGGATAAGCTGATCTAGAGGGACAGATACACTGATCTATGGGCACAGATACACTGGTCTAGGGGGACAGATACACTGATCTAGGGAGTCTGATACACTGATTTCGGGAGACAGATACACTGATCTAGGGAAACAGATACTCTGATCTAGGGGGTCGGATAGACTGATTTAGCGAGACAGATACATTGATCTAGGGTGACAGATACATTGATCTAGGGGACAGATACACTGATCTAGTGAGTCTGATACACTGATCTACGGAGACAGAGACAGTGATCTAGGGGGACACATACACTGACTTAGAGGGAGATACACACTGATCTAGGGAGACAGATACACAGATCTAGGGAGAGAGAGATACTGATCCAGCGAGACAGAGACACTGATCTAGGGAGACAGATACACTGATCTATGGAGACAGAGACACTGATCTATGGAACAGATACACTGACATAGGGGACAGATACACTCATCTAGGGGGACAGCGATACTGATCTAGGGAGACAGATACACTGATCTAGGGGGTCGGATACACTGATTTAGGGAGACAGATACACTGATCTAGGGTGACAGATACATTGATCTAGGGAGACAGATACACTGATTTAGGGAGACAGATACACTGATTTAGGGAGACAGATACACTGATCTAGGGAGACAGATACACTGATCTAGGGAGACAGAGACACTGATCTAGGCTGACAGATACACTGATCTAGGGAGAAAGATGCACTGATCTAGGGCACAGATACACTGATCTATGGAGACAGATGCACTGACCTAGGGGACAGATACCCTGATCTAGGGAGACAGATACACTGATCTAGGGGGACAGATACACTGACTTAGGGAGACAGGTACTCGGATCTAGGGGGAGAGATACACTGATCTAGGGCACAGATACGCTGATCTACAGAGACAGATGCACTGATCTAGGGGACAGATACCATGATCTAGGGAGACAGATACACTGATCTAGGGGGACAGATACACTGGTTTAGGGAGACAGGTACTCTGATCTAGGGGGAGAGATACACTGATCTAGGAAGTCAGATACACTGATCTAGGAGGATAGATACAATGGTCTAGGGAGAGAGAGATACTGATCTCATGAGACAGATACACTGATCTAGGGAGACAGATACACTGACCTAGGGGGACAGATACACTGATCTAGTGGGACAGATACACTGATCTACGGGGACCGATATACTAATCTAGGGGACAGATACACTGATCTATGGAGACAGACACTTTGATCTAGGTGGAGAGAGACACTGATCTAGGGGACAGATACACTGATCTAGGGAGACAGATACACTGATCTAGGGAAACAGATATACTGATCTAGGGAGACAGATATACTAATCTAGGGGACAGATACACTGATCAAGGGGACACATACATTGAACTACGGAGACAGTCTCTCTGATCTAGCGGGACAGAGACACTGATCCAGGTGGACAGATACACTGATCTAGGGAGACAGATAGACTGAACTAGGGAACAGATACATTGAGCTAGGGAGACAGAGACACTGATCTAGGGTGACAGATACACTGATTGAGGCGGAGAGATACTCCTCTAGGGGGACGGATGCACTGATCTAGGGAGACACATACACTAATCTAGGGAGACAGATAGACTGATCTAGGGAACAGATACACTGATCTAGAGACAGATACACTGATCTAGGGAGACAGATCCACTGATCTTGGAAGACAGATACACTTTTCTAGGGGACAGATACACTGATCGAGTTTGACAGATACACTGATCTAGGGGACAGATACAATTATCTAGGGAGACAGATACACTGATCTAAGGAGACAGATACACTGATCTAGGGATTGATAAGCTGGTCTCGGGGGACAGATACACTGATCTATGGGCACAGATACACTGATCTAGGGGGACAGATAGACTGATCTAGGGAGTCTGATACAGTGATTTAGGGAGACAGATATACTGATCTAGGGAAACAGATACTCTGATCTAGGGGGACAGATACACTGATTTAGGGAGACAGATACACTGATCTAGGGTGACAGATACATTGATCTAGGGAGACAGATACACAGATCTAGGGGACAGATACACTGACCTAGGGAGTCTGATAAACTGATCTAGGGAGACAGAGACAGTGATCTAGGGGGACAGATACACTGACTTAGGGGGAGAGACGCACTGATCTAGGGAGACAGATACACTGACCTAGGGAGACAGAGACACTGACCTAGAGTGACAGATACACTGATCTAGGGAGACAGGTACTCTGATCTAGGTGGACAGATACACTGATTTAGGGAGGCAGATACACTGATCTAGGGAGTCTGATACACTGATCTATGGAGACAGAGACACTGATCCAGGTGGACAGATACAGTGATCTAGGGAGATAGATAGTCTGATCTCGGGAACAGATACACTTTTCTTGGGGTACAGATACTTATATCAATATAAGGGAAACAGCTACACTGATATAGGGGACAGCTACACTGATCTATGGAACAGATACACTGACATAGGGGACAGATACACTCATCTAGGGGGACAGAGACACTGATCTAGGGAGACAGATACACTGGTCTAGGGGGCAGCGATACTGATCTAGGGAGACAGATACACTGATCTAGGGGACAGATACACTGATCTAGGGAGACAGATACACTGATCTAGGGAGACAGATACACTGATCTAGGGAGACAGATACACTGATCTAGGGAGACAGATGTACAAATCTAGGGGACAGATACACTGATCTAGGGGACAGATACACTGATCGAGGGAGACAGATGCACTGATCTAGCGAGACAGATACACTGATCTAGGTAGACAGTCAATCTGATCTAGCGGGACAGAGACACTGATCCAGGTGGACAGATACACTGATCTAGGGAGACAGATAGACTGAACTAGGGAACAGATACATTGAGCTAGGGAGACAGAGACAGTGATCAAGGTGACAGATACACTGATCTAGGGGGAGAGATACACTGATCTAGGGAGACAGATAGACTGATCTAGGGAACAGGTACACTGATCTAGGGACAGATACACTGATCTAGGGAGACAGATCCACTGATCTAGGAAGACAGATACACTGATCTAGGGGACAGATACCCTGATCTAGTGCGACAGATGCACTGATCTAGGGGACAGATACACTGATTGGGAGACAGATTCACTGATCTAGGGGTCAGATAATCTAATCTAGGGGCACAGATACACTGATCTAAGGATGGATACACTGATCTAGGGGGACATATACACTGATCTAGGGGACAGATACACTGATCTAGGGGGACAGCTACACTGATCTAGTGGACAGATACACTGATCTAGGGGACAGATACACTGATCTAGGGAGACAGATATACTGATCTAGGGGGACAGATACATTGATCTAGGGAGACAGATACATTGATCTAGGGGGACAGAGACACTGATCCAGGGGGACAGATACACTCATCTAGCGAGACAGATACACTGATCTAAGGAGACAGATACACTGATCTAGGGGACAGACACACTGATCTAGGGGGACAGATTCACTGATCTAGGGGGATAGATACCCTGAGCTAGGGAGACAGGTACACTGATCTAGGGAGAGATACACTGATCTAGGAGGCAGATACACTTATCTCGGGGGAGAGATTCACTGATCTAGGGGACAGATACACTGATCTAGGGGACAGATACACTGATCTAGGGAGACAGAGACATTGATCTAGGGAGAGAGATACACTGATCTAGGTGACAGATATACTGATCTAGGGCTCAGATACAATGATCTAGGGGACAGATACACTGATCTGGGGTACTTATACACTGATATGGGTGACAGATACTCTGATCTGGGGACAGATACACTAATCTAGGGAGACAGATACACTGATCTAGGGGACAGATACACTGATCTAGTGGGACAGATACACTGATCTAGGGAGACAGATACACTGATCTAGGGGGACAGATACACTGATCTAGGGGAATGATACACTGATCTAGGGGGACAGATACACTGATCTAGGCGACAGATACACTGATCTAGGGGAACAGATACACTGATCTAGGGGGACAGATACACTGATCTAGGGGGACAGAAACACTGATCTAGGGGACAGATACACTGATCTAGGGGGACAGATACACTGATCTAGGGGACAGATACACTGATCTAGTGGGACAGATACACTGATCTAGGGGGACAGATACACTGATCTAGGGGACAGATACACTGATCTAGAGGGACAGATACACTGATCTATGGGACAGATACACTGATCTAGGGACAGATACACTGATCTAGGGGACAGAAACCCCGATCTAGGGAGTCAGATACACTGATCTAGTGTGAGATAAACTGATCTAGGGGCATATACACTGATCTAAGGGGAAAGATATGCTGATCTAGGGAGACAGGTGCATTGATCTAGGGAGACAGATACACTAATCTAGGGGGAAAGATACGCTGACCTGGGGAGACAGGTACACTGATCTAAGTGGCTAGATACACCGAGAGCGGGAGAGGTGGACCTGCAAGAGGAGAGAGAAAAGTAAAATGTAATTGAAACATGACATCACCAGAAAGCTGTTAAGTGATTGGTTGGTGAGTATTTCTCTCTTTCTCGCTTTATTCCAATCTTACTTTTTGTGGTTTTTAGTTTCTAAGTTGTCTGTTGTGTAGCGGGGACTGCTGGTAATGAAGGGCCCTTGAAACATAGAAACATCAAAACATAGAAGATAGGAGCAGGAGTCGGCCATTCGGCCCTTCGAGCCTGCTCCGCCATTCAACGAGATCATGGCTGATCATCCAAACCCTTGCACCCGGTCCCTACACCGACAGCCATCCCACACAAGCCCTATCCCCGTAACCCCGTAACCCCACGTATTTAATCCCCCCTAACACTAAGGGCCAATTTTTTTATCATGGCCAATCAACCTAACCCGCACATCTTTGGACTGTGGGAGGAAACCGGAGCACCCATAGGAAACCCACGCAAACACGGGGAGAATGTGCAAACTCCACACAAACAGTCACCCGAGGCCGGATTTGAACCCGGGTCCCTGGCGCTGTGATTATAGTGTAATTTGTGGGATTGATTTGATTTAATTTAATTTGAATTAATTAAAGGATAATCATGGCAGTACAGCTCGGTGCTGTGGTATGCTCCTACTGCACTTTGTGGGAAATCAGGGACACTTACTGTGTCCCTGACGACCATGTGTGCGGGAAGTGTATCCAGCTACAGCTACTGGCAGACCGCATTGCGGTGCTGGAGCTGTGAATGGATACATACTGGAGCATTCGCAATGCTGAGGAAATCGTGGAAAGCACGTTTAATGAGTTGGTCACACCGCAGGTAAAGGCTGCACAGACAGGAAGGGAATGGGTGACCACCAGGCAGAGTAGTAGGCGCAGGCAGGTAGTGCAGGGGTCCCCTGTGACCATCCTCCTCTCAAACTGATATACCGCTTTGGATATTGTTGGGGAGGATGGCTTATCAGGGGAAGGCAGCAGCAGCCAACTTCCTGGCACCAGGGGTGGTTCTGCTGCACAGGACGGGAGGAAAAAGAGGGGTAGAACTATAGTAACAGGGGACTCTATTGTAAGGGGAATAGATAGGCGTTTCTGTGGCCGCAAACGAGACTGCAGGATGGTATGTTGCCTCCCTGGTGCAAGGGTCAAGGATGTCTCAGAGCGGCTGCAGGGCATTTTGGAAGGGGAGGGTGAACAGCCAGTTGTCGTGGTGCATATAGGTACCAACGATATAGGTAAAAAACGGGATGAGGTCCTAAAAGCCGAATATAGGGAGTTAGGAGGTAAATTAAAAAATAGGACCTCAAAGGTAGTAATCTCAGGATTGCTACCAGTGCCACGTGCTAGTCAGAGTAGAAATAGAAGGATATTTCAGATGAATACGTGGCTAGAGGAATGGTGCAAGTGGCAGGGATTCAAATTCCTGGGACATTGGAACCGGTTCTGGGGGAGGTGGGACCAGTACAAACTGGACGGTTTGCACCTGGGCAGGACTGGGACCGATGTCCTAGGGGTAGTGTTTGCTAGTGCTCTGGGGGAGGGTTTAAACTAAAATGGCAGGGGGTTGGGAACCTGAGCAGGGAGACTGAGGAAAGGGAAACAAGGATATAAGCAAAGGACAGGAAGGAGAAAAGCAAAGATGGCAGTCAGAGAAAGCAAGGGTTTAAATCAAACATGGCCACAGTAAATAATAATTCTAAAAGGTTTAAGAGTGTTAAAAAAAACAAGCCTGAAGGCTTTGTGTCTTAATGCGAAGAGCATTTGTAATAAGGTGGATGATTTAGCTGCGCAAATAGAGGTAAACGGATATGATATGATTGGGATTACGGAAACATGGCTCCAGGGTGACCAAGGCTGGGAATTCAACATCCAGGGGTATTCAATATTCAGGAAGCACAGGCAAAGAGGAAAAGGAGGTGGGTCAAGCATTGCTGGTTAAAGAGGGGATTAACACAATTGTAAGGAAGGATATCAGCACTGATGATGTGGAATTTGTATGGGTAGAGCTGAGAAATACCATGGGGCAGAAAACGTTAGTGGGCGTGGTATACAGACCCCCAAACAGTAATGTGGAGGTTGGGGATGGCATTAAACGGGATATTAGAGATGCGTACAATAAGGGCACAGCAGTTATCATGGGTGACTTTAATCTACATATAGATTGGGCTAACCAAATTAGTAACAATACTGTGGAGGAGGAATTCCTGGAGTGTATACGGGATGGTTTCCTGGACCAATATGTCGAGGAACCAACTAGAGACCAGGCCATCTTAGACTGGGTATTATGTAATGAGAAAGAATTAATTAGCAATCTTGTTGTGCGAGGTCCCTTGGGTCAGTGCGATCATAATATGATAGAATTCTTCATTAAGATGGAGAGTGAAGTAGTTGACACAGAGGCTAAATAAAGGAAACTACGATGGTATAAGGCGCGAGTTGGGTAGGATTGATTGGGGAATGTTACTCCAAGGGTTGACGGTGGATAGGCAATGGCAAACATTCAAAGATCGCATGGATGAACTACAGAATAATAAAAATAAAACAAAAAAGGTGACTCAACCATGGCTAACAAGGGAAATTAGGGATAGCATAAGATCCAAGGAGAGGACATATAAATTGGCTAGAAAAAGCAGTTAACCTGAGGATTGGGAGCAGTTTAGGATTCAGCAAAGGAGGACAAAGGGATTAATTAAGAGGGGGAAAATAGAGTATGACAGTAAGCTTTCAGGGAACATAAAAACTGACTGTAAAAGCTTTTATAGATATGTGAAGAGAAAAAGATTGGGGAAGTCAAGTGTAGGTCCCTTGCAGTCAGAATCAGGGGAATTTATAATGGGGAACAAAGAAATGGTTGACCAATTAAATACATACTTTGGTTCTGTCTTCACAAAGGAGGACATAAATAACCTCCCAGAGATGTCGGGGTGCATAGGGTCTAATGAGAGGGAGGAACTGAATGAAATCAGAATTTGAAGGGAAATGGTGTTAGGGAAATTGATGGGATTGAAGGCCGATAAATCCCCAGGGCCTGATAATCTACATCCTAGGGTACTTAAGGAAGTGGCCCTAGAAATTGTAGATGCATTACTGGTCATCTTCCAAAATTCTATAGACTCTGGAACAGTTCCCATGGATTGGAGGGTAGCTAATGTAACCCCACTATTCAAAAAAAGTGGTAGAGAGAAAACAGGGAATTATAGACCGGTAAGCCTGACATCGGTAGTGGGGAAAATGCTAGAGTCCATTATAAAAGATGTAATAGCAGAGCACTTGGAAAACAGTGACAGGATCGGACAAAGTCAACATGGATTTACAAAAGGTAAATTGTGCTTGACTAATCTACTGGAATTTTTTGAGGATGTAACTGATAGAATAGATAAGGGAGAACCAGTGGATGTGGTGTATTTGGACTTTCAGAGGGCTTTCGTTAAGGTCCCACGTAAGAGATTAGCGTGTAAAGTTAAGGCACCTGGGATTGGGGGTAAGGTACTGACTTGGATAGAGAACTGGTTGGCAGACAGGAAGCAAAGAGTTGGAATAAACGGGCCTTTTTCCGAGTGGCAGGCAGTGACTAGTGGGGTACCGCAGGGATCGGTGCTAGGATGCCAGCTATTCACAATATATATAAATGACCTAGACGAGGGAACCAGATGTAATATCTCCAAGTTTGCAGACGACACAAAGCTGGGTGGGCATGTGTGCTGTGAGGAGGATGAATAGAAATTCCAGTATGATTTGGACAGGTTGGGTGATTGGGCAGATGCATTGCAAATGCAGTATAATGTGGATAAATGCGAGGTTATCCACTTCGGTGGCAAAAACAGGAAGACAGATTATTATCTGAACGGCAATAGATTGGGAAAAGGGGAAGTGCAACGAGACCTGGGTGTCCTTGTGCAGCAGTCGCTGAAGGTAAGCATGCAAGTGCAGCAGGTGGTTAAGAAGGCAAATGGTATGTTGGCCTTCATAGCGAGAGGATTCAAGTACAGGAGCAAGGATGTCTTGCTGCAGTTGTACAGGGCCTTGGTGAGACCACACCTTGAATATTGTGTGCAGTTTTGGTCGCCTTATCTGAGGAAGGATGTCCTTGCCATGGAGGGAGTGCAGCGAAGATTCACCAGACTGATACCTGGGATGGCAGGCATGACGTATGAGGAGAGATTGGGTCGATTAGGCTTATATTCGCTAGAGTTTAGAAGAATGAGAGGGGATCTCATTGAAACTTATAAAATTCTAACAGGGCTAGACAGACTAGATGCAGGAAGGATGTTCCCAATGGCTGGGGAGTCCAGAACCAAGGGTCACAGTATAAGGATAAGGGGTAAGCCATTTAGGACTGAGATGAGGAGGAATTTCTTCACCCAGAGAGTGGTGAACCTGTGGAATTCTCTACCACACAAGACAGTTGAGGCCATTTCATTAAATATATTCAAGAATGAGTTAGATATACAGGAAACTTTGGTTTATCCGGAGGTTGTATGTCCTGAAACCTCAATCCAACGGCAGAAATCAGCAGCCGTTTTGGTTAGGTTTTTTTTCTTCTCTTAGCATTTTTTTAACAGTCAGGCTCTGGAAAGCGTCTCTGTAGCTTAGCAACAGCTTCAGAGATGCTTCCAAGGTACGGGCCGAGTGTTTACAAGCTGTTGCTAAACAACAGTGTTTGTTGTCAGATACGGAGATGAAAACCTCTGTATCCTTCAACATTAGCGCTGGTCTATCTGGAAGTTTTGATAGATCGGCAGCAGCTCGGTCCCGTCGGTGCCGGATATCAGAAATGTTCCTGTATTTCTTAAGGCTAAAGGGATCAAGGGATATGGGGAGAAAGCAGGGACAGGGTACTGAATTTGGATGATCAGCCATGATCTCATTAAATGGCAGAACAGGCTCGAGGGGCCGAATGGCCTACTCCTGCTCCTATCTTCTATGTTTCTATGTTTCTAAGTTATGGCAGCACAGCTCAGCCCCGTGGCATGCTCCTCCTGCACTATATGGGAAATCAGGGACACTTTCTGTGTCCCTTACGACCATGTGTGTGGGAAGTGTATCCAGCTGCAGCTACTGGCAGACTGCATTGCGGCGCTGGAGCTGCGAATGGATACATACTGGAGCATTCGCGATGCTGAGGACATCGTGGATAGCACGTTTAGGGAGTTGGTCACACCACAGGTAAAGGCTGCACAGGCAGGAAGGGAATGGGTGACCGCCAGGCAGAGTAGTAGGCACAGGTGGGTAGTGCAGGGGTCCCCTGTGGCCATCTTCCTCTCAAACAGATATACCGCTTTGGATATTGTTGGGGGGGTGGCTTATCGGGGGAAGGCTGCAGTAACCAACTTCCTGGCACCATGGTGGTTCTGCTGCACAGGAGTGGAGGAAAAAGAGTGGGAGAGCTATAGTGATGGGGGATTCTATTGTAAGGGGAATAGATAGGTGTTTCTGCAGCCGCAAACGAGACTCCAGGATGGTATGTTGCCTCCCTGGTGCAAGGGTCAAGGAAGTCTCGGAGCGGCTGCAGGGCATTCTGGAGGGGGAGTGTTAACAGCCAGTTGTCGTGGTGTATATAGGTATCAACAATATAGGTAAAAAACAGGACAAAGTCCTAAAAGCTGAATATAGGGAGTTAGGAGGTAAATTAAAAAATAGGACCTCAAAGGTAGTAATCTCAGGATTGCTATCAGTGCCACGTGCTAGTCAGAGTAGAAATAGAAGGATATTTCAGATGAATACATGGCTAGAGGAATGGTGCAAGGGGGAGGGATTCAAATTCCTGGGACATTGGAACCGGTTCTGGGGGAGGTGGGACCAGTACAAATCAGACGGTTTGCACCTGGGCAGGACCAGGACCGATGTCCGAGGGGGAGTGTTTGCTAGTTCTTGGGGAGGGTTTAAACTAAAATGGCAGAGACTTGGGAACCTGTGCAGGGAGACAGAGGAAAGGGAAGCAAGGATAAAAGCAAAAGACAGGAAGGAGAAAAGCAAAAGTGGAAGGCAGAGAAATCAAGTGCGTAAATCAAACAGGGCCACAGTAAATAATAATTCTAAAAGGACTAAGAGTGTTAAAAAAACAAGCCTGAAGGCTTTGTGTCTTAATGTAAGGGGCATTCGTAATAAGGTGGATGAATTAGCTGTGCAAATAGATGTAAACGGATATGATATAATTGGGATTACTGAGACATGACTCCAGGGTGATCAAGGCTGGGAATTCAACATCCAGGGGTATTCAATATTCAGGAAGCACAGGCAAAAAGGAAAAGGAGGTGGGGTAGCATTGCTGGTTAAGAGATTAACACAATAGTGATGTAAGAAAACTACTAGGGACTTGGTCTGAGTATTAAACAAGGAGTTAATCAACTGTTTTCCAACATGGAGATCTAGTTGTGTCCTTCACTAGTTCCTGTTAAAGAATGCCCTGAGCAAGCTGGGCCCGTGCCTGAGTATTTATACTCTCCCTGGACAGTGCCACCAGCAGGCCGCCCAGTATTATTACATAAGTCATTTCCACATGAATGCCAAGATTCCTGTCATTCTTCCCGCCTGAAAGATTGGAAGTCCGGCAGCTTCCTTCTACCGAATTAATCGGACTAAGAATAGACGCAGTCGTTTGGATCTCCTCGGACCGTGTTTTGGTCCCTGGGTCACTTGGTTTGTACCGGCGGGCTGGCAGAGTCCGTGTCGCCTTGATCGACCTGAGGGGGACTGGGGAAATCATGGCTCCGGGTGTGGGCCCCCACCAGCACAGAGCTGGCTTCACCCTGCTCAGTAGTCGGTGACTGACCAGCATCCTGGCTTCGGCTGGCCATCCCGCGGGGAGTGCTCTGTTCCCCGGGTTGATCCGGCGGAGTAGCTGGCAGGACGCTTGGCGTCCAGGTAGGACGTCATCCTCAGAGGAGCGCAGGGTATCTGTGTCATTAACACGAATTCCACTATCTATTGGGTCCGTGGGACCGGTTGGGCAGGGAGCCGGATCCCGAAGTGACAGTGTGGATTCCCGGCCATCAGATTACGGCACGTGCGCGTACGTGGGATTGACACCTGTCAGTTCCACTTCGTCAACAAGGGGATCACTCTTAGAGGATTGGACGAATCTTCGGAGCAGCATGGGGCCAAGAGCTACCAACCATGATGGTAGGGACGTCCCATGAGTGGAGTGACGCTGGAACCCGAAGAATCGTTCGTGAGGAGTAGCGTTGGTGGATGTAGAAAGAAGAGACCTGATGGAATGCAACGCGTTAGGGAGCATAGTGGCCCACTGCTGGTCTGATAGGTTGTGTGACCTCAGTGCAAGATGAACAGCGTTCCAAACGATGGCGTTGTATCTCTCAACTTGTCCGTTTCCAGTAGGATGATACGGTGTCGTTTTACTTGTGGCAATTCCCCGTTGGGAAAGATAACTTTTGAGTTTGCTTGACATGAAGGAGGGACCCCGATCAGAGTGGATGAAATTGGCCATACTGCAAAGGGAAAAGACCTGATCGAGGCATTTGTTCACTGTGGAAGTAAGCATATTGGGACAGGGGAAAGCAAAGGGAAAGCGTGAATATTCATCCACCATAGTAAGCAAGTAGGTGTTTCGCATTGAGGAAGGCAATGGCCCTTTAAAGTCAATGCTGAGTCGCTGCATAGGCTGTGTAGCCTGTATGAGCGAGCCAACCGACGGACGGAAAAATTGCGGTTTTAATTCTGCGCAAATTCTACAAGTGGAGCATGTTCTTTTCACATCTTCCGTAGAAAATGGGAGATTTTTAGAACTCACAAAGTGCAACATACGGGTAACGCCAGGATGGCATAAGTCAGTATGAAGATCCGCAAGATTCGAAGTTGACATAGAAGAGCAGAATGCACGCGTGAGGGTATCCGGGGCCACATTCTCTTTGCTGGGTCGATAATGTATGGTGTAGCCAAAGGCGGCCAATTCCATCCTCCAGAGCTGTATTTTGTTATTCTTGACCTTAGTGCGTTTCCAGTTATCCAGCAAAAGGCCACAGAGCGCTGATCAGTTATGAGCGTGAAGTGGCGACGAGCGAGAAAATTACTCCATTTACGTACTGCTTCGATGATGGCCATAGCCTTCTTCTCGACAGGAGGATAGTGGAGCTCGCTACCCTGCAAAGTTCTGGACAGAAATGCAATGGGTCGACCGCCTTGATTCAAGGTAGCTGAGATCACCACCTCCGATGCATCGCACTTGACCACGAAAGGGAGATTTTCATCGATGGAATGAAGCGTGGCTTTTTCTAGTTGTTGCTTGAGGAGGTCGAAAGCTGAAATAGCCATCGCGTCCAACGGAAATGACTTCGCATGAAGCAGGGGCTGGATCTTGTCAGAAAAGTGGGGTATCCACTTCGCATAATAGGCAAACATGCCGAGGTCCCGACGAAGAGAGCCGAGATTCATAGGAGGAGGGAGCTCCTGAAGCGGACAAAGTCGCTCCGGATCCAGCTTGATGACACCATTGCCCACCCAGTTGCCAAGGATGTTGACTGATGGTACTGATTTCACAGATTTGGATTCATTTAAGGTTAAGTTGCGATGATGGAGAACGTCAAGAAATTTCTGGAAGTTGGCATCATGCTCCTTCTGGTCATGACCAGCAATGGTGATATTATCCAGATGTGGAAAAGTGTCCGTTAAGTTCTCCTGTTTGACTAGGCTGTCCATTGCCCGTTGAAAGACGGCCACCCCATTGGTGACCCCAAATGGAAGTCGACAAAACTGGTAAAGCCGACCATTGGCCTCAAAGGCCGTATAGTTTTTGTCAGAGTCCTTTAACGATACTTGATTGTATGCGCGCTTTAAGTGAAAAGTTGAAAATACCCTGTAGTTGGCAAGGTTATTGACCATGTCATCGATGCATGGTAGTGGGTAGGCATCCAGGTCGGTATACTGGTTAATAGTTTGAGAGTAATTGATGCAAAGATGTTTCTTGTGTTGCTTCAGAGGATTTTTAACAACGACGACTTGAGCCCGCCAGGAACATGAACATGGCTCAATGATACCGTCAGCTGGAAGGTGAGAGATTTCTGCCTCGATAAAGGATAGATCATCTTGGCTGAAACGTCGTGATTTAGTGACTATGGGCTTACATCGGGGGGAAAGATTGGCAAACAAGGAGGGCTCATCGAGCGAAGCTGCCGAAAGTGCACAAAATAGTACTTTGGAAATAGTTAGCTCCGGCTTTGGTCCTCCAAACTCGAAAGTGAGTCTTTTGTGTTGTTTTTGGAAATCATGTCCCAGGAGCACATCACTGTATAAGTTTTTGAACACCCCAAGCCGGGTGGAAAAATAAGTGCGGCCATTGAGAATATGGTCAACAAGACAAAAGCTGGAAGAGTTGGTGGTCAGTGTCGTCAGAGCCATTACAATTTCCCTGTCCGAGGGGGTAAATACGCAGTTTTAACTTACTGACAGCCCGCTCACCGATGAAGCTGTCAGAGCTACATGAGTCGATTAATGCACTCAAAATGTGTCCATTTACCGAAACTCTCATGGCTGCATGGGACAGGCTTTGGGGACAGTGGTTCTTGGGGGAGGAGCAGTTTTATAGATAGCAGCTGCAACACTAGTAGAGGCTCTTGACCGGCATACTTTAGAAAAGTGACCTTTCTTACTGCAATGATTGCAGGTTACATTACGAGCAGGACAAAATTTCCTATAATGGAATGCACCTCCACAGAAGAAACACTCCTTTTTAGATTGCCAAGATGCCACTAGGGTAGGGTCATCATCAATGAGGGCTTCCACCTGAGGCTTACCGGGGGAGTCACTAAAAGTGGTAGCAGCAGTTTGCGCATATGATAAAAAATAGGCATCTGAATTTTTTTGAGCTAATTCCAAAGAATATGCCTGGTTATAGGCAGCTTGTAAGCCGAGGGTTTTATTCTCCAACAGACGCTGGCATATGAGGGAAGAAGCAATTCCGTTAATAAAAGAGTCACAAATTAATTCCTCCCGGTACTGCTCAGCTGAGACAGCTTTAAGGTTACAATCTTTGCTGAGCCTGCGAAGCTCTTGAAGGAATTCATCAAGTGATACCCTGGGTTGTTGTTGAGTTGTGGCCAGTAGGTGACGAGCAAAAATTTCATTTGGGGCCTTAACATATAGTTGCTGTAGTGTTTGGATAGCGGAGTCATAGTCTACGCAGTCTTCGATATAGTCAAACACATGAGGGGATACATAATTGGCAAGCATTCGTAACTTATTAGGAACATTCTCACCACACTCCTCAAGGAAGTTGCTGTAGGTACGATACCAGTGTTTCCATACCTTAGCAGCTGTAAGTGAATTCGGGTCCAGGTCGAGATGAGCGTGCCTGAGTAGTTTCTCCATGATGGATTGATTACTATGTCTGAGTTCCCTTCTACAGTTTGAATTGTAGCTGTCTGTTCCCAAATCACTCAGAGCGTGGAGCGGGTTGCAGTTGATTAAATTGACGTAAGAAAACTACGAGGCACTTGGTCTGAGTATTAAACAAGGCTTAAATCAACTGTTTTCCAACATGGAGATCTAGTCGTGTCCTTCACTAGTTCCTGTTAAAGAATGTCCTGAGCAAGCTGGGCCCATGCCTGAGTATTAATACTCTCCCTGGACAGCGCCACAAGCAGGCCACTCAGTATTATTACATACGTCATTTCCACATGAATGACACGATTCATGTCAAATAGTAAGGAAGGATATTAGCTCTGATGATGTGGAATCTGTATGGGTACAGCTGAGAAATACCAAGGGGCAGGAAATGTTAGTGGGAGTTGTATACAGACCCCCAAACAGTAATGCTGAGGTTGGGGATGGCATTAAACAGGAAATTAGAGATGCACGCAATAAGGGCACAGCAGTTATCATGGGTGACTTTAATCTACATATAGATTGGGCTAACCAAATTAGTCACTATACTGTGGAGGAGGAATTCCTAGAGTGTATACGGGATGGTTTCCTGGACCAATATGTCGAGGAGCCAACTAGAGATCAGGCCAGCTTAGACTGGGTATTATATAATGAGAAAGGATTGATTAGCAATCTTGTTGTGCAAGGCCCCTTGGGGAGGAGCAATCATAATATGTTGGAATTCTTAATTAAGATGGAGAGTGAAGTAGTTGACTCAGAGACTAGGGTCCTGAATTAAAATAAAGGAAACTACGATGGTATGAGGCGCGAGTTGGCTAGGATGGATTGGGGAACGTTACTTAAAGGGTTGACCATGGATAGGCAATGGCAAACGTTTAAAGATCGCATGGATGAACTACAGAATTTGGCATAAAAATAAAACAAAAAATGTCGCGCACCGTGGCTAACAAGGGAAATTAGAGATAGCATAAGATCCAAGGAGAGGACATATAAATTGGCCAGAAAAAGCAGCAAACCTGAGGATTGGGAGCAGTTTAGGATTCAGCAAAGGAGGAAAAAAGGATTGATTAAGAGGGGGAAAATAGAATATCAGAGTAAGCTTGCAAAGAACATAAAACTGACTGTAAAAGCTTCTGTAGATATGTGAAGAGAAAAAGATTGGTGAAGTCAAGCGTAGGTCCTTTGCAGTCAGAATCAGGGGAAATTATAATGGGGAACAAAGCAATGGCTGACCAATTAAATACGTACTTTGGTTCTGTCTTCACAAAGGAGGACACAAATAACCTCCCAGAGATGTCGGGGAACATAGGGTCTAATGAGAGGGAGGAACTAAATGAAATCAGTATTTGTAGGGAAATGGTGTTAGGGAAGTTGATGGGATTGAAGGCCGATAAATCCCCAGGGCCTGATAATCTACATCCTAGGGTACTTAAGGAAGTGGCCCTAGAACGGTAAGCCTGACATCGGTAGTGGGGAAAATGCTAGAGTCCATTATAAAAGATGTAATAGCAGTGCAATTGGAAAACAGTGACAGGATTGGAGAAAGTCAACATGGATTTACAAAAGGTAAATCGTGCTTGACTAATCTACTGGAATTTTTTGAGGATGTAACTGGTAGAATAGATAAGGGAGAACCAGTGGATGTGGTGTATTTGGACATTCAGAAGGCTTTTGATAAGGTCCCGCATAAGAGATTAGTGTGTAAAGTTAAAGTACATGGGATTGGGGGTAAGGTACTGACTTGGATAGAGAACTGGTTGGCAGACAGGAAGCAAAGAGCTGGAATAAACGGGTCTTTTTCCGAGTGGCAGGCAGTGACAAGTGGGGTACCGCAGGGATTGGTACTAGGACCCCAGCTATTCACAATATATATTAATGATCTAGACGAGGGAACTAGATGTAATATCTCCAAGTTTGCAGACGACACAAAGCTGGGTGGGCGTGTGTGCTGTGAGGAGGATGCCGAGAAACTCCAGTATGATTTGGACAGATTGGGTGATTGGGCAGAAACATGGCAGATGCAGTATAATGTGGATAAATGCGAGGTTATCCACTTCGGTGGCAAAAACAGGAAGGCAGATTACTATCTGAACTGCAATAGATTGTGAGAAGGGGAAGTGCAACGAGACCTGGGTGTCCTTGTGCATCAGTCGCTGAAGGTAAGCATGCAGGTGCAGCAGGCGGTTAAGAAGGCAAATGGTATGTTGGACTTCATAGCGAGAGGATTCGAGTACAGGAGCAAGGATGTCTTGCTGCAGTCGTACAGGGCCTTGGTGAGACCACACCTTGAGTATTGTGTGCAGTTTTGGTCGCCTTATCTGAGGAAGAATGTCCTTGCCATGGAGGGAGTTCAGGGAAGATTCACCACACTGATACCTGGGATAGCAGGAATGACGTATGAGGAGAGATTGGGTCGATTGGGCTTATATTCGCTGGAGTTCAGACGAATGTGAAGGGATCTCATTGAAACTTATAAAATTCTAACAGGACTAGACAGACTAGATACAGGAAGGATATTTACAATGGCAGTGGAGGCCAGAACCAGGGGTCACAGTCTAAAGATAAGGGGTGAGCCATTTAGGACAGAGATGAGGAGGAATTTCTTCACCCAGAGAGTGGTGAACTTGTGGAATTCTCGACCACAAAAGGCAGTTGAGGTCAATTCATTAAATATATTCAAGAAGGAGTTAGATATATTTCTTAAGGCTAAAGGGATCAAGGGATATGGGGAGAAAGAGGGACAGGGTACTGAATTTGGATGATCAGCCATGATCTCATTAAATAGCGGAGCAGGCTCGAGGGGCCGAATGGCCTTCTCCTACCTTCTATGTTTCTATGTGGCAGATACACTGATCTATGGGGACAGATACACTGATCTATGGGGACAGATACACTGATCTAGGGGGACAGATACACTGATCTATGGGGACAGATCCACTGATCTATGGGGACAGATACACTGATCTAGGGGGACAGATACAATGATCTAGGGACAGATACACTGATCTATGGGGACAGATACACTGATCTATGGGGACAGATACACTGATCTAGGGGGACAGATACACTGATCTATGGGGACAGATACACTGATCTAGGGGGACAGATACAATGATCTAGGGACAGATACACTGATCTAGGGGGACAGATACACTGATCTAGGGGAACAGATACACTGATCTAGGGGACAGATACAATGATCTAGGGACAGATACACTGATCTAGGGGCAAAGATACACTGATCCAGGGAGCGATACACTGATCTATGGGTACAGATACACTGATCTAGGGGGACGGATACGCTGATTGAAGGGACAGATGCACTGATCTTGGAGACTGATACTCTGATCTAGGGGAGAGATACGCTGATCTAGGGGGACAGATACACTTGCCTAGGGAGACAGATTGACTGAACTATGGACAGAAACACTGATCTAGCGGGACAGATACACTGATCTAGGAACAGATACACTGATCTAGGGAGACAGATACACTGATCTCGGGGACAGATACACTGAACTAGGGGCCAGATACACTGATCTAGGGGACAGATACAGTGATCTAGGGAACAGATACACTGCTCTAGGGAGACAGATACACTGAGCTATGGGGAGAGATACTCTGATTAAGGGGACAGATACAGTGTTCTACAGGGAACAGATACACTGATCTAGTGACGCTTTTATAGATATGTGAAGAGAAAAAGATTGGAGAAGTGAAGCGTAGTTCCCTTGCAGTCAGAATCAGGGAATTTATATTGGGGAATAAAGAAATGGCAGGCCAATTAAATACATACTTTGGTTCTGTCTTCACAAAGGAGGACACAAGTAACCTCCCAGAGATGTCGGGGAGCATAGGATCTAATGAGAGGGAGGAACTGAAAGGAATCAGTATTTGTAGGGAAATAGTGTTGGGGAAATTGACGGGATTGAAGGCCGATTAATCTCCAGGGCCTGATAATCTACATCCTAGGGTACTTAAGGAAGGGCCCTAGAAATAGTAGATGCATTGCTGGTCATCTTCCAAAATTCGATAGACTCTGGAACAGTACCCATGGATTGGACGGCAGCTAATGTTACCCCAGTATTCAAAAAAGGTGGTAGAGAGAAAATGGGAAAAAGGGAAAACGGTAAGCCTGACATCGGTAGTGGGGAAAATGCTAGAGTCCATTATAAAAGATGTAATAGCAGAGCACTTGGAAAACAGTGACAGGATCGGACAAAGTCAACATGGATTTACAAAAAGTAAATCGTGCTTGACTAATCTACTGGAATTTTTTGAGGATGTAACTGGTAGAATAGATAAGGGAGAACCAGTGGATGTGGTGTATTTGGACTTACAGAAGGCTTTTGATAAGGTCCCGCATAAGAGATTAGCGTGTAAAGTTAAGGCACATGGGATTGGGGGCAAGCTATTGACTTGGATAGAGAACTGTTTGGCAGACAGGAAGCAAAGAGTTGGAATAAACGGGTCTTTTTCCGAGTGGCAGGCAGTGACTAGTGGTCTAGTGACTAGTGACTAGGGGGACAGATACACTGATCTAGGGGACAGACACATTGATCTAGGCGGACAGATACACAGATCAAGAGAGTCAGAGACACTGATCTAGGGGACAGATACACTGATCTAGCAGGACAGATACAAAGATGTCAGGACAGATACACTGATCTAGGGGACAGCTACACTGATCTAGGGGGACAGATACACTGATCTAGAGACAGAAACACTGATCTAGGGAGACAGATACATTGATCTAGAGACAGAAACACTGCTCTAGGGGACAGACACACTGATCTAGGAGGACAGATACACTGATATAGGAGACAGATACACTGATCGAGGGAACAGATACACTGATCTAGAAGACAGATACACTGATCTAGGGGACAGATACTCTGATCTAGGAGACAGATACACTGATCTAGGGGACAGATACACTGATCTAGAAGACAGATACACTGATCTAGGGTACAGATGCACTGATCTAGTGAGACAAATACATTGATCTAGGGGACAGATACACTGATCTAGGGGCAGATACACTGATTTAGGGGAAAGATACACTGGTCTAGGCAGACAGATTCACTGATCTAGGGACAGAAACACTGATCTAGGGGGGCACATACACTGATCTAGGGGAACAGATACACTGATCTAGGGGACAGATACTCTGATCTAGGGAGACAGATACACTGATCTAGGGGACAGATAAACTTATCTCGGGTTACAGAAACACTGACCTAGGGGGACAGATACACTGATCTAGGGCGACAGATACACTGATCAAGGTTGACAGATACACTGATCTAGGGACACTGATATAGATTGGGCCAACCAAATTAGTAACAATACTGTGGAGGAGGAATTCCTGGAATGTTTACGGGATGGTTTCCTGGACCAATATGTCGAGGAACCAACCAGAGATCAGGCCATCTTAGACTGGGTATTATGCAACGAGAAAGGATTAATTAGCAATCTTGTTGTACGAAACCCCTTGGGTCGGAGCGATCATAATATGATCGAATTCTTCATTAAGATGGAAAATGAAGTAGTTGACTCAGAGACAAGGGTCCTCAATTTAAATAAAGGAAACTACGATGGTCTGAGGAGCCAGTTGGGTAGGATTGAGTGCGGAATGGCGCTCAAAGAGTTGACGGTGGATAGGCAATGGCAAACATTCAAAGACCGAATGGATGAGCTACAGAATTTGTTCATGCCAGTTTGGCGTAAAAATAAAACAAAAAAGGTGACTCAACCGTGGCTAACAACGGAAATTAGGGATAGCTTAAGATCCAAGGAGAGGACATATAAATTGGCTAGAAAAAGCAATAATCCTGAGGATTGGGAGCAGTTTAGGAGTCAACAAAGGAGGACAAAGGGATTAATTAAGAAAGGGAAAATAGAATATGAGAGTAAGCTTGCAGGGAACATAAAAACTGACTGTAAAAGCTTTTATAGATATGTGAAGAGAAAAAGATTAGTGAAGTCAAGCGTAGGTCCCTCACAGTCAGAATCGGGGGAATTTATAATGGGAAACAAGGAAATGGCAGGCCAACTAAATGCATACTTTGGTTCTGTCTTCACAAAGGAGGACACAAATAACCTCCCAGAGATGCCGGGGAACATAGGGTCTGATGAAAGCGAGGAACTGAAAGAAATCAGTATTTGTAGGAAAATGGTGTTAGGAAAATTGATGGGACTGAAGGCCGATAAATCCCCAGGACCTGATGGTCTACATCCCAGGGTACTTAAGGAAGTGGCCCTAGAGATAGTAGATGCACTACTGATCATCTTCCAGAACTCGATAGACTCTGGAACGGTACCCATGGATTGGAGGGTAGCTAATGTTACCCCACTATTCAAAAAAGGTGGTAGAGAAAAAGCGGGGAATTATAGACCGGTAAGCCTGACATCGGTAGTGGGGAAAATGCTAGAGTCTATTATAAAAGATGTAATAGCAGAGCACTTGGAAAGCAGTGACAGGATCGGACAAAGTCAACATGGATTTACAAAAGGTAAATCATGCTTGACTAATCTACTGGAATTTTTTGAGGATGTAACTGGTAAAATAGATAAGGGAGAACCAGTGGATGTGGTGTATTTGGACTTTCAGAAGGCTTTCGATAAGGTCCCACACAAGAGATTAGCGTGCAAAATTAAGGCACATGGGATTGGGGGCAAGGTATTGACTTGGATAGAGAACTGGTTGGCGGACAGAAAGCAAAGAGTTGGAATAAACGGGTCATTTTCTGAGTGGCAGGCAGTGACTAGTGGGGTACCGCAAGGATCGGCCCTAGGACCCCAGCTGTTCACAATATATATTAATGATCTGGATGAGGGAATTGGATGTAATATCTCCAAATTTGCAAACGACACAAAGCTGGGCGGGAGGGTAAGCTGCGAGGAGGATGTCGGGAAACTCCAGTACGATTTGGACAGGTTGGGTGATTGGGCAGAAACATGGCAAATGCACTATAATGTGGATAAATGTGAGGTTATCCACTTTGGTGGCAAAAACAGGAAGGCAGATTATTATTTGAATGGCAATAGATTGGGAGAGGGGGAAGTGCAAAGAGACCTGGGTGTCCTTGTGCACCAGTCGCTGAAGGTAAGCATGCAGGTGCAGCAGGCGGTTAAGAAGGCAAATGGTATGTTGGCCTTCGTAGCAAGAGGGTTCGAGTACAGGAACAAGGATGTCTTGCTACAGTTGTACAGGGCCTTGGTGAGACCGCACCTTGAGTATTGTGTGCAGTTTTGGTCACCATACCTGAGGAAGGACGTTCTTGCCATGGAGGGAGTGCAGCGAAGATTCACCAGGCTGATACCTGGGATGGCAGGAATGACGTATGAGGAGAGATTGTGTCGATTGGGCTTATACTCACTGGAGTTTAGAAGATTGAGAGGGGATCTCATCGAAACCTATAAAATTCTGTCAGGTCTGGACAGACTAGATGCAGGAAGGATGTTTCTGATGGCCGGGGAGTCCAGAACCAGGGGTCATAGTCTAAGGATAAGGGGTAAGCCATTTAGGACTGAAATGAGGAGGAATTTCTTCACCCAGAGAGTGGTGAACCTGTGGAATTCTCTGCCACAGAGGGCGGTGGAGGCCAGTTCACTAAATATATTCAAGAAAGAGTTGGATATGTTTCTTGAGGCTGAAGGGATCAAAGGATATGTGGAAATGGCGGGGACAGGGTGCTGAGTTTGGATGATCAGCCATGATCACATTGAATGGTGGAGCAGGCTCGAAGGGCCGAATGGCCTAATCTTGCTCCTATCTTCTATGTTTCTATGTTTCTATGTTTCTAATACACTGGTCCAAGGGACAGATACACTGATGTATGGGACAGATACACTGATCTAGGGAGACAGATACAGTGATCTAGGGAACAGTACACTGATCTAGGGACAGATACACTGATCTAGGGAGACAGATAGACTGATCTAGGGGACAGATAAACTGACCTAGGGACAGATACACTGATCTATGTTGACAGATTCACTTATCTAGGGAGACAGACACTCTGATCTACGAGGATATATACACTGACCTAGTTGGACAGATACACTGATCTAGGGAGAAAGACACTCTTATGTAGGAGGATATATACACTTATCTAGGGGACTGATATGGACAGATACACTGATCTAGGGAACAGATACACTGATCTAGGGAACAGATACACTGATCTAGGGAAAAGATACACTGATCTAGTGAGACAGATACACTGAACTAGGGGCCAGATACACTGATCTAGGGGACAGACACACTGATGTAAGGAGACAGATACAGTGAGGTAAGGAGACAGATACAGTGAGGTAAGGAGACAGATACAGTGATCTAGGGAACAGTTACACTGAGCTAGGGAGACAGACACAGTGATCTAGGGGACAGATACACTGATGTAGGGGACAGATACACTGATCTATGGGGAGAGATACTCTGATTAAGGGGACAGATACAGTGTTCTACAGGGAACAGATACACTGATCTAGTGAAGGTTTTATAGATATGTGAAAAGAAAAAGATTGGTGAAGTCAAGCGTAGGTCCCTTGCAGTCAGAATCAGGGAATTTATAATGGGGAATAAAGAAATGGCAGGCCAATTAAATACATACTTTGGTTCTGTCTTCACAAAGGAGGACACCAATAACTTCCCAGAGATGTCGGGGAGCATAGGGTCTAATGAGAGGGAGGAACTGAAAGGAATCAGTATTTGTAGGGAAATAGTGTTGGGGAAATTGACGGGATTGAAGGCCGATTAATCTCCAGGGCCTGATAATCTACATCCTAGGGTACTTAAGGAAGGGCCCTAGTAATAGTAGATGCATTGCTGGTCATCCTCCAAAATTCGATAGACTCTGGAACAGTACCCATGGATTGGACGGCAGCTAATGTTACCCCAGTATTCAAAAAAGGTGGTAGAGAGAAAATGGGAAAACGGGAAAACGGTAAGCCTGACATCGGTAGTGGGGAAAATGCTAGAGTCCATTATAAAAGATGTAATGTCAGAGCACTTGGAAAACAGTGACAGGATCGGACAAAGTCAACATGGATTTACAAAAAGTAAATCTTGCTTGACTAATCTACTGGAATTTTTTGAGGATGTAACTGGTAAAATAGATAAGGGAGAACCAGTGGATGTGGTGTATTTGGACTTTCAGAAGGCTTTTGATAAGGTCCCGCATAAGAGATTAGCGTGTAAAGTTAAGGCACATGGGATTGGGGGCAAGCTATTGACTTGGATAGAGAACTGTTTGGCAGACAGAAAGCAAAGAGTTGGAATAAACGGGTCTTTTTCCGAGTGGCAGGCAGTGACTAGTGGGGTACCGCAGGGATCAGTCCTAGGACCCCAGCTATTCACAATATATATTAATGATCTAGAAGAGGGAACTAGATGTAATATCTCCAAGTTTGCAGACGACACAAAGATGGGTGGGCGTGTGTGCTGTGAGGAGGATGCCGAAAAATTCCAGTATGATTTGGAGAGGTTGGGTGATTGGGCAGAAGCATGGCAGATGCAATATAACATGGATAAATGCAAGGTTATCCACTTTGGTGTCAAAAACAGGAAGGCAGATTATTATCTGAATGGCAATAGATTGGGAGAAGGGGAAGTGCAACGAGACCTGGGTGTCCTTGTGCACCAGTCACTGAAGGTAAGCATGCAGGTGCAGCAGGCGGTTAAGAAGGCAAATGGTATGTTGGCCTTCGTAGCGAGAGGATTCGAGTACAGGAACAAGGATGTCTTGCTGCAGTTGTACAGGGCCTTGGTGAGACCATACCTTGAGTAGTGTGTGCAGTTTTGGTCACCTTATCTGAGGAAGGATGGTCTTGCTATGGAGAGAGTGCAGCGAAGATTCACCAGGCTGATACCTGGGATGGCAGGAATGACGTATGAGGAGAGATTGGGTCGATTGGGCTTATACTCGCTGGAGTTTAGAAGAATGAGAGGGGATCTCATTGAAACATAAAATTCTAACAGGACAAGACAGACAAGATGCAGGAAGGATGTTCCCGATGGCCGGGGAGTCCAGAACCAGGGTTCACAGTCTAAGGATAAGGGGTAAGCCATTTAGGACAGAGATTAGGAGGAATTTCTTCACCCAGAGAGTGGTGAACCTGTGGAATTCTCTACCACAGAAGGCAGTTGAGGCAAATTCATTAAATATATTCAAGATGGAGTTAGATTTATTTCTTAAGGATAAAGGGATCAAGGGATATGGGGAGAAAGCAGGGACAGGGTACTGAATTTGGATGATCAGCCATCATCTCATTGAATGGCGGAGCAGGCTCGAGGGGCTGAATGTCCTACTCCTGCTCCTATCTTCTATGTAGCTATGTATCTATGGGACAGATACACTGATCTAGTGTCAGATACACTGATCTCAGGGGTCAGATACGCTGATCTAGGGAGACAGATACACTGATCTAGGGGGACAGATACACTGATCTAGGGGACAGACACACTGATCCAGGCGGACAGATACGCAGATCAAGAGAGTCAGAGACACTGATCTAGGGGACAGATACACTGATCTAGCAGGACAGATACAAAGATGTCGGGACAGATACACTGATCTAGGGGGACAGATACACTGATCGAGGGACATATACATTGATCTATGGGAACAGATACAGTGCTCTAGATGACAGATACACTGATCTAGGGGGACAGATACACAGATCTAGCGGGATAGATATGCTGATCTCGGAGACAGATACAATGATCTAGGGACAGATATACTGATCTAGGGATACAGATACACAGATCTAGGGGACAGATACACTGATCTATGGGGACAGATACATTGATCTAGGGGGACAGATACACTGATCAACGGTGACAGATACTCTGATCTGGGGACAGAAACACTGATCTGGGGAGACAGATACACTGATCTAGGGACAGATACACTGCTGTAGACAACACATACAATGATCTCAGGGGACAGATACACTGATCTAGGGGACAGATACACTGATCTAGGGGACAGATACACTGATCTAGGGGATAAATACACTGATCTAGGGGACAGATACACTGATGTAGAGAGACAGTTACACTGATCTAGAGAGACAGATACACTGATCTAGGGAATAGATACACTGGTCTAGGAGGACAGATACACTGATCTAGGGGACAGATACAATGATCTAGGGGACAGATATACTGATCTAGAGAGACAGATACATTGATCTAGGGGACAGATACACTGATCTAGGGGACAGATACACTGATCTAGGGGAACAGATTCACTGATCTGGGGACAGATACACTGATCTAGGGAGACAGATACTCTCATCTAGGGGGACAGATAAACTGATCTAGGGGGAGATATACACTGATCTAGGGTCTGATACAATGATCTGGGGACAGATACACAGATCTAAGGAGCGAGATACACTGATCTAGGGAGAGATACAATGATCTAGATAAACATATACACTGATCTCGGGGAAACAGATACACTGATCTAGGGACAGATACACTGATCTAGTGGGAGAGATACACTGATCTAGGAGAATATATACACTTACCTATGGGGACAGATACACTGATCTAGGGGGACAGATACTCTGAACTAGGGGACTGATACACAGATCTATGGGGACAGATACACTGATCTAGGGGACAGATTCACTGATCTGGGGACAGAAACACTGATCTAGGGGATAGATACACTGATCTAGGGGAACAGATACACTGATCAAGAGCGACAGATACTCTGATCTGGGGACAGATACACTGATCTGGGGAGGCAGATACACTGATCTAGGGACAGATTCACTGATCTAGCGGAACGGATACAGTGCTCTAGATGGCAGATACAATGGTCTCGGGGAACAGATACACTGATCTAGGGGGACAGATACACTGATCTAGGGGAGAGATACAATGATCTAGGAACAGATATACTGATCTAGGGAGACAGATACACAGATCTAGCGGGACAGATACACTGATCTAGAGGGACAGATACACTAAACTAGGGGCAGGTACACTGATCTAGGGGACAGATACACTGATCGAGCTGGATAGACACACTGCTCTAGGGAATAGATATACTGATCTAGGGGACAGATACACTGATCTAGGGGGACAGATGCACTGATCTAGGGGACTGATACACTGACCTAGGGGGACAGATACACTGATCTAAAGGACAGATCCACTGATCTAGGGGACAGATACACTAATCTAGGGAGACAGATACTCTCATCTAGGGGGACAGATACACTGATCTAGGGGGACAGATACACAGGTCTAGGGGAGAGATACACTGATCAAGGGGACAGATACACTGATCTGGGGTCAGAAACACTGCTCTAGGGGACAGATACACTGATCTAGGGACAGATCAGCCCTAGAGGAGTACAAAAAGTGCAGGGGGATACTTAAAAAAGAAATTAGGAGATCAAGGAGGGGCCATGAAATAACACTGGCGAGCAAAATAAAGGAAAATCCTAAGATGTTTTATAAGTATATTAAGGGTAAGAGGATAACTAGGGAAAAAATAGGGCCCATTAGGGGCAAAAGTGGCAATCTGTGTGTGGAGCCGGAAGATGTAGGAGGGGTTCTGAATGAATTTTTTGCATCTGTTTTCACTATGGAGAAGGACGATGTAGACATAGAAATAGGGCGGGGGGACTGTGATATGCTCGAACATATTAACATCGAGAGGGAGGAGGTATTGGCGGTTTTAGCTGGCCTAAAAATGGATAAATCCCCAGGCCCGGATGAAATGTATCCCAGGCTGCTGTGTGAGGCAAAGGAAGAGATTGCGGGGGCTCTAACACATATATTCAGGACCTCTCTGGCCACAGGGGATGTGCCAGAGGACTGGAGAACCGCTAATGTAGTACCATTATTCAAGAAGGGAAGTAGGGAAAAACCGGGGAACTACAGGCCAGTGAGCCTAACATCAGTGGTAGGAAAATTATTGGAAAAAATTCTGAGGGACAAAATTTGTCTCCACTTGGAGAGGCAAGGATTAATCAGGGATAGTCAACATGGCTTTGTCAAGGGAAGATCATGTCTGACTAATTTGATTGAATTTTTTGAGGGGGTGACTAGGTGTGTGGATGAGGGTAACGCAGTGGATGTGGTATACATGGATTTCAGTAAGGCCTTCGATAAAGTCCCGCACAGGAGACTGGTCAAGAAGGTAAGAGCCCATGGAATCCAGGGTGCCTTGGCACATTGGATACAAAACTGGCTTAGTGGCAGAAGGCAGAGGGCGATGGTCGAAGGTTGTTTTTGTGACTGGAAGCCTGTGGCCAGTGGGGTACCACAGGGATCGGTGCTGGGTCCCTTGCTGTTTGTGGTCTACATTAATGACTTGGCTATGAATGTAAAAGGTATGATCAGTAAGTTCGCGGATGATACAAAAATTGGTAGGGTGGTAAATAGCGAGGAGGGTAGCCTCAGTCTGCAGGACGATATAGATGGGTTGGTCAGATGGGCGGAACAGTGGCAAATGGAATTTAACCCGGAAAAGTGCGAGGTGATGCACTTTGGGGGGACTAACAAGGCAAGGGAATACACAATGAATGGTAAGACCCTAGGCAAGACGGAGGGTCAGAGGGATCTGGGTGTGCAAGTACACAGATCCCTGAAGGCGGCGGAACAGGTGGATAAGGTGGTAAAAAAGGCATATGGGATACTTGCCTTCATTAGCCGAGGCATTGAATATAAGGGCAAGGAGGTTATGATGGAGCTGTATAAAACACTGGTTAGGCCACAGCTGGAATACTGTGTGCAGTTCTGGTCGCCACACTACAGGAAGGATGTGATCGCGTTGGAGAGGGTGCAGAGGAGGTTCACCAGGATGTTACCAGGGCTGGAGCGCTTCAGCTATGAAGAGAGACTGGGCAGATTGGGTTTGTTTTCCTTGGAGCAGAGGAGGCTGAGGGGGGACATGATTGAGGTGTACAAAATTATGAGGGGCATAGATAGGATGGATGCTGAGGAGCTTTTTCCCTTAGTAGAGGGGTCAATAACTAGGGGGCATAGATGCAAGGTAAAGGGCGGGAGGTTTAGAGGGGATTTGAGAAAGAACTTTTTCACCCAGAGGGTGGTTGGAGTCTGGAACTCACTGCCTGAAAGGGTTGTGGAGGCAGGAACCCTCACAACATTTAAGAAGCATTTGGATGAGCACTTGAAATGCCACAGCATACAAGGCTACGGACCAAATGCTGGAATATGGGATTAGATTAGACAGGGCTTGATGGCCGGCGCGGACACGATGGGCCGAAGGGCCTCTATGCGTGCTGTATAACTCTATGACTCTATGACTCTATGAGATACATTGATCTAGTGTACATATATGCTGATCGAGGGACAGATACAATTTTCTAGGGACAGATACACTGATCTACGGGACAGATACACTGATCTAGGGGATAGATACACTGATCTAGCGGCACAGATGCACTGATCTGGGGGGAAAAGATACACTGATCTAGGGGGACAGATACACTGATCTAGGGGAACAGATACACTGATGTAGGGGAAAGATACACTGATCTAGTGGGACAGATACACTGATCAAGGGACAGATACACTGAACTAGGCGACAGCTACAGTGAGCTAGGGGGACAGATACACTGATGTAGGGAGACATCTACACTGATCTAGTGGGACAGATACACTGATCAAGGGACAGATACACTGAACTAGGCGACAGATACACTGATCTATGGGGACTGATACACTGATCAAGGGCGACAGATACTCTGATCTGGGGACAGATACACTGATATGGGGAGACTGATACACTGATCTATGGGACAGATACACTGATCTATGGTGACAGATACACTGATCTAGGCAGACAGATTCACTGATCAAGGGCAACAGATACACTGATCTAGGTACAGATACACTGATCTAGGGGAACAGATACACTGCTCTAGACAACAGATACAATGATCTCGGGGGATAGATACTCTGATCAATGGGGACAGATACACTTATCTAGGGACAGATACACTGATCTAGGGGACAGATACACTGATCTAGGGGACAGATACACTGATCTAGGGAGACAGATACAATGATCTAGGGGACAAATAAACTGATCTAGGTGGACAGATACACTGATTTAGGAACTGATACATTGATCTTGGGACATATACACTGATCTAGGGAGACAGATACAAAAATCTAGGGGACAGATACACTGATCTACAGGGACAGATACACTAAACTAGGGGCAGATAGACTGATCTAGGGGACAGATACATTGATCGAGGTGGATAAACACACTGCTCTAGGGAACAGATATACTGATCCAGGGGACAGATACACTGATCTAGGGGAACAGATACACTGATCTAGCGGACAGATACACAGACCCAGGGGGACAGATACACTGATCAAGAGGACAGATTCACCTATTTGGGGACAGATACACTGACCTAGGGGGACAGATACACTGATCAAGGGGACAGATACACTGATCTAGGGGGACAAATACACGGATCTAGAAGACAGATACACTGATCTAGGGGACAGATACACTGACCCAGGTGGACAGATACACTGATCAAGGGGACAGATTCACCGATTTGGGGACAGATACACTGACCTAGGGGGACAGATACACTGATCTAGGGGACAGATACACTGATCTAGGGGGACAAATACACTGATCTAGAAGACAGATACACTGATCTAGGGAGACATATACACTGATCTAGGGGAAACAGATACACTGATCTAGGGGACAGGTTCACTGATCTGGGGACAGAAACACTGATCTGGGGAGATAGATACACTGATCTAGGGAGACTGATACACTGATCTAGGGGGACAGATACACTGATCTAGGGGGACAGATACAGTGATCTAGGGACAGATACACTAATCTAGGGGACAGATACACTGATCTAGGGGGACAGATACACTGATCTAGGGGGACAGATACAGTGATCTCGGGAGTCAGATACACTGATCTAGGGAGACAGATACACTGATCTAGGGACTGATAAAGTGATCTGGGGACAGATACACTGATCTAGGGGACAGATACACTGATCTAGGGGACATATACGCTGATCTAGGGACAGATACAACTATCTCGGCACAGATACACTGATCTAGGGGACAACTACACCGATCTAGGGGACAGATAAAATGATCTAGGGACAGATACACTGATCTGGGAGAGAGAAACACTGATCTAGATGGACAGATACACTAATTTAGGGAACAGATACACTGATCTAGGGGGATAGATACATTGATCTAGGGAGACAGATACACTAATCTAGGGGCTGATGCACTGATCTAGGGGGACAGATACACTGATCTAGGGGTACAGATACAGTGATCTAGGGAGTCAGATACACTGATCTAGGGAGACAGATACACTGACCTAGGGACTGATAAAGTGATCTGGGGACAGATACACTGATCTAGGGATTAATACAATGATCTGGGGACAGATACACTGATCTAGGGGACAGATACACTGATCTAGCGGACATATACGCTGATCTAGGGACAGATACAATGATCTCGGCACAGATACACTGATCTAGGTGACAACTACACCGATCTAGGGGACAGATAAAATGATCTAGGGACAGATACACTGATCTGGGAGAGAGATGCACTGATCTAGATGGACAGATACACTAATTTAGGGAACAGATACACTGACCTAGGGACAGATATGCTGACCTAGGGGACAGATACACTGATCTAGGGGGATAGATACATTGATCTAGGGAGACAGATACACTAATCTAGGGGACAGATACACTAATCTAGGGGCTGATGCACTGATCTAGGGGAACAATTACAATGATCTAGGGGGACAGATACACTAATCTAGGGGCAGATACACTGATCTAGGGGACAGATACACTGATCTAGGGGGACAGATACACTGATCTAGGGGTCAGATACACTGATCTAGGGGACAAATACACTGATCTAGGGGAAAGATATGCTCACCTAGGTGACAGGTACACTGATCTATTGGGATAGATACACTGATCTAGGGACAGATACACTAATCTAGGGACAGATACACTGATCTAGGTGGATAGATACACTGATCTAGGGGACAGATACACTGATCTAGAAGGACAGATACACTGATCTAGGGGACACATACACTGATCTAAGGGACACATACACTGATCTAGGGGACAAATACACTGATCTAGGGGACAGATACACTGATCTAGGGGAACAGATACACTGATCTAGGGAGACAAATACACTCATCTAAGGACAGATACACTGATCCAGGGGACAGATAAACTGATCTAGGTGGACAGATACACTAATCTAGGGGCAGATACACTGATCTAGGGCGACAGGTACACTGATCTAGGGGACAGGCACACTAATCTAGGGGCAGATACACTGATCTAGAGGACAGGTACACTGATCTAGGGGACCGATACACTCATCTAGGGGGGACATATACACTGAGCTAGGGACAGATACACTGATCTAGCGGGACGGATACACTGAACTGCGGGGACAGATACACTGATCTAGGGGGACAGATACACTGATCTAGGCGTACAGGTACTCTGATCTAGGAGACAGATACACTGATCTAGGAGACAGTTACACTGATCTAGGGGAACAGATACACTAATCTACGGGGACAGAAACACTGATCTAGGGGACAGATAAACTGATCTAGGGAGACAGATACTCTGATCTAGGGACAGGTACACTCATCTAGGGGGACAGAGACACTGATCTAGGGGCAGATTCACTGATCTAGGGGACAGATACACTGATCTAGGGGACCAATACACTCCTCTAGGGGAGACATATACACTGATCTAGGGACAGATACACTGATCAAGGGGTTAGAGGCACTGATCTTGGGAGACAGATACACTGATCTAGCGGGACGGATACACTAAACTAGGGGCAGATACACTGATCTAGGGGGGACATATATTCTGATCTAGGGACAAATACACCGATCTAGGGAGACAGATTCACTGATCTAGGGGACAGATACACTAATCTAGGGGCAGATACACTGATCTAGGGAGACAGATAAACTGATCTAGGGGGACAGATACACTGATCTAGGCAGACAGATACACTGATCTAGGGAGACAGATACACTGATCTAGGGGACAGATACACTAATCTAGGGGCAGATACACTGATCTAGGGGTCCGATACACTGATCTAGGGGACAGATACGCCAATCTAGGGGACAGATACACTGATCTAGGGGACAGATACACTAATCTAGGGGCAGATACACTGATCTAGCGGGACGGATACACTGAACTGGGGGAACAGATACACTGATCTAGGGGGACAGATACACTGATCTCGGAGACAGATACACTGATCTAGGGGACACACACACAGATCTAGCGGGACAGATGCACTGATCTATGGGGACCGATACACTGATCTAGGGGAGACAGATACACTGATCTAGGGAGACAGATACTCTCATCTAGGGGACAGATACACTAATCTAGGGGCAGATACACTGATCTAGGGAGACAGATACACTCATCTAGGGGACAGATACACTAATCTAGGGGCAGATACACTGATCTAGGGGAGAGATACACTGTTCTAGGGGGACAGATAAACTGATCTAGGGGGACAGATACACTAATCTACAGGCAGATACACTGATCTAGGGTGACAGATACACTGATCTAGGGGACAGATACACTGATCTAGGGGAATAGATACACTGGTCTAGGGAACAGATACACTGATCTAGGGACAGATACACTGATCTAGGGCGACAGATACTCTGATCTGGGGACAGATACACTGATCTAGTGGGACAGATACACTGATCAAGTGGGACAGATACACTGATCTAGGGAGACAGATACAATGATCTAGTGAGTCATATACACTGATCTTGGAGAACATATACACTAATCTCGGGGACAGATCCACTGATCTATAGACCAATCCACTGATCTATGGGGACAGATACACTAATCTAGGGAGACAGACACTCTGATCTAGGGAGACAGACACTCTGATCTGGGGAGGCTGACACGCCATCTAGGGGGACAGATACACTGATCTAGGGAAACAAGTACACTGATCTAGGGGACCGATACACTCATCTAGTGGGGACAGATACACTGCTTTAGGGACAGATACACTGGTCTAGGGGGACAGATACACTGATCTAGGGGACAGACACACTTATCTAGGGGACAGATACCCTGATCTAGGGGACAGATAAACTGATCTAGGGCTACAGATACACTGATCTAGGCAACAGATACAGTGATCTAGGGGCAGATACACTGATCTAGGGGTTAGTGGCAGTGATCTAGGTAGACGGATACACTGAACTGGGGGGACAGGTACACTGATCTAGGGGTTAGAGGCAGTGATCTAGGGGGACAGATACACTGATCTCGGGGTACAGATACTCTGATCTAGTAGATAGATACACTGATCTAGGGGACACATACACAGATCTAGCGGGACAGACGCACTGATCTGGGGGGAACAGATACACTGATCTAGGGGGACAGATACACTGATCTATGGGGACAGATACACTGATCTAGGGAGACAAATAAACTGATCTAGGGGGACAGATAAACTGATCTAGGGGGACAGATACACTTATCTAGGGGACAGATTCTCTGATCTAGGGGACAGATTCTCTGATCTAGGGGACAGATACACTGAACTGGGGGGGGGGGCAGATACACTGATCTAGGGGTACAGATACTCTGACCTAGTAGATAGATACACTGATCTAGGGGGACAGATACACTGATCTAGGGTCAGATACGCTGATCTAGGGGACAGACACACTGATCTAGGGACAGATACACTGATCTAGGGGCAGACACACTGATCTAGGGACAGATACACTGAAATAGAGAGACAGATGCACTGATCTAGGGGACAGATACACTGATCTAGGGGACAGATACACTGATCTATGGGGACAGATACACTGATCTAGGGAGAGATACACTGATCTAGGGAACAGATACACTGATCTAGGGACAGATACACTGATCTGTGGGGACAGATACATTGATCTAGGGAACAGATACACTGATCTAGGGGGACAGATACACTGATGTAGGGACAGATACACTGATCTAGGGGAACAGATACACTGATCTAGGGAACAGATACACTGATCTAGGGGACATATACACTGATCTAGGTGACAGATACACTGACCTACGGGGACAGTTACACTCTTCTAGGGGGACAGATACACTGATCTAGAGGGTGCCTATACACAAATCTTTGAAAGCAGAACTGCTGTTTTCAAAATGCCATAATAACATTATACCTAGGGGTTGCTAAAGGTTTAGGTTCTCATCAGTTACTGTGTTGGACAACGGCTTCTGTAAGCAGTCTGAGAGCCATACATTAATGGGTGTGTCCATATTGCCCAATATCGAACTATGTGATAATGTAACACAGAGAGTCATAAAAGTACTAACCCCCCGTGATCTGAACTGGATATTCATGCCTTTTGCACGTGTAGTTCTTCAATCTTTTGAAAGATGGTCTGAGAAAGCACTTAGTAGACAAGACAAGATATGAATTGTTACGTGGTTTTATTTCACAGCAAGTTAAAATGCAGAGCAACAGTTAACATCAAATTTACTAATTTCAATCAGTACAATTTGTCTTTGTGTAATAATAGAAAATAATGAACATGCCACGCTTCCTCACATCACCCTTACTTGACTTAAACATAATGACTTCCAACTAAATCCTAAATTCTCCTTCCAAACCTGGACAAAGCTTGCCCTTGCAGCTTTTCATTTTAAAACCTGACTGGTTTTGCTGTCTTTGCTTCTGTCTATCTCTATTTTTTATCTCCCTCTGTTCATAGCCAAAAAGGATCAGAGACCTCCCGGCACAATGGTTCGGAGATGTTTAGCAACTGCTCAGACAGGCTAACAAATGCCTTATTATTTAGTCGATGGCGAAACAGCATCAAAGCTTAGCTCATTAACACTTTAACCATCTACCATCATAATGTCTTCCTTAAACCTGTGTGTATACACTTTCCTTTAAAAACCCAACATTTAAAAGTAACTCCTTTTTTTTCTCCAAATAATTTCTGTGGAAAAAATGGTCATAACATCCTGATGTGTGACAGGGGCACTAAATACAAAAGCAATAGGGTGCATATGAACCTGTACAAGACATTGGTTGGACCACAGTTGGAGTATGGAGTGCAGCTCTGGGTACTCCACTATGATATTGGACCCATAGGAAAGAAGCATTGGGGACTCACTGGGATGATACCAGGGATGAGACGCTATGCTTAAAGAGAGACTCGAAAAACTAGGGTTGTGTTGACTGGACCAGAAAAAGCTAAGGGTGTATCTTAAGAGGAACGTTCAAAATTATGAAAGAGTTTGAGAGGGTAAATACTTTAATCATTATATCATAGAGCACAGAAAGAGACCATTCGGCCCATCGTGCCTGTGCCGGCTCTTTGAACGAGCTCTCCAATTAGTCCCACTCCCCCCGCTCTTTCCCCGTAGCCCTACAAATTTGTCCCCTTCAAGTATTTATCCAATTCCCTTTTGAAAGTTATTATTGAATCTGCTTCCACCGCCCTTTCAGGCAGCGCATTCCAGATCACAACAACTCGCTGTGTGAAAAATAATTCTCCTCATCTCCCTCTGGTTCTTTTGCCAATTACCTTAAATCTGTGTCCTCTGGTTACCGACCCTCCTGCCACTGGAAACAGTTTCTCCTTACTTAGTCTATCAAAACCCCTCTAAAGCATGCATTTCTTTTGATGCATGAGATGAATTACGATGATATTAATACTGAAAGATTATTTGCACTGATTCGTGAATTAGTAACAAAGGGGCACCAACTCAGGATTAGTACTGGAAACATAAGGGGGGAGTCGCCTCGCTGCTGTAATCTCTATGAGTAATTAGCATTGAAAACCGATCCCAGCTTCAACACACATGACCTGTTCAAATAAGGGTTAAGAACGTAAGATCATAAGAATTAGGAGCAGGAGTCGGCCATAGGGCCCCTCGAGCCTGCTCCGCCATTCAATAAGATCATAGCTGATCTTCGACCTCAACTCCACTTTCCCGCCCGATCCCCATATCCTTTGATTCCCCTAGAGTCCAAAAATCTATCGATCTCAGCCTTGAATATACTCAATGACTGAGCATCCACAGCCCTCTGGGGTAGAGAATTCCAAAGATTCACAACCCTCTGAGTGAAGAAATTCCTCATCTCAATCCTAAATGGTCAACCCCTTATCCTGAGACTGTGACCCCTAGTTCTAGACTCTCCAGCCAGGGGAAACAACCTCTCAGCATCTACCCTGTCAATCCCCCTCAGAATCATAGATGTTTCAATGAGATCAGCTTTCATTCTTCTAAACTCCAGAGAGTATAGGCCCATTCTACTCAATCTGGGACAAATCCATAGAGCTTATCACTCAACTACTTCTCCATGACTCGATGCGCACTAACATCATTAACAATTCATTCTCCTCTGGCATTGTCCCTCTGCTCGCTAAACCCTGTCCTTAAAAAAAATACTCTCTAGATTCCGCGCCCCCCCCACCCCCCAACTCTCAGATCGCCCCTTTTTTGAGTCCCTTCAGTCTACCTTCCATCTCACCCACCATATCAAGACAGCCCTGGGCAGTCACCAATGACACACGATGTGGCTGCAACCATGTTGATCCATCTCTGGCAGAAATCATCTAGCCGTATTCCAAGATGTAGATCACACTGAGTGGGAAAAGGCGTCTCGAAGAATATTTTTCAATTGGAGGAATAGAGACCCTCTGACTGCTCTCTATTTTCTATCAAATGCTCCTCCGAACTCTCCTCTTTCCTCCAAATCTTCAACTTGCTCGTCCTGCACAACCTTGAGTCTGGATTGAAATCGAGACTCCCTGCACCGTCTCTTTCTCTGACTCATTCCCTCCCAGCACCTCAAAACTGTGGAGCTCTTTATCTCCCTTAGTCTTCATAGCCTCCAATCTACATACTTTAAAAAAGAAAGAACGTGCATTTCTGCAGCGCCTTTCACGACCACAGGATGTCCCAAAGCGCTTTACAGCCAATTTTTGAAGTGCAGTCACTGTTGTAATGTAGGGAACGCGGCAGCCAATTTGTGCACAGCAAGCCCCCACAAACAGCAATGTGATAATGACCAGATAATGTGTTTTTAGTGAAGTTGATTGAGGGATAAATATTGGCCAGGACACCAGGGATAACTCCCCTGTTCTTCTTCGAAATAGTGGCCCTGGGGTCTTTTACACCCACCTGAGAGAGCAGACAGGGCCTCGGTTTAACGTCTCATCCGAAAGACGGCACCTCCAACAGTGCAGCACTCCCTCAGTAATGCACTGGGAGTATCAGCTTAGATTATGTGCTCAAGGAGTGGGACTTGGGCAAACGACCTTCTGGCTCAGAGTACTACCCACTGACACACTCATACTTAGTGTTATAAATTTCATCATTTATCAAGAAACTACTCATGAAATAACGCTGGACAGCCAGCTGGTGGCGCCGTCCAAGGAGTATAAATACTCGGGTGTGGGCCCCAGCTTTCCAGGGACATTTTGTAAGACAAGGAACTAGTGAAGTACAACTAGACCTCCATGTTCTGAAACAAGTTGATTAAAGCCTTGCTTTATACTCAAACCAAGTGCGTAGTGAGTTTTATTACGCCACTTAGCGCCAGCCAATCATTAATCCTGCTTTACCTCAACTTTTACTCCTTTCAGCCTTGCTGATGTCTTGCAATCTAGGCCTTGGCCCTTCACTCGGGGGGATTTCTCGATTTAATAAAATGCTTTTAATCCTGCAGTTTCAGGTGCAAAAATGTAAAGTGACTCCCATAAGATTGTCCTGTTGCAAGTTCTGTTTGGCCTCTGTGGAGGTTGAGCTTAAGTTGACAGAGTCCAATGATGGGATCTGACATACGCTGTTGCTATGGCATGTTGCTAGGATTTATGAAGGTCCTGGAGACGTATCAGAGCAGCTGCAAGGCCATTGTCATTGTGTAACACGTCCTGTCTTGCCACGGAAATGTAATCATGCTGCATGCATTGGGAAATTCAGTTAATCTTGCATTTGGAAAGAGAGAAAAGGAGACGTATTTCATTTATGGCAGGATCTGTGCTGTTTTCCAAATTATATTTAATATTTTCGGCAAATTTTAATTAGAATCATAGAATGGTTACAGCACAGAAGGAGGCCATTCGGCCCGTCGAGCCCGTCCCAGCTCTCTCCAAGAGCACTTCAGCTAGTCCCACTCCCCGCCCTTTCCCCGTAGCCCTGCAAATGTTTTTCCTTCAGGTACTTACCCGATTCACTTTTGAAAGCCATGATTGAATCTGCCTCCTCCACCCTCTCAGACAATGCATTCCAGATCTTAACCACTCGCTGCGTATAAAACAGTTTTTCCTCATGTCGCCTTTGGATCTTCTGCCAATCACCTTGAATTTGTGTCCTCTGGTTCTCGACCCTTCCACCAATGGGAACAGTTTCTCTCTCTCTACTCTGTCCAGACCCCTCATGATTTTGAACACCTCTATCAAATCTCCTCTCAATCTTCTCTGCTCTAAGGAGAACAACCCCAGCTTCTCCAGTCTATCCATGTAACTGAATACCCTCATCCCTGGAACCATTCTTGTAAATCTTTTCTGCACCCTTCCTTCCTAAAGTGCGGTGCCCAGAATTGGACACAATACTCCATTTGTGGCCAAACCAGTGTTTTATAAAGGTTCATCATAACTTCCTTGCTTTTACATAGAAACATAGAAGATAGGAGCAGGAGTAGGCCATTCGGCCCTTCGAGCCTGCTCCGCCATTAAATGAGATCATGGCTGATCATCCAAACTCAGTACCCTGTCCCTGCCTTCTCCCCATATCCCTTGATCCCTTTAGCCTTAAGAAATATAACTAACTCTTTCTTGAATATATTTAATGAATTGGCCTCAACTGCCTTCTGTGGTGGAGAATTCCACAAGTTCACCACTCTCTGGGTGAAGAAATCCCTCCTCATCTCTGTCCTAAATGGTCGACCCCTTATCCTGAGACTGTGACCCCTGGTTCTGGACTCCCCCGCCATCGGGAACATCCTTCCTGCATCTAGTCTGTCAGTCCTGTTAGAATTTTATAAGTTTCAATGAGATCCCCTCTCATTCTATGTGTTCCTGAAGTCTATCACTCTCCTCCTCACTGTTCACTATACTTCCATGTTTTGTGTCATCTGCAAATTTTGAAATTGTGCCCTGTACACCCAAGTCCAAGTCATTAATATATATCAAGAAAAGCAGTGGTCCTAGTACCGACCCCTGGGGAACACCACTTTGTACCTTCCTCCAGTCCGATAAACAACCATTCACCACTACTCTCTGTTTCCTGCCACTTAGCCAATTCCGTATCCAGGCTGCCACAGTCCATTTTATTCCATGGGCTTCAATTTTGCCGGCAAGTCTATTATGTGGCACTTTGTCGAATGCCTTTTGGAAATCCATGTACACCACGTCAACCGCATTACCCTCATCAACCCTCTCTGTTACCTCAACAAAGAACTCAATTAAGTTAGTTAAACATGATTTGCCTTTAACAAATCCATGCTGGCTTTCCTTAATTAATCCACACTTGTCGAAGTGACTGTTAATTATGTCCCGGATTATCGTTTCTAAAAGCTTCCCCACCACCGAAGTTAAGCTGACTGGCCTGTAGTTGCTGGGTTTATCCTTATACACTTTTTTGAACACGGGTGTAACATTTGCAATTCTCCAGTCCTCTGGCACCACCCCCGTATCCAAGGAGGATTGGAAGATTATGGCCAGTACCGCCGCAATTTCCATTTTTACTTCCCTCAGCATCCTATGATGCATCCCATCCGGTCCTGGTGATTTATTTACTTTAAGTACAGCCAGCCTTTCTAATACCTTCTCTTTATCAATTTTTATCTCATCCAGTATCTCAACTACCTCCTCATTCACTATGACTTTGGCAGCATTTTCTTCCTTGGTAAAGACAGATGCAAAATATTCATTTAGTACCTCAGCCACGCCCTCTGCCTCCTGTGTAGGTCTCCATTTTGGTCCTTAATTGGCCCCACCCCTCCTCTTACTACCCGTTTACTATTTATATGCCTATAGAAGACTTTTGGATTCCCTTTTATGTTAGCTGCCAATCTATTCTTATACTCTCTCTTTGCCCCTCTGATTTCCTTTTTCACTTCCCCTCTGAATTTTCTATTTTCAGCCTGGTTCTCACTTGATATCTGTCATACACCCCCTTTTTCTGCTTCATCTTACTCTCTATCTCTTTCATCATCCAGGGAGCTCTGGCTTTGGTTGTCCTACCTTTCTTCCTTGTGGGAATGTACCTCGACTGTACCCAAGCCATCTCCTCTTTAAAGGCAGCCCATTGTTCGATTACAATTTTGCCTGCCAATCTTTGATTCCAATTTACCCAGGCCAGATCCATTCTCAACCCACTGAAATTGACCTTCCTCCAATTAAGTATTTTTACTCTAGATTTCTCCACCCTTTTCCATAGCTAATCGAAACCTTATGATATGATCACTGTAGATGTTAAATCTGTGAGTTGTTCAAGTAATTAATACTGAGACTTAATCAGTAACAATAAAACAGGTCTTTACTGGTTGGAGGTAGGGACTATACGTAGGTCTTTACTTCATGCCCACAGGCGGGAACTGAGGGGAGATCAGTACCCACAGTACTATTTATACCCCTATGGCCAGGAGTGGTACTGCGTATCACTACGCCCTACAAGTAGTGCAGTCCTGTCCATAGGTTCAAAGTAGCACACATATTACATACACAACATTCCTCCCTTCCTAGCTTTACAGTCATCTCCCCATTTAACATAACGTAATAACATATATACATATATAACTTCAGGTTTACATAACAGAATAACATAGATACATAGATAACTTCATGTCAAAACAGATCACAGATTCAGTCTCTGCGGAAAACAGTTCACAGATTCAATCTCTGTGGTGTAGTCAGTTCACGTTGCTGGAGTGACTCATTCAATAGTCCTTCCATGGATTTAACAGTTTGAACTTCCGAACTGAATTGGCTCCGTTCGGAGGGACCACGTGTGTGATCTGGTAGAGGTAATAATGGTTCAGATGGGTCATCTTCTGTTTCGACTTTTCCTTTTCTGCTTCTTGGAGACTCTCTGGGCTCCACTGTCAGCTGCCAGCTGCATGCGCAGTTCCTCCTTCTCTTCCTCCTTTTTCCGTAGTAGAGCCACCTTCTCCCGATGTTCCGTAGACTTTCGGTGCTCCTCCATGATTTCTGTATGGTGGGAGTCGAAGTTACAAGTTGGGCAGGACAGGACATAGTAATATTCGGTGTCGTCCTGATCTAGGCCAGCGAGAGGGTCTTCTATTTCCTCCATACCCAGCTGGGCGTTAGCCAGCTTTTGTTCCAAGTCCAGACATCTTTCCTGAAGAGACTTCTTCATGCGTACCTCTTCATCCAGCTTTTTCTGGGCTTTCAGCAAGTCGTTTACTAATGACCTCATTTGAGATTTTACTACTTCAACTTCTTTTGGAGATTGATTGATCGGACTATTCAATCCCTCTGCCGGAGCAGCTGTTTCAGCGGTCTGTTGTTCTACGTTGACGTGAGTCAGCGTACTTTTGGCATCCAAGGGCTGCTCTGTTGCAGTCATCTCAGTCTGTGTTGCCACCTCAGCTCTTCCAATAACCTTTGAGAGCTCCGAACCCCTTTCGTTTGAATATTGAAGTTCGTGTTCAAGTTTTTCCCATTTCAGAGTCCTGTCCTTCATCATATGCAGGAGTTGGCTGACTGTTAACTCCTCTGACATCAGACGTTTTGTGTGCTCCTGCTCCATTTTCTCCATCAGCTGCTTCTGTTGTCTTTCCAGATTCTCCAACTCTATATCAAAGAACTCTTTCGTTGCATTCAACTCTTGCTCAAAACGGCGAAGCATTTGTTCTAATTGCTGTTGTAGTAAAATTTAAATCGTTCCGCTAGCATCAGCGGCGTGGGGTTTAGATGATCTTTCAGGACAGTAACAATCTCATCGAACGTCTTATCCGCCGGTTCATCTGGTGATAACAGGTGTTTCAATTGCCCGTATGTCTTCGCACCCATTAAATTTAATAATGTTAGAGCTTTATCTTGGTCACGAATTTTATTGGCCTTACAATAATTTTTTACTCTTTCAACATATATGGCCCAATCTTCGAGGTCACTATCAAAGGTGCTAATATTCCCGTGTTTAGGCATTGTAGATTTGCAATTTCTCAGATTTTTTTTTTTTTTTTTACTGCTATCCAAGATGGCGGCTTCCCGCTCTTGCCGTCATCCTCCGCCCACAAAATGGCGGTTTTCCCGCGCTTGGCGGTCTTCACCCGTCCCCCAACGCCGTCTCCCTTCAGCCCCCGAGTGCGGCCCTTATCTTCGCCGCGATCGCCCGAGTGCGGCCCTTATCAGCGGATGCGATCGCTGGATCGCGAAGCGGCTCTCGGCTCTTATCAGGAGATGCGATCGCTCTGTTGAAACGCCTCCCGCTCGAAGCGGCTCTCGCGCCCTATTCCTCCAGCTCCCCCAGCCCCGTTCGTGCGGCCAACGCGGTCGACTGCCTGTCGCGTCGCTGCCCGGCTCAGACAACGGCTTACCCACCACCAAGCTGGAGAAGAAGCTGACGGTCGCCGATGGAGGCTCCGAGGTCAGGATGTCTTCCAGTGGGGTGGAGAGGGTGGAAACCTCTCTGCAACGTCCTGGCTGTGGACGAAGCTGCCGTGGAGTGACTGCCGCAGGGTCCGAATCAGACTCGTCGCCAGTGTTAAATCTGTGAGTTGTTCAAGTAATTAATACTGAGACTTAATCAGTAACAATAAAACAGGTCTTTACTGGTTGGAGGTAGGGACTATACGTAGGTCTTTACTTCATGCCCACAGGCGGGAACTGAGGGGAGATCAGTACCCACAGTACTATTTATACCCCTATGGCCAGGAGTGGTACTGCGTATCACTACGCCCTACAAGTAGTGCAGTCCTGTCCATAGGTTCAAAGTAGCACACATATTACATACACAACAGTAGATTTTTGTTAACCAAAGGTATTAAGGGATATGGGCCAAAGGTGGGTATATAAAGTTAGGGCACAGATCAGCCATGATCTCATTGAATGATGGAACAGGCTTGAGGGGCTAAATGGCTTCCTCCTGTTGCTCTGTTCCTATGAGTCGGTGGCAGCAGTTTCCTGCCGTTTTATTCTATGGGCTCGTGCCCATGGGAACATGGGCTTAGACTGCTCACAGCTGCGATCCTAGTTCATAACCGCCGCTCCCATTTTCTCAGACAGCGGGTGCTGGTAATGGGGGATGGCAGCACCAGAGCCACTGGGAGTGGGGGTGGTGGGGGGTGCGGGCTGGTGCTTGGGCTGGGGTTCCCCTATCGGTACATGGCTGGTGGGGTGAACCACACCCCTGGGGTCTACTCGTCTTTCTTCCGCCATGTTCCTGCCCCATGGGAGCCTTCTCTTTGCCAGATTGTCCATGCTGCCCCCCTCTCCCTCTGTGATTCAGTTTAACCATTTACACCTCCTCTGGACCCATCTTTTGTTTCCTTGCTTGTCCCATTACTTCCCCCCTTTTGCCTTGCACCATCATCCGTTTTCTCATTGAATTACTCCTGCCCTCCACCCTATCACATACCTCTCCTTTTTGTTCTTCCTCCACTCCCCTCTTCCCTGTCTCTGTACTTGCTTAAAAACAGTTAAATCTCTAACTTCTTCCAGTTCTGATGAATGGTGATCGACCTGAAACGCTAACTCTGTTTCCCTCTCCACAGATGCTGCCTGGCTGCTGAGTATTTCCAGCATTTTCTGTTTTTATTTCAGATCCTACCCAGTTGTCAGAGAAAAGACTTTCATCTCATCTCTCTCTCTGCATTGAACAGCATCTATGCTGCAGCCTCTGCATTGAACAGTATCCTTGCCGTTCTGAGCCCTCTCCTAGTTCATCGCACAATGCCTAGCGCCCTCGCTCTTTAAATCTCCCGCGACCATTTGGCTGATGTCTCCAATAGTTCTCCTTTAATTCCAATAATGCTTCTGATTTGCTCACGTTAAAGCATCCCCATCATGTGACTGTGGAGCTCCTGATCAGACCCTGGAGCACATCATTGAGCGCTGCCCTCAGAGGAAATTCACAGGCAGCCTACAAGATATCCACGCTGTTACACCGGAAGCTTGGGCCTGGATATTCAACTTAGATATTAGGCCTGGAATTGCGATCGGAGGCTTCCTGCGGGCGAACGCCTCCGACCTGTAAAAAAATCTACAAATGTACCTGGTGGGCCGGGAGGTACGGAGGCTTGCGCTCCTGAGGTCTCTCCGGGTACGTGCAGGCAGAGCCCCACGTATCCCAGGAGCGCAGGCGGTCCACAAGCGCCCCTGGGATCACGTGGGCCGGCCCAACCAACAAAAGAAGGGAATCCCCATAAGTATGAATAGGAATCACTTAATAAATTCACCGACACATGAAATACATTTTTTTTAAATTACATATTTAAAATTAATTAAAATATCATTTAATTAAATATTTTAAACGAAAATTTAACTTTTTGAAACAAAAACTTATGGGGGAAAAATTCAGTTGTTTGCACCTCCCATTAGCACCTTAAGAGGGTGCTAATGGGGCGCAAAGCAACCGACGCCCGGGCGCGGCGATATTTGCGCCACTCGTGAAATTAACTAGACATTTTGCGGTGGCGATACACACTACCGCACGATCTCCTGCGCAGGCAGATCGCAGTCAGTCGAGCGTGTAACGCCCCGGTAGTGCCCCGGACTGGATATTGAGTGGCGCCCCCTGCCTTACTGCCTGCCGCTAGCAACGACAGGTTGAGGGGAGCGTTTTGCAGTCAGAAAGGGGCTGGGGGAGCGCTATTTAAAGGCGACCGCTTCCTGCCTTTTTTTGTTGGTGACATTTTTGCGCCACGCATTCTGAGAGAGAGAGAGAGACTTCTGGAAAGATTCAACGCTGTGTGAAGGAGTTTTGAGTACTGAGCAGCACTTTGCAGGTTCATTTGATTTGCCCTTCCTTGCTTCGCCAGCGCTCTGAGGTAGCGCCTCGCTCCTTGGCCTTTGCGCCTTAAGACAGGTGTGAAGCACCTGATTTAGCGCTCCAATTACCTCCAGGGGCGACAAAAGCCAAATTTGCCGTCGGAGGCGATAATTAGCACCAGGCGCTAAACTTTGCGCACGGCCGATAATGGCGCCCCAAATGGGGCGATGCTGAATTTTTCCCCCTATATGTTTTAACGGGGCTTAAAATAAGCTAACCTTATTGGACAGGGTTTTTAATGTATAAATGAGTGATAAAATTTTATTTTTCTATTTTTTAAAACTCTTATGCTGGTGAAAGCAGGCCTTATGCCAGCTTGTACCAGGCGTAAGAATTTCACAGGCATTCAGCGGGGGGGGGGGGTGTTGGGCAAATCACGCAACTCTCCCCCGCCCCCCCCCCCCGCAGAGGCTCATCTCCCGGAGATGCGGAGGATCTGTCAAGAAGATTGTTGACAGATCGCAAGTGCTGGGTTTCAGCGCATGCGCTTTGCACGCCTAAACCCGGAACCTGCGCGGCCCCTACGGGCGCGGGCGCACCTCGTACACAACCCGTGGGGATCGCAAAATACGGCCCAATGATATTTAATTTGTTTTTTTGCTACTACCATATGAAAGAAGAGATTTTCTCACTGTGGTAAAGGGTTCAAATCCCAGGGGCACAAGTTAAAAATTATGAAGTTAGAAGGGACATCACAGGGGATTTTTTTTTTTACCCAAAGGGTGAGAGAGCTGTAGTGTAAGTTACATCGGACTGGCTGCATGAAGAAGGGCCCAGGGGTCATCCAGTTCTCCTTCTACCATCCTGGTAGTCGTATGACACAACGATAATGGAATTATTGATTCATCAACAACAACTTACCTTTATATAGCGCATTTAGAAACATAGAAACATAGAAGATAGGAGCAGGAGTAGGCCATTCGGCCCCTCGAGCCTACTCCGCCATTCAATGAGATCATGGCTGATCATCCAAGCTCAGTACCCTGTCCCTGCCTTCTCCCCATATCCCTTGATCACTTTAGCGTTAAGAAATATATCCAACTCCTTCTTGAATATATTTAATGAATTGGCCTCTACTGCCTTCTGTGGTAGCGAATTCCACAGGTTCACCACACTCTGGGTGAAGAAATTCCTCCTCATCTCTGTCCTAAATGGCTTACCCCTTATCCTTAGACATGGCAAAATGTTCCAAGGCGCTTAACAAGAGCGATATCAATAAAACTCATTTTTGACACCGAGCCACAGAAGGAGAAATTAGGGCAGGTGACCAAAAGCTTGGTCAAAGAGGTAGGTTTTAAGGAGCATCTTAAAGCAGGAGAGAGAGGTAGCGAGGCGGAGAGGTTTAGGGAGGGAATTCCAGAGCTTAGGGGCCTCGGCAGCTGAAGGCACGGCCGCCAAAATAACAAAGTTATTGCAATCGATCTCTGTCAATTAGTCTACCAATAAGGCACACTGAAGTGGGTGGTTCAAATGGCGTCAAGAAATATCCACGCTCGAAAATGTGTGGCCACTTGTGGCGGACAAAAACTGCAATTTGCTAGTGTCCTGGACAATATTTATCCCTCAATGGGCAGATTATCTGGTCATTATCACATTGCTGTTTGTGGGAGCTTGCTGTGTGCAAATTGGCTGCCGCATTTCCTACATTACAACAGTGACTGCACTTCAAAAGTAATTCACTGGCTGTAAAGAGCTTTGGGATGTCCTGAGGTGGTGAAAGGCGCTATAGAAATGCAAGTTCCTTCTCCTTCTTCAAGCCTGGCAGGAGCGCAGTGGCAGGCTCGGGATATAGTCCTGGGCTTGGATACACTGGGTTCTGGCCTTCGCTGGTGAGTCTTGTCTGGGGCCAAACCTCAGTCTGCTCCCTCCCGCCTGTCGGAGAGGGCTGGGACTCCCTACCTGGTGTGACTGTGGAGGCCAGTATGCCCAGTGGGAGGAGGCTTGTGGGCCACCTGAAAGTTGCAAGTGGGCCCCACTTGGGGTGCGAGTGGAGGAGATGAGGTATTAGTTTTAATGTTGACCTCCTTTATAATGGGGTTGATTGCAAAATTCATTACAATGAGACAGAGGGATAGATGGACCAGTGTTAAAAAGGACCTGACGCTACCTATCTAGCAAGACCATCATCACACCCTTCTGAAATGGTACACTTTAAACCCTTTTGCTCTCTCAAGCTATACCCTATCCTAAATCTGCCGTAACTGTTCAAGATCCTTGAATGCATTGTTGCTACCCAACTTTGTATCCAGCTCTTCCAGTCTTCCAATTCGCCACTCTAGTTTCTTTTTTAAAATTAATTAATTCATAGGATGTGGGCGTCGCTGGCAAGGCCAGCATTTATTGCCCATCCCTAGTTGCCCTTGAGAAGGTGGTGGTGAGCCGCCTTCTTGAACCGCTGCAGTCCGTGTGGTGAAGGTACTCCCACAGTGCTGTTAGGGAGGGAGTTCCAGGGTTTTGACCCAGTGACGATGAAGGAACCACTCGTGTACAGACACCACCTTGGTCAAAGTCACCAAGGACATTGTGTATGACTTTGCCCATGGCTCATTGGCTCTCCTTGACCTCTCTACCAGTTTGTTGATCACTCCACTTCCTTCCCCTCCCCATGGTCCATCTCCATGGTACCTCACTCTCCTGAGTCCTCCTATTTATCATCCACAGACTAAACCAAAGACATTCCTTTCAGTTTCCGGCACCAAGCTATGTGCCTCTGTCTCCATCACCCGCAAGCTCCCCGGTTTCCCACTGAATGTGCTCCTGGGCACTCGACTCGAGCTTGAGCTGACCCCTCTCTCCCGCAGCAGCACGGCCACCAATCCTGCAACCTTTCACCTCCAGAACATTCACCTCCACTCACGCCCCCCTCTTTCCTCTGTTACCAAAACCCTAGTCCGTGCCTTGCTATCTCTCATGCAAAGAGTGCAGCTTGTTCGGTGACACCTTCTGCCTCTAGGCAACACAACCCAGATCTTACCTGCTGCCTTATCCATGACGCAATAATCGGGCGAGTTTTCGAAGTACACCAGCTCGTTTTTGATCAACCTGCCTGAGTGTCTGTTGGTGACAGTGAAACCAGTTCCATCCTGGTTCATGGTGACCTGGATCGCCAGGTTGTATTTTTTCCGCAGGTAATCTCCGGTCTTTCTAAAGTCCGACATGGCTAACCAACAAGTCCGTAAGGTACAGGATCCACTGACCCCGTGGCATTTACACTCCAGCTTCATGAACCTTTTCACAGCCTGCGGGGCGAGAGAGAGCCAGAGTTAGCACCACAGACACAAACCACCCATCGTTGACATTACAGGATTTTCAAAAATAGAGATGGCACTCTTAAGTGATGTACCTGCTCTGGGACTGTTTGATGGGATAGTGTAGAGGGAGCTTTACTCTGTATCTAACCCGTGCTGTACCTGCCCTGGGAGTGTTTGATGGGACAGTGTAGAGGGAGCTTTACTCTGTATCTAACCCATGCTGTACCTGCCCTGGGAGTGTTTGATGGGACAGTGTAGAGGGAGCTTTACTCTGTATCTAACCCGTGCTGTACCTGCCCTGGGAGTGTTTGATGGGGACAGTGTAGAGGGAGCTTTACTCTGTATCTAACCCGTGCTGTACCTGCCCTGGGAGTGTTTGATGGGACAGTGTCGAGGGAGCTTTACTCTGTATCTAACCCGTGCTGTACCTGCCCTGGGAGTGTTTGATGGGACAGTGTAGAGGGAGCTTTACTCTGTATCTAACCCGTGCTGTACCTGCCCTGGGAGTGTTTGATGGGACAGTGTAGAGGGAGCTTTACTCTATATCTAACCCGTGCTGTACCTGCCCTGGGAGTGTTTGATAGGACAGTGTAGAGTGAGCTTTACTCTGTATCTAACCCATGCTGTACCTGCCCTGGGAGTGTTTGCTGGGACAGTGTAGAGGGAGCTTTACTCTGTATCTAACCCGTGCTGTACCTGCCCTGGGAGTGTTTGATGGGACAGTGTAGAGGGAGCTTTACTCTGTATCTAACCCGTGCTGTACCTGCCCTGGGAGTGTTTGATGGGACAGTGTAGAGGGAGCTTTACTCTGTATCTAACCCATGCTGTACCTGCCCTGGGAGTGTTTGCTGGGACAGTGTAGAGGGAGCTTTACTCTGTATCTAACCCATGCTGTACCTGCCCTGAGAGTGTTTGATAGGACAGTGTAGAGGGAGCTTTACCCTATATCTAACCCGTGCTGTACCTGCCCTGGGAGTGTTTGATGGGACAGTGTAGAGGGAGCTTTACTCTGTATCTAACCCGTGCTGTACCTGCCCTGGGAGTGTTTGATAGGACAGTGTAGAGGGAGCTTTACTCTGTATCTAACCCGTGCTGTACCTCTCCCGGGAGTGTTTGATGGGACAGTGTAGAGGGAGCTTTACTCTGTATCTAACCCGTGCTGTACCTGCCCTGGGTGTGTTTGATGGGACAGTGTAGAGGGAGTTTTACTCTGTATCTAACCCGTGCTGTACCTGCCCTGGGAGTGTTTGATGGGAGAGTGTAGAGGGAGCTTTACTCTGTATCTAACCCATGCCTACTCATTGTATTGACCTCCAGTACAACACCAGGTCATTATTTATTTATGACCCTGCACATTGGCAACTCCATTCCTATCTTGACGCAAGGAGTACAACTGGAGACAGTGCTCGAACACTACAGCCTCGATTCCCTGACCCGAGGCTGCTGCTGGTGAGGGTACACAAACTAACCTTATTAAATAGAGAGGGGACGAGGGAATCAAGTATGTTGTTGTGTCCGCCGTGGCTCAGTGGGCGGCTCTCTCAACTCTGAGTCAGCAGGTTGTGGGTTGAAGTCCCACTCCAGAGACCGGAGCACATAACCTAGACTGACACTCCAGTCCTGTGCTGAGGGAGTGCGCCCTGATTTACAGGAGTTATCACTTCAAGGGGCAATAACCTTCTTTAGTGCCATTGAGTCATTGCCTCTGCTTAATGTATAAGTTGCACTAGTCGCTGTCTAATTTTTCTTTCTTTTCTCTCAAAAACGTGCTAAATCTTACTGGGGTATAGTTACATGGGTGCTCTGGGACCTCATCCAAGTGCCGTTCATTCATGTTAGCTGTGATTCAGCGGGTAGCACTGTTGCTTCTGAGTCAGAAGGTCATGGGTTCGAGTCCCACTCCAGAGACCCGAGCTCAACATCTAGGCTGACACTCCCAGTGCCGTACTAAGGGAGTACTGCACTGTCAGAGGTGCCGTCTTTCAGATGAGATGTTAAACTGAGGCCCCGTATGCCCTCTCAGGCGGACGTAAAAGGTCGCAAGGCACTATTTGAAGAAGAGCAGGGGAGTTCTCCCGGTGTCCTGGCCCAGATTCAGCCGACAACCAACACCTAAAGCAGATGATCTGATCATTTGTCTCATCGCTGTTTGTGGGAGCTTGCTGTGCGCAATTTGGCTGCCACACTTCCTACATCACAACAGTGGATACACTTCTAAAGTACTTCATTGGCTGTAAAGCTCTTTGGGGCGTCCTGAGGTCGTGAAACATGCTAGAGAAATGCAAGCTCTTTCTTTAAACAGTCTGATCTGCATTGAGACTACAAATGAAATACAAGAAGGGAGGGTCAGTATTCAACCCCGGATCTGAATAGTTAAATGTGGAAATTAATGTAAAAATATAGGGAGATTGAAAAATATTAAAAAATACTAAATGAAAAACTGCTGCAAAGATAATCCGAAGGAACAGCAAGAATTGGAAAATAAATTTTAAGGGACGCTCAGGTGAATGAAATCAGCTTTCTTTTGTTTTTTTCTTGTTGGTAATTGGGGACCTTTAGCAATGACAATTAGCGGGAGAGGAAGATTCTAAATCCTATTTTTAAAAATTTCACCGGAAGGAACAGCAACGTTAGCTACAGAATCAGAAATTGTAGCAGAGAAGGAGGACATTCGGATGCCAGCTCTTAGACTGGCGCGGTTTACACTCATCCCATTACCCTGCGCTTTCCCTGTCGCCTGTTATGATCTCCTGCTTCAAACACTTATCCAATCCCCTGTTAAATGGCGTTATACTTTCTACTGGCAAAGCCTTCCGAATACTAGTAACCTTGAGTGAAAACCGTTCTTATAGAGTCATCGAGTTATACAGCACAGAAAGAGGCCCTTCGGCCCATCGTGTCCGCGCCGGCCATCAAGCCCTGTCTATTCTAATCCCATTTTCCAGCACTTGGTCCGTAGCCTTGTATGCTATGGCGTTTCAAGTGCTCATCTAAATGCTTCCTGAACGTTGTGAGGGTTCCTGCCTCTACCACCCTTTCAGGCAGCGAGTTCCAGATTCCAACCACCCTCTGGGTGAAAAAGTTTTTCCTCAAATCCTCTCTAAACCTCCTGCCCCTTACCTTGACCCTATGCCCCCCTGGTTATTGACCCCTCTACTAAGGGGAAAAGTTCCTTTCTATCTACCCTATCTATGCCCCTCATAATTTTGTACACCTCAATCAGGTCCCCCCTCAGCCTTCTCTGTTCCAAGGAAAACAACCCCAGCCTGTCCAGTCTCTCTTCATAGCTGAAGCGCTCCAGCCCAGGTAACATCCTGGTGAATCTCTTCTAACTTTCCCTCTTCGTTCTTCTAGTAACAATCTTGAGTTTTTGCCACTTGTTACCAATTTGCCCAACCAGTGGAAATAACCATTCAGACGAGCATGGCTCCTGCGGTGGTACAAAGTACAAGAAACGGTGGGGGTAATTCGCAGCTACCCTGCCTGGGCGGTGACCTGGGGAGCAGATGGCACCTCCATTGTCGAACCCGCCCGGTTTTCATTCCGTTGAAAATAACGGGATGAAAAGCGGAGGAGCTCCGTAACGGGTGGATGATCCGCTCCACCACATCAGTTGAAGTTGATTAATCCCGGGGTAGGGTGTGTCCATCTTTGAGCCCAGGCACAGCGCCGCGCGAAGAGCCTGTGCCCGAATCAAGAGGCCCGAGGATCGATGGAGCGGACACCCTTCACCCCACGGACTGCAGCGGTTCAAGAACGCAGCTCACTACCACCTTCTCGAGGGCAATTAGGGATGGGCAATTAATGCCTTCCTTGCCAGCGATGCCCACATCCCATGAATGAAAAATAGAACACAAAGCTGTCGGATTGTCGTAGAAACCCAAATGTTTAATTTTAAAATTTTCATCCTTGTTTTCTAATCACTCCATGGCCTCGCCCCTCCCTATCTTTGTAACCTCCTCCAGCCCTGAAACCTCATGAGATCGCTGCGCTCCTCCAATTCTGGGCTCTTGCCCATTCCAGATTTTCATCGCCCCACCATTGGTGGCTGTGCCTTCAGCTGTCTTTTTTTTTATTCGTTCATAGGATGCGGGCGTCACTGGCAAGACCAGTGTTTATTTCCCATCTAGGCCCTAAGCTCTGGAATTCCCTTCCTAAAACTTTCTGATTCTCTACCTTTCTCTCCTCCTGAAAACCTTCCTCTGTGACCTGTCCTAATATTTCATGGGGCTCGGTTTCAAATTTTGTTTGATAATCGCTCCTGTGAAGCGCCTTGGGACGTTTCATGACATTAAAGGCACTATATAAATACAAGTTGTTGTTTTTTATTCGTTTATGGGAATGTGGGCATCGCTGGATAGGCTGGCATTTACTGCCCTCGAGAAGGTGGTGGTGAGCCGCCTTCTTGAACCGCTGCTGTCCGTGTGGTGAAGGTACTCCCACAGTGCTGTTAGGGAGGGAGTTCCAGGATTTCGACCCAGCGACGACGAAGGAAAGGCCGATATATTTCCAAGTCAGGATGGTGTGTGACTTGGAGGGGAACTTGGAGGTGGTGGAAAGGCTTTGGGGAGTCAGGAGGTGAGACATTCACCGTAGAATACCCAGCCTTTGGCCTGCTCTTGTTGATGACCCCCAGGATGTTGATGAGGGTCACCATTGACCAGAAACTTAACTGGACCAGCCACATAAATACTGTGGCAACAAGAGCAGGTCAGAGGCCGGGTATTCTGCAGCGAGTGACTCACCTCTTGACTCCCCAAAGCCTTTCCTCCATCTACAAGGCACAAGTCAGGAGTGTGATGGAATACTCTCCACTTGCCTGGATGAGTGTTGTTGTTGTTAATGTCCTTTAGGGAAGCCAACCTGCCATCCTTACCCGGTCTGGGCCTACTCGTGACTCCAGTCCAACACCAGTGACTGACTCTTAACTGCCCTCTGAAGTGGCCAAGCAAGCCATTCAGTTATATCAAATCCGGGCAACTAGTGAATGGGAAATAAATGCCAGCTTTGCCAGGGACACCCACATCCCGAGAATGAATTTTCGAAGCGGCATTCCTCTTGTGCCTATGTCCTAATCTTAAATGGAAAAACAGAAGTGGTGCCGGCACTGATCCACATAGTAGTTGGAGGGTGGGAGATGTGCCTGCCGTCAGAGAGACAACAGAGAGGAACAGGATGGAGTACACCCAGGCGCAGCCACTGAAAAGAGAGTTAAAGTAGGGCAGCTGTGCGTGAGAAGGTTCTCGGCTTGCTTTATGACAGTGACAGGTATCAGATAATCAGAAAATACTGAAACTTGCCCTCCCGGAAAATCCTGCAAAAAAAACGTAAGTTCAATGCGCACACGCTGCCTCTCCGGCGCACGCGTTCGGCCACTGAACCCCTTCTTTCAGGGGAACGGAAGTGCCGGTTTCCCGCGCATGCGCAGTGCATGCACGATACCGGCACTTTCGTTGGGCCAACGTGTGAGTACCCCGTGCGTACTCACGCGTTGGGACCTGAATTTCTGGGCCATTCACTTTATATCTAGAATGGGGTTTGATTATTTCGAAGACCATAAGTAACACAATGGCTAGTTCCATGGACTGGCGAACAGCTGAATCTAGCACATTTGTTGGAATTGAATGAGGAGTTAAGAGAGTTGGTTGATGATGGTATGAAAACACACCTTAAATTTTATTGTTAGGGATACAGTATTCAAAAGCAAAGAGGTAATTCTACGACTGTGCAAATCATTGGAGTTAGATCATTGCATGTTTTACTTTAGGAAGGATGTCAATGCCATGGACAGGGTGCAGAAGGGATTTACTAAGCTGATCCCAGGGATGAAGGGCTTTAGTTATGTGGCTACTGCAGTCCCTTTATCCAATCGGTCACTTCTTCAAAAAACTCTCTTTTGACGATGGAACAGAGGCAGGGTGTGGGCTTGTCAAGAAGTGGCTCAAAGCCCGGTGCCGTGGCAGGAGACAAGGTCGGTTGGAGAATAGGATCGGGTGGAGTTGTAGGCCGCAGAGGTTCTTTTGTTCTGAAGAAAGGAGGTGAAGGGAGTTAGAGGCAAGAGGAGGTGGGGAATGAAAAATGGAGCACAGCCAATAGAGGGGCGAACTCCTCACTTCCCTCAGCCTTCTGTGCCTCCTCGTGTCAGCCGTGGTTCAGTGGGTAACACTCTTGCCTCTCCAAATCAGAAGGATTGTGGGTTCAAGTCCCACTCCATGAAACTTGAGCACAAAAATCTAGGCTGATGTTCCCAGTGCAGTGCTGAGGGAGCGCTGCACTGTCAGAGGTGCCGTCTTTCGGATGAGAAACATAGAAACATAGAAACATAGAAGATAGGAGCAGGAGTAGGCCATTCGGCCCCTCGAGCCTGCTCCGCCATTCAATGCGATCATGGCTGATCATCCAAATTCAGTACCCTGTCCCTGCTTTCTCCCCATATCCCTTGATCCCTTTAGCCTTAAGAAATATATCCAACTCCTTCTTGAATATATTTACTGAATTGGCTTCTACTGCCTTCTGCGGTAGAGAATTCCACAGGTTCACCACTCTCTGGGTGAAGAAATTCCTCCTCATTTCTGTCCTAAATGGCTTACCCCTTATCCTTAGACTGTGACCCCTGGTTCTGGACTCCCCGACCATCGGGAACATCATTTCTGCATCTAGTCTGTCCAGTCCTGTCAGAATTTTATAAGTTTCAATGAGATCCCCTCTCATTCTTCTAAACTCCAGCGAATATAAGCCCAATCGACCCAATCTCTCCTCATACGTCATTCCTGCCATCCCAGGTATCAGCCTGGTGAATCTTCGCTGAACTCCTTCCATGGCAAGAACATCCTTCCTCAGATAAGGCGACCAAAACTGCACACAATACTCAAGATGTGGTCTCACCAAGGACCTGTACAACTGCAGCAAGACATCCTTGTTCCTGTACTCAAACCCTCTCGCTACGAAGGCCAACATACCATTTGCCTTCTTAACCGCCTGCTGCACCTGCATGCTTACCTTCAGCGACTGGTGCACAAGGACACCCAGGTCTCGTTGCACTTCTCCTTCTCCCAATCTATTGCCATTCAGATAATAATCTGCCTTCCTGTTTTTGACACCAAAGTGGATAACCTCACATTTATCCACGTTATATTGCATCTGCCATGCTTCTGCCCGATCACCCAACCTGTCCAAATCATCCTGGAGTTTCTCGGCATCCTCCTCACAGCACACACACCCACCCAGCTTTGTGTCGTCTGCAAACTTGGAGATATTACATCTAGTTCCCTTGTCTAGATCATTCATATATATTGTGAATAGCTGGGGTCCAAGGACCGATCCTTGCGGTACCCCACTAGTCACTGCCTGCCACTCGGAAAAAGACCTGTTTATTTCAACTCTTTGCTTTCTGTCTGCCAACCAGTTCTCTATCCAAGTCAGTACCTTGCCCCCAATCCCATGTGCCTTAACTTTACACGCTAATCTCTTATGCGGGACCTTATCGAAAGCCTTCTGAAAGTCCAAATACACCACATCCACTGGTTCTCCCTTATCTATTTTACCAGTTACATCCTCAAAAAATTCCAGTAGATTAGTCAAGTGTGATTTACCTTTTGTAAATCCATGTTGACTTTGTCCGATCCTGTCACTGTTTTCCAAGTGCTCTGCTATTACATCTTTTATAATGGACTCTAACATTTTCCCCACTACCGATGTCAGGCTTACCGGTCTACAATTCCCCGTTTTCTCTCTACCACCTTTTTTGAATAGTGGGGTAACATTAGCTACCCTCCAATCCAGACATTAAACCGAGGCCCCGTCTGCTCTCTCAGGTGGATGTAAAAGATCCTATGGCTCTATTTCGAAGAAGAGCTGGGGAGTTCTCCCCAGTGTCCTGGGGCCAATATTTATCCCTCAACCAACATCACTAAAACAGATGATCTGGTCATTATCACATTGCTGTTTGTGGGAGCTTGCTGTGCACAAATTGGCTGCCGCATTTCCTACATTACAACAGTGACTACACTTCAAAAAGTACTTCATTGGCTGTGAAGGGCTTTGGGGGGTCCGGTGGTCGTGAAAGGCGCTATAGAAATGCAAGTCTTTCTTTCTTTCCTTCTTTATTCTTCAGTCTTTTAAAAGCTAAATTGACATCATCCACCCGGTGCTTCTTCATTCACCTCATCTTCTCTTTTCGACCTCAGTCTGTGGCCCTGCACCTTGGGCCTCGGTCCTTCACCTTTGTTTTTTCAACTAAAACGAGGCTGAAACTCCCTGTTCCAACAATGCGTCACAACCCTCAGAAGACCAAACCCGCCCCCCACCCCCGCCACACAACCCACCGTGACAGTGCGACATTAGCAAATTTGTTTAACATTTTACTGAGTTACTAAGGCGGTGAGTTTCTGTTGATGGACAGACTGGGCCATAGTTCCGGGGCCATAATTCCTTCTCCACTCAGACCCAGGTTATTAACGGGCAGCTAACAATGGGGAGAGCAGGGCACGAGGCACTTCCATGTCCATTAGAGTCATATTTCACCACTAAAAACAATTACCTGAATATATTGCACAAAGCAATCTAACAGAACAGCAGAATGAGTGAAATATTTCTTCATATTTCCCATGAGAATTTCTCGAGTTTTTAAAAAAATGGTTTAAACTATAAAATTGATGATGAAATACCGTTCACTGTGATAACTGATGCAAATTGATTTAAAAATCATTAACCCCTTGAGGTTTGTGTTTCCTTTGCATGTTTTTGAACATGGGTACGTTGTCTGCTATACATCTGATACCAATCTCACTCCGCTGGCACAGTGCCTGATACAGAATTCAACAGATGTTGTAAAAAAAAATTTTGTTGAAGGCTATTTCTGTCTCTTGTTAAACAACATAATGTAAGAGAGCTAGCAGAGTCTCACAGCGAAGCAACGTAGAATCATAGGAACATAGGAACAGGAGGAAGCCATTTAGCCCCTCGAGCCCGCTCTGCCATTCATAGAGTCATAGAAACATACAGCACAGAAGGAGGCCATTCAGCCCATCGTGTCTCTGCTGGTCGAATAATAGCTCTCCAGCCTAATCCCACTTTCCAGCTCTTGGTCCGTAGCCCTGTAGGTTACGGCACTTCACATGCATATCCAAGTACTTTTTAAATGTGATGAGGGTCTCTGCCTCTACCACCCTTTCAGGCAGTGAGTTCTAGACCCCCAAATTCAGTGAGATCATGGCTGATCTGTGACCTAACTCCATATACCCTTAAAACCTTTGGTTAACAAAAACCTATCAAGCTCCGATTTAAAATTAACAATTGACCCAGCATCAATTGCCGTTTGCGGAAGAGAGTTTCAAACTTCTACCACCCTTTGTGTGTAGAAGTGTTTTGAAATTCACTCCTGAAAGGTCTGGCTCTAACTTTTAGACTATGCCCCCTAGTCCTGGACTCCCCAACCAGCGGAAATAGTTTCTCTCGATCTACCCTATCTGTTCCCCTTAAAATCTTGAAAACTTCAATCGAATCACCCCTTAACCTTCTAAATTCCAGGGACCAATGGGACAAGGCGATTCCAGTCTCTGATCCTCTGGGGGAAAAATTCAGTATCGCCCCGTTTGGGGCGCCATTATCGGCCGTGCGCAAAGTTTAGCGCCTGGCGCTAATTATCGCCTCCGACGGCAAACTTGGCTTCTATCGCCCCTGGAGGTGATTGGAGCGCTAAATCAGGCGCTTCACACCTGTCTTAAGGTGCAAAGGCCGAGGAGCGAGGTGCTACCTCAGAGCGCTGGTGAAGCAAGGAAGGGCAAATCAAAATAAACCTGCAAAGTGCTGCTCAGTACCCAAAACTCCTTCACACAGCGTTGAATCTCTCCAGAAGTCTCTCTCTCTCTCTCTCTCAGAATGCGTGGTGCAAAAATGTCACCAACAAAAAAAGGCAGGAAGCGGTCACCTTTAAATAGCGCTCCCCTAGTCCCTTTCTGACTGTAAAACGCTCCCCTCAACCTGTTGTTGCTAGCGGCAGGCGGTAAGGCAGGGGGCGCCACTCAATATCCGGTCCGGGGCGCTACCGGGGCGTTGCGCACTCGACTGACGTCACGGTCTGCCGGCGCAGGAAATCGTGGCGGTAGTGTCCAGTTAATTTCGTGAGCAGCGCAAACATCGCCGCGCCCGGGCGCTAGTTGCTTTGCGCCCCATTAGCGCCCTCTTAAGGCGCTAACGGGAGGCGCAAACCAACTGAATTTTTCCCCCTCTGAGTTTTCCCTGGAACCCAGCTATTTTTTTAATTGGGAGAGAGGGTCATAGGAACATTAGGAACATAAGAAAATTATAACATAAGAACATAAGAAATAGGAGCAGGAGTAGGCCAATCGGCCCCTCGAGCCTGCTCCGCCATTCAATAAGATCATGGCTGATCTGATCCTAACCGCCAATCCACTATCACAGAACCATCTCCTGAATCTAACAGAGTTAGACACACGAAACAGGAGCAGGATCAGGCTACACGGCCCCTGGGCCCGCTCTGCTACCCACAGGGCCATGACCGATCCGAACCTAGACTCATGTCCAAATTCCTGCCCACTCCCCGTAACCCTTAATTCCCTTTACTTCTAGGAAACTGTCTATTTCTGTTTTAAATTTATGTAATGATGTAGCTTCTACAGCTTTTTGGGGCAGCATATTCCATGGACCTACCACCCTCTGAGTGAAGAAGTTTCTCCTCATCTCAGTTTTGAAAGAGCAGCCCCTTATTCTAAGATTATGCCCCCTAGTTCTAGTTTCACCCATCATCGGGAACATCCTCCCCGCATCCACCCGATCCAACCCCTTCACAATCTTATATGTTTCAATAAGATCGCCTCTCATTCTTCTGAACTCCAATGAGTAGAGTCCCAATCTACTCAACCTCTCCTCATATGTCCATCCCCTCATCCCCGGGATTAACTGAGTGAACCTTCTTTGTACTGACTCGAGAGCAAGTATGTCTTTTCTTAAGTATGGACACCAAAACTGTACACAGTATTCCAGGTGCGGTCTCACCAATACCTTGTACAACTGAAGCAATACCTCCCTATTTTTATATTCTATCCCCCTAGCAATGAAAGCCAACAGGAGTAGGTCATTCAGCTTCTCGAGCCTGCAGTGTCCTTCAGCGAGCTGTACCTCTAGTCTATTTACGCACCTTTGCTCCATATCCCTTGATACCCTTAACTAACAAAAATCCATCGATCTCTATCTTGAAAGCTCCAAATGACCCACAGCCTTTTGGGGCAGAGAGCTCCAGATATCCATCACCCTTCACGTGAAAAAGTGCTTCCTGATTTCGCTCCTGAATGTACTGGCTCTAATTTTAAGATTATGCCCCCTCGTTCTGGACTCCCTCCACCAGAGGAAATCGTTTCTCTCTATCTACACTATCGAATCCTTTTAACATGTTAAACACCTCGATTAGATCACCCCTCAGCTATACAAACTCAAGGGAATACCAAACCAAGTTTATGCAATCTTTCCTTGTAATTTAACCCTTGAAGCCCCGGTACCATTCTGGATTGATCGGAGGCCGAGAACTTTCACCATAGAAACATAGAAACATAGAAGATAGGAGCAGGAGTAGGCCATTCGGCCCCTCGAGCCTGCTCCGCCATTCAATGCGATCATGGCTGATCATCCAAATTCAGTACCCTGTGACGTAAGAAAACTCACTAAGCACTTGGTTGAGTATAAAACAAGGCTTTAATCAACTGTTTCACAACCATGAGATTCTAGTTACATCACTAGTTCCTGGTTACAAAAACGTCCTGGGCAAGCTGGGCCCACGCCCGAGTATTTATACTCCTTGGACTGCGCCACCAGCTGGCCGCCCAGTGTTATTTCATGAGTGATTTCTTCATGAATGATAAGATTCATGACACCCTGTCCCTGCCTTCTCCCCCTATCCCTTGATCCCCTTAGCCTTAAGAAATATATCTAACTCCTTCTTGAATATATTTAATGAATTGGCCTCAACTGTCTTCTGTGGTAGAGAATTCCACAGGTTCACCACTCTCTGGGATGTAAGGAAAGTTGAGAGTGAGTGTGCTGTTCTCTATTACCGAGCTGATAGTGATGGGAGCTTGAGGGTGAGGCTGCCTGTCTCGCCAGCTTGGCTGCGGCCAATTTTTTTGGGGGGGTGCAGGGTTCACCAGGGAAGAATACATTTTACAGAACGCAAAAATACAAGAGATCGCCTTTTTGATACAAGTGGATATTTGTAAACCTTTCTGTTTATGTTAGGGGAGAGACCTCTTGTTACGGCCAAAGTCAGACGGGGGAAGGTGAAATGGGGCAGGGGGAAGGACTGTAACCTTATTTTTGTTGATGCTGAAAATTAATTGAAAACTTTAATGCCTTTCTGTCAATAACTAACCCCTTTAAATCAATAACTAATGACTTTCTATCAATAACTAATAGCTTTAAATAGTTAATACCTTTACATCAATAGTTAGTATCTTTCCCTCAATAATTAATGTCTTTGTATTAATAACTAATGCCTTCATGTCAATAATTAATGCCTCATTATTTATTAATTACTTATTTATATTAATTAATAAGTAATGAATTAGTCTCAATAATTAATCCCTTTATTTCGATAGTTAATATCTTTTCCTCAATAATTAATACATTTACTTAATAATTAATTGTTTCCATCAACTATTAATGTCATTATTTCAATAATTGCTTTTCTATCAATAACTAACACCTTTAAATCAATTACTAATGATATTATATCAATAACTAATAATCATCAATAACTAATACCTTTACATCAATATTTAATGTCTTACCTTAAAAAAGAAAGACTTGCATTTCTATAGCGCCTTTCACGACCTCAGGATGTCCCAAAGCGCTTTACAGCCAATGAAGTACTTTTTGAAGTGTAGTCACTGTTGTAATGTAGGAAACGCGGTAGCTAATTTGCGCACAGCAAGCTCCACAAACAGGATAATGGCCAGGTAATTTGTTTTCTAGTGCTATTGATTGACGGATAAATATTGGCCAGAACACCAGGGATAACTGCCCCTGCTCTTCTTCAAAATAGTGCCACGGGATCTTTTACATCCACGGGGCCTCGGTTTAACGTCTCATCCGAAAGATGGCTAATTAATACCTTCACCTCAATAATTACTGCCTTTACATCAGCAACTAATGTCTTTACATCAATAATTCAGGCCTTGATATCAATAACTGATAAATTCCTCTCAATAACTAATACCTTTACATCGATAGTTAATTACTTTTCCTCAATAATGAATGCATTTACTTAATAATTAGTTGTTTTCCATCAGTTATTAATCTCATTACTTCAAGAATTGCTTTTCAATCAATAACTAACAAGACACAGAAATAAATGGAACAGAGAGTTATCATTTAAAGAAGAAAACAGACTTTCGCTGTATGGTTTACGTCTTCGAAATCTCCGTAAGCCTCACTCAAACATTGCCCCGTTTCCTACATTAGCATTTAGATGAGCACTTGAAACGCCATAGCATACAAGGCTACGGACCAAGTGCTGGAAAATGGGATTAGAATAGACAGGGTTCAATGGCCGGTGCGGACACGATGGGCCAAAGGGCCTCTTTCTGTGCTGTATGACTCTATGGGGGAAAAATTCAGTTGTTTGCGCCTCCCATTAGCGCCTTAAGAGGGCGCTAATGGGGCGCAAAGCAACTAGCGCCCGGGCACGGCGATGTTTGCGCCGCTCGCAAAATTAACTAGACATTTTGCGGCGGCGCTAAACACTACCGCCACGATCTCCTGCGCCGGCAGATTGTGATGACAGTCGAGTGAGCAACGCCCCGTTAGTGCCCTGGACTGGATATTGAGTGGCGCCCCCTGCCTTACCGCCTGCCACTAGCATCGACAGGTTGAGGGGAGCGTTTTGCTGTCAGAAAGGGACTGGGGGAGCGCTATTTAAAGGCGACCGCTTCCTGACTTTTTTTGTCGTGACATTTTTGCACCACGCAGTCAGAGAGAGAGAGAGACTTCTGGAGAGATTCAACGCTGTGTGAAGGAGTTTTGGGTACTGAGCAGCACTTTGCAGGTTTATTTTGATTTGCTTCGCCAGCGCTCTGAGGTAGCACCTCGTTCCTCGGCCTTTGTGCCTTAAGACAGGTGTGAAGCGCCTGATTTAGCGCTCCAATCACCTCCAGGGGCGATAAAAGCCAAGTTTGCCGTCGGAGGCGATAATTAGCGCCAGGCGCTTAACTTTGCGCACGGCCGATAATGGTGCCCCAAATGGGGCGATACCGAATTTTTCCCCTATCTGACTTTATGGCCTAGAAATTCAGTGGCCTGCGCCACCAGTTTGCGCCCAAAGAGGGCTTTTGCGCCACTGTGCAAACCTACCGCGATATTTAGCGGGACGTTAGCCAGTAGCGCTGCGCCGCCACCGATGACGTCATCGGTGTGCGCAGCGCCCCGCTATCGCCCCGCTGGCCATATTTGGTTGCTGCCGCCTCCTCCGCGCCGGCCGCAAACAGCGACCGGTACACGGGGCCTACTTGTGCCGGTAGTGGGGCGAGTTAAGGTGGAGGTGCGGCCGGCCGCTTTTTCGGCGGCCGCCTGCCCGCACCTCCTTCCCCGGCCTCCTACACCCCTCCCCCGTGGCATTGCCGGCTGTTTCCAGAGAGCCCGGCACTTCTCCTTGGTGCCGGGCTCATTTGCCGGCACTCGCGAGCGGGGATCGCGCTGTTGCAGGCACCTCCCCCTTAAGAGTGAGAGGAAGGCCTGCAGTACCGTAGGCTGCCGTGCCACAGCGGGTGGCGCTGCGGCACTTTGCACGCCGATATTCAGTTTCAGCGCCCCAAGTGGGGTGCCGAAACCCTTGTTTAGCGGCCGGCTTCCACTTGGGGCGCTGAAACTGAATATCCCGCTGGCGCAAGTGGCTCCGCGCGCAGCGGTAATTCCGGCGCCCAGGCGAGCTGGGCGCCCCTAACTGAATTTCTAGGCCTATGACTGGACTGGCTGGATGGGCGCCAGTTCTATTTTGTCTGTGGACTTATGTGCAAAAATCGAGGATATTTGCAGCTTGGTCTTAATGAGAACTTGTCCCAAAACAGGATTTGATTGTCGTGCGAGGCTTCGGTGCAAGGGTCTATCACTCATCTACTCACCGTCCTGCCACATCGGTTGTTGTGGAGGTTCATCAGTGCCCTGGCATCCTTCTCCTTCTTCTCCTTGGCGTCCACAAAGGCTTTCGAGAACTTGATGCCGTAGTTGATGTTGTCGCTGCAGCCTCCCCAGTCGAACTCCCCTCTCAGGTCCCGGGCTTTGCCCCTCTTGCGTGGGTCACAGTTGCAGGTGTTCAGGTCCCCCTGGCTGCAGGCCCGCGTGATGGCGTACACAACCCCAGCGGAGGAGATCGCATAGACGAAAGCAGCCTCTCGGCTACCTGAGGGGACAGGAGGAAATAGAGGGAGGAACGGTTAGAAACGGGGCAATCGCGCTGTAACAAAGAGCTGCGCTTTACCCCTGAAGAACAGGAGCAAGGAACGGTTAGTCCTAGTTTCTTTTTTTTATTCATTCACAGGTGTGGGCGTCGCTGGCAAGGCCAGCATTTATCGCCCATCTTTGGTTGCCCTTGAGAAGGTGGTGGTGAGTCTTCCTCATGAACCGCTGCAGTCCGTGTGGTGATCTGATCGAGGTGCTTAAAATGTTACTGTAAAAGGATTTGATAGGGTAGATACAGAGAAGCTATTTCCTCTGTTGAGGGAAATGAAGAACAAGGGGACATAATCGTAAAAATTAGAGCCAGGCCTGTCGTGTATTGATTGCGAGTTTGACACCAGTCAATACGGTAATGTAATGTGCAAGTTTAACACCAGTCAATACGGTAATGTAATGTGCGAGTTTAACACCAGTCAATACGGTAATGTAATGTGCATTGCATTGTGGGAATTACCCGGGAAAACGGCAGTCAGCCATTTTACACAATAAAGTAAACATCGCAGTTATGAGCCTGTCTGCCTGATTCTATGCTTTAATGCGTTTATACAACATTGGCGACGAGGATAACGAACGGAATCATTTTAAATAGGTAGTTGCCCAAGTTTTAGTTAGCTAGGATGGAGATGACCAGCATTCAAAATTTTGCATGCTTCGCCGAGCCAGCCACGTTGGGTCCAAGATGGACGAGGTGGTTAACGTCTGTTGAGCTTTATGCCGACGGCAAAGGACTCATTATCGACGATACCTCTACAGCTGCCACAAAGCAGAGGAGAAGAGCTCTAATTCTACACCTAGCAGGACCAGATGTCCAGGATATCTTTTCGACTCTACCGGACACAGGAGAACCAGCAGACTACACGGCGACGGTTAGTGCTTTGAATCACTACTTCATGCCCCAGGTCAACGCAGCATTTGCTAGACAGACTTTTCATAAGTTGTCCCAGAAGGCAGGTGAGACTGTGCAACAATTTGCTACTCGCTTGCGGCAGGCTGCTAAAGACTGTGCTTTTGGGGGGAATGCGGATAATCAAATAAGAGACGCTATCCTGAGTAGGTGCACGTCAGCCTATGTGCGGAGGAAATTGCTAGAGGAAGGGCAAGGTCTAACGCTCGCCTGCACGTTACAATTGGCCTCACAATGTGAAAACGTCGAGGAGCAGATGTCAGCCATGTCATGTACAGAGAAGGCGGAGACAGATACTATTCGTCGTGTTACACAGAAAAGAGGGTATTATGCGAAAAGCTCGACAGAGAAACCAAAGGGAAATGGCGATAGGAACGAAAGGAAATGTTACAGATGTGGACACACAGACCACATGGGCAGAGGTCCGAAATGCCCAGCACGCGGACAAACGTGTCATAAGTGCAAGGGAAAGGATCATTTCTCCAAAGTATGCCGCACAAAGGGTACAAAGAAACACAGTGTGAACAATGTAGAGGAACAAAATGACTTTGCATTTGCTGTTACTGGAAATAACGTGACAGAGAGACTTACCTTTTGTGTGGGGGGAGTAAACCTGAGAATGTTAATTGATTCGGGTGCAACTAGTAATGTGATAGATGAGAATACATGGGAAGGCTTAAAGTCAAAACACATTAAGTGTCAGTCACATGTCCCTAAGACAGAGAGAAAGTTATTCTCTTATGCTTCTAGCCGACCACTGTCAGTTAAAGGTGTATTCACATGTGGGATTACAATAGGTAAGAGAACTGAGCAGGCGGAGTTCATTGTGGTTAAAGGCCATGGAGAGCCATTGCTAGGAAGGGAGACAGCCATGAAACTGGGAGTTTTAAAAATAGGCGCAGATGTCTCAGCTGTGGTAGATGTAAGACAGCTACTAGAACAGCGGTATCCAAAGGTGTTCCAGGGAGTAGGAAGGCTGAACACAAAACAGATCAGTTTGTATATCGACCCACAAGTGAAGCCTGTGGCCCAGCCACTCAGGCGTATACCATTCAACTTAAGGGGGGCAGTAGAGGCCAAAATAAAACAATTGAGGGACATGGACATTATCGAACCTGTAACTGGTCCCACCCCATGGGTAAATCCTGTGGTTATTGTACCAAAAGCGGATAAGGATGTAAGGTTATGCCTAGACATGAGGCGAGCAAACCAGGCAATAGTGAGGGAACGATATCCAATCCCCACCGTTGATGAGATACTCCAAGGTATGAACGGCTCGACGGTGTTTAGTAAGCTAGACCTGAAATGGGGTTATCACCAGCTAGAACTGACCCGAGTCACGAGAAATCACAACGTTTGCAGTACATAACGGAGTATACAGGTACAAGAGGCTGATAGTCGGTGTATCTTCAGCTAGTGAGCAATATCAGCACGAGATAGCTAATGCCTTAGCTGGAATAGAGGGTGTTGAAAACATCTCAGACGACATTATCGTGCATGCACACGACCAAGAAATGCACGACAGACGCCTGCACGCTGTCATGACCAGACTAATGGAAAGTGAACTGACACTAAATTCAGAGAAGTGCCAATTCAACATGGACCGATTGATTTTCATGGGAATCCTGTTGTCTGAAAAGGGCATCGGACCAACAGCAGAGAGAGTGCGAGCGGTGGCAGAAGCTCGGGAACCAGAGAATGCTACAGAGGTGAGGAGTTTCTTGGGATTCGTTGGGTACAGTAGCAGATTCATCCTGCAGTTTGCAATGCTATCAGAGCCACTGCGACGCCTGATGAGAAAAGACACACCATTTAAATTTGGATCACAACAGAGACAGTCATTCAGTGCACTCAAGGAAGAGTTGGCCAGAGCCGGCACTTTAGCATATTTTGATAAGGATGCACCAACCAAGGTGATAGCAGATGCCAGTCCTGTAGGTTTAGGCACAGTACTAGTTCAGGACCAACAGGGACAAGAGGTGCCAATATGCTATGTAAGTCGTAGTTTAACAGACTGTGAGAGGAAATACTCTCAAACAGAGAGAGAGGCTTTAGCTCTTGTATGGGCTTGTGAGAGGTTGCATCCATATGTGTATGGCCGAAAATTTAACTTGGTAACTGACCATAAGCCATTACAAGTGATATACGGCCCACACTCTAAACCCTGTGCCCGTATAGAGAGATGGGTACTTAGATTACAGCCGTACGATTTTTAGGTGATACACATTCCAGGCAAGCAAAACATTGCAGACCCACTGTCACGATTGCTGGGGGAGACAGCAAAACAGGAGAGACATTCTCATGGCTCAGGTGAATACGTGAGATTTGTAGCTGTGAGTGCGACACCAAAAGCACTACTAGAGAGGTGGAGGAAGCCTCTGCTACCGACCCAGAGCTGATTGAGGTATGGAAGGCAATCACAAACGGACATTTTGAGAACTGTAAAGCTTATGCAGCAATTGCAAACGAGCTGTGCATAGTGTGGTACCTAGTTCTTCGGGGAACACGCATCGTGCTACCCACAGTGTTACACGCACGAGCCCTGGTGTTAGCACATGAAGGACACTTGGGAATAGTTGGAACAAAGCAACATCTCAGAACCAAGGTTTGGTGGCCTGGCATGGACAAGGCAGCTGAAAAACACTGTAAAGCGTGCCACGGCTGTCAGATAGTAGCCAGACCCGACCCACCTGAACCGTTGAGACCAACACCATTACCAGAGGGCCCCTGGCAGGATGTAGCTATAGACTTACTGGGACCCTTGCCATCCAACCACTCCATTCTTGTGGTAGTTGATTATTATAGTCGCTACTATGAATACAACATCATGACCTCCACAACAACAGAGAAGGTTATTGATAGTTTAGAGTCAATCTTCAGCCGTCATGGTTTGCCAATCACCTGCAAATCTGATAATGGTCCCCAATTCAGACCTGAATTATTCAAAGAATACTGTGAAAACAACGGGATCAAACACCTGAAAACGACAGCAAAATGGGCTCAGGCTAACGGAGAAATCGAGCGCCAGAATGCATCGTTGATGAAGAGAATCAGAATTGCTCAGTCAGGAGGACTAGATTGGAAACGTGAACTTAGAAAATATGCCACAACAGGAAAGAGCCCGGCAGAGCTGCTCTTTAAACGGAAAATGAGAGGATAGCTGCCAGACATCACAGAGTCGCGTGCAGACATGGAAGTACGTGACCGGGTCGCAGAACAAAAAGGCAAGTCCAAACTGTACGCAGAAGAACAGCGGAGAACACAATACTCAGAGGTGGAAGTTGGCGACACGGTGCTGGTACGACAGGACAAAGTGGACAAGTTCACCACTCCTTTTAATGCCACACCCCACAAAGTTTAGAGTAAAACAGGGAGTCAAGTAGTAGTAGAATCTCCAGACAGAGCACTCTACTCGAGAAACACTACGTTTGTGAAGAAATACAGAACCAATGGACCAAAGGAGACACTCCATGAGCAAGAGGAAACACAAGGGACTGAGGACAGTATAGTAGACCCTGACACACATACCACTGTGACACAGGCAATACCCACTGACACCAACATGTCAGACATACCCAATACAGCCAGACCTCAAAGGGTTAAAAGAAAACCCCAAAGACTGTCTGATTATGTCACAACATAAACTGTGCGAGAACTGCATGGGTGATGTTAAATGTTTAAACCTGGGAATTATTTAGTTGTGTGGTAAGACACAAGTTTGTAAAAAGTTTATAAACCAAGTAAGTTATGCAGTGTTATTGTAAGCAACTGTTTGTAAACTGCAAGTTTGTTTCCAAGGAAAAGGGGGATGTCGTCTATTGATTGCGAGTTTGACACCAGTCAATACGGTAATGTAATGTGCGAGTTTAACACCAGTCAATACGGTAATGTAAGTGCATTGCATTGTGGGAATTACCCGGGAAACCGGCAGTCGGCCATTTTACACAATAAAGTGAACATCGCAGTTATGAGCCTGTCTGCCTGATTCTATGCTTTAATGCCATTCAGGGGTGAAATCAGGAAGCACTTCTTCACATGAAGGGTAGTGGAAATCTGGAACTCTCTCCTCCAGAATGCTGTGGATGCTGGGGGACAATTGGAACTTTCAAGGCTGAGATCGATAGATTTTTGTTAGGTAAGGGTATCAAGGGTTATGACACATAGGCAGGAGATGCAGATCAGGCATGATCTAATTGAATGGCGCAGCAGGCTCAAGAGGCTGAAAGGCCTCCTCCTGCTCCTAAGCTCCTCCCACAGTGTTGTTAGGGAGGGATTTCCAGGATTTTGACCCAGCGACGATGAAGGAACGGCTGATATATGTCCAAGTCGGGATTGTGTGTGTGTGACTTGGAGGGGAACTTGGAGGTGGCGGTGTCCCCATGCGCCTGCTGCCCTTGTCTTTCTAAGTCACGGGGTTTGGGAGGCGCTGTTGAAGAAGCCTTGGCGAGTTGCCTCAGTGCATCCAATAGATAGTACACACCGTGCACCGCTGGCGGAGGGAGTGGATGTTTATACTAACGGATGGGCTGCCAGTCAAGCAGATTGCTTTGTCCTGGATCAAGGAAATCTTCACTTTGATAGTTCAGTTCAGACTACATAGTTTTGATCGACGTGAAGCAGTTTTACCATCATAATAACCACAGCCGTGTTGTGCAGTTTGGGGAGTGGGTAGGAGGGAACAGGTTAATTTGAAGCGAAGTAAAGGAAGAGGAGCGAGACCAGAGGCAGGGCTGCCATCCTTTAGACAGATTTAAACTGGGCCTGCAACGTTTTGTTAAAGAGCTGATGATCTCATCTATGCTCTAAAGCCACAGAAAATTTACTACTGTTCAGAAGCTGGTGAACAGAGCCTCGAACACACAGGGTGCCATAATCCCTGGGCAGCCAGCAGTATAGCTCATGTCTGCCGGGTTTGCATTGTTAAGCAAGGTATAAATACCTTTCAACTTAGAATCGACGAGACGGCCTTTAGTGTTTAACATTGGAACCGCAAGCAAACAAGAAGATTTAACAGAATTTATTTTTTTATCCGACACAAGCACTGGAGCATCAGAGAAATTTATTTCCATTCCACTTCTCCCACATACAGGCTTTTACGATTTATTTTCTCGTGAAGGGTGTCGTGTTGCTCGCCCATAATTTATTGAAGGCATCTAACTGCTAGCACAGCAGCGTAAACAGCAGTAAATCTGCGGGAGTCCCTCATTCACCGAGAGACACACTATGTCACGTCCTGATTTCACATCACATTCCGCCTTGTCCCTGCTCTGTGTGAACACTGTCATTTCACCCAGCTCCACTCTCCGGGTGTTCCTGCCTCACCCGCGCCTGTTTCTGCCCTCCAGCTTCCTTCCATTTGCTTCTATCCTGTCCTATAGTTGCCGATTCACATTTTGGCTAGAGAGCCACGAGTCATTCTGCAAAATTGCCCTGTCTTCCCCCCTGCCCTTTCTCTTTCCATCAGCCCAGCCGAGGGGCTATCCTGCGTTCCTGATGTAAAAGTCTTACCTGGAACCAATAACCCGACTTTCCTCTTTCAAATGCTGACTGACCTGCTGCATTATTTCCAGCATTTTCTGTTTTTCAATTCAGATTTACAGCATTTGCAGACTTTCCTTTCATAGAATCATAGAATAGTACAGCACAGAGGGAGGCCATTCGGCCCATCGAGTCTGCGCCGGCTCTTTCGAAGAGCAATCCAGTTAGTCCCACTCCCCCGCTCTTTCCCCATAGCCCTGCAAATTCTTTCTCCTTCAAGTATTTATCCAATTCCCTTTTGAAGGCTACTATTGAATCTGTACCCACCGCCCTATCAGGCAGCGCATTCCAAATCCTAACCACTCGTTGCGTAAAAATGTTTTTCCTCATGCCGCCTCTGGTTCTTTTGCCAATCACTTTCAATCTGTGCCCTCTGGTTATCGACCCATCAGCCATTGGAAACAGTTTCTCTTTATATACTCTGTCTAAACCCGTCATGATTTTAAACACCTCTATCAATTCTCCTCTCAGCCTTCTCTGCTCTAAGAACAACCCCAGCTTCTCCAGTCTATCCATGTAACTGAAGTCCCTCATCCCCTGGAACCATTCTAGTAAATCTCCTCTGCACCCTCTCCAAAGCCTTCACGTCCTTCCTAAAGTGTGGTGCCCAGCATTTTGCAGAATGTTGCCGGACCCCTGTTGGTACCTCACCCAATCAGCCGTGTGAGTGAAGACAGTGACTAACGGCAGGCTATTTGACTGTGGGAGCCATCATTGCCAGGCCTGAGCCTGTCCTCACCCAACATTCATCACACGTGCTTTCCTTCTGAGGTCACTGGCTAGTCACTGGGGGTAAATTCAAAACTAATCGGCGGAAACAATATTTCAGCGAGCGAGCGGTCAATCTACAGAACAGGCTTGCTAGGGAGAGGATGGAAACAGTTAGTGTTGATTCATTTTGGGATCCAGTTTGTGAATAATTTGAGAAGTGACGTGTGACGTGCTCGGGAGGAACAGGTGACTCTGGACCTCTGGTTCCCAAAGCTCTCCACCACTGGGGGTTTTCCTCGCCTCGTGTCTGGGTCTGTTGTAGACTCATTGATCGAGATTGATCGCTGTGATTGGTCAACAACCCCATTATTGTTGGATTGTGGGATGGTAGAAGGTGAACTAGACGGACCGTGGATATGTTTCATCCAACCATTCTGATGATTCTAGCGAGTGATCAGGAGCAGGAACTACAGCTGATTATTCCTTAGTACGATAGCAAAATACTGCAGATGCTGGAAATCCGAAATAACAACAGAAAATGCTGGAAAAACTCAGCAGGCCAGGCAACATCCGTGGAGAGAAATTAGAGTGACGTTTCGGGTCTAACCCTTTTTCAAACTGGAAAGGAAATAAAATAGATCGAAGGCAGGACTGCGATAGAACAAAAGAAGTAAAAGAAGTAAAAGAGACATTAAGAGGTATTCAAAACCAGACGAGATGGTAATAGGACAGTGGAGACAAAAGACGGCAAGATTAGGTGTGAAGTGTACTGGCAGGATGAGAGACAGTTGCCGTGTGGGAGAGAGTAAAAAAAAGGAAAGTGGGGGGGGGGGGGGAAAGGGAAGATCCAAAACAAAGGGGTGGAAAAAAATATATAAGTAAAAATGTAATAGGGGCCGAGGTTATGATCTGAAATTGTTGAACTCGATATTGAGTCCGGAAGGCTGCAAAGTGCCTAATCGGAAGATGAGGTGCTGTTCCTCGAGTTTACGTTGAGCTTCCATGGAACAATGCAAGAGGCCAAGGACGGTGAGGCCCGATTCGCTGCTCATGATGCGGTCTCCTCTACATTGGGGAGACCAAACGCAGATTGGGTGACCGCTTTGTGGAACACCTCCGTTCAGTCCGTAAGGGTGACCCCGAGCTTCCGGTCGCCTGTCATTTTAATTCACCGCCCCATTCCCACTCGGACCTCAATGTAACTCTAATTTCTTTCCACGGATGTTGCCTGGCCTGCTGAGTTTTTCCAGCATTTTCTGTTGTTATTGCTGATTATTCCTTGTCTAGCCCAGGGCTGTTGAGCCAGTTGCAGCTCTCCGACTGCCTGGCGGCCTGAGATCAGCTAACCCAGGGACAGACTGGGGATTGAAGCAGGCATCCATCACTCCTTGTGGCTCACACTGAGGGACGTGCAAGTCAGGTCATTAAAGAATCCCAAACTCAAATGTGTATCTGCTTTGGCGTCAGATTGTAGGAATATAGAAAGAGGAGTCGGCCATTCAATCAGATCTGGAGGTAACAAAAGCGCGGATGAGGGTTTAAGTAGTGGATGAACTGAAGCAAGGTCCGAGACGGGCGGTGTTGCGGAGGTGGAAGCAGGCGGTTATGGTGGTGGAGCGGACATGTGGTCAGCAGCTCATCTCAGGGTCAAATAGGATGCGAACGGTCTGGTTCAGCTTTTTACCCGCCTTTGCTTCATATCCCTCGATACCCTCACCTAACAAATATCTGGTGATCACAGCCTTGAACATTTTCCATTGACCCCCAGCATCCACAGCCTTTTGGGGGGGAGAGAGTTCCAGATTTCCACCACCTTTTGTGTGAAAAAGTGCTTCCTGATTTCACTCCTAAACAGCTCAGCTCTAATTTTAAGGTGCCGTCTGATGTAAGAAAACTACTGAGCCCTTGGTTTGAGTATAAAACAAGGCTTTAATCAACTGTTTCACAACCATGAGTTTCTAGTTACATCACTAGTTCCTGGTTACAGAAACATCCTGAGCAAGCTGGGCCCATGCCCGAGTATTTATACTTTCCTTGGACGGCGCCACCAGCTGGCCGGCCAGTGTTATCTCATGAGTCATTTCTACATGAATGGTAAGATTCATGACACTGTCCTCTTGTTCTGGACTCCGCCACCAGAGGAAATAGTTTCTCTGTATCTACTCTATCAAATCCTTTTAACATTTTAAACACCTCGATCAGATCTTCTGTCATGAAGGGAGTACAAGCCAAGTTTATACAACCTGTCCTCATGATATAACCCTTTTAGCCTCGGTATCATTCCGCTGAATCTGCGCTGCTCCCCCTCCAAGGCCAGTATATCCTTCCTGAGGTGGGGGGCCCAGAACTCAACGCAGTGCTCCAGATGGGGTCTGACCGAGCCAACGATACCATCCTTCTCCCTGACCACTGCCTGAGGCTGAACCAGACTAGTCACAACCTTGTCATCCTATTTGACCCTGACAGGAGCTTCCGGCCAGTTCCTAATTTCTCACCAGTTAGCAAATACTCCAATTGATCTTTCTTGGATCCTCATATTTCCCCTCATTGAACTGCATCTGCCATAGTTTTGCCCACTCGCTTAAGTCTGTCTATGTCTCTTTTGTAACCGGGACACCCTAGTCCATTCCTCCATCGCCTCCAGCACCCCTTCCCCTTCGCCCGGCACCTTCCCGTGCAAGCACAGGAGGTGCAACACCTGCCCTTATACCTCCCCCCTTCCCACTGTCCAGGGCCCCAAACACCCCTTCCAGGTGAAACAGCGATTTACTTGTACTTCTTGCAACCTAGTATACTGTATTCGCTGCTCACGCTGTGGTCTGCTCTACATTGGGGAGACCAAACGCAGATTGGGTGACCGCTTTGCGGAACACCTCCGTTCAGTCCGTAAGGGGGACCCCGAGCTTCCGGTCGCCTGTCACTTTAATTCACCGCCCCATTCCCACTCAGACCTCTCCGTCCTCGGCCTCTTGCATTGTTCCACAGAAGCTCAGCGTAAGCTCGAGGAACAGCACCTCATCTTCCGATTAGGCACTTTACAGCCTTCTGGACTCAATATCGAGTTCAACAATTTCAGATCATAACCTCGGCCCCTATTACATTTTTTATCCACACCTTTGGTTTGTGACTTTTCCTTTTTTTCTCTCCCACATGGCAGCTGTCTCTCATTCTGCCAGCGCATTTCACACTTCATCTAGAGCCATCTCGTCTCGCCTTGAATATCTCTTAATGTCTCTTCACCTCTCAGACCTTCCTGTTTGTTCTTTCATCCCCTCCCCCATTTCCCAGCCCCCAAACTTGCTTTTTCATCCGTTTCATTTCCCGCTTTTTTCTCAGTTCTGACGAAGGGTTTCGACCTGAAACGTTGACTCGGTTTCTCGCTCCACGGATGCTGAGTTTTTCCAGCGTCTTCTGTTGTTATTTCACTAAAACAGATTATCTGGTCATTATCACATTGTTGTTTGTGGGAGCTTGCTGTGTGCAAATTGACTGCTGCATTTCCCACATTACAACAGTGACTACATTTCTTTTTTTTAACAGACAATGTTATGTAGCATTGTTGCATTAGACAGGAGTGTCGCCGTTTTCTAGCACTGTCACACTACACTGAAGGAATATTTCTCATATTGAATCAACAATGTTTGATGTTGTCTGAAGAATGTAGAAAAGATTATATTGATGTAATCTGCTCACTTCTCTCAGAAATATCTCAAAGTGCTTCATATATAATGAATTAGTGTGAAATGCAGCAATAGTTTTGCAGGCAATGCAACCATTCTGCAGTTAGTAAGGTTGTACAAATAGTACTTGCATTATTGAGCAGTACATTGGTTTATTTTTGCTGGTTTTGAGGGAGGAGTGTTGGCCAGGACATCAGGTGGATTCCCTACTCTTCTTCGATTAGTGCCCTGGGATCTTTAACAGCCAGTAGAGGGTGGCCTTGGTTCAACACGTGAGGAGAAAGACGCAAAATACGACGTGTGGTCATAGGAACATAGGAAGAGGTGGAGGCCATTCAGCCCCTCCGGCCTGACCCACCATTCAATTAGATCACGGCTGATCCGCACCTCCATTTACAATAACAACAACAACTTGCATTTATATAGCACCTTTAATGTAGTAAAACGTCCCAAGGCGCTTCACAGGAGCGATTATCAAACAAAATTTAACACCGAGCCACATAAGGAGATATTAGGGCAGAAAAGAGGTCGGTTTTAAGGAGCTTCTTAAAGGAGGAGGCAGAGAGGCGGAGAGGTTTGGGGAGGGAATTCCAGAACTAAAGGCCTTGGCAGCTGAAGGCACGGCCGCAAATGGTGGAGCGATTAAAATCGGGGATGCGCAAGAGGCCAGAATTGGAGGAGCACAGAGATCTCGGAGGGTTGTGGGGCTGGAGGAAGTTATAGAGATAGGGAGGGGCGAGGCCATGGAGGGATTTGAAAACAAGGATGAGAATTTTAAAACTTGACCTGCTTTTGCTCCATATCCCTTGATACCCTTTCCTAATAAAAATCTATCGATCTCAGTCTTGAGCACTCCAATTGACCCACTGCCTTTCAGAGGAGCAAGTTCCAGATTTCCACCAACCATTGTGTGAAAAAGTGCTTCCTAATTTCACTCCTGAACGACCTGGCTGTAATTTTAAGATGATGCCACCTTGGCTAGGCCTAGACAGAGTCAATAGAGGGAAACTGTTCCCATTGGCGGAAGGGTCGAGAACCAGAGGACACAGATTTAAGGTGATTGGTAGAAGAACCAAAGGCGACAGGAGGAAAAACTCTTTTATGCAGCGAGTGGTTAGGATCTGGAGTTCACTGCCTGAGAGGGTGGTGGAGGCAGATTCAATCGTGGCTTTCAAAAGGGAATTGGATAAGTACCTGAAAGAAAAACATTTTGCAGGGCTACGGGGAAAGGGCGGGAGAGTGGGACTAGCTGAGGTGCTCTCGCAGAGAGCCGGCACGGGCTCGACGGGCTGAATGTGCTGTAACCATTCTATGATTCTATGTTCTGGGTTCCTCCACCAGAAATAAGTTTCTCTCTATCTTATGCTAGAGAGTCCGTGTCAGATCCGTCAGAAGTGTCCAGTCCAAAGTACAAAGGAAGACATTGTCAATGGTTCCCTTACCTCAGGCACCATCCCTTTCTCCTCCAAAACAAGTTCCTCCAGCCTATAACCTCCCTTCAACACTCCGTCCTCTGACTCTGAAGTCCTGTTCCTTCCTCCCTTCAATGTTCCCCACCACCTGTGTCAGAACCTTCAGCCACCTTGGTCCTGCTCTATGTAACTCCCCACCCAGACCTCTCTGCTCTTCAATGTCTCCACCTTCAGAAATCTTCTCAAAACCCATCCCTCTGATCAAGGCTTCCGGCCAACCTGCCTAATCTCTTCAGCGTCCATTTCCTTGCCAAGCACCTTTAGATGTTTCACTACATTACCGGCGCTGTACAAATTCAGGTTGCCGCTGGCGACAGTGACAGGGACCTGGTTTTGGTGGTGTTGGTTGAGCGAGGAACATTGGGTGAGCCCCCTGCTCTTCCTACAATGTAGTGCTCCCTGAGACCTGCACTGGGATCTCAGCCTAGGTGTTTTTTTATGCATTCACGGGATGTGGGCGTCGCTGGCAAGGCCAGCATTTATTGCCCATCCCTAATTGCCCTTGAGAAGGTGGTGGTGAGCCGCCTTCTTGAACCGCTGCAGTCCGTGTGGTGAAGGTGCTCCCACAGTGTTGTTCGGGAGGGAGTTCCAGGATTTTGACCCAGCGACGATGAAGGAACGGCGATATATTTCCAAGTCAGGATGGTGTGTGACTTGGAGGGGAACTTGGAGGTGGTGGTGTTCCCATGCACCCGCTGCCCTTGTCCTTCTAGGTGGTAGAGGTCGCGGGTTTGGGAGGTGCTGCCGAAGAAGCCTTGGCGAGTTGCTGCAGTGCATCTTGTAGATGGTACACACTGCAGCCCCAAACCTTCATTATGTCATGTTTTAGTAGTGGCTCACTCTTGGGGTAAAGAGCATGACAGCCCTATAAAGAGGTAGAAAGAGGACGGGGGCAGCGGGGATCTGCGGTAGCCCACGGGCAGCAGTAAAGCCTTAACCTTCACGGTAACTGACTGGGGCTGTGCAGATCGATCCAACCAGTTACTCCCTGAATTATTTGTGTTTGACTTTTCACCAGTTCGCCTGTGGAAATATTTACATCTCTTATTACTGTTTACACGTCTCAGCTCAAAGACATGCTCCAACCAGCTACTTTAGGAGAGCAGCCCGCTGCCTGAACCCTCGTAAAACGCGCGCTCTCTCTCTCCCTGCTGGGATCTGTTTACGCAGCGATGCAACCGCAAATGTTGATCAAAACAACATTGATGGACTCTTTATGGTGTTTTTTCACTGGATATGTCCATGCCCCGAACTAACGGCAACTATTTTGTGTGTGTGTGTGTGTACGTTCTACTTAGAAACAATACGATGCTGCTAAAGTGTGGTTATTAAAGAAAAACTTGCATTTCTTCAGCGCCTTTCGCAACCTCAGGACATCCCAAAGCACTTTACAACCAATCAAGTTCTTTTAAAGTGCAGTCACTGTTGTAATGTAGTAAACGCGGCAGCCAATTTGCACACAGCAAGCTTCCACAAACAGCAATGTGGAATGACCAGGTAATCTGTTTTAGTGATGTTGATTGAGGGATAAATATTGGCCCCAGGAATAACTCCCCTGCTCTTCTTCAAATAGTGCCGTGGGATCTTTTACATCCACCTGAGAGGGCAGACGGGGCCTCAGTTTGACATCTTATCTGAAAGACGGCACCACCGACAGTGCTGCACTCCCTCAGCACTGCACTGGGAGTGTCAGCCTGGATTTTTGTGCTCGAGTCTCTGGAGTGGGACCTGAACCCACAACCTTCTGACTCAGAGGCGAGGGTGCTGCCAACTGAACTACGGCCAACAGCTTAAGCAAGCTGCCATGAATTGACTGAAAACCTGTCATATCAGTGTGAAGAATCTTCAGGGATTCGTGGTACAGGCAGGGCCACAGCAGATTGAATCCTCTGCTCGGGGTTGCTGGTGTCACGCAGATGTTTGCTCCTGTGTAAGGAGCTCTATTTACGCAACATGAGATTCCTATCTCTCATGGATTGTGTTTCTTTTAATTTAAATACATCGGTCATTTAATCTCTGATTGTGGGTGTCTGATAGATAAAATACTGCAGGATATTTACCCCACTCACTAGGCCCTGAGAGATCCTGAATAGATACTGCAGGATAACATAGAATTACATAGAATTTACAGCACAGAAACGGGCCATTCGGCCCAACTGGCCCGTATCGGTGTTTATGCTCCACACGAGCCTCCTCCCACCCCTCTTCATCTCACCCCATCAGCATCTCCTTCTATTCCTTTCTCCTTCAATGTGTTTATCCAACTTCCCCTTAAATGCATCTATACTATTCGTAACTATTCCTCGTGGTAGCGAGTTCCACATTCTCACCACTCTCTGGGTAAAGAAGTTTCTCCTGAATTCCTTATTGGATTTATTAGTGACTATCATATATTTATGGTCCCTAGTCTTGTTTTCCCCCACAAGTGGAAACACCTTCTCTACGTCTACCCTTTCAAACCCTTTCATAATCTTAAAGACTTCTATTGGGTCATCCCTCAGCCTTCTCTTTTCCAGAGAAAAGAGCCCCAGTGCCTGTTCAATCTTTCAGGCATTGTTAGAGGGGGCGTCCTTCAGATGAGATGCTATACCCAGGCTCCATCTGCTTCGTGTGGTAGGACAGATTCCGCGATGTTGCCCCAGCCACTCCCTGTGATAGCACATTCCACATTCTAATCACTCTCTGGGTAAAGAGGAATCTCCTGAAACTATCCTCCCGTTATTCTACCGGGCTGTGTGAGAAACCCTGAATAAATACTACAGGAGATTACCCCACTTCCCAGATCCGGAATAAAGATCTCTCTTCATTTCATTCCTAAAACACTGGATATATTTTGTGTGGCGTCCCTTTAATTCACGACGCTGCCTTTTCAGGAGTAATTTCCAGGAAGTGGTGGGCTGGCCAAGACTCAGCGCCCAACAGCTCATCAGGCCCGTTGACATTCTGCAGGCTGTTGGCTCAGTGCTGCCACACTTAAAATGCACAGCCAGCAATACTAGCCAAGGATCTGTGTGATTGTGATTTGCCTTTAATTGCAGGAGATCTGCAGCAGGGCACGGTATAAACAATGCACGGGCAGTTACAACCTACGGCGTCGCCACTGGACTCAGCCCTTTAGCTATAGTAGAAACACACCTTGAGAAAGGGGAGAACTAGCTGGAAGAGAATCTAATATTTAATAGGAAGAAAGAAAGAGAAAGAAAGAATGAAAGAAAGACAGAAAGGAAGTATTTACATTTATATAGCGCCTTTCACCTCCTCAGGACATCCCATTGTGCTTCACAACCAATGAATTACTTTTTAAGTGTAGTCACTGATCCCACATCTTTAAGAACATAAGAACATAAGAAATAGGAGCAGGAGTCGGCCATACAACCCCTCGAGCCTGCTCCGCCATTCAATAAGATCATGGCTGATCTTCGACCTCAACTCCATTTTCCCGCCCCATCCCCATATCCCTTGATTTCCCTAGAGTCCAAAAATCTATCAATCTCAGCCTTGAATATACTCAATGACTGAGCCTCCACAGCCCTCTGGGGTAGAGAATGCCAAAGATTCACAACCCTCTGAGTGAAGAAACTCCTCCTCATCTCAGTCTTAAATGGCCGACCCCTTATCCTGAGACTATGCCCCCTAGTTCGAGACACTCCAGCCAGGGGGAAACAACCTCTCAGCATCTACCCTGTCAATCCCCCTCAGAATCATAAATGTTTCAATGAGATGTTGGCCTGGTTTCTCTTCTATTTCTGCCATGCCCTCCCCGAGCTCATCTTGTTGCCCTTCAGTAGGTGATGTGGGCCTTATTCTTGAATCGCTACAGTTATCTCTGTAACCTCCTTCAGCCCTACAATCCCACCCCCCACCACCGCCCCCAGGAGTCGCCCTTCCTCCAACTCTAGCCTCTTGTAGAGCTTCCTCCTGCTCCATCATTGGTGGTCGTGCCTTCAGGCGCCTAGGACCTGCTCTTTCTAACAATCCCTCTCTAAACCTCTTCATTTCTCCACTTCTCTCTCCTTCTTTAAGATCCTCCTTAATAGCTACCTCTTTGGCCAAGATCTGCATCACCAGTCCTCATGTCTCATTCTTTAGCAAGATGTCCACTTTTTTTGCCTGATTCCGCCACTGTGAAGCACCTTGGGACATTTATCTACTTTAAGGGCACTATATAAATGCAAGTTGTTGTAATGTAGGCAAACATGGCAACCAATATACGCTCAGCAAGATCCCACAAACAGCAATGAGATAAATGACCAATTAATCTCTTTTTGGTGGTATTGATTCATGGATAATTGCTGGCCCAGACACTGGGAGAACTCCCCTGCTCTTCTTTGAATAGTGCCGTGGGATCATTTATGTCCACCTGAACAGGCAGACCTTGGTTTAATATCTCATCCAAAAGACGGCACCTCTGACGGTGTAGCACTCCTTCATTACTGCACTGAGGTATAAAATATATCAAAGATCCCTTGTTCACTGCTAAGCTCTGAAGTACCATGACCCATCCAGACTCTGACTAAAATCACAAATTATTTGAAACATCCAAAGAATAATACTTTGAAATTCCCATGAAATTGACGTTACTTCCCTTCGGAAATGAATTAATCTCTGTTACTATTAGGGTTGCCAAGTCTGATTGGACATATTTCGGGAGGTTTCATCACATGACCTCCTCCCTTCTTACACCAATTGGAAAGTGAACAGGCTCTTTATCATCCGATTGGATGATTCTTGACCGTCGCTCAATTAGCCTCTTTCCCCCCCATCTGAAATATTTTTATAATATTGTTCAAAATCATGAGGGGTCTAGACAGAGTAGATAGAGATAAACTGTTCCCATTGGAGGAAGAGTCGAGAACCAGAGGACACAGATTTAAGGTGATTGACCTATACAAAAGGGACGGTCTACACCTGTGCAGAGATGGAACTGATGTTCTCGGGGTAATTTTTGATAAAGCAGTTCGGGAGCATTTAAACTAGTATGGCAGGGGGCTAGAAACCTATGTAGTGAAATAGAGGAAAGTGAAAGGCAGACAGAAATAAATGGTAAAAGGGTGAGGAACAAAAAACAAAGGGCCAAACTAATTCATAAAAAATGTGAGCATAAAAAAAGCCTGAGGGTTTTATACCTTAATGCGAGAAGCATCAGGAACAAGGTAGATGAATTAGCTGTGGAAATAGAGGTTAATAATTATGATCTAATTGGGATTACGGAAACATGGTTGCAGGGTGAGCAGGGCTGGGAGCTTAACATACAGGGGTATTCAGTATTTAGGAAGGATCGACAAAAAAGAAAGGGAGGAGGGGTAGCATTGCTAGTAAAAGAGGGGATAAATGCAATTGAAAAGAAGGATATTAACTCAGTTAATACAGAATCTATATGGGTGGAGCTAAGAAATAGCGAGGGGCGAAAAACATTAATAGGAGTGGTATATAGGCCTCCAAATAGTAAAATAGAGGTTAGGGAGGGCATCACGAGGGAAATTAGAGAAGCGTGCAATAAGAGCACAGCTGTCATCATAGGTGACTTTAACTTACATATAGATTGGACTAGCCTAATCAGTAAAAATAATGAGGAGGAGGAATTCCTTGAGTGTTTAAGGGATGGTTATCTGGATCAATATGTCGAGGAACCAACTCGGGAACAGGCTATATTGGACTGGGTACTGTGCAATGAGAAGGGACTAATCAGTAATCTTGTTGTACGGGGACCCTTGGGTCAGAGCGATCATAACATGATCGATTTCTCACTCGAAATGGAGAGCGAAGAAATTGACTCAGAGACTAAGGTCCTGAATTTAAACAAGGGGAATTATGATGCCATGAGACGGGAACTGAGTAGGTCTGATTGGACAACGTTCCTGGGAGGACTGGAGGTAGATAAACAATGGCAAACATTTAAAGATAGAATGACAAAATTGCAAAAATTGTTTATACCAATCTGGCATAAAAGGAAATCTAAAAAGGTGACTCAACCGTGGATAACAGGGGAAATTAGAGACAGCATAAAATCCAAAGATAGGGCGTATAAAATAGCCAAAAAAAGCGCCAGAGCGGAAGATTGGGAACAGTTTAAGATAGAGCAAAGGAGGGCAAAGGGCATGATCAAGAGGGGCAAAATAGCTTACGAAAACAAGCTGGCGGAAAATATAAAAACTAACTCCAAAAGCTTTTATAAATATATCAAAAGGAAAAGACTGGTGAAAACCAAAGTTGGTCCATTGCAGTCAGATACGGGGGAATATATAATGGGAAATAAGGAAATGGCAGATCAACTAAATGCATACTTTGGGTCAGTCTTTACGAAGGAAGACACAAAAAACCTCCCTGGGATATCGGGAAAAATAGGGACATTGGCAAAGGAGGAACTGACGCAAATCAATATCTCTAAGGATATGGTGTTAAGGAAGCTAAAAGGATTGAAGGTGGACAAATCCCCAGGGCCTGATAACATGCATCCTAGGGTACTGAAGGAGGTGGCCCTAGAGATAGCGGATGCACTAAGGATGATTTTTCAGAATTCATTAGATTCGGGAACAGTGCCGATGGATTGGAGGGTAGCTAACGTTACCCCACTATTCAAAAAGGGGGGTAGGGAAAAAGCAGGTAATTACAGACCTGTAAGCCTTACATCAGTTGTGGGCAAAATGCTGGAGTCCATCATTAAGGATGAAATAGCGGAGCACTTAGCAAATGGGGACAGGATAGGACAGAGTCAACATGGATTTACAAAAGGTAAATCGTGCTTGACTAATCTATTGGAATTTTTTGAGGGAGTAACTGGTAGAATAGATGGGGGAGAGCCAGTAGATGTGGTGTACCTGGACTTCCAAAAGGCCTTCGATAAGGTCCCACATAAAAGATTAGCATGGAAAATTGAGGCTCATGGGATAAAGGGGAAAGTTTTGGCGTGGATAGGGAACTGGCTGTCAGATAGAAAACAGAGAGTTGGAATAAACGGCTCATTTTCTGAATGGCAGGCAGTAACAAGTGGGGTACCACAGGGATCTGTCCTGGGCCCCCAGCTGTTCACAATTTACATTAATGACCTGGATCAGGGAGTCGGATGCAGCATTTCCAAATTTGCAGACGACACTAAACTAGGAGGGGGGGTGGGCTCAGAGGAAGAGACCAGGAAGCTCCAGAGCGATTTGGACAGACTGGGCGATTGGGCGGATAAATGGCAGATGCACTATAATGTGGACAAGTGCGAAGTTATCCACCTTGGGTGCAGGAACGGGAGGGCAAATTATTATTTAAATGGCAATAGATTGGGAGAGGGGGAAGTACAGAGAGACCTGGGTGTTCTTGTACACCAGTCACTGAAGGCGAGCATGCAGGTGCAACAGGCGGTCAAGAAGGCAAACGGTATGCTGGCCTTCATAGCAAAAGGGTTAGAATACAGGAACAGGGATACCTTGCTGCAGCTGTACAGGGCACTGGTGAGACCACACCTCGAGTACTGTGTACAGTTTTGGTCGCCTCATCTGAGGAAGGATGTTCTTGCCATGGAGGGGGTGCAGCGGCGATTCACCAGGCTGATACCAGGAATGGCGGGAATGACCTATGAGGAGAGACTATGTAGTTTAGGGATGTACACACTGGAGTTTAGAAGATTGAGAGGGGACCTCATAGAAGTGTATAAAATTCTGACAGGTCTAGACAGACTGGATGCAGAAGGAATGTTTCCCTTGGCGGGTGAGAACAGAACTAGAGGACATAATTTAAGGATAAGGGCTAAACCATTTAGGACAGAGATGAGGGGGAATTTCTTCACTCAGAGAGTGGTGAAACTGTGGAACTCATTGCCACAGAGGGCAGTGTACGCCAGCTCATTAAATATATTTAAGAGGGAATTAGATATATTTCTACGGGCAAAAGGGGTTAAGGGTTACGGAGAGAAGGCGGGGACGGGATACTGAATTAAAGGATCAGCCATGATCTCATCGAATGGCGGAGCAGGCACGAAGGGCCGAATGGCCTACTCCTGCTCCTATCTTCTATGTATCTATGTAACCAAAGGCGACGTTGTGGCAGAACCACTGAATGACTCTGGCTAACTGTATATAATTCTCTTTAACGATGTTCTAACACCAGCCTAAACCTGTACCATTGTGTTAGGCATTACTGTGTTTTGTATATAGAGTTTGCATGTACAGGGCGTGACCCCTTTAAGAGCGCGGGAAAACGCGGGCAAACGCGATGACGTCATGTCGCAAACCAGGGGCTGCCCAGGCAGTCCTCGTGGCATCTCCGTTGAGTAAAGACCTGTTTGATTGTTCTCCTGTGTCGATCTCCGTTAGTCGTAGGAATTCGTCAATTCCTACATTGGTGACCCCGTTTTTGTGAACGTTTTCACAGAAGAAAAGCACAGCATGGAAGCAAACGCCATTTCGCTTAAGTTGCCGCGGTTCTGGGAGCAGCAAGCGCCCTCGTGGTTTATTCAGGTCGAGGCCCAGTTCGCCCTGAGGAACATCGATGCGGATCAGACCAAATACCTTTATGTGGTCTCCGCACTCGACAGCTCTACCGCCTCTCGGATCGTCAGCCTCCTCGAAAAACCCCCAACGGAGCGCAAGTATGAAACCCTCAAAGCGCGGTTACTGCAGGTTTTCGGGCTCACAAAATTGGAGCGCGCCTGTCGATTACTCGCTATGCCCGGGCTCAGGGACTCCAAGCCTTCAGAGTTGATGAGCTAAATGCTCACACTCCTGGGCTCAGAACCGGAATGTTTCCTATTCCGCGAGAATTTCCTCAGCCAACTGCCTGAACAGGTGCAAGCTGCCCTGGCCAGACCTGAAGTTGAAGACTGTGCAACACTCGCTGCGGAGGCGGACAAAATTTTTGCTGTAACTCGGCAGTAGTGTGCCGCCACGAGGCACCCATCCCCCGCAGACGCCGGCCCGGCTCGTCAGCCTGCTGGGCTGTGTTTCTACCACGCGCAGTTCGGCATGAAGGCGAGGCGATGCCGCCTTCCCTGCAATTTCCCCCCCAAAAAAACAACAAACAACAACTGACACTGCGACCACCGAGGAACGGGTCTAACGGGCACCCCGCAGCCGCGATGGCGATCGGCAACGCAGGAAAGTTGCTGTTCATCACTGATACTCTCTCTTGTCGTCGTTTTCTGTGCGACACCGGAGCGCAGTGCAGCATTTTACCCACGTCCGCCCTCGATGTGCAGACGGGGAATCACGGCCCCACCCTTGAAGCGGCCAATGGCGGAGCAATTCGGACCTTTGGCAGACGGCGAGTGGAGGTGTGCTTTGGGGGGCAACGTTTTCACTGGGAGTTTGTTACAGCCAAGGTTTCCCAGCCCATCCTCGGCGCGGAGTTCCTGTGCACCAACAGCCTCCTGGTTGACGTTAGGAACCGGCAGCTGAGCAATGCAGCAACTTTTAATTCTCTTCCATGTTACCGCAGTAACACTACATCACGCACCGTCTCCTGTGCGTTTCTGACTCCTGATGAGTTTGCTCGCCTGCTCGGTGAATTCCCTGACCTGACAAGACCCACATTCTCCTCCACAGCCATGAAACATGGTGTGGAACATCACATCACCACCAATGGCCCCCCGGTCTACGCGCGGGCCCGGCGCCTGGAACCTGGCAAGCTGGCGGTCGCAAAGGCGGAGTTCGCAACCATGGAACAGTTAGGGATTATTCGCCGGTCAAATAGTCCCTGGTCTTCACCCCTCCATATCGTCCCGAAGCCTGGCGGCGGATGGCGGCCATGCGGCGACTATCGACGCCTAAACGACGCCACCACTCCTGATTGGTACCCAATCCCCCACATCCAGGGCTTCTCTGCCCATTTGGCAGGGAACACCGTGTTCTCGAAAGTCGACCTCGTCCGGGGCTACCACCAGGTCCCAGTTCGTCCACAAGACATCCAGAAGACCGCAGTCCTCACCCCATTCGGCCTCTTCGAGTTTTTACGAATGCCGTTTGGGTTAAAGAATGCCGCTCAGGCTTTCCAACGCCTGATGGACTCCGTGCTGCGGGACCTCAAGTTCCTCTTCGTCTACCTGGATGATATTCTAATTGCCAGTCCTACTAAGGAAGAACATATCTGTCACCTACGCACCCTTTTTCGACGCCTCAGCCAACACGGCCTGATTATCAACCCGGCCAAGTGTCAGTTTGGCCTGCACCAAATTGACTTCCTGGGGCATCGCATCACCTCAGAGGGAGCGGTTCCTTTACCTTCGAAGGTAGAGGCAGTGACATCCTTTCCACGCCCACAGAACATAAAGGCCCTGCAGGAATTCCTAGGCATGGTAAACTTTTACCACCATTTCATGCCTAAGGCGGCACTACTCATGCAGCCCCTGTACGAGGCCCTCAAGGGCAAGACTGGCAAGAACCCGGTAGACTGGACAGATGACATGGCCCGAGCGTTCGCCGACACAAAAGCGCCTTAGCCAACGCGACTATGCTGGCGCACCCGCTGCCAGGTGCCACCATCACCCTCACCACCGATGCGTCGGACTATGCAGTCGGTGCCGTGCAAGAGCAGTGGGTGAACGGGACGTGGCAGCTGTTGGCATTCTTCAGCCGTCAACTACGGCAGAACGAGAGAGCATATAGCGCGTTCGACCGGGAGTTGCTCACCCTTTTTCTGGCCATCCGCCATTTTCGGTTCCTTCTGGAAGGATGTCCTTTCACCGCCTTTGTGGACCATAAGCCGCTAACTTTTGCAATGGCCAAGACCGCCGAACCGTGGTCAGCCCGACAGCAGCATCAACTGACCTACATATCCGAACTCACCACGGATATACAGCACGTGGCCGGTAAGGACAACCTGGTGGCAGACTGCCTCTCCCGCACGATCATCAATACGGTTCATTTGGGCATCGACTACACCCTCATGGCAGCGGACCAAGCCTCAGACCCGAAGTCCAAGCTTACAGAACGGCCATCACTGGCCTCCAGTTGGCCAACGTCGAGTTCCATTCGGCAGGCACCACGCTGTTGTGTGACGTCTCCGTACAGGATCCTCGCTCTGTCGTGCCGGTCGTCTGGCGCCGCAAAGTGTTCGATGCCATACATGGGTTGTCACACCCAGGAATGAAGACCTCTCAGAAACTGATGTCAGCGAAGTTCGTATGGCATGGCATGCACAAAGATGTCCGCGACTGGGCCAACACCTGCGTGGTCTGCCAAAAGGCCAAGGTACAGCGCCACATCAAAGCTCCGTTGGCCACCTTCACAGTTCCGGAGCGACGTTTTGACCATGTCAACGTGGACCTGGTAGGACCACTCCCACCCTCCCATGGTTTTTCACACATCCTGACCATGGTTGACCGCACCACCAGATGGCCGGAAGCGGTCCCCCTGTCATCCACTACTTCGGCGGACGTGGCCAGGGCATTCATTTCCTCCTGGGTCGCCCGTTTCAGAGTGCCCGCAGATATTTCGTCAGACAGGGGACCGCAGTTTTCCTCCGAACTCTGGAATGCAGTGGCACAAGGACTCGGTGTCAAATTACACCGCACCACAGCCTATCACCCACAGGCGAATGACCTCTGCGAACGCTTCCACCGATCACTGAAAGCTGCCCTGAGGGCCAGCCTCCAGGACGCTGGATGGGCAGACAAGCTACCGTGGGTTCTGTTGGGCCTTTGCACGGCCCCCAAAGAAGACCTTCACTCTTCATCAGCGGAGCTCGTGTATGGTCAGCCGCTGCGAGTCCCTGGGGACTTCCTACCAACATCGACGGAGCCATGGTCCGCGACTGCCCAGCTTACTAGTCACCAAGAGGCGGCCAGATGTTTCGCAGCGGTGCCCACTTCGCACCACGGGCTGCAGAGGTCACACGTTCCCACGGAGCTTCACAAGGCTGAATACGTTTTTATTCGCCATGACGCACATAGGGATCCGCTCAAGGCCCCATATACCGGTCCCTTCCGCGTGTTGGAAGCAGGGGACAAAACCTTCATGGTAGATGTCGGTGGTAAACCGGACCACATTTCGGTCGACCGCTTAAAGCCAGCACATTTAGACCTCGACCGCCCCGTCGAGACAGCACAACCGCCGAGACGAGGTCGGCCACCCATCGCCGTTATGGCAGACCAGGTGTGACCGCCCGCCAGACCGCCGGCCACCCAACAGCCTCCGCCTCGAGAGTACAGGAGTCGTTCTGGCAGGCTCGTCAGACCCCCTCACCGTTTGACTTTGTCCGTTAAAGCGAATTCTGGGGGGGGCGCATGTGGCAGAACCGCTGAATGACTCTGGCTAACTGTATATAATTCTCTTTAACGATGTTCTAACACCAGCCTAAACCTGTACCATTGTGTTAGGCATTACTGTGTTTTGTATATAGAGTTTGCATGTACGGGGCGTGGCCCCTTTAAGAGCGCGGTGACGTTACGTCGCAAACCACGGGGCTGCCCAGGCAGTCCACATGGCATCTCCGTTGAGTAAAGGCCTGTTTGACTGTTCTCCTGTGTCGATCTCCGTTATTCGTAGGAATTCGTCAATTCCTACAACGTAAGGAAAAACTTTTTTACTCAGCGAGTGGTTAAGATCTGGAATGCACTGCCTGAAAGGGTGGTGGAGTCAGATTCAATCGTGGCTTTCAAAAGGGAGTTGGATAAGTACCTGAAGGAAAAGAAATTTGCAGGGCTACAGGGAAAGGGTGGGGGCGGTGGGACTAGCTGAAGTGCTCTCGCAGAGAGCCGGCACGGGCTCGAGGGGCCGAATGGCCTTCTTCTGTGCTGTAACCATTCTATGATTCTAACTAATATTAATATTGAAAGTGTTCAAAGAAAATTAAAAACACAATTATTTTTTAATGATGCTATGATTTTTCACAGCGGTGCCCTGGAGTTTAATCGTCAGTTCCTGGAGACTCCAGGACAACTTATTTAACTATTAAAGTTGAGATTTACAATTGAATATATTATAGAATGATTCATAGAAACTTATGGCACAGAAGGAGGAGAGATTGAGTAGACTCGACCTATATTCTCTAGAGATTAGAAGAATGAGAGGTGATCTCATTGAAACATACAAAATTCTTACAGGGCTTGACAGGGTAGATGCTGAGAGGATGTTTCCCCTGGCTGGGGAGTCTAGAACCAGGGGTCACAGTCTCAGAATAAGTGGTCAGCCATTTAGGACTGAGATGAGGAGGAATTTCTTCACTCAGAGGGCGGTGAATCTTTGGAATTCTCTGCCCCAGAGGGCTGTGGCTGCTCAGTCATTGAGTATATTCAAGACAGAGGTCGATACATTTTTGGGAACGAAGGGAATTAAGGGATATGGGGATCAGGCGGGAAAATGCAGATGAGGTAGAAGATCAGCCATGATCTTATTGCATGGCGGAGCAGGCTCGAGGGGCCAAATGGTCGACTCCTGCTCTTGTTCCTTACGGTTCTTATAAATTAAACTTTGTACGTATTTGAGTGGGACATGCATTAAAATGGGGGACATTTGAACACCAGCCTGCGCCCCTTCTTACTCCCGCTATCGGACACGTCACCAGCTTTGCTTGCTTACCAATTTAAACTAGGAAGATTTCTATTAAAAGAAAAACTTACTACGCAACATTACTTTGCCAAATACAGTGTGGTCCCTGGCCAGGGTGCTACAGTTCCACCTGTGGTGTCGGAACTGGTGCTGGCATTCTCTGATCCACTCCTTGGCTCCTTCCCCGATCGACTGCATGATATCAGGGTGTTTCTGACACAGCTGCCGCTGCTTGTTCACCAGTCCCGGGATGTTGTCACAGATCACACGGGCCCCCAGAGCCCCAATGTACCTGTGGGAGAGAGCAATGCCGTTAGATCACAACGCCATATTCCAATATCCTAAATACAATTTCAAATAATTTGCTTAGAATCATAGAATCACACAGCACAGAAGGAGGCCATTCGGCCCATTGTGCCTCTGAAAGAGCGATCCAATTAATCCCACTCCCCTCGCTCTTTCCCCAGAGCCCTGCAAATGTTTCCTTTTCAAGTATTTATCCAATTCCCTTTTGAAAGTTACTATTGAATCTGCTTCCACCGCCCTTTCAGGCAGCGCGTTCCAGATCACAACAACTCGCTGCATCAAACAATTTCTCTTCATCTCCCGCCCTTGGCTTTTTTATTGGCCAATTGTCTTCAATCTGTGTCCTCAGGTTACCAACCCTCCTGCCAGTGGAAACAGTTTCTCCTTATTTACCCTGTCAAAATCCTTCATAACTTTAAACTCTATTGAATCTCCCCTTGATCTTCTGCTTAATGCACTTTTTTGAGAAAATTACAAGAAAATAAAAAATTGGGGTAAATTTTCACTTTAGGCGGTGGCGGAAAGCAGATGGTAACGGTCCTTGGGCAGGGTGTATACCGGGTGACCAATTCACTATCGCTTGTTTTCCTCCACTGCTGAAAGGGAATATCTACCCCACCTTATGCCCATGTGAATGCTGTCAACTATTTTCCACTCTCAATTCGCACGTCTCCATTTAGAATGGGAGCTCCTTCGGTAAAAGATATCAGGCTGTAATTGCACCCTCCTGCCAGTAGAGGTGCTGCAGCAGGAGAGTGTAATTACAGCGAGACACGTTTACATTTGGCTATTTCTATTATTTTTAAAAAATTTGTTTATGGGATGTGGGCGTCGCTGGCAAGGTCAGCATTTATTGCCCATCACTAGTTGCCCTTGAGAAGGTGGTGGTGAGCCGCCATCTTGAACCACTGCAGTCCGTGTGGTGAAGGTGCTCCCACAGTGCTGTTAGGGAGGGAGTTCCAGGATTTTGACCCAGCGATGATGAAGGAACAGCCGATATATTTCTAAGTCAGGATGGTGTGTGACTTGGAGGGGAACTTGGAGGTGGTGGTGTCCCCATGCGCCTGCTGCCCATGTCCTTCTAGGTGGAAGAGGTCACGGGTTTGGGAGGTGCTGCCAAAGAAGCCTTGGTGAGTTGCTGCAGTGCATCTTGTAGATGGTACACACTGCAGCCACGGTACGTCGGTGGTGGAGGGAGTGAATGTTTAAGGTGGTGGATGGGGTGCCAATCAAGCGGGGCTGCTTTGTCCTGGATGGTGTTGAGCTTCTTGAGCTGCACTCATCCAGGCAATACAACAAGGAACATAAGAATTTATAATAGAAATACAAAACAATAAGGACAGAGAATTATGCCTTTAAAATGGGGACTGAAATATATCTGTACGACCTGCAATGTTCCCTCTAATTTTAGGTCCCTTTAACGGGCTGCGCGGCCCATTCAAATTTCCCCGCATGCATGGTTTCTCCCATATAAAAGCTGGTGAGCGGCTTGCGTGGGACCTATCTATCGATCTCTGTCTTGAATATACTCAACGACTGAGCCGCCACAGCCCGCTGGGGTAGAGAATTCCAAAGATTCACCACCCTCTGAGTGAAGAGATTTCTCCTCATCTCAGTCCTAAATGGCCGACCCCTTATTCTGAGACTGTGACCCCTGGTTCTAGACTTCCCCAGCCAGGGGGAAACATCCTCCCTGCATCTACCCTGTCAAGCCCTGTAAGAATTTTGTATGTTTTGTAAGAGGAGGTTAGCCTTTCCAAAGATGAAGCCTCTCTCGATCTGACCCTCACAAGCATCAGCTCAGAGACTGGCACCAGGCGTACTTTATAGGCTAGGCTAGAGGATGGGGGGTCTTCACCTGGTGAATCACCGGCCACAACTGTGCAGGAGCTTGGGAAGGGGGATAGGACACCCACAGGTGCCAGCTCACCGGAGGGCGAGATCACAAACTAGCTTTCCTTCAGAGGACTCAGAGGCTGACTTTGAGGGCCCCAGGCTACTGCAGAAGGCTGATGGGCATACACCAGGAAATGCTGGGTGCACTGGGCAGCCTGCCCGCAAGCTTGCGCACAATGGCTCAGAGCATGAGGTGTGCAGCTCCAACTTGTGTAGGGGCTTCACGCAGAGCATGGAGGCCGTTCTGCCCAACCTGGAGCAAGTGGTCAGCTCTGTGAACACCACAGAGCTGCCCACCATGATAGAACCTCTGTTGACAGCTCAGAATACTGCCACCTGTAGGGATTTTGACCCAGCGATGATGAAGGAATGGTGATATATGCCCAAGTCAGGATGGTGTGTGACTTGGAGGTGGTGGTGTTCCCATGCACCTGCTGCCCTTGTCATTCTAGGCGGTAGAGGTCGCAGGTTTGGGAGGTGCTGCTGAAGAAGCCTTGGTGAGTTGTGGCAATGCATTCTTTAGATAGTACACACTGCAGCCACGGTGCGCCGGTGGTGGAGGGAGTGGATGTTTAGGCTAGTGGGTGAAGTTGCCATATCACTGCGCCTTGCACTCTGACTGCTGTTTTTGACTTGACTAATTGTTTTTAAAAGCTTGTTGCTATTTTTCGGCAATTCAGCCTTTCCCTGGTGCAGGAATCCCACCACGCCATGTCTGCTGCTACCAGTTCACTCTTGCAGCTACAGGTGTTGAAGGTTTCTGTATAAATATCTTCTTCTCCTCCTCCTTCAACAGGGATACCACTTACTGTCCTGGCGATAGACACCAGTCCTGAACCCACATGGTGACGCAACAAGAAAATACGATGAGGCTTATGCTTGCGCCTGGATTCTCCTTGAACGTGCCATTAAGATGTTATAGCAGCGCTTCCGATTACTGGACAGATCAGGCAGGGTCCTTGGGAAAGTCTCAAAGATCTCGTGTGTTTGTCGCGTTCTGCACATCTCTGCGATTAGAAGAGGGGAACCCATGCAGCCACAAAGGCTTGAAGATGTGCCTGTAGCTTTCTCTCTGGTTGAGGAAGATGAAGAGGAGGAGGTGGAAGAAGAGCAAGGCGAAATGGCTCTGCCTGGTGGCCACACAGACCGGTGCGACCAGACTTTTGGCTCAAAGCAGTGCTGCGGACTCTCTGGTTACAGACTCAACGAAACAGACAGCATGACCCTCACACGGGGTGGCCTAAACCTTCGCATGGTCCTGCTGGCTTCAGGAACCTTGGTGAGTGTCAAAGCCAAAATTTGGCTCTGTGTATAAAAGGACCTCCTCCATTCCTAAAACAGGAACTAACCAGATGAAGCAATCTGCCCGCATCACTCCAGGGTAGGACGAGCACAATAAAGATGAACATTCACTCCTGTCTCCACTACCTATTTCAGATGCTGCCCCATGAAGGTACCAGCTTGACAATTCCATGACTTGGACAGTTATAGAAGCATGGAAGCATAGAAGATAGGAGCAGGAGTAGGCCATTCGGCCCTTCGAGCCTGCTCCGCCATTCAATGAGATCATGGCTGATCATCCAAATTCAGTACCCTGTCCCTGCCTTCTCCCCATATATATCCAACCCTTTCTTGAATATATTTAATGAACTGGCCTCCACCGCCCTCTGTGGCAGAGAATTCCACAGGTTCACCACTCTCTGGGTGAAGAAATTCCTCCTCATTTCAGTCCTAAATGGCTTACCCCTTATCCTTAGACTATGACCCCTGGTTCTGGACTCCCCGGCCATCAGAAACATCCTTCTTGCATCCAAGTTCCTCTGGGTGGGCAAGAGGTTGCGAATAGGCTCCAAATGCTTCCAGCTCCAAAAACAAGAGGGGTGTGAAGACCCGGGCATGGTCGCTAAGACCCCTCATGCCTAGAAAAACCCAAAGTTGGGAGTGGAAACCTGGAGCACTCTTCCAACCTCCCTGCACAGCTTAACCATTCAGAGGCCCTCAGAAAAGACCAATAGAGAGTCAGACGCACCTCATTGTCTGCCTCCCTGAAGCTGCTACGGGATTTACCAGCCCGTGCCCTGATTGGCTCTCCTCTGGTGGGTGGAGAGCATGGCACAAGAATGTGATCACTGATTGGTCCAGTTGCTCCACGAGAGACAGATTTTGCCCATCCACCATAGAAGGTTGCAGCATCGACGGAGGCCAATCGTATGCGCGCGGGGTCTTTGCTGGACGAGATTCCTCACCTTGGGAGAATTCTACACAAGGAGTACAGGGAACATGTGTCGGCACAGGCTATGCAGACAATGGGTGTGCGCACAGTAGCAAGGGCCACAGTGGAGTCTTGCAACAGAGGGGCAGGTTTAGGCTGCCTGTTGCTTACTCTTTGAAAGTTAGGTGCTGGCAAAAAAAAGAGGAATTGAAAGAGAGCCCTTACCTTGCTAGGCTAGCAAGCTCTCCCTGACCCACTCCCTCGGTGGCCTCCACCCCAATTATTTGGGGGGCCTGCTCCTCGTAGCGGGCGAGGCATTGCAGGTTGGCTGGTCCGTTACCAGGGCGGGTTCACTGCTGATGGGTGAGCGCAGCCTTCTCCTCTGAAAAGAGAAGAGACCCGCTGAGCATTGGAAGGCAACAGGAGAAGGGATCCTGCAACGAGCAGCCTAGATGGTAACTTGGTGCGAAGCGATGAGCAGCGACCAAGAGAGCAACTCTAGGAGCCAAACAGTGAGTTGGCGATCTGTGTGAGGGAAAGGAATCCTACGCCTCTGGCAGCAACCAAGCTGGAGGTCCATCTTGCGGAAATTTAAGAAGAGGTTGGGGGGTCAGTGCATTGCAAGTGCTGTGAGCTAGTGCATGAGTAGGAAAGATATCCCCTTTGCTCTTATTTAGGGACCCTTCAGTATTTCGTACCTTGACACTCTTCCTCAGTCTGGAGAACCTTGGTTTCTCATTTGCTCCATTAAGCGATGAACCAAGAAGATAGCATTCACACGGCGAGCAGGCTCTTGCCGCACACTGGATTTAGTTGGAGGGTTCTCCCTCATCCCCCAAAATAGAAGCTTTCCTTAAGGGCCACCATCTCCAATGAAACCTTCCTCGCTGTATGAAGGATGCAGCTCCAGGGTATTCCTCCAGCCAGTTTTCCTATTAACTAAGGCTTCGGTAAAAAGCGCTACCTCCCATTAGGAGCACAGCGGCACTTTAATAGCTGCTGCCCCACCCCTTGGTGAAACAATGTTCCCCAGACATGGTAAAATGTTGAAATGGTTTCAATGCGCCATGGAATCCGAGAAGCTCGAACCTCTGCTCAACTAGTGATGGTGTATTCACTAACGGTGACTGTTATAAATCTCATCATCAAGAAACTACTTATGAAATAACGCTGGACGGCCAGCTGGTGGCGCCGTCCAAGGAGTATAAATACCCGGGCGTGGGCCTCAGATATCCAGGGACATTTTGTAAGACAAGGAGCTAGTGAAGTACAACTAGACTTCTAAGTTTTGAAACAAGTTGATTAAAGCCTTGCTTTATGCTCAAACCAAGTGTGTAGTGAGTTTTATTACGTCAGTGACCATATCTGGGCAGCTACATTATCAGCCCTATAATACACCTCCAACACAGAATATATAATGAACCCTCCAAATCTTTTTGCTCAGAGAGTTGTCGGGATCTGGAACGCTCGACCTGAAAAGGCGGTGGAAGCTGATTCCATCAATAATTTTAAAGGGCAGTTGGACGGGTACTGGAGGATGAGGAACCGACAGGGTCACGGACAAAAAGCGGGGATGTGGGACTGAGTACGACTGCTCTTTCAAAGAGCCGGCACAGGCATGACGGGTCGAATGGCCTCCTTCTGTGCTGCGAGTTTCTATGATTCTATGGAATATGGAATCTATAATTAACCCCCCAAACATATAATTGCCCCCAAATAGAGACTAGGTAATAACCCGCCCATGCAAAAAATATGATAAACAATCCCATACACAGAATATATAATGAACACCCCAATGCAAAATATATCATAAATTCCCCTAAAAGCAGATCTAATATACCTCCCATTGAAGAATATATAGTAATGCTCCCAAATACAGAATACATTATAAACACCTCCCAACACAGAACGCATAATAAATCTTCAGATCATGGAATAATATCCCAAACACAATAAAGGCTCCAAATGTAGAATGTACATTAAATGCCCAAATACAGAATGGATAATAAAACCCTGCAACACCGAGTACATAATCCCTTAAAGACAGAAAATATATTAAACCCCCAAGCACAGAATGTATAATTAACAGCCCAAAGGCAGAATATGTAATAAATGTCCCAAACCGAACATAAGAACAGAAGGATTAGGAGCAGGATTAAACCATTCTGTCCCTCGAGCCTGCTCCGCCATTCAATGAGATCATGGCTGATCATCCAAATTCACTACACTGTCCCTGCCTTCTCCCCATATCCCTTGATCCCTTTAGCCTTAAGAAATATATCCAACTCTTTCTTGAATATATTTAATGAACTGGCCTCCACCGCCCTCTGTGGCAGAGAATTCCACAGGCTCACCACTCTCTGGGTGAAGAAATTCCTCCTCATTTCAGTCCTAAATGGCTTACCCCTTATCCTTAGACTGTGGCCCCTGGTTCTGGACTCCCCGGATATCAGAAACATCCTTCCTGCATCCAGTCTGTCCAGGCCTGACAGAATTTTATAGGTTTCGATGAGATCCCCTCTCAATCTTCTAAACTCCAGTGAGTATAAGCCCAATCGACACACTCTCTCCTCATACGTCATTCCTGCCATCCCAGGTATCAGCCTGGTGAATCTTCGCTGCACTCCCTCCATGGCAAGAACGTCCTTCCTCAGGTAAGGCGACCAAAACTGCACACAATACTCAAGGTGTGGTCTCACCAAGGCCCTGTACAACTGTAGCAAGACATCCTTGTTCCTGTACTCGAACCCTCTTGCTACGAAGGCCAACATGCCATTTGCCTTCTTAACCGCCTGCTGCGCCTGCATGCTTACCTTCAGCGACTGGTGCGCAAGAACACCCAGGTCTCTTTGCACTCCCCCTTCTCCCAATCTATTGCCATTCAAATAATAATCTGCCTTCCTGTTTTTGCCACCAAAGTGGATAACCTCACATTTATCCACATTATAGTGCATTTGCCATGTTTCTGCCCAATCACCCAACCTGTCCAAATCGCACTGGAGTTTCACAACATCCTCCTCACAGCTTACCCTCCCACCCAGCTTTGTGTCGTCTGCAAATTTGGAGATATTACATCCAATTCCCTTGTCCAGATCATTAATATATATTGTGAACAGCTGGGGTCCTAGGACCGATCCTTGCGGTACCCCACTAGTCACTGCCTGCCACTCAGAAAACGACCCGTTTATTCCAACTCTTTGCTTTCTGTCCGCCAACCAGTTCTCTATCCAAGTCAATACCTTGCCCCCAATCTCATGTGCCTTAATTTTGCACGCTAATCTCTTATGTGGGACCTTATCGAAAGCCTTCTGAAAGTCCAAATACACCACATCCACTGGTTCTCCCTTATCTATTTTACTAGTTACATCCTCAAAAAATTCCAGTAGATTAGTCAAGCATGATTTACCTTTTGTAAATCCATGTTGACTTTGTCCGATCCTGTCACTGCTTTCCAAGTGCTCTGCTATTACATCTTTTATAATAGACTCTAGCATTTTCCCCACTACCGATGTCAGGCTTTTTCTCTACCACCTTTTTTGAATAGTGGGGTAACATTAGCTACCCTCCAATCCATGGGTACTGTTCCAGAGTCTATCGAGTTCTGGAAGATGACCAGCAATGCATCTACTATTTCTAGGGCCACTTCCTTAAGTACCCTGGGATGTAGATTATCAGGCCCTGGGGATTTATCGGCCTTCAGTCCCATCAATTTTCCTAACACCATTTCCCTACAAATACTGATTTCTTTCAGTTCCACCCTTTCATCAGACCCTATGTTCCTCGGCATCTCTGGGAGGTTATTTGTGTTCTCCTTTGTGAAGACAGAACCAAAGTATGAATTTAGTTGGTCTGCCATTTCTCTGTTTCCCATTATAAATTCCCCTGATTCTGACTGCAAGGGACCTACACTTGATCTTCTGTCTCAACTCCACTTTCCCGCCCTATCCCCATATCCCTTGAGTCCCTCAGTGCCCAAAAATCTATCGATCTCCGTCTTGAATATACTCAACGACAGTGCATCCACAGCCCTCTGGGGTGGGGAATTCAAAAGATTCACCACCCTCCGGGTGAAGAAATTCCTCCTCATCTCAGTCCTAAATGACCGACCCCTTATCCTGAGACTGTGACCCCTAGTTCTAGATTCTCCTGCCAGGGGAAACAACCTCTCAGCATCTACTCTGTCGAGCCCTCTAAGAATTTTATATGCTTCAATGAGATCACCTCTCATTCTTCTAAACTCCAGAGAGGACAGGCCCATTCTACTCAATTACCCATTCTACTGAAATGTAACAAATCCCCAAACACAGGATTTATAACAAGCCTCCAAAAAGCAGAATATACAATCATCCCCATTCCCAACACAGAGTATATATTGAACTGGCCAAACGCTAAATATATAATAAATTACAAAATGTTTTTTTTTATTCGTTCATGGGATGTGGACGTCACTGGTAAGGCCAGCATTTATTGCCCATCCTTAATTACCCTCGAGAAGGTGGCAGTGAATACAACTGAGTGGCTTGTGAGGCCATTTCAGTTAATCACATCACTGTGGGCCAAGAGTCACATATCAGCCAGACTGGGTAAGGGCAGCAGATTTCCCATTAGCGAACCAAACGGGTTTTTACAACAATCCGATAATTTCATGGTCATGCTTTTTATTCCAGATTTATTTAATTAACTGAAATGAAATTCCCCCAGCTATCATGCTGGGAATTTGAACTTACACCTCCAGATCATTAAATCCAGGTCTCTGGTCCAGTAATTTAACCACTATGCTACCGCACCCTACACGATATACACCCCGAGTACAGAACATAATAAACCCCAACACAAACATAACATGTATCAGAAATCTCTTGAAACTCTGACACCTAGAAATTAGTCTCAGACATTGGCACAAACGTGCGGTATTGGATAGGCTGCCATTGCAGTCAAAGGAACCGAATATCAGGCGCTGTGTGTAATGATCCCATACCGCCCGCTTTGCGGCACTGCCCGAATTTCTACCAAAATATATAGTAAACCTCCCAAAAACAGAAATTGTGAGCCCCAAACGCAATGAATGAACCCTCAAAACACAGAAGGTAAAAAACTCCTGATACTAACACAGGTCTGCTGTAGGTACTTTCTTGGGCTCAGTGACGTCAATTACACCCATAAGTGGTCTGTCTGTCCTTATTAATGGAGTAGACTCGCAATGTCCTATACCATGACATTCAATGACATTACCATCGCCGAATCCCCCACCATCAACATCCTGGGGTCATCATTAACCAGAAACCTAACTGGACCAACCACTGTGGCTACAAGAGCAGGTCAGAGGCTAGGTATTCTGCGGCGAGTGTCTCACCTCCTGTCTCCTCAATGCCTATACACCATCTACAACCCACAAGTAAGGAGTATGATGGAATACTCTCCACTTGCCTGGATAAGTGCAGCTCCAACAACACTCAAGAAGCTCGACACCATCCAGAACAAAGCAGCCCGCTTGATTGGCACCCCATCCACCACCTTAAACATTCACTGCCTCCACCACCGGCATACCGTGGCTGCAGTGTGTACCATCTACAAGATGCACTGCAGCAACTCGCCAAGGCTTCTTCGACAGCACCTCCCAAACCCACGACCTCTACCACCTAGAAGGACAAGGGCAGCAGGTGCACGGGAACACCACCTACAAGTCACACACCACCCTGACTTGGAAATATATCGCCATTCCTTCATCGTCGCTGGGTCAAAATCCTGGAACTCCTTACCTAACAGCACTGTGGGAGCACCTTCACCACACGGACTGCAGCGGTTCAAGAAGGCGGCTCACCACCTCCTTCTCAAGGGGCAACTAGGGATGGGCATTAAATGCTGGCCTTGTCAGCGAAGCCCACATCACATGAATGAATTTTAAAAAATCTACTTGTATGATAGCGGAACCGATGGGTGTAACACTAGGATCCCCTTCTGACCTGAACTGGGTATTTGTGTCATTTACACATGTACGTCTACAATCTCTCTGAAGACAGACCAAGCAAACACTTGGTGAGATAAGACTTGTTGTGAATCATTAAGCTATTCTATTTCAGAACGAGTGCCCGTACAAAGCAACAGTTGTGGTCTGATGCATTTAGTTCAATCAGTATAATTCATCTTTACGTAATGATACAAAATAAAGAATACGCCACACTTCCCCACATCAGTGGGTCATCTTACTTAAGCTAAACAAGATGGCGCAGGTATTTCCTCACTGGAAGCGCCAGGAAATTGGCAGTGACCAGTTTCCAGGAGTTTCCTGGTTGGCTTGTAAGGTGTGAACCCTCTTTCCGCTCTTTACAAGCCAAATGGTGGAAAGAGGACAGAACCAGGGGCAGGAATTCCCAACACTGCTTCTTAGGTTGGACTGGGACCTGGTGTACCAGGGGACGCCGGTAAAGCTGAATGACTTCAGGTGTATCAGCCTTTACAAGCGACAGCTGTGGGCCTCACTAGTGTTGTCCAGGCAAGCTGCCTGGAACTCCAAACAGAGCAATTGAAAAAAAAAATATATCTCAGGACAGATCAGCTCCGGGTAGCAGGCGGGAGCTGGGGAATCTCACCAATAGCGGGCGGAGCCTGAAGTTTGTGGGCGAATGTGACAGGCGGGCACCAGAGAGGGGGCCTGCAGTGTCACTTGCCCCTGCCTACCACGTGCTAGTTAGATTGCCCACTGATGTAGAAAACTCTAGCAGGGTCAGTTATGGGGGTGGGGGGCACCAGCGGGAGTGATGCTGGTGTAATCAACGTGTTTGGCCCCCAAGGGATTTCAGTCCCAGATATCTTCCGACTGTTCCTCCATCTGCTCTGGCGTTCTCTTATTCCAACCTCACTGCTAACCTCTGGGTCTTTATTTGCCTCTTTTCTATCCCCACAGGGAGTTAGGGGGGCTTGGCTCCTGACCCCTCTCTCCATGACTGGGGATGGGAGGTGTGGGGGGGGGGATGTGGGGACAGAGGGGGTTTGGCCAGACAAGCTGCTGTGCAAACCTGCTTCCACGCCTCTTCCCTTTCAAACTAGATTGCTGCCAAGCTCAGTCGGAATGGACATTCTGTTCCCTGCGGTGTGAATGTTTGCTGGGAGCTCCAGGAGGAGATACCAAGTCCGCTGTTGATCCTGATGACCCGGGATAACAATGTCAATGTCTGGCTTTAACACACACTCTCTAAATGTTTACAGCCTACGAGCCTTCCTTTTCACAGCAGTACAATTCCAGTTTGTTATAAAACCCACCAATTTAAAATAACTACATTTTTTTACAAATCCTTTCTGTGTAAAAATGGTCAAAATAAATCCCAAATCGTGACTACACCAAACACAGAATATTTAATAAACCCGAAACACAGAATGCTAATACGCCCACAACACAAGATATATAATAACCCTCCCATTAAGAATGTACATTAAACCCCCAAATAAAGAATATTAAACCCTAAACACAAAACGTATAATAAACCCGAAACACAGAACGACTCTCCAACAGAGAATGTAAACGCCCCCACATACCAAATGTGCACACACACTCATATATATACACACACACATATACACACACACACATATATACACACATATATACACACACACACATACATATATACACACACATATGTCAGCTGTGACTTAGTGGGTAGCACTCTCGCCTCTGAGTCATGAAGGTTGAGGGTTCAAATCCCACTCCAGACTCAAGCACATAAATCCAGGCTGACACTCCAGTGCAGTACTGAGGGAGTACTGCACTGTCGGAGGTGCCGAGACAAGATGTTAAACCGAGGCCCCGTCTGCTCTCTCAGGTGGACGTAAAAGATCCCATGGCACTATTTCGAAGAAGAGCAGGGGGAGTTCTCCCCAGTGGCCTGGCCAATATTTATTCCTCAATCAACACCACTAAAACAGATTATCTGGTCATTATCACACTGCTGCTTGTGGGAGCTTGCTGTGCACAAATTGGCTGCTATGTTTCCTACATTACAACAGTGACTACACTTCAAATAGAACTTCATTGGCTGTAAAGTGCTTTGGGACGTCCTGAGGTCGTGCAAGGCGCTATAGAAATGTAGGATCTTTTTTCTTTCTTTCTTCTTTTACACACAAACACAGTCACACTCACACACCTATACACAAATATGCGCACGCGCACAAACACACACACACACACACACACACACAAACACACACACACACACACACACACACACACACACACAGTCCTCTCCAGTTAAATGGCATGAACATAAATGATTGTCTCTAATTGAAAGTGTTGAGGTTACTCAATCAGATGTGAAGGGGCTGCAACACAACTCCAGGAGATTCTGCTTAAAGGGACTCCAAGGGTTTGCTTGTGAGAAACTAACAGCAACATCAGAGACCGGGTTATCACTGAAATGACCTGGAATTCAGTCTCCTAGACGGGGTGCAGGCTATACTGATACTGAGTTATACACAAACAGTAGGGCATCAAGGGGGTTTAAGGGCTGTGTTTCTCTTGATGATAATCCTGAACTGGTCTGTGAGGCTGGACCCTGAGGCTGGGAATCTGCTCTTTAATTAAAGGGATTGTACTGTAACTTTAATTAAAGGGACCCCGCCACCCCCCCCCCCCCCCACAACAACAATTAAAAATACAATTACTTGTGCTTTGTAACATTATTAATGTAGGAAATATTTCAAGGCATTTTATAAAGAGGGGAGAAGAGAAAAGAAAATAAGATAAAAGGGGATAAAGCAATGGAGAACAAGCCATGGGTAGTTGAGGAGGGGGAAATGAAGGCTTGGTTGAAGATATGGGAAGGAGGTTCTTAAGAAGGTGGGGAGAGAAATGCAGTGTGGAGGGGTTTAAGGAGGGGGCTGCAGGCAAGGCGGTGGGGGCATTTCTACCTTGGAGTTTTGGGAGTCAAAAGCGCCAGTGTAGGTCAATGAGACCAGGAGTAAGGGACGAGCGGATGTTAGTGAGGGACACTCTGAGGACAGGCGGGAGGGAAGGACAGGGGGGCAGAGGATGGTGGGGGGGAGGACACGGGAGGACAGGGGGGGGCAGAGCAAGAGGGGTGAGGAGGACGGGGGGGAGGACAGGGGGGCACAGGGCGAGGGGTGAGGGGGATGGGGGGAGGACAGGGGAGGACAGGGGGGGCACGAGAAGGGCAGAGTGGGGGTGGACGGGGAGTGTGGGTGGTGTAGTGTGGGGGGGGGGGCGGGTGGAGGTTGAGGAGGACATTAGAGAAATCGAATCCAGAGGTGATGAAAGCATAGATTAGGGTTTCAGTAGTGGAGTGGCCGAGATAGGGACAGAGGGAAGTGAGATTACAGGGATGGCAATAAGCGGTCTTGTTGTTGGACCAGGTGTGGGGTTTGAAGCTCAGCTGGGGGGAAACAGGACACCATGATTTCACACAACACGGTTTAGCTGAGCGAGTGGTCGGGAAAGAGGGACAGAGTCAGTGGTCAGGGAGTTGACGGGGGCCAGAAACTGAGGATTCCATCCTCCTGATCTTCAGTTGGAGGAAATTCCAACTCAACCACAGCTTTCTGTCAGAGTCCGAGAGCACGGAGATGGTCATGGGGGTTGCATAGAAACGTAGGAAGAGGAGGAGGCCATTCAGCCTCTCGACTCTGTGCCGCCATTCAATGAGATCACGGCTGATCTGTATCTTAACTCCATCCACCCGCCTTGGTTGCATGACCCTTAATACCCTTAGCTAACAAAAATCTATCAATCTCAGTTTTGAAATTTTCAATTGACCTCCGGCCTTAACAGCTTTTTGGGGAGAGAGTTCCAGATTTCCACCACCCTTTGTGTGAAGAAGTGCTTCCTGACATCACTTGTGAATGGCCTGGCTTAGATGTAGAACTGGGTGTCTCTCAGCGCACATATACAAGCCGATTCCGTTCCTGCAAACTACGTCACCAAACGGTAACATATAGGCGAGGAAGAGGAAGTGGGGGCAAGGGAAGGATCCTTGGTGGAGGGGGAGTGAGGAATTTCCAGAAGTGACGATGCAGGGGGAGGAGCCGTTACTGGAGATGCTCGGGCTGTATTCGCACAGGTAGGAGCGGAACCATCAAGAGGCTTAGCCGGTCAGCGGAGGAAAGACGTTATGGAGGATGACACGGTCAGCAGTGCTGGACACTGCAGAAAGGAACAGAAGAACTTGTATTCCTATAGCGCCTTTTTACAATCCCAGGACATCCCAATGCACTTCACAGCCAATGAAGTGCTTTTGAGGTGTGGTCACTGTTGTAATGTAGGAAACGCGACAGCCAATCTGCGCACAGCAAGCTCCCACAAACAGCAACATGACAATGACCAGATAATCTGTTTTAGTGAATGTTGACTGAGGGATAAATATTGGCCGCAGGACACCGGGGATAGCTCCCCTGCTCTTCTTCCTACTAGTGGCCACGGGATCTTCTACGTCCACCTGAGAGAGCAGACGGGGCCTCAGCTCAACGTCTCATCCACAAGGCATCACCTCCGACAGTGCGGCGCTCCCTCAGCACTGCACTGGGAGTGTCAGCCCAGATTATGGGCTCAAGTCTCTGGAGTGGGACTTGAACCCATGACCTTCTGACTCAGAGGCGACTGAGCCACGGCTGCTGGCAGAAAGGTCGGGAGGATTAGGAAGGATCAGGCACTGCGGTCCCAGTCACAGAGCGTGCTATTTATGACGTTGTCCAGGGGAGCTCATGGTGCTGTGAGCAGAGTGGAAAGGGGATTGAAAGGGGTCCAAACAAGGAGTTAGAAACATTACACAGAACTACACAATATTTACAGCAGAGAAACAGGCCATTTGGCCCAACTGGCCTATGCTGGTGTATTCCTTCATCCCTCATGTATTTTCTAGCTTCTCCTTAAAGGCATCAATGCTATTCATCTCAACTACCAACTAGCAAGTTCCCCATTCTCACCACCCTCTGGGTAAAGGAGTTTCTCCTGAATTCCCTATTGGATTTATTAGTGACTGTCTTATATTTATGAGCCTCTAGTTCTGGTCTCCCTCCACAAGTGAAAATATCTTCTCTACGTCTATCCTATCGAATCCCTTCATAATTTTAAAGACCTTTGTCAGGTCACCCCTCAGCTTTCTCTTTTTTAGAGAAAAGGCTCCCACCCTGTTCAGTCTTTCCTGATCGGGTACGATCGCTCAGTTCTGGTATCATCCTTGTAAATCCTTTTATTTTTTGCACCCTCTCCAGCGCCTCTATCTCCTTTCTCGTAATATGGAGACCACCTTGAAATAAAGGAGGGCGCCCCATCCCACAAACCAGCCAGCAAAAACAAGCGGAAATGGATTTTGGTCACGATTTTGAATGAATCGGACTTACCACCAGGAAGACTCCACTCGCGGTGTCAGCGTGAGCAGTATTAATATAAAGGCGAGGTAAAGTCGGGAGCAGGTATTAGTCCCATCACTGCTGGCTGTCCTATTAGTCTGCCTCACACCTTCTGCCCCTGAGGTGTGGGACGCTTTCCAATGCAGTCTGGACTCCTCAGCTCCGGTCCGCCCAGGCATTGCGTTTTAACAACAAAAAGAACCACAATCTTGCAGAAGATTAACAAGGCTGACACAAACAATTCTTCAAGTTGTCAACGGTTGTGCTTTTTGTTTAAAAAAGAGAGATTTTAACATGCTAAATCCATCCTCTGGTTTGGCCGGATTTTCATCCTTAGCACTGACATCTCAAATTAATCTGTAAATTTCCCCTTTGTAAAGTCGGAGCTGAGACGGGCGATCGTGGCTTTTAACAGAATGCTTTCTCTTTCTCTCCCTCTCCCTCTCTTCCTCTGTGGCTTTCTTGGTGGCTGGGACTGAGACGCACCTCGTTCGGGTTCTGCAGTGAAGCACTGGCAGTCTGTGACCGTCCCCGTTGCTCTCCTATTGGAGCGAGCCAGTAACAGTGCTGTGCAAGAGAAGAGCCCTGGCACTCTCGGCTCTCGACTGGCTATCCACTCGCTGACACCAAGGCTGGAGCTGGAGCTGCAGCTTCCAAAAAGCCCCACATCCCCACCTGCTGGAGCAAAATTACACACACACACACACAAGAGTTCAGGAGATGTGCAAAAGGCTTAAAGCGATTAAATACCTAGCACTAAACTGCTGCACCTGGGTCCTAGAGCCCTAGGTATTTGCCGGCTATGCTGCTCTCGAACGTTACTCGCCAATGACGCATAGTTAGAACGTGGCAACTGTCTTTTAATAGCTACATTTAAAAGACTTCAGGACGTCCCAAAGCGCTTTACAGCCAATGAAGTACTGTTTTTGGAGTGCAGTCACTGTTGTAATGTAGGAAACGCGGCATCCAATTTGTGCACAGCAAGCTCCCACAAACAGCAATAAGATAAAGACAGGATAATCTATTTTTTAGTGATGTTGATTGAGGGATAAATATTGGCCCCAGGACACCGGGGATAATTCCTCTGCTCTTCTTCCAAATTGTGCCGTGGGATCTTTAACATCCACCCGAGAGAGCAGACGGGGCCTCGGTTTAACGTCTCATCCGAAAGACGACACCTCTGACAGTGCGGCACTCCCTCAGCACTGCACTGGAGTGTCAGCCTAAATTATGGGATCATATGGAGTGGGGCTGGAACCTACTGACTCAGAGGCAAGAGTGCTACTCACTGAGCCATGGCTGACCCCTAGATGATTAAATATATGGATATAATTTTTACCATCTGCAAATACAAAGGCCTAGAAATTCGGTGGGCTGCGCCACCAGTTAGCACCTAAAGAGGGCACTCAGTGGCTTTAGCGTCACTGGCCACGTCTCCCGCGATATTTAGCGGGGCGCTAATGGCGGCGTTAGCCTGTTGCGCTGCGCCGCCACCGATGACGTCATCGGTGTGCGCAGCGCCCCGCTACCGCCCTGATCGCGATATTTGTTAGCGCCCGCCTCTGTAACGCCGGTCGCAAATCGCGCCCAGTTCACGGGGCCTACTAGTGGCGGCAGTGGCGCAAATTAAGGTGGAGGTGCGGGGCGGCCATTTTTTTCGGTGGCCGCCTGCCAGCATCTCCGTCCCCGGCCTCCTGATCCCCCCCCGGGCAGTGCCGGCTGTGTCCCCGAGAGCCCGGCACTTCTCCTCGGTGCCGGGCTCTTTTGCTGGCACTCGCGATCGCTCATCGCGCTGGTGCAGGCCCCTCCCCCTTAAGAAGGGCAGGAAGGCCTGCAGTACCGCAGCGCGCCGTGCCGCAGCGTGCGGCGTTGCGGCACTTTGCGCTGCGATATTCAGTTTCAGCGCCCTAAGAGGGATGCGGGGCGCCTCGAGCAGCGCCCCGAGTCCCTCTTGGGGTGTTCAAGATGAATTTCCGGCGGGCGCAACTGCTCCGATCGCAGCGGTAATTCCGGCGCCCAAGCGAGCTGGGCGCCCCGTTTGCGGCTCCACCCAATTTCTCCCCCAAAGCTTCCAATTTAAATTTCGAAATGTCTGAGAATCACAAAGGTGGAAAGGCCTGAAGTTATACGATGCCACAGCCTCTCAGAAACATTTCAGAGCATTTTCCGTGCAATGTACACTTCTGGAGTTTACTGACTGTTGCTATCTGGGAAACAGAAAGTACATGCTGTCAAAGGTGTTGGCTCCAGGCTGGGAAAAGCCAAACAATATGAAGGCATTACCCTAGGCAAATATCTGACCTTCGAAAAATAAATGTATTTGTTGCTTTCATCTCAGATAAAATCATTTTGAAAAGAACTTGTATTTCTATCGCGCCTTTCACGATCTCAGAACGTCCCAAAGTGCTTTGCTGCCAAAGACGTACTTTTTGAAGTGTAGCCACTGTTGTAATGTAGGAATATCAGTTTTCCAGCTTTTAAACGGGACTATTCAACGATTTAATGAGTCTTAACTAAAAATAGTCTATTTTATTGTAACGTGATGGATAACAACAACAACTTTCATTTATATAGCACCTTTAACGTCGTAAAGCGTCACAGGAGCCTATCAGACAAAAAATTGACACCGAGCCAGAGAAGGGGACATTAGGAGAGGCGACTGGAAGCTTGGTCAATGAGGTGGGTTTTAAAGGAGGAGAGCGGGGTGGAGAGAGAAGTGGCGAGGTTTAGGGTGGGAATTCCAGAGCTGAGGCGGCTGAATGCACGGCTGTCAATGGTGGGGCGAAGGGAGAGGGGGAGGCACAAGAGGCCAGAGGTGGCGGATGAGTCAAACTCTTGCAGGCAAAGGAATGTAAACTGTTTTGCAAGAAAAAAAATGTAATTCTCCTTATTTGTAACTTTATTAGAAAGTTGATCCCACAGTGTGGAGAGACATAGTTTCTGGATATTCGAGGAAGACAGCCAAATCTGGAGACAGTCTGAGCGGCGAATGGTGCAGAGGATTGCTCAGTCTTCAAGTTTATGCTGTGGGACATAATTAGCCGCTTGACGTATACAGACGATCTAGGCATTGAAGACAAAGTATCATCGTACAACTGATAGATTATGTGTAGGAATGGGACCAGCCAAAACAGACAGCTGCTGGCTGAGTTACAGCCTAGTCGTATGAGGTCCCAAGCTTAGAATACAAATAAAGAGACATAGTTATTCTCTGGTTGGACAAGAATGATGGGAATAGAACTGAAACCAGACCTGTCTTTTGATCTTTCGCTCTGACTGCAGTGTATTCCTCCGAACACCGGGGGGCGGAACACCAGGAATATTTCTGTATAACTTGTAACTTTCCCTGAAGGTAAATTAAAATAGTTTCCCCCCATCTGCCAGATCAAAAGCTCTTACAGTTTTGAGAAGCTTGATGGGCTCTCTGAACTGCCCCTGCTGTAATGTAAAGAGCTCCAATTCTTCTCATCCCTCCTAATTGTGGTCAAAGCAATTACTTACAGAGTTCAAGTATTACCTCTACTTTTTATTCAATGTCCTAGTTATAACATCTAGGATTGATTGTTCTACTTAAATATCAATGTATTGTCTAGCTAGTCTCCATTCATCTATATTCCATCTATGTTTATAATTATCTAATTATCTATATCTATCTATCTCTCTGTCTATCTGTCTATCTATCTATCTCTCTATCTTTCTCTATCTATCTATCTATCTATCTATCTCTCTGTCTATCTATCTCTTTGTCTATCTGTCTCTCTATCTGTCTATCTCTCTCTCTCTATCTGTCTATCTATATCTATCTCTCTATCCCTGTCTCTCTCTATCTCTGTCTCTCTATCTCTCTCTATCTATCTGTCTATCTCTATCTATCTCTATCTCTCTCTATCTCTCTATCTATCTTTATCTCTCTATCTATCTCTATCTATCTCTCATATAACAACAGAAAATGCTGGAAAAACTCAGCAGGCCAGGCAGCATCCGTGGAGAGAGAAACAGAGTTAACGTTTCAGGTCTGGGACCCTTCATCAGAACTGGAAAAAGCTGGAAATGTAACAGATATTAAGCAGGTGCAGAGACGGGGGCAGGGGGGTTGGTGGTGGGTGAGGTTTAGGAGGGGAGGATGGAATTGAAAGAACATGCTGTGAAAATGTTGCAAATGGGAATGGCAAAATTGTCGTGTATGTACTTTGCAGAAGGAACTATATTCTGCAGCCCCTGTATACTGCAGTACCAGTAGTGACCACCCCTGTATATAAGCCTGTGTAGTAACTTTTGCATAGTAGTTCCAGTTTGTCTCCACTCAGTAAAGACCTGTTATAACCAACTCCTGCAGTCCGTGTCTCAATTACACACGGACATAATACTGGCGACGAGCAGATCCGAACTTACCTACAGTCTGCACCACCTCATGGGAATCCATCCCTGAAGCAAAGTTGTCAGAGGTCGAGGCCAGAAGGAAGAAATAAATAAATAAATAAATAAAACAAACAGAAGAAACGGGCGTCGACCATGGGCAACCGCCTCTGATTCATCGGAGTTGAAGATTTGCAGGAGAGGCTGTCGAGAGTGGGGCTTGGTTATCCAGCTAATCGGGCTGGTGGCAGGTAGTACACTGATCCTTCCTGGGCTGCGGCGGGCTAGAGCTCGATCGGGTGGCTTTTCAACGGGGCCGAGCAGCGTTGTCGGGAAGAGGAGAGAGAGAGAGAGGGCGGAGCACACAGGGCGCGGCCGGTGCTACGAAGCCGGGCAGCGTACAGACCCGAGAAGAGGGAGGAAAGTGTCCCGCAGGGTTGCTCCGACGACGGGGAAATAAAAGAAATTAGAAGCGCAGAAAGCCGCGAGGAGCTGCAGTTTGCCACGGGAACCACGGAGAGCGGCGTTAGCAGCAGCGCGGGGGGAAGTGCGCGAAGACCATAGGGCGTCGCCATCAAGGCATAAAACGCCAGCAACAGCGCTAGCAGCAGCGGGGAAGACGGAAAGCGCGGGAGGCGCCATTTTGTTAAATCGGGGAAGAAGGCAAAGCGCGGGAGGCGCCATCTTAGATTTCCAAGATGCCGAAGACTGGCAATATCACTGCCTTCGATAATGCAATAGAAGACTGGACCACGTATGTGGAAAGAGTCGAAGTATATTGCGATGCAAACGAAGTAGCCGATGAGAAAAAGGCATCGGTACTACTAAACTTAATGGGCGCAAGAACGTACGGCCTATTGCGGAACCTGATTACTCCAGCCAAACCGATGGCGAAGAGTTTTAACGAAATTGTTGATATCCTACAGGAACACCTAAATCCTACACCGCTGCTGATAGCAGAAAGATTTAAATTCCACAGGAGAAATCAGCATAAAGATGAGAGCAATGCTGATTACCTTACGGAACTACGCAAGCTATCAAAACACTGCCAGTTCGGAGCAGGACTGGCAGATACCCTACGGGACAAATTTGTCTGTGGACTCCTGAGTGAAGGAACCCAGAAGAGGTTACTCTCAGAGAAAGAGCTGATGCTAGATAAGGCTTTCAGCGTGGCAGTATCGTACGAAGCAGCAGCAAGGGGAGCTGCGGAAATACAGCAAAAGCCACAGGAATACGGCACCCACGAAATGACATGGGGATTTGAAAAATGTTATCGCTGCGGCAGAACAACCGATGACCAGAAGGACTGCTGGTCCAAGGACAAAATATGCAGGCAATGCGGAAAGATGGGACACATTGCACGAGTTTGCAGGTCTGGGAAGAAGACTAACGACAACAAAAAGGCTACTAAGGAACAGTACAGGAAAGTACAAAAGATGACGGACAGTAGTTCCGAAGACCAGATGAGCGATAGTGAATCCGGGAACAAGAGACTAAGCTGTCTCAAACTTCACAATGTAATCGCAAAAGAGGATCACCGAACCGTTTGGGTCACCCTCACGATAGCAGGGTCCCAAGTCAAAATGGAATTGGATACAGGATCAGCCCTGACCGTCATGAATTGATTAGACTACGAGCGGCTATTCTCACACATACCCTTGAAAGAGACATCCATTGTCTTGAAGATGTATACGGGGCAAAAAGTATACCCCAGAGGGAAAATAAGGGTGCCTGTCGAATACAACGGCAAGGAAATACAGAAATTGTATCTGTACATACTGCAAGATGGTGGACCACTGTTATTGGGACGTGAATGGATCAGAAAGATAAGTTTAGACTGGCACTCCATTCAGGCACTGACGGTGGCTGGTAAAAAGGATGACGACGTCACACCTGGACGATTGTCAAAAATCTTAGCTAACGCCAAAGAGGTATTTCAACAAGAACTGGGAACTCTTAAAGGCGTAACCGCCTCGATAAAAATTAGAAGAGAATGCAATTCCCAAGTTTTTCAAAGCAAGACCGGTACCATATGCAATTCGCCCAGCCGTCGAGGCAGAGCTGGAGAATCTGGAGAATGCAGGCGTGTTATCTAAGGTAGACTGGAGCGAGTGGGCGACACCCATCGTTCCTGTCATGAAGAAAAGGTTAAACAATAAGTCTGAGGAGCCAAGGAAGGTTCGCATCTGTGGGGACTTCAAGGTGACGGTGAACCCAGTCCTTCACACAGTACAATATCCTCTCCTGAGGATAGAAGATATTTTCGCCTCACTATCTGGAGGGAAGCGTTTTACAAAAATTGACCTAGCACAAGCATATTTGCAGATGGAGGTTGAAGAATCCTTTAGGAAGTATCTCACGATAAACACTCACAAAGGCCTTTACCAGTATAATCGACTGGTAATCGGAGTAGCATCAGCTCCGGCGATATGGCAAAGAGCGATGGAACAAGTCCTGCAAGGGATTCCGGGGACTCAGTGTTACTTGGACGACATCCTAGTGACAGGTGAAGATGACAGTGAACACCTTGCCAACCTAGAGCAGGTGCTCACTAGAGTAAGAGAACATGGGCTACGAGCCAATCGCCCCAAGTGCGAGTTTTTTAAGAAACAGATATCGTATTGTGGCCACGTGATTGATGAAGAGGGGTTACATAAGTCCCCTGACAAAATTGAAGCGGTAGTTAAGGCTCCAGCGCCTGAAAATGTGTCGCAACTGAGGTCATTCCTCGGATTGGTGAATTACTATCATAAGTTTTTGCCGAATTTGTCCACAATTCTGCACCCACTGAACGCCCTATTACAAACTGGAGTAGCATGGAAATGGAGCGATGAATGTAAGCGGGCCTTTCAGAAGAGTAAAGACCTAATCACTTCAAGAGAAGTATTGGCTCACTACAACCCATCACTACCGATAAGACTGGTGTGTGATGCGTCTCCCTACGGCATTGGAGCGGTACTGTCACATAAATTCCTTGATGGTTCAGAGAGGCCGATAGCTTTTGCGTCACGCTCGTTAACTTCAGCCGAGCGTAACTACGCCCAGATTGACAGACAGGCCCTCAGCCTGGTGTGGGGGGTGAAGAAGTTCAATCACTACCTGCATGGTCAGAAATTTACTCTACTAACTGATCATCAACCTCTTGTCTCCATTTTCAACCCTCAGAAGGGCGTCCCGATAATGACAGCACAACGGCTACAGAGGTGGTCCCTTTTCCTAGGGGCACACCAATATGACATCGAGTACAAAGGAACCAAACAGCATGGGAATGCTGATGGATTGTCGCGCCTACCGTTGCCGACGGTGGAAGAAGCACCTGCAGTGGATCCAGTGGAGATATTCCACTCGACCATAGTCGAATGTCTCCCTGTGACGAATGCAAACATAGAAAAGGAAACACGAAATGACCCGACACTCTCCTGGGCCTATGATTTAACGGTGAAGGGATGACCAGCACATGGCGAACCACTGTTGCCAGCATTCTCGCCGAGAAGAGAACAGCTGTCAGTGTGCAGAGGAACCTTGATGTGTGGATCCAGAGTAGTAATTCCACCCAAATTGAAGGATAGACTGCTCAATGAGCTTCATGAGGGTCATCTGGGAGGGGTAAAAATGAAGAACTTAGCCAGAGCGTTTGTGTGGTGGCCGGGAATCGATAGAGAAATCGAAGAGATGACCAAGAGCTGTACAGGATGCCAGAAGGTCCAAAACACCCCACCACAAGCCCCTCTACATCCATGGGAGTGGCCCTCATCTCCATGGCAAAGGGAGCACATTGATTTTGCTGGTCCATTTATGGACTCGATGTTTTTAATTGCAGTGGATGCACATTCAAAGTGGCCAGAGGTAATAAAAATGTCCTCAACCACCACAGAAAAAGCTATCACAGTCTTACGAACCACATTCGCCAGAAATGGGCTGCCTGAACAGATTTGCTCCGACAATGGACCACAGTTTGTGTCTGAAGAGTTCCGGAGGTTCTTAAAGAACAATGGTGTTAAGCATTACACATCCGCCCCATATCATCCAGCCACCAATGGATTGGCTGAGAGGTTCGTTCAAACATTCAGGAAGGCTATCAAGGCAATGTGTAATGAAGACATACCCCTACAACACAAGGTGGATAACTTCTTGTTTGCCTACCGTAATGCGACACATGTGGTTACCAACCAAACTCCAGCCATGATGTTCTTCAATCGAAGACTACGATGCTGCTTGGATTTGGTTAAGCCAAACATCAGAAGAGATGTGGAGAACAGGCAGTTTCAGAATATGAATGAAAGGCCGACCAGGAGTTTTAAGATAGGTCAACCAGTTTTGGCCCGGGACTACCGCACAGAGAAATGGCAGCCAGGAATGATCTGTACACGGCAAGGACCTCTAATGTATACCGTGGACGTTGGAGAGAGCATTGTAAGACGCCATGCTGACCAGATTCTAGAGTCACTGGAAAACGTCAATTCCACACCACGATCCGATACACCTGGTGATGAAACCGAAGTACCAATTGCATCTACCGCAGAATCGGTGATATTGGAAGCAGACGAACCAAACAACGACGTTGATACCGAATCAACTTTGCCAGAAGAACCTGATACCCCAAAGAGGCGTTATCCAGACAGAATCAGGAAGCCTCCTCAAAGACTGAACTTATAATTGCTTAACTTCAGCTAATGTATCTAGCAACTGTAATTGTAAATAAGTTATTTAATTATTAATCGAATGTTATGTACTGTTTAGCTAAAAGGGGAGGAATTGTAGTGTATGTACTTTGAAGAAGGAACTATATTCTGCAGCCCCTGTATACTGCAGTACCAGTAGTGACCACCCCGGTATATAAGCCTGTGTAGTAACTTTTGCATAGTAGTTCCAGTTTGTCTCCACTCAGTAAAGACTTGTTGTAAACAACTCCTGCAGTCCGTGTCTCAATTACACACGGACATAATAAAAATCATACTGCATGAAAAATGGGGGCAGGGATTATTATCTGAAATTGTTGAACTCTATGTTGAGTCCAGCAGGCTGTAAAGTACCTAATCGAAAGACGAGGTGCTGTTCCTCGAGCTTACATTGAGCTTCATTGGAACAATGCAAGAGGCCGAGGACGGAGAGATCAGAGTGGGAGTGAAGTGGAGAATTAAAGTGACAGGCGACCGGAAGCTCAGGGTCACCCTTACGGACTGAACGGAGGTGTTCCGCAAAGCGGTCGCCCAATCTGCATTTGGTCTCCCCAATGTAGAGGAGACCGCATCGTGAGCAGCGAATACAGTATATTAAATTGCAAGAAGTACAAGTAAATCGCTGTTTCACCTGGAAGGGGTGTTTGGGGCCCTGGACAGTGGGAAGGGAGGAGGTAAAAAGGCATGTGTTGCATCTCCTGCGCTTGCATGAGAAGGTGCCAGGTGAAGGAGAAGGGCTGTTGGGGGTGATTGAGGAGTGGACCAGGGTGTCGCGGAGGGAGCAGTCCCTTCGGAATGCTGAAAGGGGAGGTGAGGGGAAGATGTGTTTGGTGGTGGGGTCACGTTGGAGGTGGCGGAAATGGCGGAGGATGATCCGTTGAATGTGGAGGCTGGTGGGGTGAAAGGTGAGGACAAGGGGAACCCTATCGTGGTTCTGGGAGGGAGGACCGTGTCAGCCACAGTAGAGGGGAATCCTCGGTTGAGGAAATAGGAAGACCTGTCGGAAGCACTGGTATGGAAAGTGGCATCGTCAGAATAGACGCAGCGGAGACGGAGAAACTGGGAGAATGGAATAGAGTCCTTACAGGAAGCGGGGTGGGAGGAAGTGTAGTCCAGGTAGCTGTGAGAGTCAGTGGGCTTGTAGTGGATGTTTGTCGAAAGCTGATCGCCAGAAATGGAGATGGAGAAGTCAAGGAAGGGAAGGGAAGAGTCGGAGATGGACCATGTGAAGGTGAGGGAAGGGTGGAAATTGGAAGTAAAGTGAATGAACTTATCTAGTTCAGGGCGAGAGCAGGAAACGGCACCAATACAGTCATCGATGTACCGGAAAAAGAGGTGAGGGAGGGGACCTGAGTAGGACTGGAACAAAGAATGTTCCACATATCCCATGAACAGGCAGGCATAGCTAGGGCCCATGCGGGTTCCCATAGCGATACCTTTAATTTGGAGGAAGTGAGTGGAGTCAAAGGAGAAGTTGTTCAATGTGAGAACAAGTTCAGTCAGGCTATCTATCTATCTATCTATCTATCTATCTATCTATCTATCTATCTATCTATCTCTCTCTCTCTCTCTCTATCTCGCTCTATCGAACTTGTCTCAGTAAGCATTTCTCTATTTCTACCTCCTAACTTTACATCTTTTTTTAAAATTAACCATACCTTTGTCACTTCCAGATAGAAAGATAGATATTTGTGTGATGACACCACTGTGAAGTGCTTTGGGAGGTTTATCTACATTGTCAACACCTACCCTGCCTCAGCAATACCTTTGTTACCTCTCGACTTGACTATTCCAACGCACTCCTCACTGGCCTCCCATCTTATACCCTACATAAACTTGTGCTCATCCAAAACGCTGCCGCCCGTATCTTAACTCACACCAAGTCCCGTTCACCCATCACCCTCCGTGCTCGCTGACCTACACTGGCTCCCGGTCCAATAACACCTCAATTTTAAAATCCTCATCCTTGTTTTCAAATCCCTCCATGGTCTCGCCCCCTCCCTATCTCTGTAATCTCCTCCAGCCCTACAAGCCTCCGAGATCTCTGCGCTCCTACAATTCTGGGCTCTTGCGCATCCCCCGATTTTAATCGCTCCACCGTTGGCGGCCATGCCGTCAGCTGCCGAGGCCCTAAGCTCTGGAATTCCCTCCCTAAACCTCTCCGCATCTCTCTCCTCCTTTAAGATGCTCCTTAAAACCTATCTGTCCTGATATCTCCTTCTGTGGCTGGGCCTATACGTGACTCCAGTCCCACACCAGCGTGGTTGGCTCAACTGCCCTGTGAAGTGGCCGAGCGAGACACTCAGTTAGAAGGCCCACCACCACCTTCTCAGGGCAACTAGGGATGGTGAATAAATGCCAGCCATGCCCACATCCCAAGAATGAATTCAGAAAAATCTAAATGCAAGTTGTTCTCTCTAAGCTATTTGTGATGGTGGAGTTCTGAAACTTTTCATATTCGATGGGTAAAGTTAAACAGGCCAGTGGGGTTTTACAGAAACTCTCAGTGGGAGATTTCAGAGATATACCTATTATGCTACTGGTGGGGTCCTCACAGGTATAGGGGTTAACAAGGTGCAGGTGCAGCAAGCAGTTAGGAAGGCAAATGGTATGTTGGCCTTCATTGCAAGAGGATTTGAGTACAGGAGCAAGGATGTCTTACTACAGTTGTACAGGGCCTTGGTGAGACCCCACCTGGAGTAGTGTGTGCAGTTTTGGTCTCCTTACCTAAGAAAGGATATACTTGCCATAGAGGGAGTGCAGCGAAGGTTCACTAGACTGATTCCTGGGATGGCAGGACTGTCGTATGAGGACAGATTGGGTCGACTAGGCCTGTATTCACTAGAGTTTAGAAGAATGAGAGAGGGGATTTCATTGAAACGTATAAAATTCTGACAGGGCTAGACAGACTGAATGCAGGGAGGAGGTTTCCCCTGGCTGGGGGGAGTCTAGAACAAGGGGTCACAGTCTCAGGATACGGGGTAGGGCATTTAGGAGTGAGATGAGGAGAAATTTCTTCACTCAGAGGGCGGTGAACCTGTGGAATTCTCTATCACAGAAGGCTGTGGAGGCCAATTCACTGAATATATTTAAGAAGGAGATAGATAGATTTCTAGACACAAAAGGCATCAAGGGGTATGGGGAGAGAGCGGGAATATGGTATTGAGATAGAGGATCAGCCATCATCATATTGAATGGCGGAGCAGGCTCGAAGGGCCGAATGGCCCACTCCTGCTCCTATTTTTCTATGTTTCTATGTAACTAAAGGCCGCATACATCGGAATAGCTGTTCAGAGGAGGTAGAGTGTGAGCTAATGTCCCATCTCAGGTGGGTGTCATTACCTATGCACATTTTTTTGTGTGCCTTTCTCATTCTGTCACGCAAAGACAGGATTGGACTTGTCTGCAATGGCTTCCATGGTAAGTTGTCCGCCAATACTCACTGTCTGGGCTGATACTTAAAAAGAAGGACTTACATTTCTATAGTGACCTCAGGGCATCCCAAAGCGCTTTATACCCAATGAAGTACTTTCTAAAGTGTAGTTGCTGTTGTAATGCAGGAAACTCGGCTGCCAATTTGCGCACAACATATCTAAATGGTTACCGACCCTACCTGCTAAGATACAGATCAACTATGATCTCATTGAATGGCAGAACAGGCTTGAGGGGCAGAATGGCATCCTTTTTAAAATTCATTCACAGGATGTGGGTGTTGTTGGCAAGGCCGGCATTTATTCTACATCCCTAATTGCCCTCGAGAAGGTGGTGGTGAGCCGCCTTCTTGACAACTGAGTGTCTCGCTAGGCCATTTCAGAGGGCAGCACGGTGGCATAGTGGTTAGCACTGTTGCCTCACAGCGCCAGGGACCCGGGTTCGAATCCGGCCTCGGGTGACTGTCTGTGTGGAGTTTGCACATTCTCCCCATGTTTGCGTGGGTTTCCTCCAGGTGCTCCGGTTTCCTCCCACAGTCCAAAGATGTGCGGGTTAGGATGATTGGCTATGATAAATTGACCCTTAGTGTTAGGGGGATTAAATACGTGGGGTTACGGGGATCAGGTGGGATATGTGTCGGTGCAGGCTCGATGGGCCGAAATGGCCTCTATCTGCACTGTGGGGTTTCTGTGGTCTGTGGTTCTGTGGCAGCTACGAGCCACCCACATATTGCTGTGGGTCTGGAGTCACATATAGGCCAGACCGGCTAAGGGCGGCAGATTTCCTTTCCTAAAGGACATTAGTGAACCAGATGGGTTTTTATGACAATCTGGCAGTTACATGGTCACCATTACTGATACTAGCTTTTTATTCCAGATTTATTTAACCGAATTTAAATTCCTCAGCTGCCGTGGTGGTGATTTAAACTCTTGACTCTGGATCATTAGTCCAGGCCTCTGGATTACTAGTCCCGTAACATTACCACTCTGCTCCCGCTCCTAGATTGCTATGCTCTTCTTGGCAGTGGAGACAGAGTAGATAGGGAGAAATCACGGAGAAACTATCAAAACCCCTCGTGATTTTGAACGCCTCTATTGTATCGTCCCTTAACCTACACTGCCCTAAGGAAAACAACCCCAGCTTCTTCAGTCTCTCCACGTAACTGAAGTCCCTCATCTCTGGTACCATTGTGGTAAATCTCCTCTGCACCCTCTCCAAGGCTTTGACATCCTTCCTAAAGTGCAGTGCCCAGAATTGGAGACAATACTCCAGCTGAGGTCCAACCAGTGATTTACAAAGTTTTACCATTTCTTTCTTGCTTTTGTACTCTATACCTCTATTGATAAAGCCCAGGATCCCGTCTGCTTTTTTAACGGCTTCATTAACTTGACTTGCAACCTTCAAACTGGACCATGACACCGCCCTGTCATGCCCCCTACTGAGAGGACACATGAACTCAGCTCCTCCACAACCCATTCTAATCTCTCTTCCTCCTTTCCTCCTCCATAAACACCTGACTCACAGGAAGAAGCAGAGGAAGACCAAGAAACAGGATCCTGTGCCTCCAGCCCAGCCAGCACTTCAGATCATGAAGCTTGTCTCTCTTTTACGCTCTGAACCAAACGCATTGAGAATGAGGGGAGCGGGGGGGTGAAGCAGAGGGGAATGCACAGGGTGGTGCACAGACATTAGTGGGCACAGAAAGCTGGCATGGAAGTGAGGAAGGAGACACTATTGACAGGTCATTTATGCCTCCGTGTACAAAAGTGGTCGTGAATCAGGGGTAGCAGAGACTGATCCATTCCCCACTCCCACCTGCTGGATACTGCCTGGAAATTGGGTGGCAATATTTAGAGATCCAGACTCCAATCACTCCCAGTGTCGGCATTACCCACTCCCAGTGTTGGCATTATCCACTCCCAGTGTCGGCATTAACCACACCCAGTGTCGTCATTAACCACTCCCAGTGTCAGCATTAACCACACCCAGTGTCGGCATTAACCACTCCCAGTGTCGGCATTAACCACACCCAGTGTCGGCATTAACCACTCCCAGTGTCGGCATTAACCACTCCCAGTGTCAGTATTAACCACTCCCAGTGTCGACATTAACCACTCCCAGTGTCGGCATTAACCACTCCCAGTGTCGGCATTAATCACTCCCAGTGTCAGCATTAACCACTCCCAGTGTCAGTATTAACCACTCCCAGTGTCGGCATTAACCACTCCCAGCGTCGGCATTAACCACTCCCAGTGTCGGCATTAACCACTCCCAGTGTCGGCATTAACCGCTCCCAGTGTCGGCATTAACCGCTCCCAGTGTCGGCATTAACCGCTCCCAGTGTCGGCATTAACCGCTCCCAGTGTCGGCATTAACCACTCCCAGTGTCGGCATTAACCAATCCCAGTGTCAGCATTAACCAATCCCAGTGTCGGCATTAACCACTCCCAGTGTCGGCATTAACCAATCCCAGTGTCGGCATTAACCACTCCCAGTGTCGGCATTAACCACTCCCAGTGTTGGTATTAACCACTCCCAGTGTCGGTATTAACCACTCCCAGTGTCGGCATTAACCACACCCAGTGTCGTCATTAACCACTCCCAGTGCCGGCATTAACCACTCCCAGTGTCGGCATTAACCACTCACAGTGTCGGCATTAACCACACCCAGTGTCGGCATTAACCACTCCCAGTGTCGGCATTAACCACTCCCAGTGTCGGCATTAACCACTCCCAGTGTCGGCATTAACCACTCCCAGTGTCGGCATTAACCACTCCCAGTGTCGGCATTAACCACTCCCAGTGTCGGCATTAACCACTCCCAGTGTCGGCATTAACCATTCCCAGTGTCGGCATTAACCACTCCCAGTGTCGGCATTAACCACTCCCAGTGTCGGTATTAACCACTCCCAGTGTCGGTATTAACCGCTCCCAGTGTCGGCATTAACCACTCCCAGTGTCGGTATTAACCACTCCCAGTGTCGGTATTAACCGCTCCCAGTGTCGGCATTAACCACTCTCGGTGTCGGCATTATCCACTCCCAGTGTCGGCATTAACCACTCTTGGTGTGGGCATTAACCACACCCAGTGTCGGCATTAACCACTCCCAGTGTCGGCATTAACCACTCCCAGTGTCGGCATTATCCACACCCAGTGTCGGCCTTAACCACACCCAGTGTCGGCATTAACCACACCCAGTGTCAGCATTAACCACACCCAGTGTCGGCATTAACCACACCCAGTGTCATCATTAACCACTCCCAGTGTTGGCATTAACCACTCCTAGTGTCGGCATTAACCACTCCCAGTGTTGGCATTAACCACTCCCAGTGTCGGCATTAACCACTCCCAGTGTCGGCATTAACCATTCCCAGTGTCGGCATTAACCACTCCCAGTGTCGGCATTAACCACTCCCAGTGTCGGTATTAACCACTCCCAGTGTCGGTATTAACCGCTCCCAGTGTCGGCATTAACCACTCTCGGTGTCGGCATTATCCACTCCCAGTGTCGGCATTAACCACTCTTGGTGTGGGCATTAACCACACCCAGTGTCGGCATTAACCACTCCCAGTGTCAGCATTATCCACACCCAGTGTCGGCCTTAACCACACCCAGTGTCGGCATTAACCACACCCAGTGTCGGCATTAACCACACCCAGTGTCGGCATTAACCACACCCAGTGTCATCATTAACCACTCCCAGTGTTGGCATTAACCACTCCTAGTGTCGGCATTAACCACTCCCAGTGTCGGCATTAACCGCTCCCAGTGTCAGCATTAACCACTCCCAGTGTCGGCATTAACCACTCCCAGTGTCGGCATTAACCACACCCAGTGTTGGCATTAACCGCACCCAGTGCCGGCATTAACCACACCCAGTGTCGTCATTAACCACTCCCAGTGTCGGCATTAACCACTCCCAGTGTCGGCATTAACCGCTCCCAGTGTCGGCATTAACCACTCCCAGTATCGGCATTAACCACTCTCGGTGTCGGCATTAACCACTCCCAGTGTCGGCATTAACCACTCCCAGTGTCGGCATTAACCACTCCCAGTGTCGGCATTAACCACTCCCAGTGTCGGCATTAACCACTCCCAGTGTCGGCATTAACCACTCCCAGTGTCAGAATTAATCAGATGAGATGTTTCTGATCATCTAATGTTTCTTTAAGTTTAGCATTACATCTTTATGTTTGTACCTAATATACTCACAGGGGCAGACAAAGAGTCATAGGGGGAGAAATTGGGTGAGTAGCGCCACCTGTTAGCGCCTAAAGAGGCAGGTAGTGGCTGTAGCGCCACTGGCCGCGCCTCCCGCGATATTCAGGAGGGGCGCTAATGGTGGCGTTTGTATCGATTTGTATGTGGGTTCAATGACGAGACATTTATGAAAGAGAATGTCTTTTAATCTAAAGTCTGTTCAACTCTGTTAACAGCATTACAGGAGACACCATCTTAGAGATCCATCTAAAGCAAAACTAAAACTAAACTCAAACTGCCTCTCTCACATGCCCTCTGCTGGTCAGGCATAAATAATCAATACATGCAAATATGCTGGTAAGGCATCATAATCAAACAGGCAAATACCATCACTATTTGCTGATATCATTACATCTCCCTTTCTTAAAACAAAAGTATTTTACTTTTATCTAACAACATGTTTTCTTTGTATTACTCTGCATTTTAACTGTAACACTTAATGAACTTACATTATCATTATCATTATCAAGGTTTTTTAACCTTGCTTTGTGTGTTCACATGAAATATGTAAATACACTAGAACTTGAAGAAAGAATAAGATAACATTACTTCCTTCTATAACAAGAGTCCTTAAATTTGCTCAATGAGTCTCTCAGGAGGCTTCACGTGTCTTGAGGATTTTCTGATTGATTGTCCTTGAATCTGAGTTGTTGCCTCCGATGATGGTTTCTCAGCTGTGTGATCAGGTTGTTCAACAGTATCAGTCTTTTGACCTGCTGAGTGATCAGGTTGTTCAACGGTATCAGTCTTTTGACCTGCTGTAGCTGGTCCCATGAGAAGATCTCGACGACTTCTTCGCAGAACAGCACCCTCATCTGCCTGAATGGTGTATGATCTTGGTTGAACTTCACTCAGGACAGTTCCCTTCTGAGTCCATATGTTTGTTTTGTCTTTGAACCTTACTTGGTCACCAGTGTGGAGTTCAGGTAGGTTTTGTGTTCCTCTGTCATAGTAGTACTTTTGCTTTTCTTTCTGTTGTTCTTTGAACTTCCTCACTTTCACAGAATCACAGAAACCCCACAGTGCAGATAGAGGCCATTTCGGCCCATCGAGCCTGCACCGACACATATCCCACCCGATCCCTGTAACCCCTACACCAACACATATCCCACCCTATCCCCGTAACCCCACGTATTTAATCCCCCTAACACTAAGGGTCAATTTATCATGGCCAATCAACCTAACCCGCACATCTTTGGACTGTGGGAGGAAACCGGAGCACCCGGAGAAAACCCACGCAAACACGGGGAGAATGTGCAAACTCCACACAGACAGTCGCCCGGGGCCGGATTCGAACCCGGGTCCCTGGCGCTGTGAGGCAACAGTGCTAACCACTATGCCACCGTGCTGCCCCTCTCCCCCTCTTTTGTTTTCAGGAGGTTCTCCGGGATGGGTAGGTTTGACCTTAGCCGACGTCCCATAAGGAGTTGGGCTGGTGACTTACCACACTCGAGCGGCGTTGTGTGGTATACAAGCATGCTCTGGTAGAAGTCAGTTCCACTGTCTTTTGCCTTGTACATCAGTCTTTTTACTGTCTGGACCGATTTTTCCACTAGTCCATTGGACTGTGGAAAGTGAGGACTTGACGTTGTGTAGACAAAGTCCCACTCTTTGGCAAAGTGTCGGAAACTTGCATTGTAAAACTGGGGTCCGTTGTCTGTGAAGACCTCGCTTGCCACGCCATGTCTGGAGAATATGGCTTTCATACATCTTATCACAGCATCTGCAGTGGTGGTGTACAGTCTACAAACCTCTGGATACAGGGAGTAATAGTCTGTGACTACAAGATAGTCCTTCCCTTGACATACGAATAGGTCAGTGCCTACCTTCTGGTAAGGTCTGTCTGGCGCTGGGTGTGGCTTTAGTGGTTCTACCGGATTGCTTGCTCGATATTTCAGGCATATTGTGCAGTTTGACACCTCATTTGTCACATCTTGGTTGATTCGTGGCCAGTACATCACCTCTCGTGCTCTTTTCTTACACTTTTCGATTCCCAGATGTCCTCCATGGATTCTTTTTAGCATCTCTTTTCTCAGAATCTTTGGGATAACTATTTTACTTCCTTTGTAGATGATGTCTTCGACCACTGATAGTTCTGCCCTGCAGTTCCAGTACTCTGCCATGTCAGGTGAGCAGTCTTGCTTCATGTTGGGCCATCCATCCAAGATGCTTTTCCTCAGTCGTCTCATTGTTTCATCTTTGTTTGTCTCAGTCTTTATGAGCCCCATTTTTGCATCTGCTATGGGCAGTGCACTTGTGATCATGTCCACGTAGGCGTTCACTTTTTCATCCATTTTGGTGTTTGCGGGCTCACTTGGGTCAACAGCTCTGGACAACGTGTCTGCTGTATACATCAGCTTACCCGGTGTGTACGCAACATTCAGTGTATAGCGTTGCAGCCTGATCATCATTCTTTGTATTCTAAGCGGACAACTATTTAGTGGCTTTTGGAACAATGCAACCAAGGGCTTATGGTCAGTCTCTACACCGATTGCTTGTCCTGCCACAAACTGGTGAAATCTTTCACAGGCGTATGTGATGCTGAGCAGCTCCTTTTCTATTTGAGCATATCGCGTCTCCGCGTCTGTCATTGAGCGCGATGCATATGCAATAGGTTGCCAGTAGTCATATTTTTGCAGAAGAACGGCACCGAGCCTACTCTGTGATGCATCTGATGATATCTTGATGGGTCTCGCTGGGTCATAAAACCTCAGAACTGGTTCCTCTGTGAGCAGTTTCTTTAGATCGCTCCATGACTTCTCATGCTCATGATTCCATTCCCATTCTATGTTCTTTTCAGTTAGTCTTCTCAGTGGCGCCATCTTTTCTGAGAGGTTGGATATGAATTTACCCATGTAGTTGATCATTCCATTAAACCTCTGCACGTCCTTTTTGCATTGTGGCTTTGGCATATTCTCAATGGCGAACACCTTTCTGGGATCTGGCCTGATGCCCTCACTGCTAAGGATATCTCCCACGAATGTCAGTTCTGTTACCCCGAGCTGGCATTTCTCTCTATTCAGCTTCAGGTTTGTTTTCCTTGTTGCTTCCAGCACTTTTTTCAGTCTCTCGTCATGCTCAGTTCTCGTGGTTCCCCATACTATGATGTCATCCATTGATGTATCAACTCCCTCCAGGTGCTCATAGATCATATGGATAGTTTTGTGATACACTTCAGGAGCTGAGGCAATGCCAAATGGTAACCTTAGGAATCTGTATCTGCCAAATGGACTGTTGAACGTGCACAGTCTTGAACTTGCCTCGTCCAATTTCATCTGCCAAAATCCTGATGATGCATCTAACTTGCTGAAATACTTTGCATTTGCAAACTGTGACATGATTTCCTCATGTGTAGGAAGCTTGAAGTGCTCTCTCTTTATTGCTCTGTTTAGATCTCTTGGATCCAGGCAAATTCTGAGCTTTCCATTCTTTTTGTCCACAACGACGAGGGAACTCACCCACTCAGTTGGCTCATCTATCTTCTAAATCACGTTCAGGCTTTCCATCCTGTCCAACTCTGCCTTCAGTTGCTTTTGAAGAGCAAACAGAACTTTTCTGCATGGATGTATGACCGTTGGCATACTTTTATCTACTCTGATCGTGTGTTCTCCTGGAAGGCAGCCTAGACCCTGAAATAGGTCGTTGTACTCTTTCATGAGTTCATCATAGACTGTCTCTCCTTCGCTTTCCACAACGAGGACTCTCTTTACCAGGTTCAGTCTCTCACATGCTATTAAACCTAGTATGGCCTGCACATCCTTTGGCACCACGATTAATGCTAGCGTGTGCTCTCTGTCCTTGTGTGTCACTTTGACAATGCATCTTCCTTTCACTGGTATATTAGTACCTGAGTATCCTGTCACTTTCACTTTTATTCCATGTATCTTTGGTCTGGGTCTAATTTTCTTAAAATCAGTCTCTGATATCACATTAACTTGTGCTCCAGTATCCAATTTAAATGGAATGTGTATGTCATTCACTTTTAGTGTCAACATCCAGTCTCTTTTTTCTTCTTTGTTTTCAGACACGACATCTACATAGAACTCCTCTATTTCGCTTTCATCTACTGTATGGACCTTACTTTGTTGCGCTTGGTTCTTACAGCAACGGGCATAATGGTTGTTTTTGTTGCAACTATTGCATGTTTTACCATATGCTGGACACTTTTTTGGTGTATGCTGTGTACCGCATCGACTACATGACTTTCGATTGCCCCTTTCATTTTTGTTCGCTGGCCACGCCTCTTTTTTCACATTGGCGCTCTTTTTGTTAAACGGTTTGTGTCCGTTCTTTCTCACTGCATCCACGTTGCAGCTACTGTCACTGAACAGCTCCTTTGCCTGCGACTTCACGGTCTCTGTAGCCCTACACAGTGCTATGGCTTTTCCCAGGTCTAGATCTTGCTCTCTTAGCAGTCTTTCCCTTAGACCATTATCTGGAATACCACACACCAGTCTGTCTTTTATCAGCGAGTCTGTCAGTCCCCCAAATTCACATGTTTTGCTTCAGTTTCTCAGTTCAGTCACATACTGATCAATAGTCTCTCCCGTTTTCTGTACACATGTGAAAAATCTGTGCCTCTCAAATGTCACGTTACGTTTAGGTATGCAGTAGGCCTCAAACTGTTCCATTATTTTATCTAGCTTCATTTTGTCTCCATCAGCAGCGAATGTGAAGTTATTATACACCTCCAGCGTTTCATCACCCACGACATGCAAGAACACTGACGCTTTCATTTTTATCACTTTTCTTGTCAGCTCCGATTGCTGATAAATACAACTCCAAACGTTGCTTGAATCTCCTCCAATTTTCAGCCACATTACCTGTCAACTGAAGCTTCGTCGGTGGGTGTAATCGTACCATTTTTTCACTTCGTTAGCTATTCTCCAATGGTAAGTAACGATGTTCTCTTTTGGTTTGCTAATATGTGGAGAGCTGATTTAACTTCAGTTTTTTCCTCTTCATCTCTTTCAATCACTTCTGACACCATGTATCAATTTGTATGTGGGTTCAATGACGAGACATTTATGAAAGAGAATGTCTTTTAATCTAAAGTCTGTTCAACTCTGTTAACAGCATTACAGGAGACACCATCTTAGAGATCCATCTAAAGCGAAACTAAAACTAAACTCAAACTGCCTCTCTCACATGCCCTCTGCTGGTCAGGCATAAATAATCAATACATGCAAATATGCTGGTAAGGCATCATAATCAAACAGGCAAATACCATCACTATTTGCTGATATCATTACAGCGTTAGCCTGTTGCGCTGCGCCGCCACCGATGATGTCATCGGTGTGCGCAGCGCCCCATTCGTGCCCCGTTCGCGATATTTGGTAGCGAATGCCGCAGTTGTGCCGTTCGCTACCCGCGCCCGTTTCACGGGGCCTTACTGCGCCGGCAGCGGCGCAAGTTAAGGTGGAGGTGCGGGGCGGCCGCTTTTTCGGCCTCCTAACCCCCTCCCCCGCGGCATTGCTGGCTGTTTCCCGAGAGCCCGGCACTTCTCCTTGGTGCTGGGCTCATTTGCCGGCACTCGCGAGCGGGGATCGCGCTGTTGCAGGCACCTCCCCCTTAACAGCGGGAGGAAGGCCTGCAGTACCGCAGCGTGCCGTGCCGCAGCGTGTGGCGCTGCGGTTCGTTGCGCTGCGATAATCAGTTTCAGCGCCCTAAGAGGGACGCAGAGCTCCTCGAGCCTCGCCCCGTGTCCCTCGAGGGGCAATGAAACTGAATTTCTGGCGATCAGTATTACTCCGATCGCTGCGCTAAATCCTGCGCTCAGGCGACTTTTGCGCCACTTTGGCGCCCCAACCCAATTTCTAGGCCATAGAATCATAGAAATTTACGGCACATAAGAACATAAGAAATAGGAGCAGGAGTTGGCCATTCGTCCCCTCGAGCCAGCTCTGCCATTCAATAAGATCATGGCTGACCTTCGACCTCAACTCCGCTTTCCCGCACTATCCCCATATCCCTTAATTCCCTTAATATTTAAAAATCTATCATAAGAACATAAGAACATAAGAAGTAGGAGCAGGAGTAGACCATACGGCCCCTCGGGCCTGCTCCGCCATTCAATAGGATCATGGCTGATCCGAATCTAGACTCACGTCCACTTCCCTGCCCTCTCCCCGTAACCCCTAATTCCCTTATCTGCTAGGAAACTGTCTATCTCCATTTTAAATTTATTTAATGTTGCAGCTTCCACAGCTCTCTGGGGTAGCAAATTCCATAGATTTACTACCCTCTGAGTGAAGAAGTTTCTCCTCATCTCAGTTTTGAAAGGGCAGCCCCTTATTCTTAGATTATGCCCCCTAGTTCTAGTCTCACCCATCAGTGGAAACATCCTCCCCGCATCCACCCGATCAAGCCCCCTCACAATCTTATATGTTTCGATAAGATCGCCTCTCATTCTTCTGAACTCCAATGAGTAGAGTCCCAACCTACTCAACCTTTCCTCATACGTCAACCCCCTCATCTCCGGAATCAACCGAGTGAACCTTCTCTGAACTGCCTCGAGAGCAAGTATATCTTTTCTTAAATATGGAAACCAAAACTGCACGCAGTATTCCAGGTGTGGCCTCACCAATACCCTGTATAACTGCAGCAAGACTTCCCTGTTTTTATACTCCATCCCCCTTGCAATAAAAGCCAAGATTCCATTGGCCTTCCTGATCACCTGCTGTACCTGCATACTAACCTTCTGTGTTTCATGCACCAGGACCCCCAGATCCCTTTGTACTGTAGCACTTTGCAGTTTCTCTCCATTTAGATAATAACTTGCTCTTTGATTTTTTCTGCCAAAGTGCATAACCTCACACTTTCCAACATTATATTGCATCTGCCAAATCTCTGCCCACTCACTTAGCCTGTCTATGTCCTTTTGCAGGTTTTTTATATCATCCTCACTCATTGCTTTCCCTCCCATCTTTGTATCGTCGGCAAACTTGGATGTGTTGCACTCTGTCTTGAATATACTCAATGACTGAGCCTCCACAGCCCTCTGGGGTAGAAAATTCCAAAGGTTCACCACCCTCTGAGTGAAGAAATTTCTCCTCAACTCAGTCCTAAATGGCCGACCCCTTATTCTGAGACTGTGACCCCTGGTTCTAGACTCCCCAGCCAGGGGAAACGTCCTCCCTGCATCTACCCTGTCAAGTCCTGTAAGAATTCTGTATGTTTCAATGAAATCACCTCTCATTCTTCTAAACTCTAGAGAAAATTGGCCTAGTCTACTCAATCTCTCCTCATAGGACAATCCCCCCATCCCAGGAACCAGTCTGGTGAACCTTTGTTGCACTCCCTCTATGCAAAGTATATCCTTCCTTAGGTAAGGAGAACAAAACTGTACACAATACTCCAGGTGTGGTCTCACCAGGGCCCTATATAATTACAGTAAGACGTCTTTACTCTTATAGTCACATCCTCTTGTAATAAAGGCTAACAGACTACTTGCTTTCCTAATTGCTTGCTGTACCTGCATGTTAACTTTCAGTGATTCGTGTACAAGGACACCCAGGTCCCTCTGAACACCAACATTTCCCAATCTCTCACCATTTAAAAAATACTCTGCTGTTCTATTTTTCCTACCAAAGTGGATAACTTCACATTTCTCCACATTATATTCCATTTGCCAAGTTCTTGCCCACTCACTTAACCTGTCTATATTCCCATTCGGCCCATCGTGTCTGCCGGCCGAAAAAGAGCTATCCAGCCTAATCGCACTTTCTAGTTCTTGATCCGTAGCCTTGCATATTACGGCACTCCAAGTGCATATCCAAGTACTTTTTAAACATGGTGAGGGTTTCTGCCTCTACCACTCTTTCAGGCAGTGAGTGCCAGAACCCCCACCACCATCTGGGTGAAAAACATTCTCCTCAACTCCCCTCTACACCTCCAACCAATTACTTTAAATCTATGCCCCTGGTTATTGACTTCTCTACTAAGGGGCTCACAGAAAGATAGAGAAAGAAAGAGACAGTGAAGGGCAGAGAGATGGAAATGAAAAGAGAGGTGAAAATATAGGAAGAGATAGTGAGGGAAAGACACAAACAAAAGGAGATGGAGATAATGACAGAGTGATAGAAACAGCGAGGTGGAGAAAGAGATAAAGTGAGTGAGACAAGCAGTGAGAGACAGAGCGATGGATAGGGAGAGAATAGGAAATGAAAGAGCTGAGGCGGGGAAGAGATTGGCAACATTTGGATAAATGGAGTTTAGTGAAGAGAAATGAACATTTACGAAGAGATTTTGTAAATGAGATAAAGGGGGAGAGTTTGTTGTTTAATTTCTATTGTGGCTGAGAACTCGAACTCACTCGAGTACCAGCTGTTGCAATTCAACCTGGACCACGTAAAGAGCAGTGACTCGCAAACCCCATTGTTGGGTGGGAGTCAGTATCTCTCTCCCGTGTAACACTGCAAGCAGCTGTCAGCTAGCAGAGCTCAAACTGGATTGTTGCAAATAGCCTGAAGTCCCAGCACCCCCTGCTGCTTGTAATGTAATCCTGCTCTGACTCAAAGGAAAGGGAACTAGAAATAGTCCGAACATCAAATTTAGTTATGAAATAAACTCAATCCCCAGTGACCATGGGGTATTACTGACATAATAGAAAACAGGACATCAGAGAAGAGAGAGAGAGAGAGATAGAAAGGCACAGGGAGGTACAGAGAGAGAGAGATAGAAAGGCACATGGAGATACAGAGAGAGAGAGAGATAGCCAAACAACCCCAGATTTCAAAGAATTGGATGATCTGTCAAAATTGAGATTAGTCCTAGGAGAAGGAGACAGACCATACCTTGGGGCTAAATATGTAACAACATGTCACAACCTGAGGACTGTTTAAAAGTAAGACTGTTTAAAATTAATATTGAACGTACCAAATGAAGTAGAAAGACTGTTTAAAATTAATATTGTTTAAAAGTAATATTGTATATACCCAACAAATGTCAAATCGATTGACACCTACAGAATGTTGGAAAACTGTACCTTTTTGCTATGTAAGCTTTGGCAATATGGTTCTCTGTAAACTTTCATGCCAATAAAGCATTTGAACTGAACTGAACTGAACTGAACTGATAGAAAGGCACAGGGAGATAGAGAGAGAGAGAAAAAGGCACAGGGAGATACAGAGAGAGAGAGAGAGATAGAAAAGCACATGGAGATACAGAGAGAGAGAGAGATAGAAAGGCACATGGAGATACAGAGAGAGAGAGAGATAGATAGAAAGGCACAGGGAGATAGAGAGAGAGAGAAAGGCACAGGGAGATACAGAGAGAGAGAGAGAGATAAAAGGTGGAAGAGGCAGATAGAAATAGAGAGAGAGACTGAGAACCAGAGGGAGAGAGATAAAAGAAACATACACACCCATAAAGGAATGGACAGTGACAGAGACAGAGAGGGATAGGGTAAGAGAGAGAGAGACAAACACAGCAAGCTATCAACGCCTCAATTTTAAAGTTCTCATCCTCATTTTCAAATCCCTCCATGGCCTTGCCCTGTCTCTGTAACCTCTTCCAGCCCTACAACCCTCCGAGATTTCTGCATTCCTCCAACTCTGGCCGAGTATGCATCCCTGATTTCCTTCGCTCCACCATTGATGGCCGTGCTTTCAGCTGCCCGGGCCCCGAGCTCTGCGATTCGCCCCCTAAACCTCTCCGCCTCTCTCTCCTCCTTTAAGTCGCTCCTTAAAACCTACCAAGTTTTGCGTTGCCTGTCCTTATGTGGCTCGATGCCAAATGTTGTCTGATAATCGCTCCTGTGAAGCGCCTTGGGGCATTTTGCTACATTAAAGGCACTATATAAATGCAAGCTGTTGTTGTAGGTCATGCTCGCACATAACTGATCAGATAATCTATCTGAGTGCCTCTGTAACAGCAGGATCTTGGAATGATGATGTCTTTGGATCTGGCTATCATCTCACTAACTTAGGGTTTGGACAACCTGATTAATTCAGCGGTCTGCTTCAAAGCATTGTCCCAAAGCCAGGTCTAAATTGGAAATGTATAATGAGGAGTTTGTGAAAATTTCCTCTTTTCTAAAAAGATGGGAAACACTTTCTGAAATTGTGAATCTTCAACTGGAGTCTTCAATCGATTATCTGGTTGCCTCATTTGACTATTGTTTCTTCCCTGCTGGGTATAAACAGCAGCCTGCTAGCAGATGTCAACAGATAAAGTTAGTCAACAGGAATTTCTTGCTCAACTTCTTGGCTTGTAAGTAGGACATTCCTGACTAAGCACAGCATTTATAGTTTCTACATTACACTGGGTGAGCTGATAGTGACTCAGTGCCCCAACTCCAGCCAGTCATCTCCAAGATGGGGCTGGCACTATGAGATGTTTATATCCGTTTAAGCCATTGCAAACTATGGTTCCATTTCAATGTATTTAATGAAAGAATTTCTGATCCATTGTCCAATTTCTGGGTTTCTACAGGATGCAGTTTACCTCTAACGGATCCTAGGCTCAACACAAGTTCCAAATTGCAAAAATCTTAGACTATGGGATGTCCTCTTTATAAACATCCTTGTTGGATGTCTTAAATTTTAAGCTGTACAGTGACGGCTTCTGAAAATGGTGCGCAGGGCTGGAGGTGTTCTCTGTGCTGTAATACTGGACTCAGATGGCCCCCATTTTAACTCCAGGTGGATTCCCCGCTCAGGCCCGAGTCAAAATGACAGTCGGCTCTCAATGATGTCATCGGGCCGCAACATGCACGTGTGAAGAAGGACCCTGTTGGCTCCGGGGTGCCTGTCCTCACTGCCCGCTCAGGAGAGCAGGTTAAAATTGCAGATGTTGCGATCATGGCGTCTTTCAGACAGGTGAGAGCCCGGGGCGATTTTAACCGCCCGCCAGGTTTCTGCTGAGCGAGTGGGGTTAAAATCGCCCCTGAGTCCGAATTTACTCCGCCTTCAGAATCACAGAATCACAGAAACCCCACAGTGCAGATAGAGGCCATTTTGGCCCATCGAGCCTGCACCGACACATATCCCACCCGATCCCCGTAACCCCTACACCAACACATATCCCACCCTATCCCTGCGTATTTAATCCCCCTAACACTAAGGGTCAATTTATCATAGCCGATCAACCTAACCTGCACATCTTTGGACTGTGGGAGGAAACCGGAGCACCCGGAGAAAACCCACGCAAACACGGGGAGAATGTGTGTGGTAAACCACTGTATTGTATATTGCCACCTCTGGGTGGCGCTGTGTATGGAGGCATGCCTCAGCTGACTCCACCCACCACTGTGTGGGTTTCGTTCAGACTTGTTCAGTCACTCACGAAGAAGCATGGTCTCTTCTTAGCTAATAAAAGCCTTATTCATCTCTTCTTTCGACTCGTCATCTCTTCTTCGACTCATCACCTTTTATGAAGTAATTGATAAGCGTATCAATTTTATTAGCTAAAAGTTAAATGGCGACACCTGAGGAGCAACAACAGCAACGGATACAGCAGACATTGCTGAGAGCCCTCAGACCACCACGCCTGGACCTCGACCCTCAAGATGTGGGTGCATCAGCCAAGTTTGAACACTGGCTGAGCTGCTTTGAATCCTTCCTCGCAATCTCACAGGTTACAGAGGAGGATCACAAACTGAAAATTTTGACCGCCCAGGTGAGCCATCAAGTATATATGCTAATCCGGGACTCTAATACGTACGTGGCGGCCCTCGAGCTACTAAAAGGGCAATATACGCGCCCAGTGAACACAATTTACGCCCGACACCTCTTGGGATCCCGCAGGCAGCAACCGGGAGAATCGGTAGGGGCATTTGCACGGGCGCTACTGGCACTCTGCAGAGACTGCGATTGTAAAGCGGTAACGGCTGTGGAGCACGCGCAGGGACTCGCCTGTGATGCCTTCGTCAGGGGCCTCCAGTCAGACCACACCCGGCAGAGACTGCTAGAAAGCAAGGAACCCGACCTGAAGACGGCCATTGCCCTTGCGCTCTCGTTAGAGGAGGCCCACCGAAACCTCGAGGCATACCCCCGTAACGGCGCCGAGACATGGCAATCGAAACCGTGGGACACGGGACCGCCGCCCCCGGCACCAACCGCTGCAGCGACCCAACCGAGACAGCAGCCTCCGGTAAGAACTGCTTCGATGCCCAGTAACCAGGCCCAAAAATGCTATTTCTGTGGCCAGTTAAAACATCCCAGAGCGCACTGCCCAGCTAAGACAGCTACCTGCTCGGGCTGCGGGAAGAAAGGCCATTACGCTAACGCCTGCAAGGGGAAGCCAGCCAGCAGCGCAGCGTGCGGGCCGTGGGAGCAGCCATCTTATCCGCCATTTTGTGTACCCCCGGCCGCATGGCATCCGCTGCCATCGTATCCAACGCACTCAACCGCCATTTCGTCACCGGAACCGACCACCGTCTCGGCGGATGACTATAGTGACTCACTAAGCCACATACTGGCCTCCGTGACGCTGGATCAAGGCCACCCTCACCATCTATCCAGCTCCATGATGGATATCGCGGTAAACGGCCGCGCCACCAGTTGCCTGATCGACAGCGGGAGCACAGAGAGTTTCGTCCACCCCGACACGGTACGTAGCCACTCCCTCACGATTCTGCCAACGCACCATCGCATTTCTATGGCGTCCAAGTCCCAGTCAATGGACATCAGCGGCTACTGTGTGGTGACCCTGTCAGTAGGGGGCACTGAATATCAAAAATTTAAACTGCTAGTCCTGCCCCGTCTTTGCGCTGCCGTCCTGCTAGGGTTGGATTTTCAGTGCCACCTTAAGAGTGTCACACTAGCATACGGTGGACCCCTCCCCCCACTCACAGTCTGCAACCAACAACTTTTAAATCGCCCGCTGCAAACCACCTGCAGCCTTTCCACATTAAAAGTCCCCCCCCCTCCCCTGTTCGCTAACCTCACCCGCGACTGTAAACCCATCGCTACCAAAAGCAGGCGGTACAGTGCCGGGGACAGAGCTTTTATCAGCTCTGAGGTGGAGCGGCTCTTGAAGGAGGGCATTATCGAAGGTAGCACTAGCCCCTGGCGAGCCCAGGTTGTAGTCGTTAAAACCACTGCAAAACGCTGCATGGTAATCGACTACAGCCAAACCATAAACCGGTACACCCAGCTGGACGCGTACCCCCTCCCTCGCATATCTGATATGGTCAATCAGATTGCGCAATACAAAGTATTCTCCACCATCGACCTTAAGTCAGCGTACCACCAGCTGCCCATCCGCCATGAGGACCGCCAGTATACTGCCTTCGAGGCAAACGGCCGCCTCTACCACTTCCTTAGGGTCCCCTTCGGCGTCACCAACGGGGTTTTGGTCTTCCAAAGGGAGATGGACCGAATAGTTGACCAGAACGCGCTGCGGGCAACCTTCCCCTATTTGGATAACGTCACCATCTGCGGCCACGACCAGCAGGACCACGACGTTAATCTAGCAAATTTCCTCCGTACGGCCCAACGGCTGAACCTAACGTACAATAAGGAAAAATGTATGTTTCACACCAAGCGCCTGGCCATCCTCGGCTGCGTGGTGGAGAACGGAGTCATCGGGCCCGACCCCGACAGAATGCGCCCCCTAATGGAGCTACCCCTTCCCCACTGCCAAAAAGCACTGAAGAGATGCCTGGGGTTTTTCTCCTACTACGCCCAGTGGGTGCCCCTCTATGCAGACAAAGCCAGGCCCCTCATCAAAGCCACCTCCTTCCCCCTGACACCAGAGGCGTGTGCAGCCTTCACTCTTATCAAGAACGATATCGCGAAGGCTGCAATGCACGCGGTGGATGAGTCCATCCCCTTCCAAGTGGAGAGCGATGCCTCCGACTTCGCCCTAGCCGCGACCCTTAACCAGGCGGGCAGACCCGTGGCCTTTTTCTCAAGGACCCTCCAGGGCCCCGAGACGAGACACTCCTCCGTCGAAAAGGAGGCCCAGGCTATTGTAGAAGCGGTGCGTCACTGGAGGCATTACCTGGCCGGGAAACGATTTACCCTGCTCACTGACCAGCGTTCAGTAGCTTTTATGTTTAATAATAAGCAGAGGGGTAAAATCAAGAACGACAAGATCTTGAGGTGGAGAATCGAACTCTCCACCTACAATTATGATATCTTGTATCGGCCAGGGAAACTCAATGAGCCCCCAGATGCCCTATCACGTGGTACATGCGCCAACGCGCAGAGTGATAGGCTGCAGTCCCTCCACAATGACCTCTGCCACCCGGGGGTCACCAGGTTTTTCCATTTTATCAAATCCCGTAACCTGCCCTACTCCATCGAGGAGGTCAGGACCATGACCAAGAGCTGCCAAATCTGCGCCGAGTGCAAACCGCACTTCTATAGGCCGGACAGAGCAAGCCTGATCAAGGCCACCCGCCCCTTCGAACGCCTGAGCGTCGATTTTAAAGGGCCCCTCCCCTCCGCTGACCGCAATGTGTACTTCCTCAACATAGTTGATGAGTACTCCCGTTTCCCCTTTGCCATCCCTTGCCCAGACATGACCAGTACCACGGTCATCAAGTGTCTGAATGACATCTTCGCTCTGTTCGGGTTCCCCAGCTATATACATAGCGACAGGGGCTCATCGTTCATGAGCGACGAACTTCGGCAGTACCTGCTAACAAGAGGTATCGCCACGAGCAGGACCACCAGTTACAACCCCCGGGGGAACGGCCAGGTGGAAAGGGAGAACGCGACGGTTTGGAAGGCAGTCCTCTTAGCACTAAAATCTAAGGGCCTTCCGACCTCCCGCTGGCAGGAGGTCCTCCCTGCAGCGCTTCACTCCATTCGGTCACTGCTTTGTACTGCCACTAATGCGACCCCTCATGAGAAAATGTTCGTTTTCCCCCGGAAGTCTACATCGGGAACCTCGCTACCGGCATGGTTGACTTCTCCTGGGCCCGTCCTACTGCGGAGGCACGTGAGGACGCATAAAACGGACCCCCTGGTCGAGCGGGTGCACCTCCTACACGCCAACCCCCAGTATGCCTGGGTGACATACCCAGACGGGCGGGAGGACACGGTCTCCATACGAGATCTCGCACCCTCGGGTACCCCTGAATTACCACCGTTATCCCCCTTACCACCGTTATCCCCCTTACCACTGTTATCCCCCACCACCCCTCCCAACCCAACCCCTGCAGACGGCATGCCAAAGCCCCAGGAATCTTCGCCAACCACCCAGACACCAGACCCGACGTCGGATGCTGCAACACCACCGCCGCCACCACGACGATCAGGACGTCAGACAAGGCCTCCTGATAGACTTAACTTGTAGTACCCTTCACCCCGCCGGACTTCACATTAAACAAGGGGTGAATGTGGTAAACCACTGTATTGTATATTGCCACCTCTGGGTGGCGCTGTGTATGGAGGCATGCCTCAGCTGACTCCACCCACCACTGTGTGGGTTTCGTTCAGACTTGTTCAGTCACTCACGAAGAAGCATGGTCTCTTCTTAGCTAATAAAAGCCTTATTCATCTCTTCTTTCGACTCGTCATCTCTTCTTCGACTCATCACCTTTTATGAAGTAATTGATAAGCGTATCAATGTGCAAACTCCACACAGACAGTCACCCGAGGCCGGATTCGAACCCGGGTCCCTGGCGCTGTAAGGCAACAGTGCTAATCACTATGCCACCAGGGGCAATCCAGGGAAAGAAAGATTTAATATTTCATGGTTTAATGTCTCATCCGAAAGCCCTGGAGTGTCAGCCTAGATTGTTGTGCTCAACTCTCTGCAGTGGGACCTGAACCCACAACCTCCTGACTCAGAGGCGAGAGAGTGCTGCCCACTGAGGCATTGCCAACACTGAGCTCGAATGTTCCAGTGGTGTCAGTGCTGGAGGGCACCGGCTGTGATTGTAGCCAAGGATTTTCAGGGCCCTTGACTCTTAACCCAATCATTTATTATTGGGATCTGAATGGTTAGATAACTTAATTCTTGGATCATAGTTTAAGATTAAATTGGACTCTTCACTAGCTCTGGAGCCCTATCTGTGGCCTATTTTAGTGTACGTTGACCTACATTGGCTCCCAGATAAGCAGTGAGCAGCGCCTCGATTTCAAAATCTTATCCTTGTTTTCAAATCCCTCCATGGCCTCGCCCCTCCCTATCTCTCTAATCTCCTCCAGCCCTGCAACCCCGCCCCCCTCCCCGAGATATCTGCGCTCCTCTAATTCTGCCCTCTTGAGCATCCCTGATTATAATCGCTCAACTTTTGGTGGCCGTGCCTTCTGTTGCCTAGGCCCCAAGCTCTGGAATTCCCTGCCTAAACCTCTCCGCCCCTCGTAAGACGCTCCTTAAAGCCTACCTCTTTGACCAAGCTTTTGGTCATCTGCCCTAATTTCTCCTTAAGTGGTTCAATCTCAAATTTGTTGTCTTATAATACTCCTGTGCAGCGCCTTGGGATGTTTTACTACGTTAAAGGCGCTATATAAATACACGTTGTTGTTGTTGTTGTTTTGGTAAATCAGAATTCTTTTTATAATCAGGATAATGATTTCCCTGAATTTGCGTAGCATTTGTATAGCGCCTTTCATGCCCACCGGACGTCCCAAAGCGCTTTAAAGCCAATAAAGTACTTTTGAAGTGTAGTCACTGTTGTAATGTAGGAAACGCGGCAGCCAATTTGCGCACAGCAAGCTCCCACAAACAGCAATGTGATCATGGCCAGATAATCTGTTTTAGTGATGTTGATTGAGAGATAAATATTGGCCCCAGGACACCGGGGATAACTCCCCCTGCTCTCCTTCGAAATAGTGGCCATGGGATCCTTTACGCCCACCCGAGAGGGCAGACGGGGGCATCGGTTTAACGCGTCATCTGAAAGAATGTGCTTTGTTTTAATCAAATCTAGTGACTGAGCTGTGGGACCGCCAGCAGCAGGTCCGATAGTGATAGCAAGAGGGCAGTAATAACCGGGTAATAATGAGAGGTTGCCACAGAAACTCCCCTCCCCCACATCCCCAGATTATCTGGTCATGATCACATTGCTGTTTGTGGGAGCTTGCTGTGCGCCAATTGGCTGCTGCGTTTCCTACATTACAACAGTGACTACATTTCAAAAAAGTACTTAATTGGCTGTAAAGCGCTTTGGGATGTCCGGAGGTTGTAAAAGGCACTATGTAAATGCAGGTCTCTCTTTGTTCTTTCACATAGGACTGTAATAATTGAGAAATAACAAGCGCACCCGTAGCACAGAATAACAGTAATAACCGAGCAATTAAAAAGCACCAACAGCAAATTGAACGGTAATCCTGGAGTCACAAGAGACTCGAAGCAGCAGACATTTTCTCTGAACCTCCATTTTGAGCCGTGAATGTACATTAACAGAGGGTCTGAGATCTTTCTCAGTATTGATCAAATTGTGACAACTGCTACGTAATAGCATGAAATACATGTTTAGTTACCTCGAAAATATTGGCACAAAACACTTTGGTAACATGGTTCAGGAGCTTAGGAGAGATTCCAAAGCGTTATTATTTTATTACTAACGGATGCCTCCGCTGACGCACTGTTTGGGAGACTGGCAGTCGCTGTACTTTTCATTCCCTACAGTCAGCTGTTGTGATCGCTGATCACTCTCTCTCTCTCCTGAAGGTGGGGGGGGCAAGTACGGGCATGGGACTATCGCTCCGGGCCGGCGAGACGGGTTCTACGACTCAGTGGCCTCTGCCTGGAACCTGCGATCGCTACCGTACTTTCGCCTCGGCCTTTGCCTATTCAGGTACTCACCGTGCTCACAGCACAAGCCCGGAGTCAGCACAGGGTTGTTGTGCCGTCACCCCTGCAAAGTCGGGCGGAGCTGCCCGGAACACATGACTGAACTGATTCACGTTAATCGTCGCAAATCCGCAAGCATTAGTCATTAACTCAACAAAGGGACCAGAAACAATGCAACACCCTAAAAGTATCCCCAGTCCCATCGGCCCGCAAAAATTGGTTTCCAGTTTCTGCTCTTTATCCCCGCGCCCCCGCCCCAGCTTAGCTTACAGAGAGGGAGACCAAAAAGGGATTAGAAAAAATACCAAGTGCTTGTCTGAAAACTTACCCAACTCTTGACCTTTCCCAGAACAAAGCTTCTGCAGCCCAGGCCCCCCCAGCTATTTAGTGTGTCTGTCACTGGAGACACTGACTGCGAAACACAGAACCCTATGAAAACACTGAACACATACAGTAGGCACTGCTGACTCCCCGGGATGCTGGTGGCAGCTTTATTTACGGACACGCATGCGATACCGATTTGCTACACAGTGAAAGCTCACAGTCTGATGGATTCACACATAGAAACATAGCAACATAGAAGATAGGAGCAGGAGTAGGTCATTCGGCCCCTCGAGCCTGCTCCTCCATTCAATGCGATCATGGCTGATCAACCAAATTCAGTACCCTGTCCCTGCTTTCTCCCCATATCTCTTGATCCTTTTAGCCTTAAGAAATATATCTAACTCCTTCTTGAATATATTTAATGAATTGGCCTCAACTGCCTTCTGTGGTAGAGAATTCCACAGGTTCACCACTCTCTGGGTGAAGAAATTCCTCCTCATCTCTGTCCTAAATGGCTTACCCCTTATCCTTAGACAGTGACCCCTGGTTCTGGACTCCCCGACCATCGGGAACATCCTTCCTGCATTTAGTCTGTCTAGTCCTGTTAGAATTTTATAAGTTTCAATGAGATCCCCTCTCATTCTTCTAAACTCCAGCGAGTATAAGCCCAATCGACCCAATCTCTCCTCATACGTCATTCCTGCCATCCCAGGTATCAGTCTGGTGAATCTTCGCTGCACTCCCTCCATGGCAAGAACATCCTTCCTCAGATAAGGCAACCAAAACTGCACACAATACTCAAGGTGTGGTCTCACCAAGGTCCTGTACAACTGCAGCAAGACATCCTTGTTCCTGTACTCGAATCCTCTCGCTACGAAGGCCAACATACCATTTGCCTTCTTAACCGCCTGCTGCACCTGCATGCTTACCTTCAGCGACTGGTGCACAAGGACACCCAGGTCTCGTTGTACTTCCCCTTTTCCCAAACAATTGCCGTTCAGATAATAATCTGTCTTCCTGTTTTTGCCACCAAAGTGGATAACCTCGCATTTATCCACATTATATTGCATCTGCCATGCATCTGCCCAATCACCCAACCTGTCCAAATCATACTGGAGTTTCTCAGCATCCTCCTCACAGCACACACGCCCACCCAGCTTTGTTTCGTCTGCAAACTTGGAGATATTACATCCGGTTCCCTCATCTAGATCATTAATATATATTGTGAATAACTGGGGTCCCAGCACACAGGAGACATGGGGCCAGAGTTTGCTGCCAAAAAAACTGTGAAGTTTAACGGTGCTCGCCGTTATTAACGTCTAAATCATCCGGCAACTTGTGGCGAGGAAGCGATGCCCCGTCCATTGCCAATCGCCACAAGTTGCCGGACGATTTGCGCCGCTCCGCCGATACCCTCACGAAAACGGCAGCTCGCCCTCCACCTCCCCGTGAGTTTCGTGAAATTGCTGCATTTGCGCATTAATTAACCATTAAACTCGTGGCAGAAAGTTAGGGCTGGTACTTAACAGCGTAAGGAACGTCGGGATCGAGTCTGCTTTGAGTCGGGATCGAGTCTGCTTTGAGTCGGGATTGAGTCTGCTTTGAGCCCAAGATCAGCCATGATCTAATTGAATGGCGGAGCAGGCTCGAGGGGCCAAGTGGCCTATTCCTGCTCCTATTTCTTATGCTCTTATAAACCTTTTTAATGAGAAGATTTACATTCCTGCAGTGACACTCAACCTCTCCAGCCCAGAAAGGGAACAATTGAAACTGTGGAGTCTCATTCCTACAGGTAGTAAATTGTTCTCAGAGATTTTCTAAATTTTAAATTAAAAAAAAATCTTACATTTTCTTTGTCTCTTTTTTTCTCTCCCTTAATCCAATCTTTCTTTCCCTCTCTTTATTTCTCTGTCTATACCTTATTTGACTTTAATTTGCACCATTTCCTTTTCCGTCATTCCCCTGTTTCTTTCTCAATCCATAAATCTCACTGGTTAAGGGGATACACTGTTGGTCCGTTGTTCACTGCGGTCCCAGGTGCCCCGTTGCCCTCACTGCACCGTTATTAACTGGCATTTCCAGCAACTTGCAGGGCAAAAGATTTTGAGCTGAAGGGTAAGGGAAAAAGTCTAGCTAATGGTCTTCCAGCTTATCTCAGACCTTCCCTTTTGTTCTTACCTCCCCTCCCCCTTTCCCTGCCTCTGTACTTGCTTAAAATCTGTTACATCTCTAACTTTTTCCAATTCTGATGAAAGGCCTCTCTCCACAGATGCTGCCTGACCTGTTGAGTGTTCCCAGCATTTCTGTTTCTATTTCAGATTTTTTAAATATTCGTTCCTGGGATGTGGGCGTCACTGGCAGGGCCAGCACTAATTGCCCATCCCTAATTGCCCCTTGAGAAGGTGGTGGTGAGCTGCCTTCTTGAACCACTGCAGTCCACGTGGTGAAGGTGCTCCCACAGTGCTGTTAGGGAGGGAGTTCCAGGATTTTGACCCAGCGACGATGAAGGATCGGCCGATATATTTCCAAGTCAGGATGGTGTGTGACTTGGAGGGGAACTTGGAGGTGGTGGTGTTCCCATGCGTCTCCTGCCCTTGTCCTTCTAGGCGGAAGAGGTCGCAGGTTTGGGAGGTGCTGCCGAAGAAGCCTTGGCGAGTTGCTGCAGTGCATCTTGTAGATGGTACACACTGCAGCCACGGTGCGCCGGTGGTGGAGCGAGTGACTGTTTAAGGTGGTGGATGGGCTGCCAATCAAGTGGGCTGCTTTGTTCTGGATGGTGTCGAGCTTCTTGAGTGTTGTTAGAGCTGCACTCATCCAGGCAAGTGGAGAATATTCCATCACACTCCTGACTTGTGCCTTGTAGATGGTGGAAAGGCTTTGGGGAGTCAGGAGGTGAGACACTCGCCGCAGAATACCCAGCCTCTGACCTGCCAATCAAGCGGGCTGCTTTGTCCTGGATGGTGTTGGGTCCAGATTTCCAGCATCCGCAGTATTAGTTTACAACAGACCCAGACATGAGGCGAGGAAAACCCCCAACGGTGGAGAGCTTTGGGAACCAGAGGCCCAGAGTTACCTGTTCCTCCCGAGCTCGCCACACCCACCACATGACACGTCTCACGTTACTCAGATACTGGAGCCCAGAATGTTATTTTCTGCAAGAAATCTATCTAATTTGCATTTGAATGAATCAACACTAACTGTTTCCACCGTCTCCCGAGGGAGCCCGTTCCATAGATTGACTACTCGCTCACTGAAATATTGTTTCTGCGGATTAGTTTTGAATTTACCCCCTTCAAGCGCAGGCCGTGTCCTCTGGGTCTACTGTTCTGGAGAGGTCATGGTCGCCATGGTCGCCATTATCTGGTCCCTTTAGAATCCTAAAAACAGCAATTGGATCACCTCTCGACCTCTCTTCCAGCGAGAATGTGCCCAATGGACTTGGACATATATTGCCTCTCCTCATCGTCATTGGGTCAATACCTGGGAATTCTCGACCTAGCTGCACCATGGGAGCACCATCACCACACGGACTGCAACGGTTCAAGGAGAAGGCTTACCACCACATCCTCAGGGGCAACGAGATATGGGCGATAAATGCCAGCCTTGCCAACAACGCCCACATGACACAAACAAATTTAAACAAAAATATGGATGCTGGTCCAAGGAACCAGAAATTTCTTGACTCATTTGAACTGAATGATCACCATTGACCAGAAGCTTAACTGGACCAGCCATCTCGACACTGTGGCTACAAGAGCAAGCCAGAGAGTGGGCCACAGAACCTGTTTAAGATTCTTACAGGCGACACCTTGCACGGATGGGCTGGTGAGAAGACAAGCTTTGGGGAGCCATCCAAGATGAGGAGAGGCAACATAAATTAAATGGTACAACTTTAAAGGGGGTTCAGGAACATAAAGACCTGGGAGGGGAAATTGGGTTGCTTTGCACCTCCTGTTAATGCCCCCTGGGGGGTGCTAACGGGGCACAAAGCCCCTAGCGCCCGGGCACGGTGCCGCTAACGCCTCCTGTGAAATTCAGCGGGGGGTAGCCCGTAGCGCCCGAAGGCGCTGCGCCACCAGCGATGACATCATCACCGTGCGCAGCGCCCCGCTTGCGCCGCGGCCACAAGCTTCCCTTACGCCCTCTGACCTATCGCCGGTTGGCATGCCCGACCGGTACTGGGGGCGTTTTGGCTGCAGCGGCAGCGCAAATTAAAGGGCAGGTGCCGGGCGGCCATTTTTCTTTTGGCCGACTGCCAGCACCTGCTTCTTCTTACCTCTGCATGCGGGGTGCCGGCCGCGACCGCTCTGCCCGGCACTCTTCTTGAGCGCCGGGCTGTTTTCCCGGCACCGCGGTCTCCGGTGGTCCGGCAGGGCCCCGGTGCGGGCAGCGCTAGGCCCCTCCCCTTTAATCGGGGGAGGAGGCCTGCAATGACGCGGTGCTACGTGCCGACGCGCGTGGCGCTGTTGCACGTAGTGCTGCAAAATTCACTGGTAGCGCCCCAGGAAGGAGGGGAGCGCTTTCCAGTAGCGCCCCGCCTCCTGCTTGGGGCGCTACTACTGAATTAACGGCCCAGGGGTGATAACTTTTTCGGGGCGCTAAAATTAGCACCCCAAAGGGGGGCGCCACCAAAGTTTTCCCCCCTAGGGTTCACATACACAAATCTCTGAAGGTGGAAGGACAAGCTGAGAAGTCTGTTAAAAAAAGAAAGGGGATCCATGGCTTTTTAAATAGAGGCAGAGGCCGTGACTTTGCCGGCGCTCAGAGAGGCGGGGTCCTATTGATTGATGGCGGGTCCCAAACTCGCCGTCAACCCGCCTCCAAATAGCCTTCCCAAGTGTCGGGTCCCCAATGTGCGAATGGACCCAACACCTAGTGGCGGGAAACGGATTAAAGGCAATTAACTGCCTATTTACAGGTACTTGTCAGCAGTGTTCAGCATGTTTTTTGATTTTCCCGCTTCTGGGTCGGGTTTCCTGATGCCCGGACACCACGCCAGGTAAGTGTGGTGTGTTGTGAGTCTGGTGTGATGTTTGTGAAAAGGTGACAGCTGCAGAAGTGGTGAAAAGGATCTAATGTCGCACATGGTGGCATAGTGGTTAGCACTGTTGCCTCACAGCGCCAGGGACCCGGGTTCGAATCCGGCCTCGGGTGACTGTCTGTGTGGAGTTTGCACATTCTCCCCGTGTTTGCGTGGGTTTCCTCCGGGTGCTCCGGTTTCCTCCCACAGTCCAAAGATGTGCGGGTTAGGTTGATTGGCTATGATAAATTGACCCTTAGTGTTAGGGGGATTAAATACGTGGGGTTACGGGGATAGGGTGGGATATGTGTTGGTGTAGGGGTTACGGGGATCGGGTGGGATATGTGTCAGTGCAGGCTCGATGGGCCGAAATGGCCTCTATCTGCACTGTGGGGTTTCTGTGATTCTGTGATGGTGAGTCTCAGAGCAAAGAAAATGTTGGTTTCTGCATTTTTAAAACATTTACAGATTTCTTTAGCTTACAAGTTTTTAAATCCAACTGTATGTCCAGTGCCACCTCATTGGGACAACCTCTCTCACCAGTGACAGATCGATTCTGTCATCTCACCTGCAGCTGTCATCTATTCCAGCATATGGATGGAGTCATAGGAGAGCCTGGGTGAAAGAGTTCACCTTGGTGCAGTGATTGTTAGTGTTTTCAGCACCTCAATGCTGTCAAACACTGAGAAATCAACTGTCAAAATTAAAATGTGCGCGGTCCCTTTAAGGAAACCGGCAGATGACGCGTCATCAAATGACATAATCAGACCCGCTTCCTGTTAATAGGCCGGCTTAACAAAGTCAATCAAGGGAAATTCACTTCTGAGGAGCGGACGCAGCTGGGGCCGGGACCGGAACCCAGAAACCAGCTGTCCCGCACGCATCCCGACACCTAACGCAAAATCGCGGCCATAGAGTACAAAACCAAGGAAGTTACGTTCAACCTTTATAAAACACTGGCTAGGATTCAGTTGGATTGTGTCAAATTTCTGGGCACCGCACTTTAGAAAGGATGTCAAGACCTTGGAGAGGGTGCAGAGGAGATTTACCAGAATGGTACCAGGGATGAGGGAGAGACTAGAGAAACTGGGATTGTTCTCCTTCGAGCAAAGAAGGTTAAGAGGAGATTTATTAGAGGTGTTCAAAATTATGAGGGGTTTTGATAGAGTAAATAGGGAGAAATCGTATCCAGTGGCAGATGGGTCAGTAACCAGTGGACACAGATTTAAGATAAAAACAGAAAATGCTGGAAATACTCAGCCGGTCAGGGAGCATCTGTGGAGAGAGAAACAGTGTTAATGTTTCAGGTCGATGACCCTTCATCAGAACTGGAAAAAGTTAGCGTCGCAACAGATTTTTAAGCAAGTGTAGGGGCAGGGAAAGGGCGGAGGAGAGGAAAGAATTGACAAAAATGCCAAGGGGGAAATGAGGGGAAAAAAATATACGCAGCGAGTTGTTGTGATCTGGAATGCGCTGCCTGAAAGGGCGGTGGAAGCAGATTCAATAGTAACTTTCAAAAGGGAATTGGATAAATACTTGAAGGGAAAATTTGCAGGGCTCTGGGGAAAGAGCAGGGGGGAGTGGGACTAATTGGAGAGCTCTTTCAAAGAGCCGGCACAGGCACGATGGGCTGAATGGCCTCCTTCTGTGCTGTGTCATTCTATGAGGCTTTCGGGAGCCAACGTTCGATTGGGATGCTGCTTGCTCATTGTAGATGGACCAGAGCCACAGGTTGGAAACAGTTTCAGCTCCTGCGCAGGTAAACCGTCAGGCTGTAGAATGAAGTCCACATTAAAGGGGAAGCCACTTAAAGGGGATGGCTACTCAGACAAAGGTGCACACATCTGCTTTCAAAGTTTACTTACCGCTTTATAGAGAATGTGGGACAGGGCTGGAGCCATTCCGTTATACGGGTAGTTATAAGGAGACAATTTAGTATAAAAATAAGTTTACAAACAAACTCCAATTGGTTAGTTTGAACCCCACCAAGCTGCTACATTTGCCATGGTAAAAATCTAAAGGGATTTAGTGGCCTGATTTTAACAATCTTATTCATTCATAAGAAAATAGCAACTTGGGAACAATAGTGACACCCTTAGGAAGAGTACTCTCATAGTTAGAATCTCATCATTGGTACAGCCGCAATCATTGTGCAATGAATGTTGATTCACGGGTATAAGAACGTAAGAAATAGGAGCAGGAGTCGGCCATACGACCCCTCAAGCCTGCTCAGCCATTCAATGAGATCATGGCTGATCTTCGACCTCAACTCCTCTTTCCCGTCCAATCTCCATATCCCTTGATTCCCCTAGAGCCCAAAAATCTATCGACCTCTGACATGAATATACTCAATGACTGAGCATCCACAGCCCTCTGGGGTAGAGAATTCCAAATGTTCATAGCCCTCTGAGTGAAGAAATTTACACAGGATTACATTGGATATACGGCACAGAAACAGGCCATTCGGCCCAATCAGTCCATGCCGACTTTTATGCTCCACTCGAGCCTCCTCCCGTCTTTCCTCATCTAACTCTATCAGCATAACCCTCTAGTCCCTTCTCCCTCAGGTGCTTCTCTAGCCTCCCCTTAAATGTATCTATACTATTCGCCTCAACCACTCCCTGTGGTAGCGAGTTCCACATTCTCACCACTCTTTGGGTAAAGAAGTTTCTTCTGAATTCCCTGTTGGATTTCTTGGTGACTATCTTATATTGATGGCCTCTAGTTTTGCTCTTCCCCACAAGTGGAAACATTCTCTCTGTATCCACTCTATCAAAACCTTTCATCATTTTAAAGACCTCGCATTTCTGGTATCATCCTTGTAAATCTTCTCTGCACCCTCTCCAGTGCCTCTATATCCTTTTTATAATATGGTGACCAGAACGGTACGCAGTACTCCAAGTGTGGTCTAACCAAGATTTGATATAGGTTTAGCATAACTTCCCTACTTTTCAATTCTATCCCTCTAGAAATAAACCCTAGTGCTTGATTTGCTTTTTTTATGGCCTTGCTAACCTGTGTCGCAACTTTTAGTGATTTGTGTATTTGTACCCCGAGATCCCTTTGTTCCTCTACCCCACCTAGACTCGCAACCTCCAAGTGATAAGTGACCTCTCTATTCTTCCTACCAAAATGTAATACCTCATCTGTGTTAAACTTCATTTGCCAATTATATGCCCATTCTGCAAGTTTATTAATGTCCTCCTGTAATTTGTTGCAGTCCTCCTCAGTATTGACTATCCCTCCCCAATTTGGAGCCATCCGCAAATTTAGAAATTGTGTTTTTGATTCCAATGTCTAAATCGTTAATGTAAATTGTGAACAACAATGGTCCCAGCACTGATCCTTGTGAAACACCACTACCCACCTTCTGCCACTGTGAATAGCTACCTTTTACTCCTACTCTCTGCTTTCTGTCCTGAAGCCAGCTAGCAATCCATTCTGCTACTTGGCCCTTGACTCTGCATTTTCTGACCTTGTTCATCAGTCTATTATGTGGTACCTTATCAAAGGCCTTTTAGAAATCAAGATAAATTACATCTACTGCATTACCCTTGTCTACTCTCTCTGTTACCTCCTCAAAAAATTCAAATGAGATTGGACAAGCAAGACTTTCCCTTTTGAAATACATGCTGACTATTCATTACTATGTTTTTGGTTTCTAGATGTTCTTCTATTTTCTCCTTTAGTAGGGATTCCATTATTTTTCCTACCACCGATGTTAAGCTGACTGGTCTATAATTCCATGAAATGTTAACTCTGTTTCTCTCTCCTCGATGCTGCCTGACCTGCTGAATGTTTCCAGCATTTTCTGTTGTTATAATTCCCTGGACATGTTCTATCCCCCTTCTTAAATATAGGTATTACGTTAGCTATCTGCCAGTCCTCTGGCACTACACCTTTTTCTAATGAATTATTAAATATGTGTAGTAATACCTCTGCTATCTCTTCCCTAGATTCTTTTATAATGTGTGGATGCAATCCATCCAGACCAGGGGTTTTATCCTCTTTGAGTTTGATTAGTTTATTTAATATATCCCCTCTTTTTAGTTTAAATGCACTTATCTCATTACTAATTTCGTCATCCAATGTCATGTCCACCTGTTCTATCTCTCTGGTAAATACTGAAGCAAAATAATTATTTAATATTTCTGCCATCTCTCTGTCGTTACCTGTGGTATTATCCTGTCCATCCCTTAATGGCCCTATTCCCATCCCAACCTTCCTTTTTTTATTGATGTGCCTGTAAAATATTTTACTATTTTGTTTTATGTTCCTTGATAATTTAATTTTATAGTTCCTCTTTGCCTTCTTAATTTTTTTTTGACTTCTCTCCTAATCTCTTCATATTCTCCCTTATCATGCATTCCCCTGCTGTCTATGTACTTAATGTATGCCTCCTTCGTTACCCTCAATTGTTCCCTTATGGCTTTATTCATCCATGGAGTCTCATTAGTGTTTAGTTTGTTCTTTCCTTTTAGCAGAATATATTGTTCCTGTACTCTGCTGAACACCATTTTAAATGTTTCCCATTGCTGTTCTACATCGTTGTTTGCCAATATTGTTGCCCATTTTATTTTCCCAAGTTCTATTCTCAGCCCTTTTCTCCAATCTATTACTTTGGTTTTCGTCATACTTATGTCCTTCTCAATTATCATCTTAAAGCGTATTATATTATGGTCACTATTGCCTAGATGTTCCCCTACTTTTACTTCTCTTATCCTCCCATGTGGGACTTTTTACATATTGAGTTAGAAAGGAGTCCTGTGCACATTGTAGAAACTCCATTCCCTTACTCCCTTTACCTACCTGTTCTCTCCAATTCATACTGGGGTAGTTGAAATCCCCCGTGGTTATTAGTCTATGTTTTTTACTCATTTCCCTAATTAGTCTGCATATTTCTTCCTCCACCTCCCTTCTGTAGGCTACATCCATTAGTGTGATTAATCCTTTATTATTCTTTATCTCTATCCATATGGATTCTATTTCCTCATCTCAGTCCTAAATGGCCAACCCCTGGTTCTAGCCAGCATAAAAATCTAAAGGGATTTAGTGGGCTGGTGTTTAATAATCTTATTAATTCTTGAGGAAATAGCAATTTGGGGACAATAGTGGCACGTTTAGGAAGAGTGTACTCTCACCGATAGAATCTCATCAATGGCACAGCCTCAATCATCGTGCAATGATTCACTGGTACAGAGTGACCCCTAGTGCAGTGTCTGGTGTGGTACCGGTGTGTACGGGCACACTGATCCCAGTCACGAATTGAACTGATGCAGGTTAGGAGAGAAGGTGAGGTAAATGAAGAAGTGGTGGTTAAGTGCCACAAGTTTGGGGCTCAAAAGGCTGTAGATTGTCGGAAGAAGGAATAACAGAGGGAGGGAAGGAATTGCACAGTTTTAAAGTTTCAGGGAAAGAATGAGTTAGAGCAGGTGTGAGGAGTCCTGATTTCAACACAGTGAGAATGCAAGGAGGGGAAGTGTGTTTAGGGCAGTGTACACTTCGGAGGAACAAGAGGAAAATTCACAGTGGAACTGAGTGCAGTGGTATGGAGAGGGAGAGAGAGAGCAAGAGGGAGAGATAGAGAGACAGAGATAGAGATAGAAGGAGAGAGAGATGGAGATATAGCGAAGGGGGAGAGAGAGAGACAGGGATAGACAGAGAGAGAGAGACAGAGAGATAGAGATAGAGGGAGAGAGAGATGGAGATATAGCGAGGGGAGAGAGAGAGACGGGGATAGACAGAGAGAGAGAGACAGACATAAAGGGAACAGAGACATAGGCCGCCATTTCGCCGTCCGAGGCGAGTCTGGGGCGGCCGGGGTCGGTAGCGCGGTCCCAGCCCGCTGACTGCTCCAGCCCGCACTGTGAAGTGGTTTGATGATGATGGGGCTTGTTAAGCCCACCCAGCGAGGTTCCCGGCCAATTAATAGGAAGCGGGCCTGATGACTTCATTTGATGACACGTCATCAGTCGGTTTCCTTAAAGGGGCCATGGCCAAATTTACTTTGACAGTTGCACTGTCAGTTTTCTACAGCATTGAGGTGCTGCAAACACTGACAATCACTGCACAAAGGAGCACGGCTGCACCCAGGCTCTCCCATGACTCCCTCTATAAGCATATGGAGGGAGTCACAGCACGCAGGGAGGTTCTCTTCCCTTCCAATGGGCGGAAGAGACCTCCCCAGGACACCAACGCAGCCTGGTTGCACATTGCACAGGAGGACACAAGCAGTGATGTTGTCAAGAGGACCAGGCTGCAGTGGCGCAAACCTTTCAATGATCTCAGTAGATCGCGAGATGTTACTGCAAAGTCACACTCAACCTCATCCTGCTGTGCCACTCATCACATCCCCATCGCTCTGCCTTCCCTACCCAACTCCTGCACATTCTTAGTCACACCAACTTACCTTTGACCTCCACCCATCCCTCTCTATCTACATTTTCAAATCCCCATCTCACTAGCCATCCTCACACTCACCCTCATCCTTGTCCAATCATACCAACTAACAACACACAAGGGTAGGCACTTGGGTGTTTTCGCCAATGTTCATGTAAAGTTTCTGTTAATGTGTTGTCAAACATTGAAATCTTTATTTTCAACACTTTGCGTTCTTGGACAGATTTGTGTGCACTTTTGGAAGTGGCTTAGTGAGTTGCAGTGAATGCTGAAACATAGCAGTACCCCCCGCAATGGAGATGAGTGTGAAAGGAATGGCTTGGGCATTGTAGGGATGTTTTATGGTGTTGCTGTGGGGTGGTGCCAACCTGGCACATCATGTGGCAGCCAGGGTGTACAGCGTCAAGTGAAGTAAATCTGGCCATGGTGAGGCCATCCCTGGCGTCCCGGGCAGCAATGTGTACAGGTGATGACGCCCTGTGTCCTGTGCAGCATCAGGTGATTGCGGAGAAGGTTGGTGTTGATGTTAGTGCTGCTGGTGTGCCTGATGCTGTTGGTGCTGGGACTGATCGTGGTGGGATTCTGAGGATCAAGGTGAGAGAGTATAAAGGGCATCCATGCTGATGGAATAGATAGCAGGTGAGGTTCAGATGACAGAAGCGATCTGTCAATGGTCAGAGAGGTTGTTCCAATGAGGTGACACTGGATAGAGTGATTGCTCCAAACACTTACAACCTGCATAAAGCTCAATCTGTCTTCCAAATGCAGTAAACAACAGCTTCTGAGCTTGGAAAGTGAAGGCCTATGAAATGGGAACTTTTATAGACCATTTGTAGCTGTCAAGTTAGTAAATCATCCTACTGTGACACAACACCCGACCTCCTTACCTGACGTGATCACTGAGCAGCGGGGAAGCCCTGGGCGAGCTAAAATCTAAAAGTGAGCTTAAAATAATAGTTAATTGACCCTTAACAATCCAGCTGATGATCTAAATTGCCTCCATCACCGTTTTGTGTCAGGTCTGTTCAGCGCTGATAGACCCGGCACCTGGGAGACTAGCGTGGAGGCGGGTTGACAGCAGATTCCCGACCTGCTGTCAATCATTTCAAATTTCACAGCTGACCTGCCTCCGGTCCCGTCCTCTCAGTGCTGGTAAAATTCTGGCCACAGATAGAGATAGAGATAAGCAGAGAGAGAGACAGATAGACAGAGAAAGTGATGAGAGAGACAGAGAGAAAGAGAGTAAGAGGGAGAGAAAGAGAGAGAGAGCCAGCTTGACAGAGAGAGAGAGGTAGACAGCAAAAGAGAGAGAGAGACAGAGAGAGGGAGAGTCAGGGAGAAGGAGGGAGAGAGGGTGACAGAGTGAAGGTTGCGAGAGCTGGCCGAGTGGGCCCTGTTGGGACAGTGTGTGTAGAGACTGTGTAAAGCCAGGACAGGGCTTGGCTGTGGTGCCTCTGTGGGAGCCTGCTGGCCTAGAGTGTCCAGGCTCACACGTGGTCACCTGAGCCAGGTACCAGAAGCTTACCTGCAGCTGTAGAACTCTCCCCCAGAAACATGCCAGCACCTTCAAAGGGGGGAGGGGTGGAAATGACCAGAGAAAAATTGTCAAGAAAGAAAAAGAGAAAGAGAACATTTCTCAATTCATTTCAAAAACATTCTTTTGCGCTTGATGTAAATATATGGTCGTTCTTCAATATTCGAGAGGTTGGTTCGGCTCCTGACAGTGTTGCTATTCTGCCACTAGGAGGTGCAGCATGAGATGATTCTCCAATTTCTCCGAAACTTCCTCCCAACCACTAACATTGGGATTTCGGCATGGGGGAAGGGGAGGGGGTGGGGGGGGGGTGTTATAGGGTGAAGGGGGGATTTTAGTGGGAAGGGGCCACACAGAACTCAAAGAACAACAACTTGTATTTATACAGCGCCTTTAACATAGTAAAACATCCCAAGGCGCTTCGCAGGAGCGATTATCAGGCAAACATTTGACACCGAGCCACATGAGGAGATATTAGGGCAGGTGACCAAACGCTTGGACAAAGAGGTAGGTTTTAGAGGAGGAGAGCACGGTGGAGAGGCGGAGAGGTTCAGGGAGGGAATTCCAGAGCTCGGGGCCTCAGCAGCTGAAGGCACGGCCGCCGATGGCGGGGGCGATGGAAATCGGGGATGCGCAAGAGGCCAGAGTTCAAGGAGCACAGAGGGTTGTAGAGCTGGAGGGGGTTACAGAGACAGGGAGGGGGCGAGGCCATGAAGGGATTTGAGCACACAGTTAAGAATTTAAAATTTGCCGTTCCTCTGGACCGGGAGCCAATGTAGGTCAGCGAGCAGAGGGGTGGTGGGTGAACGGGACTTGATACGGGCAGCACAGGTCACAATCTCTTTATACTTGTATCCAGTGTGACCATCACTCGTTTGGTAAGTTAAGAGTTTAAAACACACACTGTATGGAATTAGGGAGACTAAAAGGGTCTTTACTATGATCTAGTGTCTGTAACCATCAGGGGCCAAATTAGCAAAGTGTACAGAAATGCTAAAAATAAAAGATTCAGAGGGCAAAACAGAGTTTGATTAGAGTCCAAAGGGGGACAAATCTGGTTGCTTTGCGCCTCCCATTAGCGCTAACGGGGGGGCGCAAAGCAACTAGCGCCCGGGCGTGGCGCTGCTAACGCCTCCCGCGAAATTCAGCGGGAGGTCAGCGGCGGCAGTAGCCGGTAGCGCCCCGCTCGCGACCCGGCCGCAAACCTGGCTCCCGCCCCCTGACCTACCGCCGGGCACTATGTCCGACAGGGTCAGGGGTGCGTTCTTGCAGCCAGGGTGGCGATAATTAAAGGGCAGCTGCCGGGCGGCCATTTTTTTTGGGCTGCCTGCCTCCTCGGCCTCCTGCTGCTGGCTGCCCACTGCGATCCGTCAAGAGGAGTGCTGCGCTCTTTTGCCGGTAACCCTCTCCCTGGTGACCCTGAGGAAGTTAGCACCCCAAAGGGGGTGCGAGCCAATTGCACAGAATGGCAACATCACTGTGTGCAGCTAAAAAAGAAAAATGTCAACATATAAAGAAGTGACGAGAGTGCATTAAGGTCGATGCTTATGAGGAATTCTCTTACATGTAAACGGAATTTGATACGCAATCTAATCTGGTGTATTGTGATCTAATCTGGTGTATTGTGATCTAATCTGGTGTATTGCGATCTAATCTGGTCTATTGCGATCTGATCTGGTGTATTGCGATCTGATCTGGTGTATTGCGATCTAATCTGGTGTATTGCGATCTAATCTGGTGTATTGCAATCTAATCTGGTGTATTGCGATCTAATCTGGTGTATTGTGATCTAATCTGGTGTATTGCGATCTAATCTGGTGTATTGCGATCTGATCTGGTGTATTGTGATCTAATCAGGTGTATTGCAATCTGATCTGGTGTATTGCGATCTAATCTGGTGTATTGTGATCTAATCTGGTGTAATGCGATCTAATCTGGTGTATTGTGATCTGATCTGGTGTATTGCGATCTGATCTGGTTTAATGCGAGCTAATCTGGTGTTGTTGTGTATGTGCCTTTAAGAGAAGAACTGATTCTATACTGCAGTACCGGCAGTGACCACCCCTGTATATAAAGCCATAGCAGGCTTCTGTATTTCAGTCTTGAATTACTCTCTGTTCAGTAAATACCTGTTTTATTGTTCTCCTGCAGTCCGTGTATTATTTATACTCGGACACTACACTGGCGACGGGCAGGTTTGAACTCACCTGCAGTACTGCATCACCTCACGGGGATCTTTTCCCTGAAGAGAAGCTTCTTGGAGGTCGAAGTCAGAATGGCGGGCGTCGACCGCGGGCAACCGCCCAGGGATCCATTGGAGAGTTGCAGGGGAGGCTGTGGAGAGCTGGGCCTGGCTCCCCAGTTGAGGTGTTCCAGCAAGTCGTGCTGGTAGCAGGTAGTGCGCTGACCCTTCCGGACTGCGGCGGGCTCGGGCTCGATCGAGCGGCTCTGCAAAGGGGCCGTGCAGCATCGTCGGGAGGAAGAGAGAGAGAGAGGGTGGAGCACACAGGGCGCGGTCGGTGCTCAAGAACAGGGCAGCATGGAGAGGATAGAACGCGGGGAAGGAAAAGTGAGACGCGCCGAAGCCGCGGGTCGCTGCCATTACCCTGTAGAACGCTAGGAGCAGCGTGGCAGCAAGGGGAAGAAGGAAAAGCGTGGGAGGCGCCATTTTATTCCATTGGGGAAGAAGGAAAAGCGCGGGAGGCGCCATTTTATTACATTGGGGAAGAAGAAAAAGCGCGGGAGGCGCCATTTTAAATCACCCAAGATGCCGAAGAGTGACAGTATCACTGCTTTCGACAATGAGGTAGAAGACTGGACCACGTATGTGGAAAGAATTGAAGTGTACTGCAATGCCAATGAGGTGGCCAATGGAAAGAAGGCGTCGGTATTATTAAATTTGATGGGCGCGAGAACGTACGGCCTATTGCGGAATTTAATTACCCCAGCTAAACCAATGGAGAAAAGTTTTGAAGAGATTGTTAATATCTTACAGGAACACCTAAACCCTACACCACTGCTGATAGCAGAAAGATTCAAGTTCCATAAAAGAAACCAGCACAAAGATGAGAACAATGCTGACTATCCTACGGAACTACGCAAGTTATCGAAGCACTGCCAGTTCGGAGCAGGACTGGCAGACACCTTGCGGGATAAGTTTGTCTGTGGGCTCCAGAGTGAAGGAACCCAGAAACGACTACTTTCGGAAAAGGACCTGACGCTAGAACAGGCTTTCAGCGTGTCAGTATCCTACGAAGCAGCAGCACGGGGAGCTGTGGAAATACAACAGAAACCACAGGAATACAGCGCTAACGAAATGGCGTATGGAGCAGAAAAGTGCTATCGCTGCGGCAGAACAACCCATGATCAGAAGGACTGCTGGGTTAAGGACAAAGTATGCAGGCAATGTGGGAAAATGGGACACATAGTAAGAGTCTGCAGGTCGGGAAAGAAAACCAACACTACAAGAACTACTAAGGAAAAGTACAAGAAAGTAAAGAAATTGACAGACAGTAGTTCGGAAGATCAGGAGAGTGATAAGGACTCCGGGAGCAGGAGACTAAGTTGTCTAACGTTACACAACGTGATCGCAAAGGAGGATCACCGAAACATTTGGGTCACCCTCATGATAGCAGGGTCCCCAGTAAAGATGGAATTGGACACAGGATCAGCCCTAACTGTCATGAATCGACGAGACTATGAGCGGCTATTCTCACACATACCCTTGAAGGACACGTCCATTGTATTGAAGACATACACGGGGCAAAAAGTCTACCCCAGAGGAAAAATAAGGGTGCCAGTTGAATACAACGGCAAGGAAACACAGAAACTGTATCTATATATACTACCAGATGGAGGACCACCATTATTGGGACGTGAATGGATCCGAAAAATACAATTGGATTGGCATTCCATTCAGGCGCTAACTGTGACTGATAAAAAGGATGATGACGTCACACCTGGACGACTGTCAAAAATTCTAACTGATGCGAAAGAGGTGTTCCAACAAGGACTTGGGACTCTAAAAAGAGTAACGGCAACGATAAAAATCAAAGATAACGCAAACCCAAAATTTTTAAGGCCAGACCGGTACCTTACGCGATCCGCCCAGCCGTTGAAGCAGAGCTGGAGAGTCTGGAGCATTCGGGTGTGCTGTCCAAGGTGGACTGGAGCGAGTGGGCCACACCCATCATTCCTGTAATGAAGAAATCATTGAGTAGCACGCCTGGGGAACCGAAGAAGGTTCGCATCTGTGGGGACTTCAAGGTAACTGTGAACCCAGTCCTGCACACAGTACAATATCCACTTCCATGGATAGAAGATATTTTCACCTCACTATCTGGAGGGAAATGCTTTACAAAGATTGATCTGGCCCAAGCGTATCTACAAATGGAGGGGGAAGAAGCATCTAGGAAATACCTCACGATAAACACTCACAAAGGCCTTTACCAGTACAATCGACTGGTATTCGGGGTAGCATCAGCCCCGGCTATTTGGCAGAGGGCGATGGAACAAGTCCTGCAAGGGATCCCGGGGACCCAGTGTTATTTGGACGACATCCTGGTTACGGGCGAAAATTACAGTGAACACCTTGCCAACCTGGAGCAGGTGCTCACAAGATTACAGGAATATGGGCTACGAGCCAACCACCCCAAATGCGAGTTCTTCAGGAGACAAATCTCGTATTGTGGCCACATGATTGATGAGGAAGGGTTGCATAAGTCGCCGGACAAGATTGAGGTTGTAGTCAAGGCTCCAGCACCGGAAAATGTGTCGCAACTGAGGTCGTTCCTCAGGTTGGTGAACTACTACCATAAGTGCAGCATGGTGGCATAGTGGTTAGCACTGTTGCCTCACAGCGCCAGGGACCCGGGTTCAAATCCGGCCTCGGGTGACTGCCTGTGTGGAGTTTGCACATTCTCCCCGTGTTTGCGTGGGTTTCCTCCGGGTGCTCCGGTTTCCTCCCACAGTCCAAAGATGTGCGGGTTAGGTTGATTGGCCATGATAAAAATTGGCCCTTAGTGTTAGGGGGGATTAAATATGTGGGGTTACGGGGTTACGGGGATAGGGCTTGGGTGGGATGGCTGTCGGTGTAGGGACCGGGTGCTAGGGTTTGGATGATCAGCCATGATCTCGTTGAATGGCGGAGCAGGCTCGAAGGGCCGAATGGCCTACTCCTGCTCCTAGTTTCTATGTTTCTAAGTTCTTGCCGAATTTATCTACAATTCTGCACACACTGAACGCCCTACTGCAAACTGGAGTAACATGGAAATGGAGTGATGAGTGTAAGCGTGCCTTTCAGAAATGTAAATGCCTAATCACTTCAAAAGAAGTATTGGCCCACTACAATCCAACACTACCGATTCGGTTAGCATGTGATGCGTCTCCCTACGGCATCGGAGCGGTGCTGTCACACAAATTCCTTGACGGTTCAGAGAGGCCAATAGCCTTTGCGTCGCGCTCATTAACCTCAGCCGAGCGTAACTACGCCCAGATTGACAGGGAGGCCCTCAGCCTAGTGTGGGGGGTGAAGAAGTTCAATCACTATCTGCACGGGCAGAAATTCACCCTACTGACTGATCATCAGCCCCTGGTCTCCATTTTTAACCCAAAGAAGGGCGTTCCGGTGATGATGGCGCAACGGCTGCAAAGATGGTCACTTTTTCTAGGGGCACATCAGTACGACATAGAGTACAAGGGTACGAAACAGCATGAAAATGCTGATGGGCTGTCGCGCCTACCGTTGCCTACAGTAGAGGAAGCACCTGCAGTGGACTCTGTTGAGATATTCCATGCAACCATAGTCGAATGTCTACCTGTTACAAACTCAAGTATAGAGAAGGAAACCCGAAATGACCCGACACTCTCTCGGGTCTATGATTTGACGGTGAAGGGATGGCCAGCACATGGCGGCTCACTGTTGCCAGCATTCTCGCCAAGGAGAGAACAACTGTCAGTGTGCCGGGGGACCTTGATGTGTGGATCCCGAGTGGTTATTCCACCCAAGTTGAGAGATAGACTGCTCAATGAGCTTCATGAGGGTCATCTGGGAGGGGTAAAAATGAAGAGCCTAGCCAGGGCGTTTGTGTGGTGGCTGGGAATTGATAAAGAAATCGAGGATATGACCAAGAGACGCACAGGATGTCAGAAGGTCCAAAACGCTTCACCACAGGCCCCGCTACATCCATGGGAGTGGCCCTCATCTCCATGGCAACGGGTACACATTGATTTTGCTGGTCAATTTATTGACTCAATGTTCCTAATCGCTGTGGACGCCCATTCGAAATGGCCAGAGGTCATCAAAATGTCCTCCACCACCACGGAGAAAACTATTGCAGTCCTACGGACCATCTTCGCCAGGAATGGCTTGCCAGAACAGATTTGCTCCGACAATGGGCCACAGTTTGTGTCAGAGGATTTCCGGAGGTTTCTGAGGAATAATGGGGTGAAGCATTACACATCTGCTCCATATCATCCAGCCACAAATGGATTGGCTGAGAGGTTTGCTCAGACCTTTAAAAAGGCCATAAAGGCAATGCATAATGACGACATACCACTACAACACAAGGTGGATAATTTCTTGTTTGCTTACCGGAATGCAACACATGCAGTCACCAACCAAGCTCCAGCCATAATGTTCTTCAACCGAAGGCTAAGATGTCGCCTGGATTTGCTCAAACCAAACATAAGACGAGATGTTGAGGATAAGCAATTCCAGCACATAAATGAGAAGCCAACCAGGAGCTTCAAGATAGGGCAACCAGTTTTGGCCCGCGACTACCGAACAGAAAAATGGCAGCCAGGAACGCTATGCACACAGCAGGGACCACTAATGTACACAATGGACGTTGGAGAGAGCATCGTGAGACGCCATGCTGACCAGATTCTAGAGTCACAGGAACAAGCCAAACCCATACCACGAGCAGGTGCACCTGGTAATCAACCCGAAGTACAGATTGCATTTACCTCAGAAGCAGTGGTATTGGAAGCTGACGAACCAACCAATGACAATGAGCCAGAATCAACTCCGCCGCAAGAACAGGATACTCGAGAAAGGCGCTATCCAGTCAGGATCAGGAAGCCTCCTCAAAGACTGAACTTATAAATGATTATTTCAGTTGATGTATATAGTACAGAGAAAATTGTAATTAGTTATTATTTAGTTGTTAAATGAATGTTATGTACTGTTTATCTAAAATGGGAGGAATTGTTGTGTATGTGCCTTTAAGAGAAGAACTGATTCTATACCGCAGTACCGGCAGTGACCACCCCTGTATATAAAGCCATAGCAGGCTTCTTTATTTCAGTCTTGAATTACTCTCTGTTCAGTAAATACCTGTTTTATTGTTCTCCTGCAGTCTGAGTATTATTGATCCTCGGACACTACAGGTGTATTGCGACCCGATCTGGTTTATTGCGATCTAATCTGGTGTATTGCGATCTAATCTGGCGTAAAGCGATTTAATCTGGTGTATTGTGATCTAATCCGGTTTAATGCAATCTAATCTGGTGTATTGTGATCTAATCTGGTGTATTGCGATCTAATCTGGTTTCATGCGATCTTATCTGGTGTATTGCGATCTAATCTGGTGTAATGCGATCTAATCTGGTGTATTATGACACGATCTGGTTTATTGCGATCTAATCTGGTGTATTGTGATCTAATCTGGTGTATTGTGATCTGATCTGGTGTATTGCGATCTGATCTGGTTTAATGTGATCTAATCTGGTGTATTGCGACCCGATCTGGTTTATTGCGATCTAGTCAGCTGTATTGCGATCTGATCTGGTGTATTGCAATCTAATCTGGTGTATTGTGATCTGATCTGGTGTATTGCGATCTGATCTGGTTTAATGCGATCTAATCTGGTGTATTGTGACCCGATCTGGTTTATTGCGATCTAATCTGGTGTATTGCGATCTAATCTGGTGCATTGTGATCTGATCTGGTGCATTGCGATCTGATCTAGTTTAATGCAATCTAATCTGGTGTATTGCGACCAGATCTGGTTTATTGCGATCTAATCTGGTGTATTGCGATCTAATCTGTTGTAAAGCGATCTAATCTGGTGTATTGTGATCTAATCTGGTGTATTGTGATCTGATCTGATGTATTGCGATCTGATCTGGTGTATTGCGATCTGATCTGGTTTATTGTGATCTGATCTGGTGTATTGCGACCTGATCTGGTTTAATGTGATCTAATCTGGTGTATTATGACCCGATCTGGTTTATTGCGATCTAATCAGCTGTATTGCGATCTGATCTGGTGTATTGCAATCTAATCTGGTGTATTGCGATCTAATGTGGTTTCATGCGATCTTATCTGGTGTATTGCGATCTAATCTGGTGTAATGCGATATAATCTGGCGTATTACGACATGATCTGGTTTATTGCGATCTAATCTGGTGTATTGTGATCTAATCTGGTGTATTGTGATCTGATCTGGTGTATTGCGACCTGATCTGGTTTAATGTGATCTAATCTGGTCTATTACGACCCGATCTGGTTTATTGCGATCTAATCAGCTGTATTGCGATCTGATCTGGTGTATTGCAATCTAATCTGGTGTATTGCGATCTGATCTGGTTTAATGCAATCTAATCTGGTGTTTTGTGACCCGATCTGGTTTATTGCGATCTAATCTGGTGTATTGCGATCTAATCTGGTGCATTGTGATCTTATCTGGTGCATTGTGATCTGATCTGGTTTAATGCAATCTAATCTGGTGTATCGCGACCAGATCTGGTTTATTGCGATCTAATCTGGTGTATTGTGATCTAATCTGTTGTAAAGCGATCTAATCTGGTGTATTGCGATCTAATCTGGTTTAATGCAATCTAATCTGGTGTACTGCGATCTAATCTGGTGTACTGCAATCTAATCTGGTTTCATGCGATCTTATCTGGTGTATTGCAATCTAATCTGGTGTAATGCGATCTAATCTGTTGTAATGCGATCTAATCTGGTGTATTGCAATCTAATCTGGTGTATTGCGATCTAATCTGGTGTAATGCGATCTAATCTGGTGTTTTGTGATCTAATCTGGTGTATTGCAATCTGATCTGGTTTAATGCAATCTAATCTGGTTTCATGCGATCTAATCTGGTGTATTGTGATCTGATCTGGTGTATTGCGATCTGATCTGGTTTAATGCGATCCAATCTGGTGTATTGTGATCTAATCTGGTATATTGCAACCTGATCTGGTTTAATGTGATCTAATCTGGTGTATTGCGACCTGATCTGTTTTAATGCAATCTAATCTGGTGTATTGTGATCTAATCTGGTGTATTGTGATCTAATCTGGTGTATTGCGATCTAATCTGGTGTATTGCGATCTATTCTGGTGTAATGCAATCTAATCTGGTGTGATGCGATCTGATCTGGTGTATTGCGATCTGATCTGGTTTAATGCGATCTAATCTGGTGTATTGCGATCTAATCTGGTGTAATGCGATCTAATCTGGTGTATTGCGATCTGGTCTGGTTTAATGTGACCTAATCTAGTGTATTGCGATCTAATCTGGTGTATTGTGATCTAATCTGGTGTATTGCGATCTGATCTGGTTTAATGTGATCTAATCTGGTGTATTGTGATGTAATCTGGTGTATTGCGATCTAATCTGGTGTTTTGTGATCTAATCTGGTGTATTGCGATCTAATCTGGTGTATTGCGATCTAATGTGGTTTAATGCGATCTAATCTGGTGTATTGCGATCTAATCTGGTTTAATGCGATCTAATCTGGTGTATTGCGATCTAATCTGGTGTATTGCAATCTAATCTGGTGTATTGCGATCTAATCTGGTGTATTGCGATCTAATCTGGTGTATTGCAATCTAATCTGGTTTCATGCGATCTGATCTGGTTTCATGCAATCTAATCTGGTGTATTGCGATCTAATCTGGTGTATTGCGATCTAATCTGGTGTAATGCGATCTAATCTGGTTTAATGCGATCTAATCTGGTGTATTGCGATCTAATCTGGTGTAATGCGATCTAATCTGGTGTATTTTGATCTAATCTGGTGTATTGCGATCTAATCTGGTGTATTGCAATCTAATCTGGTGCAATGATACCTCTGATCTAATCTGGAGTTTCTGTGGGTTTAGTGTTGGCTCCCGATTTGCTGGTAACACTGAAAGCCAGTGGGAGACGCCTTGCTTTTGACTGGGGAGTTCAAAGGGGGAATGATCATGGCCTTCCTTGGCTGTTTAATGCTTTTGTCCAAAGCTGTCATAATTTATGAGGCACCATCCTGAGCCTGCCCAGCGCAATGATGCCTCTGCTCAGTGTTGTCCTGTTCCTGCCATTGCCACACTGCATTCTCTGGTGCCTAGCTTGCAACCCTGATCAGTAACATGCCTCCCCAACTGGTACTGTACTGCCCCTGCCCAGTGCCATGCTGACCCAGCCCAGTCAGAAGGTTGGGGGGTTAAAGTCCCACTCAGAGACTTGAGCCCATAAAGCTAGGCTGACACTCCCAGTGCAGTACTGAGGGAGTGCGGCACTGTCGGAGGTGCCGTCTTTCAGATGAGATGTTAAACCGAGGCCCCGTCTGCCCTCTCAGGTGGACGTAAAAGATCCCAGGGCACTATTTCGAAGAAGAGCAGGGGAGTTCTCCCCGGTGTCCTGGCCTATCCATCAATCAACATCACTAAAACAGATGATCTGGTCATGATCACATTGCTGTTTGTGGGAGCTTGCTGTGCGCAAGTTAGCTGCTGCGTTTCCCACATTACAATAGTGACTGCACCGCAAAAGTACTTTATTGGCTGTAAAGCGCTTTGGGACGTCCTGAGGTCATGAAATGCGCTGTAGAAATGTAAGTCTTTCTTTCTTTATGTACTGTCCCTTCCCACCCAGTATGTACTGACCCAGCCCAGTACTGTACTGCCCCTGCACATTCAATGCCTCCCCCAACCCAATACTTGCCTGATCCCATGCTGCCACTGCTCACTACTGCACTGTTATGGTGGTCTAAGACCATCTGGACATTGATCAAATGGAGCCTTTGTGATTTATATAGGGATTGCTTTTTGGGTCCCTGATGGGTGCTATCATTGAGGCCCTGCTCTGCTGGGAATCAGGTAGATGTGCTGCTCTCCCTGGAGAGAAGCTACTTCCTCTGGTGGGAGAGTCCAGTATAAGGGGGAATAACCTTAAAATTAGAGCCAGGCCGTTCAGGGGTGATGTCAGGAAGCACCGAGCCATATAAAGAGATATTAGGGCAGATGACCAAAAGCTCGGTCAAAGAGGTAGGTTTTAAGGAGCGTCTTAAAGGAGGAGAGAGAGGTGGAGAGGCAGAGAGGTTTAGGGAGGGAATTCCAGAGCTTAGGGCCCAGGCAGCTGAAGGCACGGCCACCAATGGTGCAGCGATGGAAATCGGGGACGCGTAAGAGGCCAGAATTGGAGGAGCGCAGAGATCTCGAAGGGTTGTGGGGCTGGAGGAGGTTACAGAGATAGGGAGGGGGTGAGGTCATGGAGGGATTTGAAAACAAGGATGAGAATCTTTTAAATGAGGCATTGGTGGACCAGGTGCCAATGTAGGCTGGCGAGCACGGGGGGTGATGGGTGAAATCAAGGTGTATTTTCTTTTGTGTGATTGAGATGGCTCACTACCTCCATGAGCTGGGTCCTGAAATAGCTCCTGGGTCCAACAGCTCCAAAGCTATAGGCTGCCTGATGTTGCCCACTTTCTGCCACATCTACCGGCATTGGATCCCTCCCCTATCTCAGCCTTCTGATTGTCCCCCTCGCCATCCCATCGCTTTGACTATCCCTCTGGTGTCATGCCCCTCAAGCTCTCTGCTGCTTCCTACTTGGTGTCTGTGGTTTGCCTTGTAACATAAAATGCACCTTATGAATCATAGAAATTTACGGCACAGAAGGAGGCTAGTCGGCCCATCGTGTCCGTGCCGGCCGACAAAGAGCTCTCCAGTCTAATCCCACTTTCTAGCTCTTGGTCCGTAGCCCTGTCGGTTACAGCACTTCAAGTGCATATCCAAGTACTTTTTAAATGTGATGAGGGTTTCTGCCTCTACCACCCTTTCAGGCAGTGAGTTCCAGACCCCCACCATCCTCTGGGTGAAAAAAGTTCTCCTCAACTCCCCTCTAATCCTTCTACCAATTACTTTAAATCGATGCCCCCTGGTTATTGATCTCTCTGCTAAGGGAAATAGGTCCTTCCTATCCACTCTATCCAGGCCCCTCATAATTTTATACACCTCAATTAAATCTCCCCTCAGCCTCCTCTGTTCCAAAGAAATCTACCCCAGCCTATCCAATCTTTCCTCATAGCTAAAATTCTCCAGTCCTGGCAACATCCTCATAAATCTCCTCTGTACCCTCTCTATTGCAATCACATCTTTCCTGTAATGTGGTGACCAGAACTGCACGCAGTATTCTAGCTGTGGCCTAACTAGTGTTTTATACAGTTCCAGCATAACCTCCCTGCTCTTATATTCTATGCCTCAGTTAATAAAGGAAAGTATCCCGTATGTCTTCTTAAACACCTTGTTGACCTGTCCTTCTACCTTCAGGGATCTGTGGACATGCACTCCAAGATCTCTCTGTTCCTCTACATTTCACAGTATCCTACCATTTATTGTGTAGTCCTTTGCCTCGTTAGCCCTCCCCAAATGCATTACCTAGGCAAGGCACTGTCGCGGCACGAGAGAACGCAAACCAGTCTTGAATAAGAAAATGCAAATTAGTTCCATCCCACCATTTCCTGGACTCCTTCCCACTTATTTCATCTCCAGAGGGAAAGGTCTACATCATTTCCTACAGCTGTCATAGCTAATCAAGCAAGAATTTAGAACCGCTATCCATCCCTGGATCTCCACCAATTGACTCATTCGCCAACCAATGTTCCTCAGTGCCAGTAGCTCAGCAGCCACCGTCTCCCATTGAGTGTTCGATTACATCTGTCTATAATTACCTCTACAGCCTTCAGTCCCATTGCTAACCAGATAGCTATTCAGTTAGTTTTTTGATCCATCTCTGCTCATCGAACCGATCTTTCAATCCACAACTGGCCACCGAGAGAGATTCAGAGGGCAGCACTCTCGCCTCTGAGTCAAGAAGGTCGTGGGTTCGAGTCCCGCTCCAGAGGCTGGAGCACAAAAATCTCGGCTGACACTCGCAGTGCAGTGCTGAGGGAGTGCCGCACTGTCGGAGGTACCGTCTCTCGGATGAGATGTTAAACCGTCTGCCCTCTCAGGTGGACGTAAAAGATTCCACAACACTATTTCAAAGAAGAGCAGGGGAGTTAGCCCCCGCTGTCCTGGCCAATATTTATCCCTTAAGCAACACCTAAAAAAACTGGTCATTTATTTCATTGCTGTTTGTGGGAGCTTGCTGTGCACAAGTTGGCTGCCGCGTTTCCTACATTACAGCAGTGACTACACTTCAAAAGTATTTCATTGGCTGCAAAGTGTTCTTGGACATCCTGAGGTCGTGAAAGGCGCTATAGAAATGTGAGCCTTTCTTTCAGACTCAGGCAGGTCTGGGAGAAAGAAATTGTATTTCCAACGTTTCCAATGGCTACTGTTCTTTGCAACTCTGCACCATCTTCTCATAATCGGAGTTCACTGGCCAACACCTATTGACCAACCTCACCATATGTAAACCTCTTTAGCTTTCTGTCTGCATTGTTCTATCTACAACACAAGGGGGAAAAATTCAGTTGCTTTTTGCCTCCTGTTAGCGGCCCAAGGGGGCGCAAAGCAACTAGCGGCGCCACTGATGCCTCTCGTGAAATTCAGCGGCAGGTTAGCGGCGGCGGTAGCCGGTAGCGCCCCTGCGCCTCCACGATTATGCCATCGCCTTGTGCAGCGCCCCGTTTGCGCCCCGGCCGCAAACTTGGCTCGCGCCCCCTGACCTACCACCGGACGCTATGTCCGACAGGGTCAGGGTGCCATGTTTGCGGCCGGGGCGGCGATAATTAAAGGGCAGGTGCCGGGCGGCCATTTTTTTGGGCCGCCTGCCAACACTTGCCCCCTCTGGCCTCCTCCCGCAGGTGGTCCAGCAGGGTCCCGGTGCACGCTGCGCTAGGCTCCTCCCCTTTAATCACGGGAGGGAGGCCTGCAGTACCGCGGCAGTACACACCGACGCGCGTGGCGGTGTTGCACGTCGTGCCGTGATATTCAATGGGAGCGTCCCAAGAGGGAGGGGGAGCGCTTCCAGTAGCACCACACCTCCTGCTTGGGGCACTAGCATCGAATTTCGGGCACGGGGGCGCTAACTTTTTTGGGGCGCTAAAAGTAGCTCCCCGGCAAAGTTAGCGCCCCAATGGGGGCATGAGCTAATTTCACCCCCCGGTGTTAATGTTCACTGACAGAAAAGGTTCCAACAGAGTGGAGCTTGCCCCAAATATCAGAACATGATATTGATCTCAAAAAAACTGACACTTGTGTTTCCTGAGCGACCGAATCAGAAATAAACAACGTGAATCATTTGGCCATGGAACAGTTAGCTCCTTAAGTATAATTTCACGAGTCACGTTATGATTTGTTTTGGAGGCAATCCACTAGGAGTGCCATATTTCATCGAGAATCAGATCGCATGAACACTTTTTGGGGAACGGATTCATAATTTTTGGGGCCAATTGGAAATCAGAATGGAGCGATTGGCTCCGGTGCATGTCTATGTGGCGTTAAGCCTGTAACTGAGGGTAACTGACGTAAGGAAACTACTAGGCACTTGGTCTAAGCGTTAAACAAAGCTTTAATCAACTGTTTTACAACATGGAGGTCTAGTTGTGTCCTTCACTAGTTCCTGTTAAGAATGCCCTGCGCAAGCTGGGCCCGTGCCCGAGTATTTATATTCTCCCTGGACAGCGCCACCCGCAGGCCGCTCAGTATTATTTCATAAGTCTTTCTTTCATGAATGACTGATTCATGTCAGTGATGATGGAGTATTTGTCCCACCCAACACTGTCCCTTTAATAAGGAACCGCTCAAAGTAATTCTGATCAATGTATCGGCCTTGCGTTCTCCGGCTTGTTCCTCTGTGTTTAGTGAATATATTTTGTCTGAGCATCAAAGTGCAACTGAAACCCATCGGGAACTGGAATTGACTTCACGGCTCAGTTGAAGTGTGAAAGTAGATACTCCTGGAAAAAAAACTCAGGAAGCGCATAACCTGGCACGAATATCAGACATTTCATCAAGTTTCTTTTTCATCCTGAATTTTCTTTCCTTCTTTTCTGCTCCACCGGAACATAGGAAGAGGAGGAGGCCATTCAGCCCCTCGAGCCTGTTCCGCCCATTCAATAAGATGGTGGCTGGTCTGTGTTTTAACTCCATCTACCCGCCTTGGTTCCGTAACCCTTAATAGCCCTTGTTCCTTTCTTGAAGTTGGGTGGCTCTGGATGACTGAGGGGAAATGCCAACCACTCTTAATCGTTATCCAGTGAGCTGTGCGCTTGCATGTTGCCTCTCCGCCTCTCTCTCGTCCTTTAAGAGGCTCCTTAAAACTTAGCTCTTTGATCAAGCCTTTGGTCACCTTTCCTAATATCTCCTTATGTGGCTCGGTGACATAAGAAAACTACTAGGCACTTGGTCTGAGTGTTAAACAAGGCTTTAATCAACTGTTTTTCAACATGGAGATCTAGTTGTGTCCTTCACTAGTTCCTGTTAAAGAATGTCCTGAGCAAGCTGGGCTCATGCCTGAGTATTTATACTCTCCCTGGACAGCGCCACCAGCAGGCCGCCCAGTATTATTTCATAAGTCATTTCCACATGAATGACTGGTACATGTCACTCGGTGTACAATTTTGTTTGATAATCGCTCCTGTAAAGCGCCTTGGGGTGTTTTACTACGTTAAAGGCGCTGTGGCCTAGAAATTCACCAAAGCCCCGTTTGGGGCGCCAGCCTCACCAGGACGCTAAAAGTAGTGCCCCGGAAGCAGTTGCGACCGCCCGCCAGAAATTCAGTTGGCGCGCCCCAGAGGGAAGCGTGGCGCTACTGGAGGCGCCCCGCATCCCTCTTGGGGTGCTGCAACTGAATATCACTGCGCAACGTGCCGCAGCGCCACACGCTGCGGTACTGTAGGCCTTCCTCCCCTTCTTAAAGGGGAGGGGCCTTGTGCAGCGCGATCGAGGATCGCGAGTGCCGGCAAAAGAGCCCGGCACCGAGGAGAAGTGCCGGGCTCTTGGAACGCAGTCGGCACTCCGCGGGGGGGGGGGGGGGGGGCTCAGGAGGCCGGGGACAGCAGCGCAGAGGTGTGCTGGCAGGCGACCAGCAACAAAAATGGCCGCCCCGCACCTCTCCTTTAATTAGCGCCTCTACTGCTGCAGGTAGGCCCCCCTGAACCGGTCGCATATAGCGTCCGGCGTTAAAGCAGGGGGCGCATCTAAATATCATGATCGGGGCGTTAGCGGGGCGCTGCGCACTCCGATGACGTCATCGGTAGCAGCGCAGCGCTAACGGCTAGCGCCGCCATTAGCGTCCCGCTGAATGTAACGGGAGGCGTGGCCAGTGGCTTCCGACCCACTTAACGCCCTCTTAAGGCGCTAACGGGTGGCGCAGCCCACTGAATTTCTAGGCCTGTATAAATGCAAGTTGTTGTTGTTGTTGCTGAGGGGGGTGGACATCTGGTCAGAATAGGATGGGCCTCAGCTGTGAAGCCTTCCACGGTTCAATATCCTGTCAACACTCCCTGCTTAGGCTCACAGTTAAAGGATGCGTCCATAGTGTGGTTACGGAGGACGCCTGCGGAATCAAACTGCAGCAAGAGTCAGGCCTTCAGGGGGAAGGGAATTAAACTTGGGGGAATAGCCAATAACAGAGTGGAAAAGAGGATGGTCCAAGTGTTTCTTGTTATATGGAGGCAGTATCTTAAAACCCGTGAGTGAGGCGCCATGGAATGTCAATGGATGAACATGGCAGAAGGCAATTGAGCAGCTTCCACTTGAATATGCATGTCTGTGTCTGTGTGGGCGTGTCTGTGTGGGTGTGTCTGTGTCTGTGTGGGTGTGTCAGTGTCTGTGTGTCTGTCTGTGTGGGTGTGTGTGTGTCTGTGTCTGTGTGTCTGTATCTGTGACTGTGTGGGTGAGTCTGTGTTTGTGTCTGCATGTGTGTCTGTGTGTCTGTGTGTGTGGCTGTGTCTGTGTATGTGTGTCTGTGTATGTGTGTGTGTCTGTCTGTCTGTGTGTGTGTGTCTGTCTGTATGTCTGTGTCTGTCTGTGTGTCTGTGTCTGTGTATGTGTGTCTGTGTATGTGTATGTGTGTGTGTGTGTGTGTCTGTGCCTGTGTCTGTGTCTGTGTGGGTGAGTCTGTCTGTGTGTCTGTCTGTGTGTCTGTGTGTGTGGCTGTGTGGCGGTTTGCTAAGCGAGGATTACGTGGTTCTTTACTACCTCATTACTCGATCAGAGGCAGCACACAGAGAGTGGCGCAGAGTTGAAATGCCCACCTCCTGCTGTTGCTACCACGATGAAGAAGTTTTCGATTGTATATTTGGACCTGGGAAGCATTCATTTACTTCCTTACATTCCAAGTCATATGACGAGCTCCCCTTCCCTCCAAAACATTTCTAAAGGAACACGGTTGCACGCCCAGCTCAAAGGGCAGAATGCTCTGCAACAACTTGGTACTGACTGCACGAGGGAGAGAAGTGGTGTCTTTAGGACTATTACATGACTTGACGACTCAATGTGAAGGAAGCGATTGAAGATTAGGTCCTAGATTGGCTTTGTCGACGCCATGCTAGGCCTCGTAGAGAAAAGGAATTGCAAATTAAGAACACTGAGCAATATTAGCAGATGAACATTTTATACGAGATTCCAGCGTCCACCATTTTAACAACAACGACAATTTGCATTTATATAGCGCCTTTGATGTAGTATAACATCCCAAGGCACTTCACAGGAGCGTTATCAAACAAAAATTCAAGTCACATAAAGAGATATTGGGATAGGTGACCAAAAACTTGGTCAAAGAGGTAGGTTTTAAGAAGCGTCTTAAAGGAGGAGAGAGAGGTGGCGAGGTTTAGGGAGGGAATTCCAGAGCTTAGGGCCCAGGTGGCTGAAGGCACGGCTGCCAATGGTGGAGCAATGGAAATCGGGGGATGCTCAAGTGGCCAGAATTGGAGGAGTGTAGAGGTCTCGGGCTGGGGGGGGGGGTGGTTGTGGGGTTGGAGGAGATTACAGAGATAGGGAGGGACGAGGCCATGAAGGGATTTGAAAACAAGGATCAGAATTTTAAAATCGAGGTGTTGCCGGACCAGGAGCCAGTGTAGGTCAGTGAGCACCGGGGGTGATGGGTGAACGGGACTGGGTGTGAGTTAGGACACGGGGCAGTGAGCACAGGGGGTGATGGGCGAACGGGACTGGGTGTGAGTTAGGACACGGGGCAGTGAGCACAGGGGGTGATGGGTGAACGGGACTGGGTGTGAGTTAGGACACGGGGCAGTGAGCACAGGGGGTGATGGGCGAACGGGACTGGGTGCGAGTTAGGACACGGGGCAGTGAGCACAGGGGGTGATGGGTGAACGGGACTGGGTGTGAGTTAGGACACGGGGCAGTGAGCACAGGGGGTGATGGGTGAACGGGACTGGGTGTGAGTTAGGACACGGGGCAGTGAGCACAGGGGGTGATGGGCGAACGGGACTGGGTGTGAGTTAGGACACGGGGCAGTGAGCACAGGGGGTGATGGGTGAACGGGACTGGGTGTGAGTTAGGACACGGGGCAGTGAGCACAGGGGGTGATGGGTGAATGGGACTGGGTGTGAGTTAGGACACGGGGCAGTGAGCACAGGGGGTGATGGGTGAACGGGACTGGGTGTGAGTTAGGACACGGGGCAGTGAGCACAGGGGGTGATGGGTGGACGGGACTGGGTGCGAGTTAGGACACGGGGCAGTGAGCACAGGGGGTGATGGGTGAACGGGACTTGGTGCGAGTTAGGACACGGGGCAGTGAGCACAGGGGGTGATGGGTGAACGGGACTTGGTGCGAGTTAGGACACGGGGCAGTGAGCACAGGGGGTGATGGGTGAACGGGACTTGGTGCGAGTGAGTACACGGGGCAGGTTAACATGTTATCACCTCTAAAGCAGGCGAAAGAATTTTACACAAACGCAATAATAGGCACCAATACCGCATGGTGTAATTTCAAGGCCTGGTAGTTTTATTCCTACATTCCAAGAATTTGTCATGAGATCTACACAAATCCCACACAATGTTCTAATATATTTAATGCTAGTTAGTAGCACAAGCTGAGCTTCCAGAGACTGGGAGAGGAACTGTCAAGAAGTTAGTAGCCTCTCGGTTTAAGGAATGTGTGTTGAGGCGGACGCAATCAAAAAACCCTCTCGCTCAAAATGTCAGGGCAACTTAATAAATTTGGCTAAACCTTGGCAGCCATTCCGAGTCTTTATTGGAAACTGATTTACTGGAGGTCATTCCAGCCTGACTTGACACAATGGAATGTCAAACAGAGCCTTGCGTTTGTTCCACTGAAACTCGGCAACTTCCCCATAACACACTCCTTCAACACATTTAACAAAACATATAATCACAAATCAGGTCGCTGGATTAATAACCCAAACTGAATGAGATGGCTAGCGAAGGGTCCAGGAATCCTCGCTGAAACTACAAATGAAACCACAGTAATTTTATGAAATTCCAAACCTAATGGAAAAAGGAGTGACCTGCTGACCTGGTGACCTGCTGACCTGGCTGAGGATTTCATGGTGATGAAGGGAATTGAGGAGAACCAATCCAGGCAAATTGTTCGCTGTGATCGAGGGTTCAAATCCCAGAAAAGGAAAAAAGACATTATTGCATTTCTATAGCGCCTTTCACGACCTCAGGATGTCCCAAAGCACTTTACAGCCAATGAAGTACTTTTTTTGAAGTGTAGTCGCTGTTGTAATGTAGGAAATGCGGCAGCCAATTTGCGCACAGCAAGCTCCCACAAACAGCAATGTGATAATGACCAGATAATCTGCTTTAGTGATGTTGGTTGAGGGATAAATATTGGCCCCAGGACACTGAGGAGAACTTCTTCAAAATAGTTGACGTAATAAAGACTCACTACGCACTTGGTTGTACATAAAGCAAGGCTTTAATCGACTTGTAACAAAGCATGGAGGTCTAGTTAGTAGTCACTAGCTTCCTGTTTCCAGACTGTCTCTGGCCAAGGTGGGCCCACGCCCGAGTATTTATACTCCTCGGGCGGCGCCCTCAGCTGGCCGTTCAGTAGTACTTCTTGTAGAAGTTGCGATTTATGACAATAGTGCCACGGGATAATTTATGCTCAGTTGAGAAAACAGAAGAGCCCTTGGTTTAATATCTCATCTGAAAGACGGCACCCTCCGACAGTGCAGCACTCCCTCAGTACTAGCACTGGAGTGTCAGCCTAGATTTTTGTGCTCAAGTCCTATGCAGAGTGATGTGGACCCACAACCTGCTGACTCAGAAGGACAAGGGTGCTACCCGCTGAGCCATGACTGACACCCAAGACACACAGGTTAAAAATGAGAGAGTTAAGAGCAAGAAGGGAAGTTGAGGGTGAAGAGATCGCAAAGTCTCTGAAGAATGGACTCAGTTGAGAATATTTTTGTGGACTTTATGGGCTGAGGGTGTTTTCCCTGTGGTGGGATCGCCCTGTGCAAATGCGTGGGGGACTGGTTTGTTAAAACTCCAGAGAACGCATGGCAGTTGGCTGTGACAAAAGAACTGTCCGTCATCCAGAATGTATGGGTTCGCCCGACAGTCCTGGAAAAAGGAAGGGGGCCATTGAACTTGAACTTATTAGAAAGCCACTCTTGTAGTGTATGTAACCGTTCTACCTTTAAGAGAACTATTTTAGGCGTTGCACTACTTTATCTTGGCTGCTGTATACTGTAATACCGGGAGTGACCACACCGGTATATAAGTTCTGTGCAAGGATTTATTGGGCAGATTCGCCCTGACCTTCGAATAGTAAAGTCCTGTTAAAGTTACTCTTGTAGTCTGTGTATTAATTCACCATATAACCCACAGACTTTACAGTGGCGACGGGTTTGATCTTACCCTACGGCAGCGACACACCCGAAGCAGTTAACGAGCGTCGAGAAGAGGCACCCGCCCTCGTCGTTCTGCTGAGAGAAGACTCGAGTCTGCAGAGCAAGGAAGAAGGAAGGATTCAGACACGAAGCCTTCCATCAGCAACAGGCTGTTATTGTCCCTTCTGCCACGGCAGTGAGTGAGCCGATCAGCCAAGAGAAGCAAGTCGGCCACGTTGACTGTGAGTAGGGGGAAAATAAAAAGAAACGGAGGATAAGGGCGGTGAACTCGACCACAGTCGGGGGAAAGGAGCCGGACAGAAGTCGGGCCCAGAGGCGCTGAGACTGGGGCAGCGTAGGGCACGGAAGCCGCGGTACAAGCGGGAACGCAGCCAGTGTGAGAGACCGGGCTACAAGCGGGAACGCAGCCGGTGTGAGAGACCGGGCTACAAGCGGGCTGGGAGACGCAACAGCGTCGTGAGACAGCTAGACCGCGACCGGCGAAAAAGGCCGGGCAGCTACCGAGGCCACGAGGCGCTGCGACCGGGATTGTAAGGCGCGGGAAGATATAAAAATAAATAAAACCGCGGAGAACTCAGCCGCAGCCGGGGGAGGAAAGGACCGGACTGCGAGAGGGCAGGGAGGCGCGATTGGAAGCCGCTGAGGGAGAGACAGAGCCCGAGTGAAGGGGGAGCGGGGCCGAGCGAGGGAGACCGAGCGAGATTCCGCCCAGCGGCTGGAACTGTTCGCCGCCAACGGGTTGTCCCCAGCGCCGGTTGCCGGCCGAGAAAAGGGAACAAGGAACACACTGAAGCCGGCGCGCAGGCTGCGAACTCCGAAAGCCAGCGGTCATCGCCCGAAGGGAAGCTTACCCCTTCCGCCAGGGGAAGAAACGCGGGAAGCCGCCAGTAGGCGGGGGAGAAGACAGAAGCGGGAAACCGCCATTTTGAAAGTGGGCGGGGAAGAAGACAAGCGCGGGAAACCGCCATTTTTGGAGAAAAAAAAAGTAACGAACAAATTCGTTGTGGTTTCTCAAAAAGATAGTGAAGATGCCTAAGCATGGTAACATCAACAACTTCGATTCCGAGGTGGAAGATTGGGCCACGTACGTAGAACGCATCGAGGTATATTGTGAGGCCAATGAAATAGCAGATGATGATAAAGCTCTCACCTTATTAAATGCAATGGGGGCGAAGACATACGGGCTATTGAAGCATCTTCTATCACCAGCTAAACCGGCGGATCAGACTTTCGCTGATATTGTTGCTGTCCTGAAGGATCATTTGAACCCCACACCGCTGATGTTGGCGGAACGATTCAAATTTTATGCGAGAACGCAACGGAAAGAGGAAAGCAACGTGGAATACTTGGTCGAACTGCGTAGACTAGCGAAATACTGCCAGTTTGGGGAAAATCTGACAGAGGCATTGAGAGAAAAGTTCGTGTGCGGGTTGTCGAAGGAACACAAAAGCGACTGCTCGAAGAGAACAATCTTACACTTGACAAGGCTGTCCTTATTGCAGCATCACATGAAGCAACCGCGAGAGGCACTGCGGAAACGCAGCTGAAGGCAGCGGTACTCAGCGTGGATCAAATGACTTCGGGTACAACAAAATGTTATCGTTGTGGGAAGACAACACACGACCAGAACCAATGCTGGTTTAAAAACCAGGAATGTAGAAAATGTGGCAAGCTTGGTCACATAGCTAAAGTATGCCGGTCAGGAAAGAAGACCAACAACAGAAAAAAGTCACCGCAGGAAAAGTACAGCAAGGTACACAAGGTGGCTGAGAAGAGTTCAGATGAACAGAATTCGGATTCAGACCCGAACGGCCAGGAACTGGGTAGTCTGAGAATTTACAATGTGAGTAAGGAAGCTGACCTACAAACTATCTGGGTCACACTAAAAGTAGCCGGAGTCCAAGTGAAAATGGAATTGGACACAGGATCAGCCCTATCAGTCATAAATCGAAGGGATTACAACCGGCTATTCTCACATATACCCTTGAGAGATACCAAGATCGTATTGCAGACATACACGGGGCATAAAGTATACCCCATGGAAAGATACAAGTCAAGGTGAGAGACAGGGGCAAAGAACACCAAGGAATGGACTTATATGTACTACCTGAGGGAGGCCCACCACTTCTGGGACGGGAGTGGATCAGGGAAATAAACATGGAATGGCACTACCTAAAAGCAATAACGAGTGAGAACTCGGTGAAGACAATCAGCTCAGACTCTGAAACGGATGACGACAAGACCAGCCCAGGTGCGAAAGACAAGTCTAAAATGGACTTGCTGACTAAGGTTGGAAAAACGAAGGAGTGCATAAATACTAATGCTTCAAAGGAGAACAAAGTTTCAGAACAGAATTCCACTGAACAACAACAACATAGTTTGGCAGAGAATTCTGAGTCTGTCCAGTTTACAGACATGCACAAGTCTGAGGAACACCGGGCTCGAACTCAACTCCATTTCAAATTACAACAGCAATTAGAACAATTGAGTTGCCGTCTCGAGCAAGAGATAAAAGCAATGAAAACGTTCTTTGACACAGAGTGGGAGAATCTGGAAAGACAACAGAAACAGCTGAGGGAGAAAAGGGAGCAGGAGCACACAAACCGTCTGCGCAAGGAGGCCAAACGAATCAAAGCTGATTCGGTTTCTGAAGGTGTGTGCTCTAATCTGGTGGAGCAAGATGTTCAGCAACTGAAGGCGCTTGTTAGCAGATTGCAGGCAGAAAAGGCTGAGTTGGTCGCCATGAATTCCGAGCTCCTACTGAAGTTGGGTGTAGCATCACCAGACGATTCATTTGTGGAAATTCGAATGGTGGAGGCTGCGGATGATGGCGAAGTAGAAACAGCAAAGGAGCCCCAGGGCAAGGTTATAAACAGCCCTGCAGCTACTGGGAAACAGATGAGGTCAGAAGAGTCAACGGTCAGCCAACTCCTTTATATGCTGAGGGACAAGACTCTGAAATGGGAACAATTTGGACATGAGTCTAAATCTTCAAAGGAGAGGGGTTTGGAGCTCCCAAAAGTTATTGGAATAGCTGAGGTTGCAACACAGACTGAGAAGATGGCAGCAGAGCAAACCTTGGATGCCAAAAGTACGCTGATTCACGTCAATGTTGAACAACAGAATGCTGAAACAGCTGCTCCAGTAGAGGGATTGAATAATACAATCAATCAATCTCCCAATGGAGTTGAAGTATTGAAATCACGAATGAGGTCATTAGTAAAAGACTTGCAGGAAGCCCAGAAAAAGCTGGATGAAACGGAACGCATGAAGAAGTCTCTTCAGGAAAGATGTCTGGATTTGGAACAAAAGCTGGCTAACGTCCAGCTGGGTATGGAGGAAATAGAAGACCCTCTCGCTGGCCTAGCTCAGGACGACACCGAATATTACCATGACCTGTTGGATGACACCGAATATTACGATGACCTGCTCTGCCCAGCTTGTGATGAAAACTCCCAAAGTGCAGAAACCATGAAGAATCACCTAAAGTCTAAGGAACATCGGGAGATGGTGGCGCTACTACGGAAAAAGGAGGACGAGAAGGAGGAACGGTGCATGCAGCTGGCAGCTGACAGTGGAGCCCAGAGAGTCTCCAAGAAGCAGAAAAGGAAAAGACGAAGCAGAAGATGATGACCATCTGAACCATTATCACCTCTACCAGGTCACGCACGTGGTCTCTCCGTACGGAGCCAAATCAGTTTGGAAGTAGAAAAACTTCCCAAGGTACTCAAGCTTTTAGAAGTCAACAATGCTGGTTCAGAAGTGATGGAAGTTCAAGCTGTTAAGTCCAGTGAAGGACTATTGGATGAGTCACTCCAGCAACGTGACCCGACTACACCGAGACTGAATCTGTGAACTGTTTCCGCAGAGACTACATTTGTGAACTGTTTTTACATGAAGTTGGATATATGTTATGTTTAATGGGGAATAAGTATGTTGTAAGCTAAAAAGGGAGGATTGTAGTGTATGTAACCGTTCTACCTTTAAGAGAACTATTGTATGTAACCGTCCACCTTTAAGAGAACTATTTTAGGTGTTGCACTACTTTATCTTGGCTGCTGTATACTGTAATACCGGGAGTGACCACACCGGTATATAAGTGCTGTGTAAGGATTTATTGGGCAGATTCGCCCTGACCTTCGAATAGTAAAGTCCTGTTAAAGTTACTCTTGTAGTCTGTGTATTAATTCACCATATAACCCACAGACTTTACAACTCTAATATGCAAAAGCACTTCTCACCTCCATCTCAGAAGAGAAGCAGAACAATGAACCCACTAGCCTCAGCCAGCTGAAAAGGAGCCAGTTTTTTTTCCCAACACAAAGACCGAAAGATATGTTCCAGACTTAGGGCCATTAATCCAATACTCATGGGTCCGAGGACGACCCATCACTGATTAAGCACTGGAGTGCTTAGAAACAAAAGGATTTTAAAGATTGGCAGGAAAGATAGGGGTAGCCAGACTCCTATAAAAGATCGAGGGGTAAAAATTCGGTATCACCCCATTTGGGGCGCCATTATTGGCGGTGCGCAAAGTTTAGCGCCTGGCGCTAATTATCGCCTCCGACAGCAAACTTGGCTTTTATCGCTCCTGGAGGTGATTGGAGCACTAAATCAGGTACTTCACACCTCTCTTAAGGCACTAAGGCCAAGGAGCGAGGCGCTACCTCAGAGGGCGGGCGCAGCACAGGTGCTGTCAGTTAACGATGGAATACAGACACACTGGCGCCGGTCAGTTCTTAAAGGGGAGGGTTGATCTTGCCCTGCAGCCACACCCTGCTCATTGGAGCCTTGAATCTCGGCCTGGGAAGACCTGTGGCTAAATATAGCAGCCAAGGACTATGGAGAGGGCCAGGGAGCAAGCACAGCGCTTCAGCGAGTGGGCCCTGGAGGCTCTGGTTGGCGTGGTGGAGCGCAGAAGATCTATTCTGTACCCAGAGAGTGGCAGGAGGCCTTTGCCATGCGAGTACAGAAGAGTGTGGAGGGAGGTGGCTCAGAGAGTCTCCTCAAGCAGCATGGTGCCCAGGACCCATCTCCAATGTAGGAAAAAGTTCAACAACCTCATTCGGGTCGTCAGGGTGAGTGCCTTTTTTTCAAAACCTCTCCATCCCTCCATCTCAACCTCACTTAATGGCCAGAAGGTCTTAAAAGCCCCAATGCCCAACACTCATCCAACACCTATGGCCCTTTCATCAAACACACACGCACATTCCACACTTTGCATACAGTAAGGGCTATTCAGCTATGGCAGGCATTTCAGGCAAGACCATGGCTGCATACAGTAAGGGCTATTCAACTATGGGAGGCATTTCAGGCAAGACCATGCCTGCATACAGTAAGGGCTGTTCAGGCCTCTGTATTTACTCAGACGCTGTCCTTTTTCTTGCAGGCCAAGCTGTCTCATAATAGGAGACAGCAGCAACGGACCGGTGGAGGGCGGCCTCAGCTGCAACCCCTCAGCAATCTTGAAGTGCACGTCCAGAGGATTGTGGCAAGCCGGGTGATTGGTCCCGTCGCCACTGGAGACGCCGACCCCGTTCTGGACAGCAATGGTAAGGTCATCACCTTTTTGTCCTCTCTCCTTCCACTTGTTCCTCACAACACCAGCCTTTGACACTATCAATCCAAATTACTAAATCGCTGCACTCATGCCTCCCTTGCTGCCACCCTGTCCTCACGCTAAAGCCACTCTTGTACCTCCCTGCTTTCAGATGGTGATTCACCAGTTGAGGAGACGGGCCCTGAAGCTGCCAGTGGGAGTGAAGCTGAAGGCGAGGAGGAAGAGGAAGCCAGAGCATCAGCGCCACCCTCTCCCGAGGAAGCCCATGCCCTCACTGGGAACACGCCTTCCCTGGAGGGGAGCAGGGGGGAAGGGTCTGATGAGGGTGAAGCTCCAAAACTCAGCGGGCTGCAGCAACGCGATGGGGGTAGGAAAGCTCGGGGGCCTTCTCCCCAGAGGGAGAGTATGGCTTCGAGTCCTGCTGCACTGGACGCAGAGGAGGAGCGGGTCTTCGCTGAAATGAGCGCCTAGGCGGAGCACAGGCACACTGAGCTCATGGCTGCAATGGCAAGGGTGCCCGAATCCATTGAATCACTGGCAAGGAGTGTGGAGCACTTCGCTGTAGCACAGGCGGCTGCCACGCAAATACTTAGTGCTGCAATGCAGTCACTGGCTGGTCTCATGCAGACGCAGATTGAGGCCACACGAGCACTGACTGCTGCCACCCTCGCTGGATCGGGCACATTTCCCCGGGGCTCTCACCGCGCCGCAGCAGGCCAGCAATCTGTGCTCCAGCAGATTGCTCCGCATGCTGAAGTGCTGCCCCATGGGAGTGCCAGTGTGTCGGTCGAGCAGGGAGTTGCTGTCCTCTCTCAAGATGACAGCATTCCTGCTGCCACCACTGGCACTTCTCCACGGCAGTTGCCACCGCCTGTAGGACAGACTGCTGCCGCCCATGCAGAGTTGGTGCAGTCAGCAGCTGAGCCCTCCAGGCCCAGAGCTGGTCCAGGCCGTCCCTCAAGGGCATCTGCAGTCTCAGGTTGTGACAATCAGCAGCCTTCCACCAGCCATGCTGCAGCCACTGGGGTCCCATTACAGAGGAGCTACAGGGTGGGAAGGGGCAATTTCACAAGGGAAGGAGATCACCCTCGAAGGGCAAAAAGTAGGAGGTGTGACAAAATGTTTTTCATTGTTTTATTAAAGGCCGAGGTTCATGGTCAAATTTTTGTAACTGTTTTGGACATTATCTCCAGGTTGTGAGAGCCAGTTATGTTAATGACTGTTTTTTTTGTGTTTCTTTCTATTAGTTTGTCATGCGGAAATGAGACACACAGAGTTTGTCAAATAAAGAAGTTTCTGTATTCAAAATGTACATGTTTGGTCTTTGCAATCATTGTTGCCTTGACCGGCTTAGGGGTTGCGGGATGGTTTCATTCAGGTTGTTTGAATGGCAGAAGCCATTTCCTCAGAAGGGGCCTAGAAGCGACTTGCTATGAGCCTTTGACGGACGGCCCTTCCACTTTGTACATTGTGTGCCTCCCTCCCGCCTTGGTGCTGCTGATGATCACCCTCCTCATCTTCCTCCTCCTCTTCCTCCTCCTCCTCTGCTGGTGCTCCAATGCCTGGTGGCATTGGCTGGGTCCTGAGGATTGCAAGCAGCATGCAGCACACAACAACGAAGTGGGAGACTCGCTCAGGCGAGTACTGAAGGGGTCCTCCAGAATGGTCCAGACAGCGGAACCGTTGCTTGAGCACGCTGATTGTGTGCTCAACGATGTTCCTGGTAGCTTGATGGCTCTCGTTGTATCGCAGCTCAGCAGGGGTGTTGGGCATATGGAGCGGTGTCATCAGCCAGGTGCACAGAGGATATCCCTTGTCCCCGAGAAGCCAACCTCCTGGGTGATCCGGTGCCTGGAAAAGGTCTGCCACAGAAGTCTGGCGCAGGATGAAGGCATTGTGGCTGCTGCCTGGAAAGTGGGCATTGACAGCGAGTATCAGCTGTCCGTGGTCACAGACCAACTGAATGTTTAAGGAATGGAAGCCCTTTCGGTTGTGGAAATCCTCGGCATTCTCTTGCGGCGCACGCAAAGCCACATGCATGCAGTCAATGGCGCCCTGCACCATGAGGAAGCCTGCTATCATCGCAAAGTCCGTTGCGCGTTCTTGCTGCTTGTCCAGGGTCATGGGAAAAGAGATGTACTCTCGTCTCCTTTTAAAGAGGGCATTTGTGACCTGACGGATGCAGCAATGCACTGCGAACTGGGCGATATTGGCGATGTCCCCAGTAGCTGATTGAAATGAGCCGGTGGCATAAAAGTTGAGAGCCACTGTTATCTTCACTGCCATCGACAGAGGCGTCCTGCTCCTCAGTAGAGGCTGCAGATCTGGTTGCAGCAGGTGGCAGAGCTCAGTGACCACCTCCTTGCTGAAGCACAGCCTTCGCAAACACTGCTCCTCAGACATATTAATGTAGGTGAACTGTTGGCGAAATACCCTGGGAGGGTAAGGTCTCCTGTACAGAGGCCTGTTGGTCCTCCTCCGTCTGACCATGATTGCCACACTCTGTCTGCGTCTCTGTGCCCTCCGAATGTGATGGAGAAGGACGACGTTCCCATCCATTGCAGCCCCCATAGTCTCTTGGCAATCAAAGTTATGAAGGTCAAAAACCAAAGTACCTGCAAAGTTATGGTCAGAAGCCAAAATCATCTCAGACAGCGTTGACTCAATGCAAAAGTCTCTCTTTCTCTCTTTATCTCTCTCAAAATCTCTCTCTCTCTCTCTCAGAACGAGTGGTGTAAAAATGACAACCGCACAAAAGCTAGGAAAAGGCCCCATTTAAATAGCGTCCCCCCAGCCCCACAGCGACTGGGAAGCGTTCCAGTCAACCTGTCGTTGGTTGCGCCAGGCGGAAAGGAGGGGGGTGCCACTCAATTTCCGTTCCGGGGCGTCACAAGGGCGTTGCACTCTCGAATGATGTCAAGGTCTGCGAGCGCAGGAGATCGGGCGGTATTGTTTAGTGCCACCGCAAAATGTCCGGTCAATTTCGCGAGAGGCGCAGATATTGCCGCGCCCGGGCGCTAGTTGCTTTGCGCCCCACTTGGCACCCTCTTAAGGCGCTAACGGGAGGCGCAACCAACTGCATTTTTCCCCCAGATTCTTTTCCACCATTCTCTCTCTCTCTCTCGCTCCCGCTCCAACAAGATCGAATGAACAAGAAGTACCAGAGAAGCCGCCGAGCGGAGCGATCGAAACCGACCGCGTGTGGTGGTAAGCACAATCTCGAGTGTCCCAAGCCGGTAACCCGTGAGCTGTAAGGGCTCAGAGTTTTCTCAGAAGTGAAGTTTTGGGGCTATTCCGAGGGTGGGAGCTTTGTTTGGTTCAGCCAGGCGAAGGGGTTTATGTGACTGGGTAATTCGTTGGTAGGGGTGGAGTTATAGTCCACCATAGCAACAAGGGAATTACTGCTTGTTATAGTCCCCAGTTTTGTACTGTATGTATGTTGTTTGTAACCTGGATTTTATTCTCCACAGGGACAGTGATTTCATTTAGTAGTGCATGTTTTAGCCAGTGTATGTTAGACCAAATAAATACACGTTTGATTTTTCACCGAAGCATTCCTGTCCGTGACTTATTTCATTTACACTCTGAATAATAATTCCCGGGTATAGAACATTCGTAAGGCGGGGCGATTCGAACCGTCCGTCCAGCAAAAACCGCTTACAAGGGGAAAGAAAGAAAGAAAGGAAGGAAGGAAGCAAGATAGAAAGAAAGAGTGAAAGAGAGAAAGAGAGAAAAAAGAAAGAAAGAGAGAAAAAAGAAAGAAGGAAGAGAAGAAAGAGAGGCAGAAGGAAGAAAAGAAAGCGAGAAAGAAAGAAAGAGAGAAAGTAAGAAAGAAAGAAATTGAGAAGTAAATTACCAGGAAAGTATGTTGAAGCAGACATTATAGATGGAGTCAAGAGATAATTGGATGTGGTTCTGGAGAGAGAAGGGATTGAGGGATATGGTGAGTACAAAATATATATATGATGATAGGGGCCGAGGTTATGATCTGAAATTGTTGAACTCTATGTTGAGTCCAGAGGGCTGTAGAGTTGGATGTGGTTCTGGAGAGAGAAGGGATTGAGGGATATGGTGAGTAGGTCGGTGCGATTGAGCTATGAATGAATGAATGGTGTGGTGAGCCTGAAAGTTTTTTCCTAACATTGCAACCCTGGTGTAAAGTTGATGAAAGGAGAGCAACACGTGGGGGTCCACGTTTAGTAGCTGTTCCTTCCCGGTTGGGCAGCTTTTTTTTGGCCGTAGAGGGATGCACTGGACTGCAATCGATTCCGCCAGATCGCTGCCTAATTTCGACCTCATGTCAGTTTTTGGTCAGGCCTGGGCTGGGAGGTGGAAGCTCTCAGGTTGAGCGGGTGGGATGGGAGCCTCATTGACATATTCAAAAGGGGGCGGGGAAAGGGGCCCGAGTAGCTGTTAGGCTGGATGGATCATCAGAAGCATCTCAGTCGCAGCATTGTCACGTAGTGCTGCATGAATGAAGGCATCCCAGGTGATCAAAAGCCAACGTTGCCTATTTAGAATCAAAGGGAGAAACATTTGGTATCGCCCCATTTGGGGCGCCATTATCGGCCGTGCGCAAAGTTTAGCGCCTGGCGCTAATTATCACCTCCGACAGCAAACTTGGCTTTTATCGCCCTGGAGGTGATTGGAGCGCTAAATCAGGCGCTTCACACCTGTCTTAAGGCGCAAAGGCCGAGGAGCGAGGCGCTACCTCAAAGCGCTGGCGAAGCAAGGAAGGGCAAATCAAAATAAACCTGCAAAGTGCTGCTCAGTACTCAAAACTCCTTCACACAGCATTGAATCTCTCCAGAAGTCTCTCTCTCTCTCTCTCAGAATGCGTGGTGCAAAAATGTCACCGACAAAAAAAGGCAGGAAGCGGTCGCCTTTAAATAGCGCTCCCCTAGTCCCTTTCTGACTGCAAAACGCTCCCCTCAACCTGTCGTTGCTAGCGGCAGGCGGTAAGGCAGGGGGTAAGGCAGGAGGCGCCACTCAATATCCGGTCCTGGGCGCTACCGGGGCGTTGCGCACTTGGCTGACGTCACAATCTGCCAGCGCAGGAGATCGTGGCGGTAGTGTTTAGCGCCGCCGCAAAATGTCTAGTTAATTTCGCGAGCGGCGCAAACATTGCCGCGCCCGGGCGCTAGTTGCTTTGCGCCCCATTAGCGCCCTCAGGGCGCTAACGGGAGGCGCAAACAACTGAATTTTTCCCTCAAAGAATCATAGAAATTAACAGCACAGAAGGAGGCCATTCTGCCCATCGTGTCTGTGCAGGCCGACAAAGAGCTCTCCAGCCTAATCCCACTTTCCAGCTCTTGGTCCGTAGCCTTGTAGGTTACGGCACTTCAAGTGCATATCCAAGTACTTTTTAAATGTGATGAGGGTTTCTGCCTCTACCACCCTTTCAGGCAGTGAGTTCTAGACCCCCACTACCCTCTGGGTGAAAAAAGTTCTCCTCAACTCCCCTCTAATCCTTCTACCAATTACTTTAAATCTGTGCCCCCCTGGCTATTGACCTCTCTGCCAAGGGAAATAGGTCCTTCCTATCCACTCTATCTAGGCCTCTCATAATGTTATACGCCAACAAGATGCCACTGACCATCTCCACAGGGCCTTGGCACAACGACTTGGCAATGGTCGTGGGGATCAGTTTTCTCAGGGTTTGGGGTCGGGGGGAAGCAGGCGCAGGAAATGGGGAGGACCCCAAAGGAATTTCAGGGCCATAGCGTCCCCGATCATGATAAATATTCATTCTGTGGCCACGGTCCTCCAATTGTTATAACTTCCATTTTCTGTAGGTTTTTTGGGTCAAGAGCAGCATTGCGTCTCGTGGCTTACATAAGAACATAAGAATTAGGAGCAGGAGTCGGCCATTCTGCCCCTCGAGCCTGCTCCACCATTCAATAAGATCACGGCTGATCTTTGACCTCAGCTCAACTTTCCCACTTGATCCCCATATCCCTTGGTTACCCGAGAGTCCAAAAATCTATCGATCTCAGTCTTGAATATGCTCAACGACCGAGTATCTACAGCCCTCTGGGGTAGAGAATTCCAATGATTCACCACCCTCTGAGTGAAGAGATTGCTCCTCATCTCAGTACTAAACGGCCGACCCCTTATTCTGTGTGTGACCCCTAGTTCAAGACTCCCTAGCCAGGGGAAATATCCTCCAGCATCTACCCTGTCAAGCCCCTTACCTTACCCACTGAGCGGTCAAGCAGTCATACATTACATTTACCAACTCTGTCTCTAAGCCACTTGTGTTTCCCAATGTATATTGGCTTCATTGAAGCCTCCCATTACATAAGAACATAAGAACATAAGAAATAGGAGCAGGAGTAGGCCAATCGGCCCCTCGAGCCTGCTCCGCCATTCGATAAGATCATGGCTGATCTGATCCTAACCTCAAATCTACTTTCACTCTCCATCCCACCCGAACCCATGTGATCTCCCGGGAGAGGCGAAAAAACAGATAAAAAAACCAATGGCCAGTTTGGGAGAAAAAATCTGGGAAATTCCCCTCTGACCCATCTAGGCGATCAAAACTCGTCCAGGAGATCACTCTGTCCCTGTATTTCCTGCAGTACTTACCTTCTGTAAGAGCCAGGAACAGGCCCAATTTACTCTTGAAGGACTCCTAGCTGGCAGCCTGTTCCTGAGGTCTCCACTAATCCCTGTGAATAGAACCATCTCCTGAAATTTAACACAGAATTAGAACACAAGAAGTAGGAGCAGGACCAGGATACACGGCCCCTGGGCCCGCTCCGCCACCCACAGGGCCATGACCGATCCGAACCTAGCCTCCTGTCCGATTTCCTACCCGCTCCCCGAAACCCCTAATTCCCCTTACTTCTAGGAAACTGTCTATTTCTGTTTTAAATTTATTTAATGATGTAGCTTCCACAGCTCTCTGGGGCAGCAAATTCCACAGACCTACCACCCTCTGAGTGAAGAAGTTTCTCCTCATCTCAGTTTTGAAAGAGCAGCCCCTTATTCTAAGATTATGCCCCCTAGTTCTAGTTTCAACCATCATTGGGAACATCCTCACCGCATCCACCCGATCAAGCCCCTTCACAACCTTATATGTTTCAATAAGATCGCCTCTCATTCTTCTGAACTCCAATGAGTAGAGTCCCAATCTACTCAACCTCTCCTCATATGTCAACCCCCTCATCCCCGGGATTAACCGAGTGAACCTTCTTTGTACTGCCTTGAGAGCCAGTATGTCTTTTCTTAAGTATGGACACCAAAACTGTATGCAGTATTCCAGGTGTGGTCTCACAAATACCTTGTACAACTGCAGCAATACCTCCCTGTTTTTATATTCCATCCCCCTAGCAATAAAAGCCAACATTCCATTGGCCTTCTTGCTCACCTGCTGCACCTGCATACTAACTTTTTGTGTTTCGTGCACCAGGACCCCCAGATCCCTTTGTGCTGCAGTACTTTCCAGTTTCTTGCCATTAAGGTAATAACTTGCTCTATGATTTTTCCTGCCAAAGTGCATAACATCACACTTTCCAGTATTATATTCCATCTGCTAAATCTCTGCCCACTTACTTAGCCTGTCTATGTCCCTTTGCAGGTTTTTTATGTCCTCCTCACTCACTACTTTCCCTCCCATCTTTGTATCATCTGCAAACTTTGATATGTTACACTCGGTCCCTTCCTCCAAATCGTTAATATAGATTGTAAAGAGTTGGGGTCCCAGCACTGACCCCTGCGGAACACCACTAGTTACTGATTGCCAGTCTGAGAATGAACCATTTATCCCAGCTCTCTGCTTTCTATTAGATAGCCAATCCTCCACCCATGCCAGAATATTACCCCCAATCCCATGATTTTTTATCTTGAGCAATAATCTTTTATGTGGCACCTTGTCAAATGCCTTTTGGAAGTCTAAATACACTACATCCACTGGTTCCCCTTTATCCACCCTGTATGTTACGTCCTCAAAGAACTCAAGCAAATTTGCCAAACATGACTTCCCCTTCGTAAAACCATGCTGACTTTGTCCTATTAAATTATGTTTATCCAAATGTCCCATTACTGTCTCCTTAATAATGGACTCTAAAATTTTACCAACCACAACTGTTAGGCTAACTGGTCTATAGTTTCCAGCCTTCTGTCTACTACCCTTTTTAAATAAGGGTGTTACATTAGCAGTTTTCCAATCTGCCAGGACTTTTGCTGAGTCCAGGGAGTTTAGGAAAATTATTACCAATGCATCCACAATCCCTACCGCCACTTCCCTCAAGACCCTAGGATGTAAGCCATCAGGTCCAGGGGATTTATCCGCCTTAAGTCCCATTATTTTACCGAGTACCACTTCCTTAGTGATTTTAATCGTATTTAGCTCCTCCCCCCCTAGAGCCCCCTGTTTGTCCAGTGTTGGGATATTCTTAGTGTCCTCTACTGTAAAGACTGATACAAAATATTTGTTCAGCGTTTTTGCCATCTCCATGTTTCCGACCATTAATTTCCCGGTCTCATCCTCTAAGTGACCAACATTTACTTTAGCCACCCTTTTTCTTTTTATATAACTATAGAAACTCTTGCTATCTGTTTTTATATTTTTTGTTAATTTACTTTCATAATCTATCTTCCCTTTCTTAATCAATCTTTTAGTTATTTTTTGCTGTCTTTTAAAGACTACCCAATCTTCTATCCTCCCACTAGATTTGGCTACCTTATATGCCCTTGTTTTTAGTCGGATACTATCCTTTATTACTTTACTCAGCCACGGATGGCTGTCATTTCTTTTACACCCTTTTTTCCTCAGTGGAATTTTTTTTTTTGAAAGTTGTAAAATAACTCCTTGAATGTACACCACTGATCATGTACCGTCTTACCCTTTAATCTATTTTCCCAGTCCACTCTAATCAATTCCGCTCTCATACCTTCATAGTCTCCTTTATTCATGCTCAGTACATTTGTTTGAGATCCAACCTTCTCACCCTCTAATTGAATATGGAATTCAACCATGTTATGGTCACTCATTCCAAGGGGATCCTTTACTAGGACATTTTAAATTAATCCTGTCTCATTACACAGGATCAGATCTAAGGTTGCTTGCCCCCTGGTCGGTTCAGTTACATACTGCTCAAGAAACCCATCCCTAATACACTCAATGAACTCTTCCTCAAAGCTGCCCTGCCCAATTTCCCCAGTTAATATGAAAGTTAAAATCCCCCATAATTATAGCTGTTCCCTTATTACAAGCCCCAACTATTTCCTGATTAATACTCCATCCAACAGAGTTGCAACTGTTAGGAGGCCTATAGACTATGCCCACCAGTGTTTTTGTCCCCTTATTATTCCTTATCTCCACCCAAACTGTTTCATTATCCTGATCCTTTGACCCAATATCATTTCTCTGTATTGCAGTGATTCCTTCCTTTATTAACATAGCCACCCCACCTCCCCTACCTTCCTGCCTGCCCTTCCTGATTGTTAAATACCCTCGTATGTTTAATTCCCAGTCATGGTCACCCTGCAGCCATGTTTCTGTAATGGCCACCAGATCATGCCCATATGTAGTTATTTGTGCCGTCAACTCGTCCATTTTGTTACGAATGCTACGTGCTTTCAGATAAAGAACTTTCAAATATGTTTTGTGACACTTAGTTCCTGCTTTGTCCCTTTTTACTACTTTACCTTTTACTCCATACATTCTGTCCCTTCCTGACACTCTCTGGTTTTTAATTCCCCCACTGCTACCTAGGCCTATGACCTTCTCCGTTGTCATTTTTATTATTTGCTCTCTAGAAACCTCCCCCCCACTAATTAGTTTAAAGCCCTCTCTACAGCCCTAGTTATATGATTTGCCAGGATTCTAGTCCCAGCACTGGCCAAGTGAAGTCCGTCCCAACAGAACAGCTCTCTCCTGTCCCAGTACTGGTGCCAGTGTCCCAAGAAGCAAAACCCATTTTTCCCACACCAGTCTTTGAGCCACGCATTTAACTCTCTAATTTTATTTATCCTAGCCAAATTCGCTCGTGGCTCAGGTAATAATCCAGAGATTATTACCCTTGAGGTTCTGTTTTTTAATTTGACCCCTAGCTGCTCATACTCCTTTAACAGAACCTTCTTCCTTGTCTTATCTACATCGTTGGTACCAACATGGACCATGACAACTGGATCCTCCCCCTCCCACTCCAAGTTTCTCTCCAGCCCAGAAGAGATGTCCTTAACCCTGGCACCGGGCAGGCAACACAGCCTTCGGGACTCCCGCTCTCGGCTGCAAAGAACCCTATCTATCCCCCTAATGATACTATCCCCTACCACTAGAACATTTCTATTTACTCCCCACTCTTGAATGACCCCCGGTCCATGGTGCTGTGGCCAGGTTGCTCATCCTCCCTGCAGTCCCCGCTCCCGCCCTCACAGGGAGTAAGAACCTCAAACCTGTTTGACAAGAGCAAGGGCTGTGGCTCCTCCAACACTACCTCTTGGATCCCCGTACCTGCCTCACTCATAGTCACACCGTCCTGTCCCTGACCATGGACTACATCTGAATTAATTAATTTCATAGGTGTGACTACCTCCTGAAACATAGAGTCCAGGTACTTTTCCCCCTCCCTGATGTGTCGCATTGTCTGAAGCTCGGTCTCAAGCACATCAACACGGTGCTGGAGTTCCTCTAGCATCAAACACTTACTGCAAATGTAATCACCGTGAGCATCAATGGTGTCCACCGGCTCCCACATTTCGCAGCAGTAACACATCACCTGCTCACCTATTCTATATAATTAATTAAATTTCTTATTATTAGTTATGAAGACCCTCTGCCCCGATATCGATGATAATATCACACCACTATTTAATAGGACTTACCAACTTATAAAGGTGTAAAAGAGAAGGAAGAGGGCCTACCAACCAGCTGATCACCTACCTCCCGTTTGAATGCTGTCTGTGTGGCCTGTTAAGTTGATTCGCCTCGCTGCTCCGCTTCCGCAGTGCTGGCTAAGCCTGAGAGTGGGAAACAAAACAGGGCAAAAACAACCCCTCATCTCCCACTTGCCCGAACTCTCTCACTTACCAAAACTCTCGCTTACACTCAAGATAACCTTTCCTGTTCTCATACACTCTTCTTGACTCCTCATATAACAAATTGTCCTTCTTGTGCTGACCTGGTGGTCTGCAGCAACACCCCTTGGATTTACTGACAGTAGGGATTTATAACCAGCGCAATACTTTGACTGGCTTATCCCCTCACACATAGATCAACTTCACTTGCCTCCCAGTTATATATATGGCTACACCAACGCCTATTCGTAACACTACATCCCTGAATATTAAATTCATTTCCATCCCCTGTGCTTAGGCATGTTTCTGATGTTCTCACCACCTCGCAATTCCATACAGCCACAACAGTCTCCAGTCCCGTCATCTTAATTCTAATGGCTTCGGGCATTTTTCTTGTAGTTGAAACATAGAAACATAGAAACATAGAAGATAGGAGCAGGAGTAGGCCATTCGGCCCCTCGAGCCTGCTCCGCCATTCAATGAGATCATGGCTGATCATCCAAATTCAGTACCCTGTCCCTGCTTTCTCCCCATATCCCTTGATCCCTTTGGCCTTAAGAAATATATCCAACTCCTTCTTGAATATATTTAACGAATTGGTCTCAACTGCCTTCTGTGGTAGAGAATTCCACAGGTTCACCACTCTCTGGGTGAAGAAATTCCTCCTTATCTCTGTCCTAAATGGCTTACCCCTTATCTTTAGACTGTGACCACAGGTTCGGGACTCCCCCGCCATCGGGAACATCCTTCCTGCATCTAGTCTGTCTAGTCCTCTTAGAATTTTATAAGTTTCAATGAGAACTCCTCTCATTCTTCCAAACTCTAGCGAATATAAGCCTAATCGACCCAATCCCTCTTCATATGTCATTCCTGCCATCCCAGGTATCAGTCTGGTGAATCTTCACTGCACTCCCTCCATGGCAAGAACATCCTTCCTCAGATAAGGCGACCAAAACTGCACACAGTACTCAAGGTGTGGTCTCACCAAGGCCCTGTACAACTGCAGCAAGACATCCTTGCACCTGTACTCGAATCCTCTCGCTATGAAGGCCAACAAACCATTTCCTTCTTAACCACCTGCTGCACCTGCATGCTTACCTTCAGCGACTGGTGCACAAGGACACCCAGGTCTCGCTGCACTTCCCTTTTTCCCAATCTATTGCCGTTCAGATAATAATCTTTCTTCCTGATTTTGCCACCAAAATGGATAACCTCACATTTATCCACATTATCCTGCATCTGCCATGCATCTGCCCAATCACCCAACCTGTCCAAATCATACTGGAGTTCCTCTGCATCCTCCGCACAGCACACACGCCCACCCAGCTTTGTGTCATCTGCAAACTTGGAGATATTACATCTAGTTCCCTCGTCTAGATCATTAATATATATTGTGAATAGATGGGGTCCTAGTACCAATCCCTGCGGTACCCCACTTGTCACTGCCTGCCACTCGGAAAAAGACCCGTTTATTCCAACTCTTTGCTTCCTGTCTGCCAACCAGTTCTCTATCCAAGTCAGTACCTTATCCTCAATCCCATGTGCTTTAACTTTGCACGCCACTCTCTTATGCGGGACCTCATCGAAAGCCTTCTGAAAGTCCAAATACACCACATCCACTGGTTCTCCCTTATCTACTCTACCAGTTACATCCTCAAAAAATTCCAGTAGATTAGTAAAGTATGATTTACCTTTTGTAAATCCATGTTGACTTTGTCCGATCCTGTCCTTGTTTTCCAAGTGCTCTGCTATTTCATCTTTTATAATGGACTCTAGCATTTTCCCCACTACCGATGTCAGGCTTACCGGTCTATAAATCCCCAATTTCTCTCTACCACCTTTTTAAAATAGTGAGGTTACATTAGCTACGCTCCCTGAAAGCTTACTCTCATATTCTATTTTCCCTTTCTTAATTAATCCTTTTGTCCTCCTTTGTTGAATCCTAAACTGCTCTCAATCCTCTGGATTACTGCTTTTTTTGGCCAATTTATATGTCCTCTTCTTGGATCTTATGCTATCCCTAATTTCCCTCGTTAGCCACGGTTGAGTCACCCTTTTTGTTTTATTTTTATGCCAAACAGGGATGAACAAATTCTGTAGTTCATCCATGCGATCTTTAAATGTTTGCCATTGCCTATCCACCGTCAACACTTTAAGTAACGTCCCCCAATCCATCCTAGCCAACTTGCATCTCATACCATCATAGTTTCCTTTATTTAAATTCAGGACCCTAGTCTCTGAGTCAACTACTTCACTTTCCATCTTAATGAAGAATTCTATCATATTATGATCGCTCCTCCCCAAGGGGCCGCGCACAACAAGATTGCTAATTAATCCTTTCTCATTACATAATACCCAGTCTAAGATGGCCTGATCACTAGTTGGTTCCTCGACATATTGGTCCAGGAAACCATCCCGTATACACTCTAGGAACTCCTCCTCCACAGTATTGTTACTAACTTTGTTAGCCCAATCTATATGTAGATTGAAGTCACCCATGATAACTGCTGTGCCCTTGTTGCACGCATCTCTAATTTCCCATTTAATGCCATCCCCAACCTCAGCATTAATATTTGGGGGTCTGTATACAACTCCCACTAACGATTTCTGCCCCTTGGTATTTCTCAGCTCTACCCATACAGATTCCACATCATCAGAGCTAATATCCTTCCTTACTATTGTGTTAATCTCCTCTTTAACCAGCAATACTACCCCTCCTCCTTTTCCTTTTTGCCTGTCCTTCCTGAATATTGAATACCCCTGGATGTTGAATTCCCAGCCTTGGTCACCCTGGAGCCATGTCTCCGTAATCCCAATTATATCATATCCGTTTACATCCATTTGTGCAGCTAATTCATCCACCTTATTACAAATGCTCTTCGCATTAAGACACAAAAGTCTTGAGGCTTGTTTTTTTAACACTCTTAGTCCTTTTAGAATTATTATTTATTGTGGCCCTGTTTGATTTACACCCTTGATTTCTGTGACTTCCACTTTTGCTTTTCTCCTTCCTCTCTTTTGCTTCTATCCTTGCTTCCCTTTCCTCTGTCTCCTTGCACAGGTTTCCACCCCCCTGCCATTTTAGTTTAAACCCTCCCCAACAGCACTAGCAAACACTCCCCTAGGACATCGGTCCCGGTCCTGCCCAGGCGCAAACCGTCCAGTTTGTACTGGTCCCACCTCCCCCAGAACCGGTTCCAATGTCCCAGGAATTTGAATCCCTCCCTCTTACACCATTCCTCTAGCCACATATTCTTCTGAAACATCCTCCTAATTCTACTCTGACTAGCACATGGCACTGGTAGCAATCCTGAGATTACTACCTTTGAGGTCCTATTTTTTAATTTACCTCCTAACTCCTATATTCAGCTTTTAGGACCTCATCCCGTTTTTTACCTATATTGTTGGTACCTATATGCACCACGACAACTGGCTGTTCACCCTCCCCCTCCAGAATGCCCTGCAGCCGCTCCAAGACATCCTTCATTCTTGCACCAGGGAGGCAACATACCATCCTGGAGTCTCGTTTGCGGCCACAGAAATGCCTATCTATTCCCTTTACAATAGAATCCCCTATCACTATATCTCTCCCGCTCTTTTTCCTCCCGTCCTGTGCAGCAGGACCACCCATGGTACCAGGAAGTTGGCTACTGCTGCCTTCCCCCGATAAGCCATCTCCCCAACAATATCCAAAGTGGTATATCTGTTGAGAGGGGGATGGCCACAGGGGACCCCTGCACTACCTGCCTGCACCTACTGCTCTGTCTGGCGGTCACCCATTCCCTTCCTGCCTGTGTAGCCTTTACCTGCGGTGTGACCAACTTCCTAAACGTGCTATCCACGATGTCCTCAGCATCACGAATGCTCCAGTATATATCCATTCGCAGCTCCAGCACCACAATGCGGTCTGCCAGTAGCTGCAGCTGTGAAAGTGCTGGTCAGTTCCTTCAGTAACCCCTAGATGGCACCTTCACTGGTTGGTTTCCCTTTGCTAAATTGTTACTTGTTTACTTAACTGCCTTTTATCAAGTTCATTGGTTTCACCTGTTTTTGCTTGTATTTAAGTTCTGTGGTTTCTTCCCTCTGGGCTCAGTCCCGACAAGGGAGTTAGTCTTGACAAGGTGCTCTTTCTTGACTAGGTGCTCAGTCTCGACAAGCCTGTTGCCCTGTGGTAGCTTGCCTTGACAAGCTGGTTGCCTAGGGATAGCTTGTCTTGGGCTAAGTCTTGACAAGCCGTTTGCCTTAGTGGTTGCTTGTCTTGAGCTCCTATGTCTATAACTGTTTATCTGTGTTATGTTTCTGCTTGTATTTAAGTTCTGTGGTTCTTCCCTTTGTTCTCGGTCTTGACAAGGTGCTGACAAGTTGCTCAGTCTTGATAAGGTGCTCAGTTTGGACAAGCCGGTTGCCCTGTGGTAGCTTGTCTTGAGCTCAGTCTTGACAAGTCGGTTGCCTCACGGTAGCTTGTCTTGAGTTCCTATCTTGACAAGCCGGTTGCCCTGTGGTAGCTCGTCTTGAGCTCAGTCTTGACAAGCCGGTTGCCTCATGGTAGCTTGTCTTGCGTTCCTATCTTGACAAGCCATTGGCCTAGTGGTTACTTGTCTTGAGCTCCTATGTTTGTAACTGTTTACCTGTGTGATTCTAGTAAAGTACATTTATTTAAGACTGCATACCTGCTTCTCACCTCGTCTGTCTGCACTTGGGTCCAGAACCAACCTCACCTTGATAGCACGGCCCCGTGTCTACACGGCCCCGTGACAGCAACCCTGACAGTAGCTGGATACACTTCCCGCACACATGGTCATCAGGGACACAGGAAGTGTCCCTGATTTCCCACATAGTGCAGGAGGTGCATGCCACAGGGCCGAGCTGTGCTGCCATGACTTACCCTTTTACTTAACTTAAATTAAATTACATCAAATCAATACCCCTAATTACACTACAATTAAATGATATACTCAAGGGCCCTTGTTTATCAGCACTCCCTGCTACCTTAGCAACTATAAGCCACAAAATTAAGACCTTTTAAATGTTATAAGCTATTAACCTTAACTGTCAAACTATAGAGTAGTATAAATACTCACCTGGCTGTACTCACCCAATCAGCTGCTTCCCCGCGCCACTTTCTGTATTGTGACATCACTCTCGAATTCTGCCGCCGTTCCCGCTGCTGCCGCTGCTCGACTGGGCCTGAAAATCACCGACCTTTATTTTCACCCACAGCCGCTGCTCCCTCGCAGGTCTGCCGATCCCGCTGCTGCCGCTGACGCACGGTGAAGATCATGTCCATTGTGCCCCTTAGTGGGCAGAATCCCTGGCCCAAGACCGCACAAAGTGGCGGAGAAGCCGCCGAACACCTCGAGTCTCTTTGCCGGGAGCAAGCGGAAGCCAAGCGCAAACAGTGGAAGGAGCGCACGTCAACCTAAGCACCCCACCCACCCGCCCCCTTCAACCACCGTCTGCCGCACCTGTGGCAGAGACTGTAGATCCCGCATTGGACTCATCAGTCACCTGAGAACTCATTTTTAATGTGGAAGCAAGTCATCCTTGGTTCTGAGGGACTGCCTAAGAAGAAGAAGAGGAAGAAGGTTTCCGTCAGTCATGTATGCATAAACACCTTCCTGTAAAATCTTGTCCCAGATCCTGGAGAGGGGGTCATTTGAATAGCTGGGGTGGGTCGCCAGAGCCTACAAGGGCACATTGACAGCACCACTCTGACCCCTCAATGCTCGAGAGGGTAATTGACCCCATCTGGGATGGATTGTCTCCCGATTGTACAGCTTTGGGGCCTCAACTGGCGGTTTCCCAGGAACTCCCTCCGATAAGAGATTAGCATGTAAAGTTAAAGCACATGGGATTGGGGTTAAGGTACTGACTTGGATACAGAACTGGTTGGCAGACAGGAAGCAAAGAGTTGGAATAAACGGCTCTTTTTCCGAATGGCAGGCAGCGACTAGTGGGGTACCGCAGGGATCGGTCCTTGGACCCCAGCTATTCACAATATATATTAATGATCTGGACGAGGGAACTAGATGTAATATCTCCAAGTTTGCAGACGACACAAAGCTGGGTGGGCATGTGTGCTGTGAGGAGGATGCCAAGAAACTCCAATATGATTTGGACAGGTTGGGTGATTGGGCAGAAGCATGGCAGTTGCAATATAACGTGGTTAAATGCGAGGTTATCCACTTTGGTGGCAAAAACTGGAAGGCAGGTTATTATCTGAATGGCAATAGATTGGGAGAAGGGGAAGTGCAACGAGACCTGGGTGTCCTTGTGCACCAGTCGCTGAAGGTAAGCATGCAGGTGCAGCAGGCGGTTAAGAAGGCAAATGGTATGTTGGCCTTCGTAGCAAGAGTACAGGAACAAGGATGTCATGCTGCAGCTGTACAGGGCCTTGGTGAGACCACATCTTGAGTATTGTGTGCAGTTTTGGTCACCTTATCTGAGGAAGGATGTTCTTGCCATGGAAGGAGTGCAGCGAAGATTCACCAGGCTGATACCTGGGATGGCAGGAATGACGTATGAGGAGAGATTGGGTCGATTGGGCTTGTACTCACTGGAGTTTAGATGAATGAGAGGGGATCTCATTGAAACTTATAAAATTCTAACAGGACTATACAGACTAGATGCAGGAATGATGTTCCCGATGGTCGGGGAGTCCAGAACCAGGGGTCACAGTCTAAGGATAAGGGGTAAGCCATTTAGGACAGAGATGAGGAGGAATTTCTTCACCCAGAGAGTGGTGAGCCTGTGGAATTCTCTACCACAGAAGGCAGTAGAGGCCAATTCATTAAATATATTCAAGAAGGAGTTGGATATATTTCTTAAGGCTAAAGGGATCAAGGGATATGGGGAGAAAGCAGGGACAGGGTACTGAATTTGGATGATCAGCCATAATCTCATTGAATGGCGGAGCAGGCTCGAGGGGCCGAATGGCCTACTTCTGCTCCTATCTTCTATGTTTCTATGTTTCTATGCCCCCTTGACATGGCTGCAGAGGACAAGCATAACATCTGCATGCAGCCCCACCCCCGCCTTAACACCACCCCCCCCTGCACCCCGACTGGAATCCAAATGTCTGATCTAAATGGGCTGGTGTCTTGGCAGTGATGGGATCTGGACCAAACTTTGTAACAAAGAAAGAACGAAAGAACGAAAGAAAGTATGTGCATTTATACAGCACTTTTCATAACCGCAGGATGCCCTGCAGCAACTCGCCAAGGCTTCTTCGACAGCTCCTCCCAACCCCGCAAACTCTTCCACCTAGAAGGACAAGGGCAGCAGGCACATGGGAACACCGCCACCTGCAAGTTCCCCCTCCAAGTCATGCACCTTCCTGACTTGGAAATATATCAGCCGTTCCTTCATCGTCACTGGGTCGAAATCCTGGAACTCCCTCCCTAACAGCACTGTGGGAGTACCTTCACCACACAGACTGCAGCGGTTCAAGAAGGCGGCTCACCACCACCTTCTCAAGGGCAACTAGGGATGGGCAATAAATGCTGGCCTTGCCAGCGATGCCCACATCCCATGAATGAATAAAAGAACAAGGATGTTTCAAAGCGCTTTAAAGCCAATGAAGTACTTTTTGAAGTGTGGTCACTGTTGTAATGTAGGAAATGCGGTAGCCAATGTGCACACAGCAAGCTCCCAGAAACACAAAGAGATAATGACTATTTTAGGTGTTGGTTGAACTGTAAATGTTGGCCAGGACACCGGGGACAGCTCACCTGCTCACCTTTGAATAGTGCCATGGGATCTTTTACATCCACCTGAGAGAGCAGGCTGGGCCTCATCCGAAAGACGGCACCTCCGACAGTGCAGCAGTCCCTCAGCACTGCACTGGGTGTGTCAGCCCAGATTTTGCGCTCAAAGTCTCTGGGATGGGACTTGAACCCACAACCTTCTGACTCCCACTGAGTGTTACCCACTGAGCCATGGCTGACATCTAAATGGAACCTCCGCCCTCTCCAGCCCCAGATATTTCATTGCGGCACCCTGCCCAGGCATACGAATGAATAACTGGCATTTCACAAACTATTGAAGGGCGGACTATGGCCCCGGTGTCGTCGCCCTGCGTGAGGAGGGGAAGAATTTGGAAATAAACCAAAGTAACTGGTGTTCTCACTGCGCTGAAGAAATGCTTAAGTGAGATGTAGCCCTGTAATTCTGATGTGGCAGCATGTTGCCTGGTGGGAGTGCTCAGTATTGTCTTTGCGTCATGCTGGAGACAAGAAGCAGACACCAGAAAGGAGAGAGGGGCTGAAGAATGATTTGGTAAGTACCTTGATCGGACAATGCAACCCATCACACGCAGACCCTAAATCTCTGGTGGAGTGCGAGCTTGAAAAATCACATGGCCCCACTGAAAGGGAGTGCTGACACCATTAGCGAACGGCAGACAGGTGCCATATCCGACTGAGGACTTCTTGAAGTCTGAGAGGCAGTGTGTACTCTCCCAACACTCCCCCACCGCTTCTTCTGCAATGCCTCCCAACATTTCTCTCTTTATCTCATTGCCACTGATGACCAATAAATCATAGCAATGAGCGATATCCCTGCCGGGTCTGCCGTGGCTCAGTGGGCAGCACTCTCTCTCTCTCTCTCTCGCCTCTGAGTCAGCAGGTTGTGGGTTCGAAATCCCACTCCATCAGACCCGAGCACAAAAATCCAGGCCGACACTCCCAGTGCAGTGCTGAGGGAGTGCTGCACTGTCGGAGGTGCCGTCTTTCTGATGAAATGTTAAACCAAGGCCCCGTCTGCTCTCTCGGGTGGACGTAAAAGATCCCATGGCACTATTTCGAAGAAGAGCAGGGGCGTTCTCCCCGGTGTCCTGGGGCCAATATTTATCCCTCAACCAACATCACTAAAAAACAGATTATCTGGTCATTATCACATTGCTGTTTGTGGGAGCTTGCTGTGCGCACATTTCCTGCATTACGACAATAACTACACTTCAAAAAGTGCTTCTTGGGCTGTAAAGCGCTTTGGGACATCCTGAGGTCGTGAAAGGCGCTATAGAAATGCAAGTTCTTTCTTTTTAAAAATAAAATCCTGATGCCAGAAATTGTTTCAATCACTGGGCAAACAGGTGGTTTGAATTCCCCCCTTCTTTTTGAATGTGTGAGTTTTATTTCTCTTCAAACCCATGAGTTCCTGGGATGTTGCGGCGGCCTAAGGAACCTTCACTCACCAGAATCGTTACTGCGTCTGTTGAGATTTGAAGCGAGGAAGGATTACGGTTTCTCAGTGTTTTATACATGGTTTTCCTGTCTTTTATATGAGGTTTCTCCACGGTCTATGTGAAATCCCTCAGTGTTTTATATACACTCTCCCAGTGTTCTTTTATATATAGTTTCTTCATGTTTTACACAGGGTCTTTATGTGTTTTATACAAGTTCTACAGCTACAGGAGTGAGACATGAGTGTGGAGCTCGATGCGGGAGTTTGGTGCTAGCGACATCTCAAGTTAACACTATCTAGTTGGGTCAGGTGCAAAAGAAATGATTATCTGGTCCGAGTCACAAGATAGTGCTATTGTACCACTCGGTTTAAGCTATCATTCATGTAGATAGATATACAACAAAAACAACAACTTGCATTTGTATAGCGCCTTTAATGCTGTAAAACATCCCAAGCTGCCTCACAGGAGTGTAATCAGATAAAGTTTTACATCTAGGCAGCTGAAGGCATGGCCGCCGAAGTTGGAGCGATTAACATTGGGGATGCGCAATGAATAATAGTGAAATATGGCAATGTGGCTGTGGTCTCGTTCAGGCACAAACAGCGCAGTATTCCAATGATTGCATCCAGTGTTACTGCATCCGGTGTTAGTGCATCCAGTGTTACTGCATCCAGTGTTACTGCATCTGCCGTTACTGCATCCAGCATTACTGCATCCAACGTTACTGCATCCAGTATTACTGCATCCGGCGTTACTGCATCCAGTGTTATTGCATCCGGCGTTACTGCATCCAGTATTATTGCATCCGGTGTTACTGCATCTGCCGTTACTGCATCCAGTGTTACTGCATTAGGCATTACTGCATCCAGTATTACTGCATCCGGCATTACTGCATCCAGTATTACTGCATCCGGCATTACTGCATCCGGCGTTACTGCATCCGGCGTAACTGCATCTGGTGTTACTGCATCCAGCGTTACTGCATCTGGCGTTACTGCAAAGGTGTTACTGCATCCAGCGTTACTGCATCCAGCGTTACTGCATCCGGTGTTACTGCATCCAGCATTACTGCATCCAGCGTTACTGCATCCAGCGTTACTGCATCCGGTGTTACTGCATCCAGCATTACTGCATCCAGCGTTACTGCATCCAGTGTTACTGCATCCAGCGTTACTGCATCCGGCGTTACTGCATACAGTGTTACTGCATCCGGTTTTACTGCATCCAGCTTTACTGCATCCAGCATTACTGCATCCAGCGTTATTGCATCCAGTGTTACTGCATCCGGTGTTACTGCATCCAGTGTTGCTGCATCCAGCGTTACTGCATACGGCCTTACTGCATCCAGTGTTACTGCATCCGGTGTTACTGCATCCAGCGTTACTGCATCCAGCATTACTGTATCCGGCATTACTGCATCCAGCTTTACTGCATCCAGCATTACTGCATCCAGCTTTACTGCATCCGGCGTTACTGCATCCAGCATTACTGCATCCAGTGTTACTGCATCCGGCGTTACTGCATCCAGCGTTACTGCATCCAGCCTTACTGCATCCAGCATTACTGCATCCAGCATTACTGCATCCGGCGTTACTGCATCCGGCATTACCGCACCCAGCGTTACCGCATCCGGCGTTACTGCATCTGGCATTACTCAATCCGGCGTTACTGCATCCGGCGTTACTGCATCCGGCATTATCACATCCAGCGTTACTGCATCCGAAGTTACTGCATCTGGCATTACTGCATCCAGCGTTACTGCATCCAGCGTTACTGCATCCAGTGTTATTGCATCCGGCGTTACTGTATCCAGTGTTATTGCATCTGGCATTACTGCATCTGTCATTACTGCACCAGCGTTACTGCATCCAGTGTTACTGCATCCAGTGTTCCTGCATCCAGTATTACTGCATCCGGCATTACTGCATCTGGCGTTACTGCATCCGGCATTACTGCATCCAGTGTTATTGCATCCGGCGTTACTGTATCCAGTGTCACTGCATCTGGCGTTACTGCATCCAGTTTTATTGCATCCGGCATTACTGCATCCAGTGTTATTGCATCCAGTATTACTGTATCCAGTGTCACTGCATCTGGCGTTACTGCATCCAGTTTTATTGCATCTGGCGTTACTGCATCCAGTGTTACTGCATCCAGTGTTACTGCATCCAGTGTTATTGCATCCAGCGTTACTGCATCCAGTGTTACTGCATCCAGTATTACTGCATCCAGTGTTACTGCATCCAGTATTACTGCATCCAGTGTTACTGCATCCGGTGTTACTGCATCCGGCGATACTGCATCCAGCATTGCTGCATCCAACGTTCCGGTCCAATGCTAAAACTGAGAGGGTAATTTGAGTACTAATTAACCCATGCCCAGCAGTAATAGCATTGCTTTCCCGTTACTAGTACTAATTGCCCATGGATTATGGGCCAGTACCCCCCCACCCCCACTATTTACTGAGGTTTAAGGGCGGGAAGGGGGGAAGAGTAATTGCTTTATTTAGACAATATATGACTCAGGGAGTCAGTGCAGGTCAAGGGATAGAACAGTCTGATCTGACTGTGAGAAAGTCCCGTCCAATTTTAACTTGTCAGCAAGACGGATGGGTCTTAAATTTATTTGCAACCTTCACCCCTGAAAAACAAAAATACTGACTCAGCTTCCCCGCTCTAGTTCAGGCTCTCGAATCCCCATGGAACTGTTTGTTTAAAGTCTAAAGGACGGCGGTCAGCTGTCTGAGGGTGGAATCTGCTGTCTTGTTTTTGTGCTGATTATTGTTGTACGGGTTGTGTTAAATGTTTTGACATTTTCCCGTCCAATTTACGGCATTGCTTAGCAGGAGGACGATGGAAATCATTGCATGAATCTGTTCTCTTGACTTTTACTCTTTCATTTTCCATAAAGAGCAGAGGAACCTTCCAGGATTCTACCACCTACATCCTATCACGTGTAATACCCACTCACCCATCAAACCCCTTGTCCTTGCCAACCTCCATTCACTCACCATCCCTCAGCGCATCAATGTCAAAATCCTCATCCTTATCTCCATGGTCTCACTCCCTTCTTACTTCTGTAGCCTTGTCCAGCCCTATATTCCTGGTTGAACCATCTGCCCTTCCAACGCTGTCCTACAACCCGCCGAGATCTCTGCACTCCTCCAGTTCTGGCCTCTTGTGCATCCCCGTTTTTAATTGCTCCACCATTGGAGGCCATGCCTTCAACTGCCCGGGCCCTAAGCTCTGGAATTCCCTTCCTAAACCTCTCTGCCTTGCTACCTCTCTCTCCTCCTTTAAGATGCTCCTTAAAACCTACCTCTGTGAACAACCTGTCCTAAAATCTCCTAATGTGGCTCGGTGTCAAAGTTTGTTTAATGGTGATGGTCGAAGGTTGTTTTTGTGACTGGAAGCCTGTGTCCAGTGGGGTACCGCAGGGATCGGTGCTGGGTCCCTTGCTGTTTGTGGTCTACATTAATGATTTGGATGTGAATGTAAAAGGTATGATCAGTAAGTTCGCAGATGACACGAAAATTGGTGGGGTGGTAAATAGCGAGGAGGGTAGCCTCAGTCTGCAGGACGATATAGATGGGTTGGTCAGATGGGCGGAACAGTGGCAAATGGAATTTAACCCTGAAAAGTGTGAGGTGATGCATTTTGGCGGGACTAACAAGGCAAGGGAATACACAATGAATGGTAGGACCCTAGGAAAGACAGAGGATCAGAGGGACCTTGGTGTGCATGTACATAGATCCCTGAAGGCAGCAGAACAGGTGGATAAGGTGGTTAAAAAGGCATATGGGATACTTGCCTTCATTAGCCGAGGCATAGAATATAAGAGCAGGGAGGTTATGATGGAGCTGTACAAAACGCTGGTTAGGCCACAGCTGGAATACTGTGTGCAGTTCTGGTCGCCTCACTATAGGAAGGATGTGATTGCTTTGGAGAGGGTGCAGAGGAGATTCACCAGGATGTTACCTGGGTTAGAGCGCTTCAGCTATGAAGAAAGACTAGACAGGCTGGGGTTGTTTTCCTTGGAGCAGAGAAGGCTGAGGGGGGACCTGATTGAGGTGTACAAAATTATGAGGGGCATAGATAGGGTAGATAGAAAGGAACTTTTTCCCTTAGTAGAGGGGTCAATAACAAGGGGGCATAGTTTCAAGGTAAGGGGCAGGAGGTTTAGAGGGGATTTGAGGAAGAACTTTTTCACCCAGAGGGTGGTTGGAATCTGGAACTCACTGCCTGAAAGGGTGGTAGAGGCAGGAACCCTCACAACATTCAAGAAGCATTTGGATGAGCACTTGAAATGCCATAGCATACAAGGCTACGGATCAAATGCTGGAAAGTGGGATTAGATTAGACAGGACTTGATGGCCGACGCGGACACGATGGGCCGAAGGGCCTCTTTCTGTGCTGTATAACTCTATGACTCTATGACACTCCTGTGAAGCGCCTTGGGATGTTTTACTACATTAAAGGCACTGTATAAATACAAATTGCTGTTGCTGTTTGACATTTTCCTCTTATTTAACTTGTGACTTCTTTAGATACTTTTCTCGTGACCTCAGCGACTTACAAAACTGTTGACATGTGCCAGCACGTTGGCTATTGGCTAATGTTTGAGTCCATTGACCCAATAGAACCCTGGAGCTGAATGAAGATGACAAATGGGAGCGTTCCTCATCAGTTGCTCCCTTGAGGTCTTTGCGTAGAATTTGTCTGTGGTCAAGACAGTTTTCACTGAACCATCTCTCTGTGCAGCACCGGGTCAACAGCAGGGCTTATCGTGTTAAGGAGCATTCTACTCATAGTCTTTGTGATAATTGACATGAGAATGGTAATTAATAATTCTAATTAATGCTATGGGATGGCATGTGCTAGAATAGTGGACTGGAGCCTCGAGCTGATTGAAGTACTTGGCTGCGTACCCGTGTTTGAGTCAGTACTGAGCCCGCTAGTCCACTATAAATCACAACGCAATGTTCTTTCAGCCAGGGCACTTCCTTTCCAGCAAACAAGTGGATTGAAGCAGGAACATGAAAGTCTCTGATGAGGAAGAAGTTGTCTGGCAGAAATTGCATCAACCTTCAGTATTATTTTTTCTGACTAACCCTTTAAAGGGGCACCCTTTCCATCATGGTCTGCTTGGTCCTGTTTCCTTCCGATTGCGTTGACTAAGATGCTTACCCGCTGAGGTTCTGAGCCACAGAAGATCGTAGGTTCGATCACTTGCCTGTGCTTGAGATAGCTGATCGCAGTCTGCTCGGTATTAGGGACACCAACAATTGCCCTGGACAAGGGAGAGTAGAGTCCTGATCACTATCCAGTCGTCACAGAGTGTGTGCGATTGGCCTTGGTTAACCTAGCGACACTCACTGTGGGGGGGTGATTTCAGCAGGTAAAATGGAGCAGGGAGTGTAACGCAATCACTGACCACTGTCCCTTGTTCAGCAGTCCCTTGGAGACATCAAGCAATAGCCCAGCTTAGTAACAGAGTGAGGGTGGATGCCAATGAGCTGAGTGCATGGTGCGAGCTTGTGGCCATGATTCTGCTTTATTGATTTGAGTCGGGTCAATGGTAGAGGATCCAAGTGGGTAAAAAAGGAGGGAAAGTCCAGCGGTGATTATCATTGCAGTTTGCTATTGTGACATGAGTGAACAGAATTGGTTGACATTGATAGTAGGGGCCTTGGAAGCTGGCAGGGTCCGTCTTTAAATATGCAGATCGGGATCCGATGATCTCATTGAGCCCCAAATGCTATTTTAACTCTGGCCTGAAGCATCTATGGAATTAATGGTGGCTGTCACTCCATAAGCCGCCAAAGTACTTGGATGCTCTTCCTGGTGTCTTGATGCTGGAGCGATCTCCTGGGTTGTCTCCAGGGTATTCTGCAAGTCAAGTGATACTTCCTGCAAGGTCTTGCAGAGGTGGGTAGTGGACTACCCCATTCATCCGTCATCTCAATCAAATATGTGGAAACATAGAATTACATGGAATTTTTTTACAGCAAAGTAACAGGCCATTCGGCCCAACAGGTCTATGCCACACGAGCCTCCTCTCACCTTACTTCATCTCAGCCTATCAGCATATCCTTCTATTCCTTTCTCCCTCATGTGTTTATCGAGCCTCCCCTTAAATGCATCTGTACTATTCACCTCAACCACTCCCTGTGGTAGCGAGTTCCACATTCTCACCACTCTCTGGGTAAAGAATTTCCTCCTGAATTCAGTTACAGGATTTATTAGTGACTCTCTTATATTTATGGCCCCTGGTTTTGGACTCCCACACAATTAGAAGCATCTTCTCTACGTCTACCTGATCAAACCCCTTCATAATTTTAAAGTCCTCTATCAGGTCACCCCTCAGTCTTCTCTTTTCTAGAGAAAAGAACCCCAGCTTGTTCAATCTTTCCTGACAGTTATAACCTCTGAGTTCTGGTTTCATCCTTGTCAATCTTTTCTGCACTTTCTCCAGTGCCTCTATGTCCTTTTTGTAATATGGAGTCCAGAACTGTTCACAACACTCCAAATGTGGTCTAACCAAGGTTCTATACAAGTTTATTACATAGCTTCGCTGCTTTTGAATTCTAGTTCTCTAGAAATGAACCCCAGTGCTTTGGTTTTATGGCTTTGTTAACCTGCGTTGCTGCTTTTAATGATTTGTGAATCGGCACACCCAGATCACTTTGTGCCTCAAGACTGAGGCTTGACAAACCTGATAAAGTTCTTTGGGGAGGTGACAGATAAGGTGGATGAGGGAATGTAGTGGATGGACTTTCAGAAAACCTTTTGGAAGGTGCCACGTGAGAAGACTTTGGAGGTAATTAAGTGGGTATTGAATTAATAGGAGCGTAGCAAATTGGATTTAATACTGGTTTGGAATGAGGAAACAGAGAATCAGCAATAAGGGCAGTTTCTCAGAGTGGTTGGAAGTGGGTAGCGGCATCCCATAGCGGGTCCTGTTCTGGGACCGCTTCTGTTCACTGCGCACATCAACGATATGAGGGCTAGAGGGAGTGGTGTCCACATTTGTGGATGACTCTAATATCAGAGGTGACATGAATCAGTCATTCATGAAAGAAAGACTTATGAAATAATACTGAGCAGCCTACGGGTGGCGCTGTCCAGGGAGAGTATAAATACTCGGGCACGGGCCCAGCTTGCGCAGGACATTCTTAACAGGAACCAGTGAAGGACTCAACTAGACCTCCATGTTGTAAAACAGTTGATTAAAGCTTTGTTTAACGCTTAGACCAAGTGCCTAGTAGTTTTCTTACGTCAGTAGGCACAGTAAATAATTCTGAGGACCAAAGGGAACTACAAGAGGATGGTGGAACAGCTATAAAAGTGGCAGATCGAGCTCAGTGTCAGTAAATGTGAGGTGGTACACTTTGCCAGAAAAAAACAAACGTAATAATTATACTTTGAATGGGGGAAAGCGGGTCGATGTGGAAGAGCAGAGGGATTGAGGGCTTCAGGTCCATGAGACATTAAAAGCATCACCTCAAGTGGATAAGGCCATAAACATGCGAATGAAATACTGGCACAAAAGCAAAATGCTGCGGATGCTGGAAATCTGAAATAAAAACAGAAAATGCTGGAAATACTCAGCAGGTCAGGCAGCATCTGTGGAGAGAGAAACAGAGTTAATGTTTCGATGACCTTTCGTCAGAACTGGAAAAAGTTAGAGATGTAACAGGTTTTAAGCAAATACAGAAGCAGGGAAAGGGGGAGGAAAGGAAAGAACAAAAGGGAAGGTCTGCGATAGGATGGAAGGCAGGAGAGATTAAATGACAAAAGGGATGATGGTGCGAGGCAAAAGGAGATGGTAATGGGACAAGTAAAGAAACAAAAGACGAGTCTAGAGGAGGTGGAAATGGGAATGGCAGAATCATCAACAACAGCTGCTGTCTGAAAAAATGGGGGCAGAGGTTCTGACCTGAAATTATTGAACTCAATATTGAGGGAAGAAGGTTGTAAATTCTCTAATCGAAAGATGATGTGCTGTTCCTTGAGCTTATTAATGAAATACTGGGTTTTTATGGAAAGAGGCATAGAATATAAAAGTCAGGATGTGTCAGGGTGGATCTATATAAAACTTTCGTAAGACCCCAGTTGGAGGAGTGTGTGAAGTTTTGGGCTCTGCACTGTTGAGGGAATAGAGAGGGTACAGTTTGGATTCCCGAGGATGCTGCCAGGTGTGAAGAAATAAAACTAGGGAGAAAGGCTTGAAAAATTGGGGCTGTTTTCATTAGGAGACAGGTGGTAACTGGGGTAATTTGATAGAGCGATTTAGGAGACAGGAGGTAACTGGGGTAATTTGATAGAGCGATTTAGGAGACAGGTGGTAACTGGGGTAATTTGATAGAGGGATTTAGGAGACAGGAGGTAACGGGGTAATTTGATAGAGCGATTTAGGAGACAGGTGGTAACTGGGGTAATTTGATAGAGGGATTTAGGAGACAGGTGGTAACGGGGTAATTTGATAGAGCGATTTAGGAGACAGGTGGTAACTGGGGTAATTTGATAGAGCGATTTAGGAGACAGGTGGTAACGGGGTAATTTGATAGAGGGATTTAGGAGACAGGTGGTAACTGGGGTAATTTGATAGAGCGATTTAGGAGACAGGAGGTAACTGGGGTAATTTGATAGAGCGATTTAGGAGACAGGAGGTAACTGGGGTAATTTGATAGAGCGATTTAGGAGACAGGTGGTAACTGGGGTAATTTGATAGAGGGATTTAGGAGACAGGAGGTAACGGGGTAATTTGATAGAGCGATTTAGGAGACAGGAGGTAACTGGGGTAATTTGATAGAGCGATTTAGGAGACAGGTGGTAACGGGGTAATTTGATAGAGCGATTTAGGAGACAGGAGGTAACGGGGTAATTTGATAGAGCGATTTAGGAGACAGGTGGTAACTGGGGTAATTTGATAGAGGGATTTAGGAGACAGGAGGTAACTGGGGTAATTTGATAGAGCGATTTAGGAGACAGGTGGTAACTGGGGTAATTTGATAGAGGGATTTAGGAGACAGGAGGTAACGGGGTAATTTGATAGAGCGATTTAGGAGACAGGAGGTAACGGGGTAATTTGATAGAGCGATTTAGGAGACAGGAGGTAACTGGGGTAATTTGATAGAGCGATTTAGGAGACAGGTGGTAACTGGGGTAATTTGATAGAGGGATTTAGGAGACAGGAGGTAAACGGGATAATTTGATAGAGGGATTTAGGAGACAGGAGGTAACTGGGGTAATTTGATAGAGGGATTTAGGAGACAGGAGGTAACGGGGTAATTTGATAGAGCGATTTAGGAGACAGGAGGTAACGGGGTAATTTGATAGAGGGATTTAGGAGACAGGAGGTAACTGGGGTAATTTGATAGAGCGATTTAGGAGACAGGAGGTAACTGGGGTAATTTGATAGAGGGATTTAGGAGACAGGAGGTAACTGGGGTAATTTGATAGAGCGATTTAGGAGACAGGAGGTAAACGGGATAATTTGATAGAGCGATTTAGGAGACAGGAGGTAACTGGGGTAATTTGACAGAGCGATTTAGGAGACAGGAGGTAACTGGGGTAATTTGATAGAGCGATTTAGGAGACAGGAGGTAACTGGGGTAATTTGATAGAGCGATTTAGGAGACAGGAGGTAACTGGGGTAATTTGATAGAGGGATTTAGGAGACAGGAGGTAACTGGGGTAATTTGATAGAGCGATTTAGGAGACAGGAGGTAACTGGGGTAATTTGATAGAGCGATTTAGGAGACAGGAGGTAACTGGGGTAATTTGATAGAGGGATTTAGGAGACAGGAGGTAACTGGGGTAATTTGATAGAGGGATTTAGGAGACAGGAGGTAACGGTAATTTGATAGAGGGATTTAGGAGACAGGTGGTAACGGGGTAATTTGATAGAGGGATTTAGGAGACAGGAGGTAAACGGGATAATTTGATAGAGCGATTTAGGAGACAGGAGGTAACTGGGGTAATTTGATAGAGGGATTTAGGAGACAGGAGGTAACGGGGTAATTTGATAGAGGGATTTAGGAGACAGGAGGTAACGGGGTAATTTGATAGAGGGATTTAGGAGACAGGTGGTAACTGGGGTAATTTGATAGAGGGATTTAGGAGACAGGAGGTAACTGGGGTAATTTGATAGAGGGATTTAGGAGACAGGTGGTAACTGGGGTAATTTGATAGAGGGATTTAGGAGACAGGAGGTAACTGGGGTAATTTGATAGAGGGATTTAGGAGACAGGAGGTAACTGGGGTAATTTGATAGAGCGATTTAGGAGACAGGAGGTAACTGGGGTAATTTGATAGAGGGATTTAGGAGACAGGAGGTAACTGGGGTAATTTGATAGAGGGATTTAGGAGACAGGTGGTAACGGGGTAATTTGATAGAGCGATTTAGGAGACAGGAGGTAACTGGGGTAATTTGATAGAGCGATTTAGGAGACAGGAGGTAACTGGGGTAATTTGATAGAGCGATTTAGGAGACAGGAGGTAACTGGGGTAATTTGATAGAGCGATTTAGGAGACAGGAGGTAACTGGGGTAATTTGATAGAGGGATTTAGGAGACAGGTGGTAACTGGGGTAATTTGATAGAGGGATTTAGGAGACAGGTGGTAACTGGGGTAATTTGATAGAGCGATTTAGGAGACAGGAGGTAACTGGGGTAATTTGATAGAGGGATTTAGGAGACAGGAGGTAACTGGGGTAATTTGATAGAGCGATTTAGGAGACAGGTGGTAACTGGGGTAATTTGATAGAGGGATTTAGGAGACAGGAGGTAACGGGGTAATTTGATAGAGGGATTTAGGAGACAGGTGGTAACTGGGGTAATTTGATAGAGCGATTTAGGAGACAGGTGGTAACTGGGGTAATTTGATAGAGGGATTTAGGAGACAGGAGGTAACGGGGTAATTTGATAGAGGGATTTAGGAGACAGGAGGTAACGGGGTAATTTGATAGAGTGATTTAGGAGACAGGAGGTAACTGGGGTAATTTGATAGAGCGATTTAGGAGACAGGAGGTAACTGGGGTAATTTGATAGAGCGATTTAGGAGACAGGAGGTAACTGGGGTAATTTGATAGAGGGATTTAGGAGACAGGAGGTAACTGGGTAATTTGATAGAGGGATTTAGGAGACAGGAGGTAACGGGGTAATTTGATAGAGGGATTTAGGAGACAGGAGGTAACTGGGTAATTTGATAGAGGGATTTAGGAGACAGGAGGTAACTGGGTAATTTGATAGAGGGATTTAGGAGACAGGAGGTAACTGGGGTAATTTGATAGAGGGATTTAGGAGACAGGTGGTAACTGGGGTAATTTGATAGAGGGATTTAGGAGACAGGAGGTAACGGGGTAATTTGATAGAGGGATTTAGGAGACAGGAGGTAACTGGGGTAATTTGATAGAGCGATTTAGGAGACAGGAGGTAACGGGGTAATTTGATAGAGGGATTTAGGAGACAGGTGGTAACTGGGGTAATTTGATAGAGGGATTTAGGAGACAGGAGGTAACTGGGGTAATTTGATAGAGCGATTTAGGAGACAGGAGGTAACGGGGTAATTTGATAGAGGGATTTAGGAGACAGGAGGTAACGGGGTAATTTGATAGAGGGATTTAGGAGACAGGTGGTAACTGGGGTAATTTGATAGAGGGATTTAGGAGACAGGAGGTAACGGGGTAATTTGATAGAGGGATTTAGGAGACAGGAGGTAACTGGGGTAATTTGATAGAGGGATTTAGGAGACAGGTGGTAACTGGGGTAATTTGATAGAGGGATTTAGGAGACAGGAGGTAACGGGGTAATTTGATAGAGGGATTTAGGAGACAGGAGGTAACTGGGGTAATTTGATAGAGCGATTTAGGAGACAGGAGGTAACGGGGTAATTTGATAGAGGGATTTAGGAGACAGGTGGTTACTGGGGTAATTTGATAGAGGGATTTAGGAGACAGGTGGTAACTGGGGTAATTTGATAGAGGGATTTAGGAGACAGGAGGTAACGGGGTAATTTGATAGAGCGATTTAGGAGACAGGAGGTAACGGGGTAATTTGATAGAGCGATTTAGGAGACAGGTGGTAACTGGGGTAATTTGATAGAGCGATTTAGGAGACAGGAGGTAACTGGGGTAATTTGATAGAGGGATTTAGGAGACAGGTGGTAACTGGGGTAATTTGATAGAGGGATTTAGGAGACAGGAGGTAACGGGGTAATTTGATAGAGGGATTTAGGAGACAGGTGGTAACTGGGGTAATTTGATAGAGGGATTTAGGAGACAGGTGGTAACTGGGGTAATTTGATAGAGGGATTTAGGAGACAGGAGGTAACTGGGGTAATTTGATAGAGGGATTTAGGAGACAGGAGGTAACTGGGGTAATTTGATAGAGGGATTTAGGAGACAGGTGGTAACTGGGGTAATTTGATAGAGGGATTTAGGAGACAGGAGGTAACTGGGGTAATTTGATAGAGGGATTTAGGAGACAGGAGGTAACTGGGGTAATTTGATAGAGGGATTTAGGAGACAGGAGGTAACTGGGGTAATTTGGTAGAGGGAGTTAGGAGACAGGAGGTAACTGGGGTAATTTGATAGAGGGATTTAGGAGACAGGAGGTAACTGGGGTAATTTGATAGAGGGATTTAGGAGACAGGAGGTAACGGGGTAATTTGATAGAGCGATTTAGGAGACAGGAGGTAACGGGGTAATTTGATAGAGGGATTTAGGAGACAGGAGGTAACTGGGGTAATTTGATAGAGGGATTTAGGAGACAGGAGGTAATGGGGTAATTTGATAGAGGGATTTAGGAGACAGGAGGTAACGGGGTAATTTGATAGAGGGATTTAGGAGACAGGTGGTAACGGGGTAATTTGATAGAGGGATTTAGGAGACAGGAGGTAACGGGGTAATTTGATAGAGGGATTTAGGAGACAGGAGGTAACGGGGTAATTTGATAGAGGGATTTAGGAGACAGGTGGTAACTGGGGTAATTTGATAGAGCGATTTAGGAGACAGGAGGTAACTGGGGTAATTTGATAGAGCGATTTAGGAGACAGGAGGTAACGGGGTAATTTGATAGAGCGATTTAGGAGACAGGAGGTAACGGGGTAATTTGATAGAGGGATTTAGGAGACAGGTGGTAACTGGGGTAATTTGATAGAGCGATTTAGGAGACAGGAGGTAACTGGGGTAATTTGATAGAGCGATTTAGGAGACAGGAGGTAACGGGGTAATTTGATAGAGGGATTTAGGAGACAGGAGGTAACTGGGGTAATTTGATAGAGGGATTTAGGAGACAGGAGGTAACTGGGGTAATTTGATAGAGCGATTTAGGAGACAGGGGGTAACGGGGTAATTTGATAGAGGGATTTAGGAGACAGGAGGTAACGGGGTAATTTGATAGAGGGATTTAGGAGACAGGAGGTAACTGGGGTAATTTGATAGAGCGATTTAGGAGACAGGAGGTAACTGGGGTAATTTGATAGAGGGATTTAGGAGACAGGAGGTAACTGGGGTAATTTGATAGAGCGATTTAGGAGACAGGAGGTAAACGGGATAATTTGATCGAGCGATTTAGGAGACAGGAGGTAACTGGGGTAATTTGATAGAGCGATTTAGGAGACAGGAGGTAACTGGGGTAATTTGATAGAGCGATTTAGGAGACAGGAGGTAACTGGGGTAATTTGATAGAGCGATTTAGGAGACAGGAGGTAACTGGGGTAATTTGATAGAGCGATTTAGGAGACAGGTGGTAACTGGGGTAATTTGATAGAGGGATTTAGGAGACAGGAGGTAACTGGGGTAATTTGATAGAGCGATTTAGGAGACAGGTGGTAACTGGGGTAATTTGATAGAGCGATTTAGGAGACAGGTGGTAACTGGGGTAATTTGATAGAGGGATTTAGGAGACAGGAGGTAACTGGGGTAATTTGATAGAGGGATTTAGGAGACAGGAGGTAACGGGGTAATTTGATAGAGGGATATAGGAGACAGGAGGTAACGGGGTAATTTGATAGAGGGATTTAGGAGACAGGTGATAACGGGGTAATTTGATAGAGGGATTTAGGAGACAGGAGGTAACTGGGGTAATTTGATAGAGGGATTTAGGAGACAGGAGGTAACTGGGGTAATTTGATAGAGGGATTTAGGAGACAGGAGGTAACGGGGTAATTTGATAGAGGGATTTAGGAGACAGGAGGTAACGGGGTAATTTGATAGAGGGATTTAGGAGACAGGAGGTAACTGGGGTAATTTGATAGAGCGATTTAGGAGACAGGAGGTAACTGGGGTAATTTGATAGAGGGATTTAGGAGACAGGAGGTAACTGGGGTAATTTGATAGAGGGATTTAGGAGACAGGAGGTAACGGGGTAATTTGATAGAGGGATTTAGGAGACAGGAGGTAACGGGGTAATTTGATAGAGGGATTTAGGAGACAGGTGGTAACTGGGGTAATTTGATAGAGGGATTTAGGAGACAGGAGGTAACTGGGGTAATTTGATAGAGGGATTTAGGAGACAGGTGGTAACTGGGGTAATTTGATAGAGGGATTTAGGAGACAGGAGGTAACTGGGGTAATTTGATAGAGGGATTTAGGAGACAGGAGGTAACTGGGGTAATTTGATAGAGCGATTTAGGAGACAGGTGGTAACTGGGGTAATTTGATAGAGGGATTTAGGAGACAGGAGGTAACTGGGGTAATTTGATAGAGGGATTTAGGAGACAGGAGGTAACGGGGTAATTTGATAGAGCGATTTAGGAGACAGGAGGTAACTGGGGTAATTTGATAGAGGGATTTAGGAGACAGGAGGTAACGGGGTAATTTGATAGAGGGATTTAGGAGACAGGAGGTAACTGGGGTAATTTGATAGAGGGATTTAGGAGACAGGAGGTAACTGGGGTAATTTGATAGAGGGATTTAGGAGACAGGAGGTAACTGGGTAATTTGATAGAGGGATTTAGGAGACAGGTGGTAACTGGGGTAATTTGATAGAGGGATTTAGGAGACAGGAGGTAACTGGGGTAATTTGATAGAGGGATTTAGGAGACAGGTGGTAACTGGGGTAATTTGATAGAGTGATTTAGGAGACAGGTGGTAACTGGGGTAATTTGATAGAGGGATTTAGGAGACAGGAGGTAACGGGGTAATTTGATAGAGGGATTTAGGAGACAGGAGGTAATGGGGTAATTTGATAGAGGGATTTAGGAGACAGGTGGTAACTGGGGTAATTTGATAGAGGGATTTAGGAGACAGGAGGTAACTGGGGTAATTTGATAGAGCGATTTAGGAGACAGGAGGTAACTGGGGTAATTTGATAGAGGGATTTAGGAGACAGGAGGTAACTGGGGTAATTTGATAGAGCGATTTAGGAGACAGGTGGTAACTGGGGTAATTTGATAGAGCGATTTAGGAGACAGGTGGTAACTGGGGTAATTTGATAGAGGGATTTAGGAGACAGGTGGTAACTGGGGTAATTTGATAGAGCGATTTAGGAGACAGGAGGTAACTGGGGTAATTTGATAGAGGGATTTAGGAGACAGGAGGTAACGGGGTAATTTGATAGAGGGATTTAGGAGACAGGAGCTAACTGGGTAATTTGATAGAGGGATTTAGGAGACAGGAGGTAACTGGGTAATTTGATAGAGCGATTTAGGAGACAGGAGGTAACTGGGGTAATTTGATAGAGGGATTTAGGAGACAGGAGGTAACTGGGGTAATTTGATAGAGGGATTTAGGAGACAGGAGGTAACTGGGGTAATTTGATAGAGCGATTTAGGAGACAGGAGGTAACGGGGTAATTTGATAGAGGGATTTAGGAGACAGGAGGTAACTGGGGTAATTTGATAGAGCGATTTAGGAGACAGGAGGTAACGGGGTAATTTGATAGAGGGATTTAGGAGACAGGTGGTAACTGGGGTAATTTGATAGAGGGATTTAGGAGACAGGTGGTAACTGGAGTAATTTGATAGAGCGATTTAGGAGACAGGAGGTAACTGGGGTAATTTGATAGAGGGATTTAGGAGACAGGAGGTAACTGGGGTAATTTGATAGAGCGATTTAGGAGACAGGAGGTAACGGGGTAATTTGATAGAGGGATTTAGGAGACAGGTGGTAACTGGGGTAATTTGATAGAGGGATTTAGGAGACAGGAGGTAACGGGGTAATTTGATAGAGGGATTTAGGAGACAGGTGGTAACTGGGGTAATTTGATAGAGGGATTTAGGAGACAGGAGGTAACTGGGGTAATTTGATAGAGGGATTTAGGAGACAGGAGGTAACTGGGGTAATTTGATAGAGCGATTTAGGAGACAGGAGGTAACGGGGTAATTTGATAGAGGGATTTAGGAGACAGGTGGTAACTGGGGTAATTTGATAGAGGGATTTAGGAGACAGGAGGTAACGGGGTAATTTGATAGAGGGATTTAGGAGACAGGTGGTAACTGGGGTAATTTGATAGAGCGATTTAGGAGACAGGTGGTAACTGGGGTAATTTGATAGAGGGATTTAGGAGACAGGTGGTAACTGGGGTAATTTGATAGAGCGATTTAGGAGACAGGTGGTAACGGGGTAATTTGATAGAGGGATTTAGGAGACAGGAGGTAACGGGGTAATTTGATAGAGGGATTTAGGAGACAGGTGGTAACTGGGGTAATTTGATAGAGCGATTTAGGAGACAGGAGGTAACTGGGGTAATTTGATAGAGGGATTTAGGAGACAGGAGGTAACGGGGTAATTTGATAGAGGGATTTAGGAGACAGGAGGTAATGGGGTAATTTGATAGAGGGATTTAGGAGACAGGAGGTAACGGGGTAATTTGATAGAGGGATTTAGGAGACAGGAGGTAATGGGGTAATTTGATAGAGGGATTTAGGAGACAGGAGGTAATGGGGTAATTTGATAGAGGGATTTAGGAGACAGGAGGTAACTGGGGTAATTTGATAGAGGGATTTAGGAGACAGGAGGTAACGGGGTAATTTGATAGAGGGATTTAGGAGACAGGAGGTAATGGGGTAATTTGATAGAGGGATTTAAAATGATGAAGGGATACAAAGAAACGAACAATGACGGACAGGTAAAGACCCCCTGGCCCGTCCAGCCCGTCCCACACAATTGCAATACCTTGTGTATCACAACATATACTCCCCACCCCACCCGAAAACATGAGATCTCCTGGGACAGTCGAAAAACCAGATTTAAAAAACCCCAGGCCAATTTGGGGGGGAAAGAAAGTCTGGGAAATTCCTCTGAGACCCACCTCGGTGATGGAAACTCATCCAGGGGACCACTCTGGCCGTGAATTCCCTGCAGTACCCACCTTCTGTAAAAGGTGATCTCCGCCCCAGATGGTATAGAGTAGATAAAAAAAGACTGTACCTAGTGATCTGAGGGTCTAGAATGAGGGGACGAGATAAGATTCAATGTAAGAGATTCAAGGCAGAGAGCAGGAGAATCATTTGCGCACAAAGGGTTGTGAAACTTTCGAATGAATTATTAGCGACTGTGCCAACATTTAAGAATGGGTTGAACAGGTGGTTGAAGGAAAGGGGATAATGGGATGTGGGAACAGGGCGGGCACATGGAGCTAGGACACAGCTCTTGTGGAGGTTAAACACCAACACCGACTGGATGGGCTTGTTTCCGTACTGTATTTTTATGTAATCTCCCATATTCCAGTTGTTGTGACGCCTAACGGTCTCCTATCAATGCTCATATAATCAGCACTGAATAATAATAATAATTAGAAACAAGGATGCCGAGGCCTTGGAGAGGGCGCAGAGGAGATTTACTAGAATGGCACCAGGGATGAGGGACTTCAGTTGTGTGGAGAGACTGGAGAAGCTGGGATGGTTCTCCTTAGAGCAGAGAAGGTTAAGGCGAGGTTTACTAAAGGTGTTCAAAACTATGAGGGGTTTTGACAGAGTAAATAGGGAGAAACGGTTTCCAGTGGCAGGAGGGTCGGTAACCAGAGGACACAGATTGAAGATAATCGGCAAAAGAACCAGAGGGGGAGATGAGGAGAATGTTTTTACGCAGCGAGTTGTTGTGATCTGGAATGCGCTGCCTGAAAGGGCGGTGGAAGCAGATTCAATAGTAACTTTCAAAAGGGAATTGGATAAATACTTGAAATAAATGCAGGGCTCTGGGGAAAGAGCAGGGGGGAGTGGGACTAATTGGAGAGCTCTTTCAAAGAGCCGGCACAGGCATGATGGGCCGAATGGCCTCCTCCTGTGCTGTACGATTCTAAATAGATACGTACTCTTGATAATAGAAAAACATAGAGACATCAGAAGCAGAAAAACAGCCATGGTGAAGTGAAGGAAATGTAAATAAACTACCGCAGTCCCGTACCTCAAGGATCAGGCTACTTCACAGCTGTTGTTTGGAAAAGTGATTTATTTTTTTCTCAATAAGTTCCTCGTGTAAACATCGGATTACTGCGACCTTTTCACCAGAGAGAGCTCTTGCATTGCTGCCAGTTTGTTCTTTACGTCCACTGATGCTCAATGGCCAAACACAAACCGTCTGTGTGGAGCTCAGGGGCCACGTGGCAGGAACACACAGAAATGGGACTTAAGCAGATAGCCTGGCCGACATTCCAGCGCAGTACTGAGGGGGGCGTGGCACTAAATCAAGGGCCTAGCTGCTTGCTCAGGCGGGCGTAAAAGATCCCATGGCATTAATTGAAGGAGAGCAGGGGGGATGTTCTCCGTGGCCAACATCCATGCCTCAACCGAAACCCACCAAAACAGATTAACCGGTCATTCATTCAGAGGCTGTTTGCGGGATCTTGCTGTGCACAACCTTAGCCGCTGTGTTTGCCAATATAACAACCGTCACTGCAGTCACAAAGTAACTGATTGGCTGTGCTTTGGGATGTCCCGTGGTCGTGAATGTGCATGCTCTTGCCTTCTCATCCACCTGTACAGTGAGAATTTCCTCTTGGCTGGCTGTATTCTCTCTCCACGCTGGCCACCGGCCTCCTTGGATGGAGACTGAGACCAATTCCACCGCACCGTTCTCTGGCTCCACCGACGCTTTTAGATCACCCTGCTCCTCCACTGGTGCTGCTCATGGTCTTGTTGTTGATGGTTCGTTTTTGAAATTGGGGAATGGTTTCCTTACCTCCATCCATATCCTTGGTGCTTGAGATATCGGCCCGGAATTTCATAGAATCACAGAACGGTTACAGCTCAAAAGGAGGCCATTCGGCCCATCGAGTCTGTGCCGGCTCTCTGCGAGAGCACTTCAGCCAGTCCCACTCCCCCGCCCTTTCCCCGTAGCCCTGCAAATTTTATTCCTTCAGGTACTTCTCCAATTCTCTTTTGAAAGCCACGTTTGAATCTGCCTCCACCACCCTTTCAGGCAGTGCATTCCAGATCCTAACCACTCGCTGCGTAAAAAAGTTTTTTCTTACGTCGCCTTTGGTTCTTCTGCCAATCACCTTAAATCTGTGTCCTCTGGTTCTTGACCCTTCCACCAATGGGAACAGTTCCTCTCTCTCTACTCTGTCTAGACCCCTCATGATTTTGAACACCTCTATCAAATCTCCTCACAGCCTTCTCTGCTCTAAGGAGAGCCACCCCAGCTTCTCTAGTCTATCCGCATAACTGAAGTCCCTCATCCCTGGAACCATCCTCGTAAATCTTTTCTGCACCCTCTCTAAGGCCTTCCCATCCTTCCTAAAGTGCGGTGCCCAGAATTGAACACAATACTCCAGTTGAGGACACAATACCTATTTGTAGTGGGTAATAACAGTGAACGAACAGCGTTCACTGTTATTACCCCTTTGAAAGAGACCCCGACTTCAGGATTTAGCACATGCACATCCTAACACAGAAATCCTGAAGTTGCAGTCAGTTTCAAAGGGGTAATAACAGCGAACGACCCAATCTTTGTTTTGCTCTCCATAACATTTTTTAAAAATTTAAATAAAAGGAGTTATTCACTTCCTGGTTCCCGGTCTGTGAGAATTCTGCATTGTGATTGGCTGCTTAGACAGCTTGTTGATGTCACAGCAGCTCGCGTAAGGGATTCCCCATTAACTTACACTGATCTCAGCTGAACATCGGAAAAGCCGAACTTCTCGCCACAGAGATCGCGAGATCTTTGTGGGAAGTTTATTCGGAGCCAACGGCGAACACCTTTGCTTCACCACTGACCACAAATTATGGGCCACTCTTTATCTGGCCAGTTAGTTCTGCCCTGGCCTGTGGACTGAGCGGCTGTGTCCGTGCTAAAGACCGCCACCTTCCTAAAAATCTCCGAGAGTTGGGGTGGGTTGGGGATGGATGGCGGTTTGACAACCCGCTTGATTTTACGCTCAACCAACATCAACGGAAAGCAAAGTCGGATGGGGTGTGAACTGGGTATCCAAACCCGAACCTGTCCCATTGCAGCGCAGCCAGCTCAGGTTAAAATTAGGTCTGCCATTCCTGATTGGGATGTCCGGATTACAGGACTAGTTGTGTGTTGTGGCAATTCAAGAGGTTCGTTTGCTGTTTGTTAAGGTGATGATCTGTGATTATTAAGGCTAAACCTTGAATGGGTGGTTGGACATCTCTCCACGTGTCCATCATAGTGCAGCATCTGACGTCCAGAGACACGGTGCGACCGCTGCTAACAATTCCTCCAACATCAGTCCTAACCAAGTGCCCTTCTCCAACATCCCTTAATCCCCACTCCACTAATGTATTTTATATAAAATGGAATATGACGAATATAAAATATCCACTTTTGATAGAGTAGATCGGGAGAAACCGTTTCCACCGGCAGGAGGGTCGGTAACCAGAGGACACGGATTTGAGATAATTGGCAAAAAGAGTCGGAGGGGAAGATGAGGAGAATATTTTTCACGCAGCGAGTTGTTGTGATCTGGAATGCGCTGCCTGAAAGGGCGGTGGAAGCAGATTCAATTGTAACTTTCAAGGCGGAATTGGATAAATACTTGAAAAGAAAAAATTTGCAGGGGCTATGGGGAACAGAGTGGGGGAGTGGGCACAGGCACGAGGGGCCGAATGGCCCCCTTCTATGCTGTATGATTCTACAATAATGTAACATTTCTATCTCCCACACCAATCATTCATGCAGCTTCTTTGAGTGAGATTGCCTTGTCCCAAACCATGAGCCGTTTTGTGCTGTCAGCTATCAGCCACCAGGAACTGCCCAGAGGAAAAGATTCGACCAGCCACTAAACGGGGGAATTAGCGAACTTTCAAGCCTTTGCCTTGTTATTGCAAGTGGAGACTGTCCAGAGAAAAGGATTCCGTCAGCTACTAAACGCGGGATTCACGCAACGCTCACACTTTGACCCAACTGTTGCACTCTGTCCCCCTCGTGGGGGTATCTAGAACAAGGGGGCACAGTTTCAGAATAAGGGGTCCCCCATTTAAAACTGAGATGAGGAGGAATTTCTTCTCTCAGAGGGTCGTAAATCTGTGGAATTCTCTTCCCCAGAGAGCTGTGGAGGCTGGGTCATTAAATACATTTATGGTGGAGATAGACAGATTTTTGAACAATAAGGGAGTGAAGGGTTATGGGGAGCGGGCAGGGAAATGGAGCTGAGCCCAAGATCAGATCAGCCATGATCTCATTAAATGGCGGAGCAGGCTCGAGGGGCCGAATGGCCGACTCCTGCTTCTATTTCTTATGTTCTTATGTTCTTATAGTGTGAGAACCTAAAGCATTCAGCTGGAACTGAGCAGATATCATTTATTCCCCGACTAGCGGTGTCAGATCTGAATTATCCTAATCCAACAATGTTGTTGCGACAGGACAGATGTTGCAAGGTTATTGGATAATTGTGTCCAAACGCACTCGAACATTGCATGTCATTCCCTCCTTATTTTGGATGGGAACTTTATTTATGCTGCTATACTTCAACAGAAGGATAAATAACAATCTGAAAGAATGAAATTTCAATCCACAGCATCCGGTTGGCTGTTCCCAAAATAAGGAGGAACGATCCTGAAGAATGGGAGAGCGGTGTCACCCGGCTGAGCAGCTCTCCCGGAGGAGGCGCCTGCGTCCTCACGAGTGGGGGGTGGCGGGGGGGGGGGGGAAGAGAAACACCTTGAGTGTCATTATTTCTTTTTCCTGCTGCGAAACTAAGCTGAAGGGGCAAGACAAACATTGCAGGACACCAGCAGGGGCGCAATGGCACAGAAGAAAAGACTTAAGGTAAATCTATGACTGGGAGACACCAAATTTGGGTTTTCAAAGTCTATGGAGTAAGAGAAGACCGAGAGAAGTTTCATAGTTTTGAGGTCTTACGAAAGAATGAGTAAGAGATGCTGCCATGAGTCTTGAGCACCATAACTGTTAGCCGTGGCTCCGTGGGTGGCACTCTCTCTCGCCTCTGAGTCAGAAGGTTGTGGGTTCATAGTCCCACCCTAGAGACTGTGATAGTAGATTGGTGGTTAGGATCAGATCAGCCATGATCTTATTGAATGGCGGAGCAGGCTCGAGGGGCCGATTGGCCGACTCCTGCTCCTATTTCTTATGTTCTTATGTTCTTATGTTGAGCACAATAATCTAGGCTGACGCTCCCAGTGCAGTGCTGAGGGAGTGCTGCACTGTCAGAGGTGCCGTCTTTCGGATGAGACGTTAAACCGAGGCCCCGTCTGCCCTCTCAGATGGACGTAAAAGATCCCACAGGCACTATTTCGAAGAAGAGCAGGGGAGTTCTCCCCGGTGTCCTGGGGTCAATATTTATCCCTCAATCAACATCACTGAAAAACAGATTATCTGGTCATTATCACATTGCTGTTTGTGGGAGCTTGCTGTGCACAAATTGGCTGCAGTGTTTCCTACATTACAACAGTGACCACACTTCAAAAAGTACTTCATTGGCTGTGAAGTGCTTTGGGACATCTGGTGGGTATGAAAGGCGCTACAGAAATGCAAGTCTTTCTTTTTTGAGTTCAGCGCAATAAGGTAGCAGGCAAAGGGAGGGGGAAGAAAGATGACCAATTAGGAAAAGGCCAACAACTCATTCGTGTGGTTTGTGTAAGATTCTTGGCAGGTCCTCTGCATGTATGGTACCAGGCTAGGTTATGAACGTATCTACAAAGAACATCTCAGTGAATCCATTTCCACCACTCAAGCTGTCACGGCCTACTGTGACCAAGCCATGGTTAGCTAGGGTTCTCTCAATAACCTGTGATCCCAGCGAGAACAAAGCCTTCCTGTGATGTTTCATTCCTTCCACTGTTTTGTGGACACTGGGGTTAAAAGGGTTAAATTGCAAGGACAGGTTGCACAGACTGGGCTTGTATTCCCTTGAATTTAGAAGATTAAGGGGTGATCTGATCGAAGTGTTTAAGATGATCAAAGCAGTAGATAGAGAGAAACTATTTCCTCTGGTGGGGGGAGTCCAGAACAAGGGGGCAGAGCCTTAAATTTAGAGCCAGGCCGTTCAGGGGTGATGTCAGGAAGCACTTCTTCACACAAAGGGTGATGGAAATCTGGAACTCTCTCCCCCAAAAGCTGTTGAGGCTGGGGGGTCAATTGAAAATTTCAAAACTGAGATTGATAGATTTTTGTTAGGCAAGGGTGTTAAGGGTTACGGAACCAAGGTGGGTAGATTGAGTTAAGATACAGATCAGCCATCTAATTGAATGGTGGAACAGGCTCGAGGGGCTGAATGGCCTCCTCCTGTTCCTATGTCCCTAAGACACAAGAACCTGGGATTTTCAAGGCCCTTGGCTTTTGTCTGAGCTGAAAGTATTCCGCAATATATTTTAGTCCAATCCGCGCTTTGCATTCCACACCACCACTTCGCAATAAATAGTGAGATTTCCTTCAATTGTTCCCAGTGCCAATCACTCTACATGAACTAAGTCTTCTGAGAAAGTCTAGTAAGTTATGCCTCATGTATCAACTCCAGTGTCAACTCCTATGTATGTTCAACAAACACTTGATGAAAATGAAGAGCTCACTTACATTTGAATTTGTATGCTTTGAGAGTTCCTCAATGATGTACAATGATGTGTTGTTGACCATACTCCATTTTGCTTCCAAATGTCACCCAAGGGACAGCTAATGAAGTACTTTTTGAAGTGTAGTCACTGTTGTAATGTAGTAAACAGTTCCCATGTATTGGAGGATAGCTAATGTAACCCCACTATTTAAAAAAGGTGGCAGAGAGAAAACGGGGAATTATAGACCGGTAAGCCTGACATCGGTAGTGGGGAAAAATCTAGAATCCATTATAAAAGATGTAATAGCAGAGCATTTGGAAAACAGTGACAGGATCGGACAAAGTCAACATGGATTTACAAAAGGTAAATCATGCTTGACTAATCTACTGGAATTTTTTGAGGATGTTACTGGTACAATAGATAAGGGAGAACCAGTGGATGTGGTGTATTTGGACTTTCAGAAGGCTTTTGATAAGGTCCCGCATAAGAGATTAGCATGCAAAGTTAAAGCACATGGGATTGGGGGTAAGGTACTGACTTGGATAGAGAACTGGTTGGCAGACAGGAAGCAAAGAGTTGGAATAAACGGGTCTTTTTCCGAGTGGCAGGCAGTGACTAGTGGGGTACCACAGGGATCGGTGCTAGGACCCCAGCTATTCACAATATATATAAATGATCTAGACGAGGGAACTAGATGTAATATCTCCAAGTTTGCAGACGGCACAAAGCTGGGTGGGCGTGTGTGCTGTGAGGAGGATGCAGAGAAACTCCAGTATGATTTGGACAGGTTGGGTGATTGGTCAGATGCATGGCAAATGCAGTTTAATGTGGATAAATGCGAGATTATCCTCTTCGGTGGCAAAAACAGGAAGACAGATTATTATTTGAATGGCAATAGATTGGGAAAAGGGGGAAGTGCAACGAGACCTGGGTGTCCTTGTGCACCAGTCGCTGAAGGTAAGCATGCAGGTGCAGTAGGCAGTTAAGAAGGCAAATGGTATGTTGGCCTTCATAGCGAGAGGATTCGAGTATAGGAGCAAGGATGTCTTGCTGCAGTTGTACAGGGCCTTGGTGAGACCACATCTTGATTATTGCGTACAGTTTTGGTCGCCTTATCTGAGGAAGGATGTTCTTGCCATGGAATGAGTGCAACGAAGATTCACCAGACTGATACCTGGGATGGCAGGAATGACGTATGAGGAGAGATTGGGTCGATTAGGTTTATATTCACTAGAGTTTAGAAGAATGAGAGGGGATCTCATTGAAACTTATAAAATTCTAACAGGTCTAGACAGACTAGATGCAGGAAGAATGTTCCCAATGGCAGGGAGTCCAGAACCAGGGGTCACAGTCTAAGGATAAGGGGTAAGCCATTTAGGGCTGAGATGAGGAGGAATTTCTTCATCCAGAGAGTGGTGAACCTGTGGAATTCTCTGCCACAGAAGGCAGTTGAGGCCAATTCATTGAATATATTCAAGAAGGATTTAGATATATTTCTTAAGGCTAAAGGGATCAAGGGATGTGGGGGAAGGCAGGGGCAGGGTACTGAATTTGGATGATCAGCCATGATCTCATTGAATGGCGGAGCAGGCTCGACGGGCCAAATGGCCTACTCCTGCTCCTATCTTCTATGTTTCTATGTTTAAACAAGGCAGCCAATTTGCACACAGCAAGCTCCCACAAAAAGCAATGTGATAATGACCAGATCATCTGTTTTTAGTAATGTTGGTTGTGGGATAAATATTGGCCCAGGACACCGGGGAGAACTCCCCTTGCTCTCCTTCAAAATAGCGCCATGGGATCTTTTACAACCACTTGAGAGAGCAGACAGGGCCTCGGTTTAATGTCTCATCTGAGAGACAGCACCTCCGACAGTGCAGCACTCCCTCAGTACTGCCCCTCCGACAGTGCAGCGCTCCCTCAGTACTGCCCCTCCGACAGAGCAGCGCTCCCTCAGTACTGCCCCTCCGACAGTGCAGCGCTCCCTCAGTACTGCCCCTCCGACAGTGCAGCGCTCCCTCAGTACTGCCCCTCTGACAGTGCGGCGCCCTCAGTACTGCCCCTCCGACAGTACAGCGCTCCCTCAGTACTGCCCCTCTGACAGTGCAGCGCTCCCTCAGTACTGCCCCTCCGAAAGTGCGGCGCTCCCTCAGTACTGCCCCTCTGACAGTGCAGCGCTCCCTCAGTACTGCCCCTCTGACAGTGCAGCGCTCCCTCAGTACTGCCCCTCCGAAAGTGCGGCGCTCCCTCAGTACTGACCCTCCGACAGTGCAGCGCTCCCTCAGTACTGACCCTCCGACAGTGCAGCGCTCCCTCAGTACTGACCCTCCGACAGTGCAGCGCTCCCTCAGTACTGCCCGTCCGACAGTGCGGCGCTCCCTCAGTACTGCCCCTCTGACAATGCAGCGCTCCCTCAGTACTGCCCCTCTGACAGAGCAGCGCTCCCTCAGTACTGCCCGTCCGACAGTGCAGCGCTCCCTCAGTACTGCCCCTCCGACAGTGCGGCACTCCCTCAGTACTGCCCCTCTGACAGTGCGGCGCTCCCTCAGTACTGCCCCTCCGACAGTGCGGCGCTCCCTCAGTACTGCCCCTCCGACAGTGCAGCGCTCCCTCAGTACTGCCCCTCTGACAGTGCAGCACACCCTCAGTACTGCCCCTCCGACAGTGCAGCGCTCCCTCAGTACTGCCCCTCTGACAGTGCAGCGCTCCCTCAGTACTGCCCCTTCGACAGTGCAGCGCTCCCTCAGTACTGCCCCTCTGACAGTGCAGCGCTCCCTCAGTACTGCCCCTCTGACAGTGCAGCGCTCCCTCAGTACTGCCCCTCCGACAGTGCGGCGCTCCCTCAGTACTGCCCCTTCGACAGTGCGGCGCTCCCTCAGTACTGCCCCTCCGACAGTGCGGCGCTCCCTCAGTACTGCCCCTCTGACAGTGCAGCGCTCCCTCAGTACTGCCCCTCCGACAGTGCGGCGCTCCCTCAGTACTGCCCCTCCGACAGTGCGGCGCTCCCTCAGTACTGCCCCTCCGACAGTGCAGCGCTCCCTCAGTACTGCCCCTCCGACAGTGCAGCGCTCCCTCAGTACTGCCCCTCCGACAGTGCAGCACTCCCTCAGTACTGCCCCTCCGACAGTGCAGCGCTCCCTCAGTACTGCCCCTCTGACAGTGCGGCGCTCCCTCAGTACTGCCCCTCTGACAGTGCGGCGCTCCCTCAGTACTGCCCCTCCGACAGTGCGACGCTCCCTCAGTACTGCCCCTCCGACAGTGCAGCGCTCCCTCAGTACTGCCCCTCTGACAGTGCAGCGCTCCCTCAGTACTGCCCCTCCGACAGTGCAGCACTCCCTCAGTACTGCCCCTCCGACAGTGCAGCGCTCCCTCAGTACTGCCCCTCCGACAGTGCAGCGCTCCCTCAGTACTGCCCCTCCGACAGTGCAGCACTCCCTCAGTACTGCCCCTCCGACAGTGCAGCGCTCCCTCAGTACTGCCCCTCTGACAGTGCTGCACTCCCTCAGTACTGCACTGGGAGTGTCAGCCTAGGTTTTTGTGCTCAACTCTCTGGAGTGGGGCTCGAACCCACAACCTCTGACTCAGAGGCGAGGGTGCTACCCGTTGACCCATGGCTGATGCCTGAAAGTTCACATAAGCCAATCAAATCTCCTGATAGCTGAACAGAGTATACTTGGCTATAGGATGGTGTATGTTGACAGACTGAAGTCAGAGTTCAGGCTTGGGCTCAATGGTACCACTCAAGGTTAGTGCCGTGGAGTCTCCAGGAATTGAAGATTTTCAGGACACTGCTGGGAGCAGCCCAGGAGAAATATCATAGGGGCATTAAAAAAAAATTATTTCAAACCCTTTGTTTATTAGTTATAAAAATGTTGGAGATGGGACAGAAAAGACTGTTTGGGTGATGGTCACAGATCATTCAAGGGGTAACGAAGAGACTGTTGGCTTTCCAATTGGTCGTGGGATGGCGGGGCGCCACCAGAATGGACATGTTGGGCGACCAATGTGGGGGAGGGAGGAGGTCATGTGTGAAGCCTCCAGGAATACATCCAGCCAGAGGTGGCGACCCTACTCAAGGTTGATGGATAATTGAAGTCAATCGAGCAGCTGAATGATTTGTTTGCTCAACACGGTTTAGCAAGTCTGAATCCTGGCACTTCCAGCGCTTGTGATTAACACACAGATGTTATCGAATTGTCGACTGTTGTTCCGACCCTGGAGAGAAAGTCATTACAAGACTGCGTGTACTTTGCCTCACAATCCCACGGAAATATCACCACCAGCCGCAGGAAATAAAATAAATGACTGCACGCACATCAAGCCCAGTGTAACACAAAAGTTGTCAGCTCAATGAAGATTAATGTCCCCCTTGTGCAAACACAGTTTTAAATGCTGTTTTGGGAGAGATTCATCTGAATCCACGCAGTTAATATGAGACACGGGAAAGGAAGAAACAAAATCAGATGTGAATTTCGGAAATTTCCACTTAGGAAACCATACCCACCCCCCCTCACTAATTTGGAAAAGGTTGGAAATGCAGACCTAAAGTAGCTCAATAAAAACGTGATGGACCCGCAATGATCTAACGCCCTGTGATAAAAGCCGAACATGCTGGGAGTCAGGTGAAGAGCTCCATTCAAAACGGAAAATTGCTGTGAAATCTAAAAACTAGAGCCAGACCTTTTCAGGAGTGAAATTAGGAAACACTTCTACACACAAAGGATGGTGGACGTTTGGAACTCTCTTCCGCAAACGGCAATTGATGCTAGATCAATTGTTAAATTTAAATCTGAGATTGATAGATTTCTGTTAACCAAAGGTATTAAGGGATATGGGGCACAGGCGGAACAGGCTCGAGGGGCTAAATGGCCTCCTCCTGTTCCTGTGATTCCTCTGACCAAGTGACCATTCCCTATAGCGTAGATTGTGAGAGTTAGCAGCTATCCGACTATGAAGGCCATGACAGCTAAGCTTGACTTGGTTCTGATCCGAGTAGTTCTAATAAGTGGCCTGTTACTTGTGGTCTGTTGGATTAAATCAATCCCCTGACCAGGAGGAAACAATTTTGATTCTTGGCAATGGAAAGCAGTCCTTATTCTATCATCTGGTTCAACTTCCTACAATCAACAGAAAATCATTCTTTCCTTCACCAAGATGATCCGGCTTTGCCCATGGGCTGGTACTGAACTCAATTACACCATCTATCACCATCTGATCCCTATTATATTTGACCTTTCCCAACAGTTACATTAGAATGCATTTGGGCTCTTGTCATATGGAAAGAAGGAGGGGTGAAGTGCTGGACTCCCAGCTAGACTAGGCAGATGGTTCTCTTGGGCAAGTCTATCAAGAAAGCTCTCTTGGTGGTTCTGTCAAAATCAACAACAACTTCTTTTATATAGCGCTTTTAACGCAGTAAAACATCCCAAGGCGCTTCATGGGAGTGCTTATAAGAAAAAACTTGACACCAAGACAAATAAGGAGAAATTAGGGCAGATGACCAAAAGCTTGGTCGAAGAGGTAGGTTTTAAGGAGCTTCTTAAAGGAGGAAAGGGAGGCGGTGAGGTGGAGAGATTTAGGGAGGGAATTCTAGAGCTTAGGGCCTAGGCAGCTGAAGGCACGGCTGCCAATGATTGAGCGATTATAATCAGGGAGACTCGAGAGGCCAGACTTGGAGGAGCGCAGAGATCTTGCGGGGGGGGGGGAGGAGATTACAGAGATAGGGAGGGGGCGAGACCATTGGAGGGATTTGAAAACAAGGATGAGAATTTTAAAATTCAGCACCCAGTTTCAATGCTAAGTTCTATAGATCCAGTAAGGGCCCAGGTTCAAATCCCTACTGAATCCTGAGTTACCTGGGGAAAATTTCAGTGAGGTTTCCAATCTCTCTCTTTGCTGTCCATTGACCCCTGTTGGAACGTGTGGATCTCGGATAAGGACACCAATGTGGAAACCAATGGAACATTCTGTGAATATTACAATATTGTATCCATTTTCCAAAGAAATTGAATGCAGATGCAGAAATTACCCTCTCTGATTACTAACATGCTGATCATTCTTGTTCAGTGCCATCCCTCGCTGGGGGTCAACATGTTCTGTTGAAGCCATTTTAAGTTGATGTTAGCTTTATTAAATACTGTATGCAAAAGGCACAGTGAGGTCTAACAAAGTCTTATCAAAAGGGTCTATCAAGAGTCTATCAAAAGTGTGCGCATGGAGTGGTTGGAGCAGATAGCTTTGCTGCATTTAATGGGAGGCTTGATGCATATATGAGGGAGAATGGAATAGAGGGATACCGGGGCAGGGTGGGAGGAGGTAATTTGAGAGGGAGGAGGCTTGCATTGAGTATAAACACTGGCATAGCCCAGTTGGGCCGAATGGCCTGTTTCTTTTTTTTATTTGTTCATGGGATGTCGGTGTCGCTGGCATTGCCCACCCCTAGTTGCCCTTGAGAAGGTGGTGGTGAGCCGCCTTCTTGAACCGCTGCAGTCCGTGTGGTGAAGGTACTCCCACAGTGCTGGTAGGGAGGGAGTTCCAGAATTTTGACCCAGCAACGATGAAGGAACGGCCGATATACGTCCAAGTCAGGATGATGTGTGACTTGGAGGGGAACTTGGAGGTGGTGGTGTTCCCATGCGCCTGCTGCCCTTGTCCTTCTAGGTGGGAGAGGTCACGGGTTTGGGAGGTGCTGCCGAAGAAGCCTTGGCGAGTTGCTGCAGTGCATCTTGTAGATGGTACACACTGCAGCCACGGTACGCCGGTAGTGGAGGGAGTGAATGTTTAAGGTGGTGGATGGGGTGCCAATCAAACGTGCTGCTTTGTCCTGGATGGCGTCGAGCTTCTTGAGTGTTGTTGGAGCTGCACTCATCCAGGCAAGTGGAGAGTATTCCATCACACTCCTGACTTGTGCCTTGTAGATGGTGGAAAGGCTTCGGGGAGTCAGGAGGTGAGACACTCGCCGCAGAATACCCAGCCTCTGACCTGCTCTTGTTGCCACTGCTCTCTGCTGTAGATTCTATGTCTGTAAGCTGTTACTATTAATTCGTTCTTTTTGCATGTTGTGTCGAAGTAAGTGTAGGTGTTGTGGAGCGCGCATTTTCACTGGCTTTGTTACGTGCTAAAATTTACCATCAGCATGACGTGGCTGGTCACTGTCACAGTGCTGCATCCACACACAGTCTTGCTCTGCATAATATCAGCCTGCGTGCAACTAAGTGTCAGCTGTGGCTCGGTGCTGGAACTCTCGCCTCAGAGTCAGAAGGCTGTAGGTTCGAGTCCCATTCCAGAGACTGGAGCACAAAAATCTAGGCTGACACTCCCAGTGCAGTGCTGTGGGAGTGCTGCACTGTCAGAGGTGCCGTCTTTCGGATGAGACGTTAAACCGAGGCCCCGTCTGCCCTCTCAGGTGGGTGTAAAAAATCCCACGGCACTATTTCGAAGAATCGTTGTACCTGTGCAATCCCTAACACGACAACATTAAAACAATGTATCTGATTGTTGTCTGTGGGACCTTGCTGTGCATAAACTGATGTCAGCAGTTCTATATCGATATTAAAAAATAAATGAGTGGAGCGAGCCTTTGGCTCGGGTTACCTCTGAGTCAAAAAGCACGCCGAGCTCCAGCTCTGAATTCTAGGTTGACATCCAACAGGATAGCCACATCCGTTGGGTGTGGGTTGTGGGAGCCCATAAAACTATTCTCCCCCCCACCATATAGGACTTATCAGCTGTTGAGGCCACGGAATGAGCAGTCACATCGCAGCCTGTCAGACTGTGAATCCTTCCACTACTTCAAGGAACTTGCATTTCTATAGCGCCTTTCACAACCTCAGGACGTCCCAAAGCACTTTAAGACCAATCAAGTACTTTTGAAGTGTGGTCACTGTTGTAATGTCGGAAATTAACCTTCACGCTGTTCCCCAAATATGAAAGCGAGCAAGCGTAAAGGAGCAGTGGTGTTATTTGCTTCTGACAGGAAAGGGTTAAATTCAGTCAACCATCTCCATTTTGACACAGCCGTTGAAACAAGGCCCAATCAGCCGGGGTACAGAAGGGCCCGTCAGAGACTGCAGCTGTGGATCCTAAAGAAAGATCAACTATCCTGAAAAGTCACCAGCAACATTTTTAATAGTGTCTTTATAAACAAGCAACACTATGGGGTAAGTCGTGAGACAATGGGGTTTAAAACCAACCTCTTTCTGATGAGTTGTCCCACAGTCCTGGCACATGGGGGCTCATTTTCTACATGGAGTGTGAAACCGGCATTCTAGTCTGGGTGCCTTTATGCAAACCGCTCGACTTTTGTCTGTCCATTTCAATGGCCGGGGCACCAAGACCTCAGTGCCCCCGGGCTCACCTGGTGGAAGGGGGCCTCATGGCGGGTCTGCCAGGCAGGAGGGGGATGTCTATTCGGGGCTCAGGGTCAACAGGAAGGCAGAGGCTGCGCTGTGCTGTGTGCTGCAGGAACACACGCAGGGTCGGTAATGGTCAGTGGCCACTTGAACCCCGGTCCCATCTCCGTGCTGTAGTTCTGGCCCCTGGCAATAGGAACGTAGGATACAGGAGGAGGCCATTCGGCCCCTCGAGCCTGTCCCGCCATTCAACAAGGTCATGGCTGATCTGCGACCTAACTCCATCCACCTGCCTTACCTCCATATCCAATGGCACCATGGAGTGGAGCAGAGGGCAAGCCTCCTCACAAATACCGTCTCTCATTTATTTGGTAACCCGTGCATCCACCTAAGGTGCCTTTTCCCTTCATCTTTTCCATTTTGGAAGCTCATGGCCCTTTAGTCTTACAAAGGCTGCTGACGGTTTGAGATGCCCTTTAAACCTTTCAAGCTTGCTGAATTTAGTTGAACCCCCTTACCCTCCCATTGTAATCTAATTGTCCCCATGCCTTTAAATTTCACTTGCACAGTTTCCTTCCCCCACCACAGATATTCCCCGAGCTGCGTCTACCTTTGCATCTGGAGTTGAGAATAATTATTCAAACTAGCTTATAAATGGAAATAGAAAATGCAAGTAGACTTTATGTAGGCAAGTGTGAGGTCATCCACTTTGGACCTAAAAAGGATAAGTCAGAGAACTTTCTAAATGGTGAAAAGCTAGAAATGTGGGAGTGGCTGTCCAAAGAGACTATGTCCAGGTACATAGATCATTAAAATGTCATGAACAGGTACAGAAAATAATCAAAAAGGCTAATGGAATGCTGGCCTTTATATCTAGAGGACTAGAATACAAGGGGGTAGAAGTTATGCTGCAGCTGTACAAAGCCCTGGTTAGACCACACCTGGAGCACTGGGAGCAGTTCTGGGCACCACACCTCAGGAAGGATACAATAGCAAAACACTGCAGATGCTGGAAATCCGAAATAACAACAGAAAACGCTGGAAAACCTCAGCAGGCCAGGCAACATCCGTGGAGAGAGAAATAGAGTCAACGTTTCGGGTCGAAACCCTTCTCACCATCTCGTCTCACCTTGAATACCTCTTAATGTCTCTTCACTTCTCTTTTGTTCTCTCCCAGCCCTCAAACTGGCCTTTTAATCTGTTTCATTTCCTGTGCTTTTTCAGTCCTGACGAAGAGTTTCGACCTGAAACGTTACTCTGTTTCTCTCTCCACGGATGTTGCTGGGCCTGCTGAGTTTTTCCAGCATTTTCTGTTGTTACCTTAGGAAGGATATATTGGCCTTGGAGGGAGTGCAGTGTAGTTTTACCAGAATGATACCTGGACTCCAAGGGTTAAGTTACGAGGAGAGATTACACAAATTAGGGTTGAATTCCCTAGAATTTAGAAGCTTAAGGGGTGATTTGATCGAAGTTTTCAAGATATTAAGGGGAACAGATCGGGTAGATAGAGAGAAACCATTTCCGCTGGTTGGGGAGTCTAGGACTAGGGGGCAGAGTCTAAAAATTCGAGCCAGACCTTTCAGGAGTGAAATTAGGAAACACTTCTACACACAAAGGGTGGTAGAAGTTTGGAACTCTCTTCCACAAATGGCAATTGATGCTAGATCAACTGTTAATTTTAAATCAGCGATTGAAAGATTTTTGTTAACCAAAGGTATTAAGGGATATGGGCCAAAAGCGGGTATATGGAGTTAGGTCGCAGATCAGCCATGATCTAATTGAATGGCGGAGCAGGCTCGAGGGGTTGAATGGCCTCCTCTTGTTCCTATGTTCATAGCTTAGACTGGAGAAATGAGTGCTATTTGCACTTGAACTTTCAGACGGGATTAGCAGCAGTTCTAAACAACAACAACATGCATTTATGTAGCACCTTTAACATAGTAAAACATCCCAAGGTGCTTCACAGGACCTATTCAAACAAAATTTGACACCAAGCCACATAAGGAGATATTAGGACAGATGACCAAAAGCTACCAAAAGAGGTAGGTTTTAAGGAGCATCTTTAAGGAAAAGAGAGAGGTAGAGAGGCGGAGAGGCTTAGGGAGAGAATTCCAGAGCTGAGGGCCCAGGCAGCTGAAGGCACGGCCACCAATGGTGGAGCGATTAAAATCGGGGATGCTCAAGAGGCCTGAATTGGAGGAGCGCGGAGATCTCGGAGGGTTGTTAGGCTGGAAGAGGTTACAGAGATAGGGAGGGAGCGAGGCCATGGATGGATTTGAACACGAGGATGAGATTTTTAAATTTGAGACATTGCCGGACCGGGAGCCAATGTAGGTCAGCGAGCTCGGTGGTGATGGGTGAACGGGACTTGGTGTGAGTTGGGATACGGACGGCAGAGTTTTGGTTCAGAAGATGGGAGGCCGGCCAGGAGAGTGTTGGAATAATCGAGTCTGGAGGTAACAAAAACATGGATGAGGATTTCAGCAGCTGATGGACTGAGGCGGAGGCGGGCAATGATGCAGAGGCGGGCTTGGTGATGGAGAGGCTATGAGGTTGGAAGCTCAGCGCTCGAACTGACATCGGCCTGAAGACTGAAATAGGCCCGCAGTCTCTTTGCATCAGTCATTCTCTCGGTCTGGGCGGTTTTGAAATGTAACTTTCGTGGGGGGGATTTGGTTTGTATTTATTTCCTGGATTATATCGCTCTGTAACCCAGCTCGTAAGGACACGAGCGTGTTGCTGTTAATAACTCAGCGTGTAGCCCGTTGTACAAGCTGTCAGTGGTGAGCCAACATGTTTGTGGTCTGTTTTTAGCACCCTGGCAGAAGTTCCTTTAACTGTAATGAATTAATTTTGCTATTGTGTGGTTATGTCATAGGACGCGGGTGGGGGAGGGGGAAGTCGGTGTCACTAATACAAGCCACCAATTTGTCTTAATTTTAACCCTTCAAGCAAATCCTTGATGTTCTCCCACCCTTCTTATCCTATGATTTAGAAGAAAGTCTTGCATTTCTATAGCGCCTTTCACGACCACTGGACGTCTCAAAGCGCTTCACAGCCAATGAAGTACTTTTTGAAGTGTGGTCACTGTTGTAATGTGGGAAACGAGGCAGCCAATTTGCGCACAGCAAGCTCCCACAAACAGCAATGTGATAACGACCAGATCATCTGTTTTAGTGATGTTGATTGAGGGATAAATATTGGCCCAGGACACCAGGGAGAACTCCCCTGCTCTTCTTCGAAAAATAGTGCCATGGGATCTTTTACGTCCACCTGAGAGAGCAGACGGGGCCTGGGTTTAATGTCTCATCTGAAAGACGGCACCTCCAACAGTGCAGCACTCCTTCAGCACTGCACTGGGAGTGTCAGCCTAGATTCATGTGCTCACGTCTCTGGAGTGGGACTTGAACCCACAACCTTCTGACTCAAAGCCGAGTGTGCTACCCACTGAACCACAGCTGACACGTTACAATAGGTTACAATGCTCTTTTTTACAGTGCTGCAATGTATCCCTGTTATTTACTTATTGCCACTTTGAAATAGGTCACAGTGGTAGTGCCTGCAGTGTGTACCATCTACAAGATGCACTGCAGCAACTCGCCAAGGTTTCTTCGGCAGCACCTCCCAAACACGCGACCTCTTCCACCTAGAAGGACAAGGGCAGCAGATGCATGGGAACACCACCACCTCCAAGTTCCCCTCCAAGTCACAGACCATCCTGACTTGGAAATATATCGGCCGTTCCTTCATCGTCACTGGGTCAAAATCCTGGAACTCCCTCCCTAACAGCATTGCGGGAGCACCTTCACCACACGAACTGCAGCGGTTCAAGAAGGTGGATCATCACCACCTTCTCAAGGGGCAATTAGGGATGGGTAATAAATGCTGGCCTTGCCAGCGACACCCACATCTCGTGAAGGAATAAATTGAAAAAAAATCACTCCTAAATCAAGTACAGTGAGGGTTCAATGCAGAGTAAAGCTCCCTCTGCAGAGTCCCACTAATCGGTGTCAGATCAGGTTAGAGTGCGTGTTAGGTACCCTTGGCACTGGCCCATTAGTTACAGCAGTGTCAGCCGTGGCTCAGTGGGTAGCACTCTTGCCTCTGAGTTAGAAGGTCATAGGTGTAACATTTGCATATTGAATTATCATTGGCCCGCAGGCATCTGTAAGGAATACCTATTATATGATCACATGCTGAGTTGTCATTGGGCTGCAGGCATCTGTAAGGACTACTATTGTTTTGAAGACCCAGGCAAGGGGTCCTAATACCAGGCTTTTCCCCACGGTGCTGATATGAGTAAGACCATCAGACCTGATGCTTAATAAAAGAGTTAAACTGTAATACTCTGTTGTCCTGCAGTTTATTAGTTTTATACAAGGTGTGTAAAACAAGACATGGTGTCGGAAGTAGGATTGAAATGGACATTGTTGGAGCTCCCTTGCCTCGAATGAATTGGGAATCTTTGAACTTACTTGGAGAATGGCGCAAGTTCAAGCAATACTTGGAGTTGATATTCTCGGGTCCGCTGAAAAGCAAAGGGGAGGAAGAAAGATGCAGCTACCTACTCCTGTGGATCGGAGAAAAAGGGAGAGACATTTTTAACACCTGGTCTCTCACCGCGGATGAAGCAAAGGTACTGAAAAGTTATTTTGACCGTTTCGAAGCATATGTGATGCCCAAGACAAATACAATATTCGCTAGGTACAAGTTTCAGGAGAAAGTACAAGGAGCTAGTGAGTCGTTTGAACAGTTCATGACTGAGTTAAAACTGCTGGTAAATGACTGTGAATATGCAGATAAAGATGAGATGGTCAGAGACCACATCGTGTTTGGAATACATTCAGCTAAAGTGAGAGAGAAACTTTTGAATGTTGGGTCCGGGCTAATGCTGGACAAAGCTATGGACATAGCTAGATCGCACGAGATAGCCCAAGCACAGTTGAAAACCATAACCTGCGCCACAAGCAGCTGGAGTGAACAGACAGTGCACGCAGTTAATAGACACACACCAAAGAACACCGCCCAGAGAGCGTGTTTCAGAACAGAAAGAACAGAGCGAGTTCTAAAAATGAGCAACACAGACATAAAACGCTTCAAAAACTGTGGATATTGTGGAAACAAGGTGCATGGGGAAAAGGAGTGTTGCCCTGCCAAAGGAAGGCAATGTGCTAAATGTGGTAAACGGAACCACTTTGCTAAAGTTTGCAGGACTGTTTTTAGGAAAAGCAGTACACACAGTGAGTGACAACCAAATGCCAGATAGAGAGCCAAATACAGAGGAACTGTTTATTGATTCTGTGTCACAGAAAAAACAGATTTCAGAGACTGAGCAAGCCTTTGCAGATATTGAGATAGGAAAACAGGGCACAGAGCTTAGGTTTAAACTAGACACTGGAGCTCAGGTTAATGTAATTCCTCTGAGTATCACAGCTTGAAGGATGAGTGTGAGCTACAGCCCACCTCACACAGACTGACCAGCTATGGGGGTGAGCAGCTCATTGTAAAAGGCACATGTGTGATGAGATGTAAGTACAAAGAAAGCGACATGATGTTGGACTTTTACATTGTTGACACTCGAGCACCTCCAGTGCTAGGTCTAAAGGCATGTTTAGACATGGACCTCGTCAAGCTAGTGCTATCATTGACAGCACCAGTTGAGAAGCAGACAGTCATGGAGGAGTTTGCTGACGTTTTCAAAGGAATTGGACTATTCCCAGGTGAATGCACTATTCACCTTGACCCAGCAGCAACCCCTGTGGTTTGCCCACCGAGAAGGATGCCCCTTGCTCTACGTAGTCACCTGAAGGAGGAGCTGCAGAGCATGGAGAATACAGAAATCATCGTCCAGGAAACAGAACCGACAGAGTGGGTCAACGCGTTAGTAGTGGTTGAGAAACCACGTACAGGCAAGCTCAGGGTCTGTCTCGACCTCAGAGATTTGAACAAGGCTATCAAACGCCCTCACTACCCTCTGCCAACACCAGATGACATCACACCCAAGCTAGTGGGAGCACGTTACTTCAGTGTAATGGACGCACGATCAGGATACTGGACTATCAAGCTCACGGAAGAGTCATCTAAGCTAACAACGTTCAACACACCATTTGGACACTACCAATTTCTTCGCTTACCATTTGGTCTTATCTCAGCTCAGGATGAATTCCAGCGGAAGATCGACGAAACCTATGAAGGCCTCGACGGAGTAGGCGCAATCGTAGACGACATCCTCATCTATGGCAGGAATAGAGAGGAACATGACAGGAACCTCCGTGCGATGCTACAAAGATCACGAGAGAAAGGTATCCGGCTCAACCCCGAGAAAAGCATAATCGGATCCACCGAGATCAGTTATTTCGGGCATCGCATCTCAACTGATGGCATTAAGCCGGATCCAGAGAAAATCTCCGCCACCAAGAAGATGGAGCCGCCGAAGAACCATGCAGAGCTAGAGACAGTACTAGGCATGGTTAACTACTTAGCCAAGTTTGCCCCGAGCCTCTCCAAAATCAACGCACTCATGCATCAGTTGCTCAAACAATCCAATGAGTTCCTGTGGGACAAACAACATGACACAGCATTTCAGAAAATGAAAGACCTAATCACCAGAGAACCAGGACCAGTTCTTGCCTACTTCGACCCCAACAAAGAGCTCAGACTACAAGTGGACACGTCAAAGTATGGACTAGGTGCAGTATTACTGCAAGAAGGAAAGCCCATCGGCTACGCTTCCAGATCTCTCACAGACAGTGAAATCAACTATGCTCAAATCGAGAAAGAGCTATATGCAATTCTGTTTGGATGTAAGCGTTTCCACCAGTACGTCTATGGCTGACAAGTCATTGTGGAATCCGACCACAAGCCCCTCGAGTCAATCATGAGGAAACCACTAGCTGCAGCCCCACCAAGGCTACAGAGAATGATCCTTCAGCTACAGAAGTACGACTTCACAATCATTCACCGTCCAGGCAAAGACATTCCTGTCGCAGACACGCTCTCCAGAAAGTCTCTTAGCTACCAGGACAGCAGCCTCAGTGAAGGCATGGATGTGCAGGTGCATATGGTGTACAACAGCTTACCTGTGAGTGACTCAAAACTGAAGGAGATCCGAGCAGGAACAGAGAAAGATGCACAACTCACACTGCTGAGCAAAGTCATACACGAAGGATGGCCTGAGGAAAGGAAGAAATGCCCTCAGAGCATATCTGAATTCTGGAACCACAGAGACGAACTGTCACAAATCGTCTTCAAAGAGGAGAAAATCATCATTCCTACCAGTCTCAGAGAAGAGATGTTGACAAAAATTCATGCTGGACATATGGGCATGGAAAAATGCAAACAAAGAGCACGTGACATTATGTTTTGGCCCGGAATGTGCAAACACATTGAGGACATTGTCTAGAACGCCGTCCATCAAATGTCAAAGAGCCCATGATAACTCATTACATCCCAGACAGGCCCTGGCAGGTCGCAGCAACGAGTCTGTTCACATGGAACAACGAGGACTACATAGTGACTGTTGATTACTACAGCAGATTTTTTGAACTGGACAAGCTTCACAGCACCACATCTGCAGCTGTGATCCACAAGCTAAAGGCAGCCTTTGCCAGGCATGGCATGGTAGAGACTTTAGTCTCAGACAATGGCCCCCAATACAAATCAAAAGAGTTCGAGTCGTTTGCCAAGGCATGGGATTTCACACATGTCACATCAAGCCCACATTACCCTCACAGTAATGGCCTTGCTGAAAAAACTGTCCAGATTGCAAAAACACTCATGGACAAAGCCAAAGCGAACAAAAGAGACCCCTACATCAGTCTCCTTGAGTACCGCAACACTCCGGTTGACAACTTCAAGTCACCAGCACAGCTGTTGATGAGCCGCAGACTTCGCTCAATCCTTCCAAGCACCAACCAGCAGCTGCAGCCAGAGGTCATCAGCTGCAAGCAAGTGCATGCAAAACGTGTACAGAGACAGCAACACCAAAAGAGATACTATGACAGGTCAGCTAGACTACTGCCGCCGCTGCACAATGGAGAATCCGTCAGAATCCAGGAACATGACTACTGGAAGCCAGCAGTCATCATCCAGCCAGCTGACACTGAGCGATCGTATCATGTCTGCACCCCAGAAGGACAGGTGTACCGCCACAATCACAGGCACCTCCTGAACACCAAGGAACAACACCGTCATTCCGACGAGATGATCAGTTCAACAGAGTGTGATGAACAGAGCAATACACAAAACACATCATACTTACCTGAACCTAAACCTGAACCTGAATTGTTGACCGATTCAGGAGCATGCTCAGTTTCATACCACACAAGGTCGGGACGAGAGGTCAAGCCTAGAGTTATCCTTGACTTGTGAACTGTCAAAGGGTGTAGGCGGATTGCTGCCCTAAAAAAAAACTATACATCGTTATTGAAATGTTGAGATGTTTTCAGTGCTAGTTAAATGCTGAGTTTACTTATATGTTTATGCTACCGAGAACATTATGTAGAAGAAAGGTTTAAAAGTAATGCATAACATTTTTCTTTTAAAAGAAAGGGGATGTAACATTTGCATATTGAATTATCATTGGCCCGCAGGCATCTGTAAGGAATATCTATTATATTCACATGTGATCACATGCTGAGTTGTCATTGGCCTGCAGGCATCTGTAAGGACTACTATTGTTTTGAAGACCCAGGCTAGGGGTCCTAATGCCAGGCTTTTCCCCACGGTGCTGATATGAGTAAGACCATCAGACCTGATGCTTAATAAAAGAGTTAAACTGTAATACTCCATTGTCCTGCAGTTTATTAGTTTTATACAAAGTGTGTAAAACAAGACAATAGGTTCATAGTCCTACTCCAGAAACCTGAGCACAAAATCTAGGCTGGCACTCCCAGTGCAGGACTGAGGGAGTGCTGATGTAAATGTTAAACCAAGGCCCTGTCTGCTCTCGCAGTTGGATGTAAAACATCCCATGGCAACTGTCTGAAGCAGGACATGGGAGTTCTCAGCCATTTCCTACCCCCAGCCTGTTCAGTCTTTTCTGATGCTTAAAGCCTCTCAGTTCTTGTATCATCCTTGTAAGTCTTCTTTGCACCTTTTCAGTACCTCTACATCCTTTTTTGTAATATTGATTGAAGGAGTTGTCATGTGTTTGAAGGTGGGGGAGAGAAGTAATTGTGGAAGTTGTGAGAAAGATACAGAGATGTCTTCATTGATAAATTGTGTTCTAATGATCCTTGCACTGAGGAATCCTTTGAGTTTTTTGACTGCAGTGAAAAGGCTGCTGTGCTGCCTGAACCTGTGGCACGTCCACAGGGTGAAAGCATCAGGCAGCTTCAATACATCAGTGACTTTCCCTGAGCTTCATCTCTTGCAGTCACACGCACCCCGATTGTTGCTGGTTTGATTCTGTTTCGCGTAAGCTAGTGCCTCAGCTCTCAGTGAAAAGATAACTACCGGTGAACTCAGGTTGCCAGCAGCTGGTAATTGGCCGCAAGGAACTTGAAAACATGAATCTTTGGAATTCTCCACCTCAAAGGGCTATGGATGCTCAGTCGTTGTGTATATTCAAGGCTGAGATCGGTAGATTTTTGGACTCTCGGGGAATCGAGGGATATGGGGATCGGGCGGGAAAGTGGAGTTGGTGTCGATGATCAACCATGATCTTATTGAATGGCGGAGCAGGCTCGAGGGGCTGTATGACCGACTCCTGCTCCTAATTCTTATGTTCTTATGAATGTTAGATGGGCGTGTTTCACTCAATCCTTTCATTTTTTTTTTAACAAATATGGGGCCTAGTTTGCCCTCTTCCCTGCCGCCATACTCGGGTTGCCTACTCTGGTTGGACGTATTCCTGGAGGCTTCACCAAATGATGTCTGGAGTCCAACCGCCCCGCCCCCACACACTCCCGCCATTGGTCACCCGACACATCCGACCTGGCGGCGTCCCGCCTTCCGGCGCCAAGTGCAATCATGTTTCTCCCGGGTGTTGCTCATTCATTCCTGGAAAATCCAGGGCAATCTTGGAGGGTTGGTAACCCCGCACTTCACCCTCAGCCCCCCAAAAATAAGGATCTCCATGCCTGCTACCCCCCCCCCCACCCCCTTCAAGCCCCCGGGCTAACATCTCCCCAGAGAGACGCTGAAACTTACTGTAATGGCAGCTGACAAATTCAAGTGACAGGCAGCACTTAAAATTGGGCGCACAACTTAATCTTGAAGTTGGCCTGAGTGAAGATTGAAATCTCTCAGCTGCTCTGTATAATTTCTAAACAAACAGGAAGGGGAAGAGTGAGCCCCTAAAGGGGGTCGGACACTGGCACCGAATGCGTTGCTCCTTCATTTCTCCCAGTTGTTTTAAAATATTAAACCTTTCCTACTCTATCAGCATGTTATTCTGTGTTCTTGTCATCCTTTAAACCTCACCTTTCATTTCTACTTCAGCCAAGCAGCGACTGGTAGATATCTGGGAGTGATTACAAGGCTCGAGTGGGCTCCGTCCAATAGTGTAAATCTCTACTGAGAATGAGTCCGGATCCTTATCAACACATGCTCACAATGCTAATCTGTCCCGTAAAATGGGACAACTCTCTAACCTGGCTATCCCACTTGAAGCCCACGGTGCTGGCTGGTGTGGGAAATAGAGAAATGTCACACAGGCACAATTGGGAGGCACACTTTGGAAAAGTGTGTGTGTGTGTGTGCGTACGTATGTGTACATCAACGCTCCCTTTAAGCTGTGCGGCCGCGCAGCGCTCTGCAGTTCCCGCGCAGCCAGCTCACCAGCATTTAAATAGGAAAAACCATGCATGCGCGATATTTTGAATGGGCCACGTAGTCCCCTAAAGGGGCCACGCACCCCAAAAAAATTAAAGGGAACATTGCTGTACATGTGTGTGTTTGCATACGTGTGTGTGAACATTTATGTGTCTGCATGTGTATTTGAACATGTACATGCACCGACACCTGGGAATCCCTGGCCCAAGACTGCACAAAGTGGAGGAGAAGCATCCGGGAAGGCGCTGAACACCTCGAGTCTCTTCGCCGGAGCAAGAAGAAGCCAAGCGCAGGCAGCGCAAGGAGCGCACGTCAACCCAAGCACCCCACCCACCCACCCCTTCAACCACCGTCTGCCCCACCTGTGACAGAGACTGTAGGTCCCGCATTGGACTCGTCAGTCACCTGCAAACTCATTTTTAATGTGGAAGCAAGTCATCCTCGGTTCCAAGTACTGCCTAAGAAGAAGAAGAAGAGTGTGTACGTGTGTGTCTGTGTGACGTGTCTGTGTGTATACATGTGTATTTTTGTGTATACACGTGTGCGTACGTGTGCGTGTATTTATCCCCTATAATCATTGCACCTTCCCCACCTGCTCCACTCCTGTGACATTTGTTGACATTGTAAGAGGCTGTGTGACATCACTACAGGATCAAATCACCGTCATCCGCAAGAACCCACTAATTCCGGAAGACTATGAGTCTTTTATATTCCCATTCCTGTTTTCCTCATTCCTTCACTGGGCTACGAAACACCCTGTCACTCCGCGTAGTGACCTCCGCCTCCATGTTAGAATGATTTCTCATATCACCGGAAATAGCCGAACAGACACATTTACAGTGCAGCTGCACGATGCGACAGTGCCTTCTGTGCACACCAGTCACTGCGTGCTCTCCCTCCAGATCTCCCAGTTCCCCGTATCCCTCTGGATCATTCCTGCGATGATTCCTCGACTTTTGCATAAACACATCCAGAATCCAGCTGAGCAGAGTAATGATATCCATATGGATCTCCTCTCAGAACTGTTTATAAATTCTGATCCCTGCCATTTTAAACACACATGCTTTTTAAAACATTCCAACACAGTTGCTGCTAACTACCCCGTTGACAGGATCACCTTCCTGTGAATTTTGTACTTCTTTGAAATAAGCAAACTATCAGCAGGATGTAAACGGCAAAGGTTATAAAAACCACGGAAAATTCATCTTAAAATACGAGGTGCATTAATGGGGTAAATATTATATTAGGGAACTCTACGAACAGTCCAAGAACAACACTAGTATCGTGACTCTCACTCCGAAGATTGCACTATCTCCTACTCTAACTCATTCTTTCTCAGGAATTTAATACTCTCCTCCCTCAACAGTCCATTCCTCCTACAGACTCCCGGCTTTTAAAATCCAGGCCTGGTGCGGCTTAGCCACTATAATCGGTGTCAGCTGTGGCCCAGTGGGTCACGCACTCTCACTCTCTCGCCTCTGAGCCAGAAGGTTGTGGGTCTAAGTCCCGCTCCAGAGACTTGAGCACAAACTCCAGATAGATGCTCCCAGTGCAGTGCTGAGGGAGTGCCGTCTTCCGGATCAGATGTCAAACCGAGGCCCCCCGTCTGCTCTCTCGGGTGGATGTAAAAGATCCCCATGTCACCTATTCAAAGAAGAGCAGGGGAGTTCACCTGGCCAATAGTTATCCCTCAATCGACACCCCTGAAAACAGATGATCTGGTCATTATCACATTGCTGTATGTGGGAGCTTGCTGTGCGCAAATTGGCTGCCGCGTTTCCTACATTTACAACTGTGACTCCACTTCAAAAGTAGTTCATTGGCTGTAAAGCGTTTTGGGATGTCCTGAGGTCCTGAAAGGCGCTATAGAAATGCAAGTTCTTTCTTTCTTAGGTTATGCCTGATCTCTCTTACTCCAAAAAGCTTGTAAGACACAGCCTCATTAGAAGAGGCCGAGTGATGTGCTGACATCGTCTCAACGCGGGTGAAGTCAGCTCCATTTTTGCCCAGAGTTTATGGCCCATCGCTGTAAAATGCTGAGGGATAAAAGAAAGAAAGACTTGCATTTCTATAGCGCCTTTCACCCGAGCTCAGGACGTCCCAAAGCACTTTGCAGCCAATGATGTACTTTTGAAGTGTAGGCACTGTTTAAATGTAGGAAAATGCGGCAGCCAATTTGCACACATCAAGGTCCCAAAAATAGCAGTACCGTCAAAATAATTGCCTTAAAATCATACCGGACGAAATTATTAACAATTCGCTTATATGTGCAAAATTCCTCTGTTTGATGGGGGGAATGTAGAGCGAGTTTAATCTGTATATAACCCACGTTGTACCTGACCTGTAAGTACTTGATGGGACAATGTAGAAGAAATGTATCTTGGATTGTTGAAAAAGAAAGACTTGCATTTATATAGCGCCTTTCACGACCTCGGGATGTCCATGTGCCCTAGTTGTATCTGGGTCAAATGTCTCCCAGTGGATGGATGCCGATGAAGCGGACTGCTTTGATGGAGAGTGGTATATGGGGCAGAGTAGAGGGAGCTTTACCCTGTATCTAATCCGTGCTGTACCTGCCCAGGGAGTGCTTGATGGGACAGTGAAGAGGGAACTTTACTCTGTATCTAACCTGTGCTGTACCTGCCCTGGGAGTGCTGATGGGACAGTGTAGAGGGAGCTTTACTCTGTATCTAGCCCGTGCTGTATCTGCCCTGGGAGTGTTTGATGGGGCAGTGTAGAGGGAGCTTTACTCTGTATCTAACCCGTGCTGTACCTGCCCTGAGAGTGTTTGAGGGGACAGTGTAGAGGGAGCTTTACTCTGTATCTAACCCGTGCTGTATCTGCCCTGGGAGTGTTTGATGGGACAGTGTGGAGGGAGCTTTACCCTGTATCTAACCCGTGCTGTACCTGCCCTGGGAGTGCTTGATGGGACAGTGTAGAGGGAGCTTTACTCTGTATCTAACCTGTGCTGTACCTGCCCTGAGAGTGTTTGATGGGACAGTGTAGAGGGAGCTTTACTCTGTATCTAACCCGTGCTGTACCTGCCCTGGGAGTGCTTGATGGGACAGTGTAGAGGGAGCTTTACTCTATATACAACCCGTGCTGTACCTGCCCTAGGCGTGTTTGATGGGACAGTGTAGAGGGAGCTTTACTCTGTATCTAACCCGTGCTGTACCTGCCCTGGGAGTGTTTGATGGGACAGTGTAGAGGGAGCTTTACTCTGTATCTAACCCGTGCTGTACCTGCCCTGGGAGTGTTTGATGGGACAGTGTAGAGGGAGCTTTACTCTGTATCTAACTCTTGCTGCACATAACCTTAGAGTGTTTGATGGGCAGTGAAGAGCAAGATTTTCTTTGTATCTGACCCACACTGTACCTGACGCTGACAGTGGGTATAAAAGTGAGGAATTATTGATTTTCACAGACATCTTTCACCTTTACATGCCATTGTAATTCAACAACAACAACAGCATGCATTTATATATCACCTTACCATAGTTAAACATCTCGAGGTGCCTTACAGGAGCGATTATCAAACAAAACTTGACACCGAGCCACATAAGGAGATATTAGGGCAGGTAGGTTTTAAGGAGGGTCTTAAAGGAGGAATGAGGCGGACAGGTTTAGGGAGGGAATTCCAGAGCTTAGGGTCCAGGCAGCTGAAGGCACGGCCACCAATGGTGCAGTGATTAAAATCGGGGATGCGCAAGAAGCCAGAATTAGAAGAGCGTGGAGATCTCGGAGGATTGTAGGGCTGGTGGAGGTTACAGAGTTAGGAAGGGGAGAGGCCACGGAGAGATTTGAAAATGAAGATGAGAATTTTAACATCGAGGCCTTGCCGGACCGGGAGCCAATGTCAGTGAGCACAGGGGAGATGGGCGAATGGGACTTGGTGCGAGCAAGGATACGGACAACAGAGTTTTGGATGAGCTCTAGCTTACGGAGGGTGGAAGATGGGTGGCCGGCCAGGAGAGCTGGAACTGTTGAGTCTAGAGGTAACAAAGGCATGGATGAGGGTTTCATTGGCAGATGGGCTGAGGCAGGGGCGGAGACAGACGATGTCACAGAGGTGGAAGTAGGCGGTCTTGGTGATGGACAGGGTATGGGGTCATCTCAGCTCATCTCAGAGTCAAGCAGTACGCAAAGCTGTGAACGACCTGGTTTAGCCTCAGACAGTGGCCGGGGAGAGGGATGGGGTTGGTGGCCAGGGGACGGAGTTTGTGGTGGGGACCGAAGACAATGCACCCACCCAGTTATGGAGCTACCTCTGAAGCTGCCCTGATGGATCCGGGTTACACCCCAAATCCGAGCCCCTCTCCCCTATCAGGAGCTGTGGTGCTGGTGGCTACAGAAGAACGGGGTTAAAATTAGAGGGGAACTAAGGGAGGAGACAATAATGTCGGTTGTAGGTTGCTACAATGGGCCATGAGTTGGATTTTTTTTCCTCACCCTTCAGCTCGAAAATTCTCCTCCTCGCCACAAATTCCAGGATTTTTTTGCACACTGATAACAACATGCGCCTTTAACTCGCTGTTATTTTGCCAGCAAATTCAGACGCATTGGGCTGGGTTTTCATTGAGGAGGCGGGTAGGAGGCGGGACTACAACTTTTGGGATTATAGTCCCGCCTCCATCGAGTTCTAGCCAACCCACGCGACCTTGACTTGATTGACCTTGTTGAGCCCACCCAGCGGGCTCAGCAGACCAATTAAGGGCCACCCAGCAATAGGTGACGTCACAGATTGACATTTCATCTGTCAAGACCTTTTGACAGATGAAATATCAGCATTTCACAGCTGTTTGAAGCTGTCAAACACTGACAATCTGTACTCCAGGTTAATTCCTTCCTCTCAGGCTGATTTAGAAATCTCCCTGGAACAGAAAGCAGAGGCTGCAGATTTTGACAGCTGGCGGCCATTCTGCTTTCTGTGCCGGTGAGATGAGGGACTCCCGAGACCTGAAGGAAGGAAGGCTGAAAAGGTAAGTAAAGGTTAGTAAAACTTCTTTAAGCACTCATGCACCCATCACTCACCTGAACACCGGACATCTCGAACCCTCCAAGCCCTTCATTCCGACGGCCCGCCTCGCTAACTTGGCGTGGTTTGGAACCATCGGGAATCCCACATTTTAACAATGAAAATAGGGATTAGGCTAAAAACTGCCTGTTAGCAGGCAGTTAATTGGCACTAATTCCCTTCCCGCCTCGGGGAGGCGGGTCCCAGTGCGGGGCGGGTACCCGCCTCCTTTGAAACTGGCATGGAGGCGGGTTGGGGGCGGATGGGGTCGGGACCCCCTATTTTGGGATTTTAAACCCCCACACGCCTCCAATCCCGACTCCACGGCCCAATGAAAATCCAGCCCATTGTAAGGGGTTCTCTCTCTGAGGTCATAGAGGTTTCTCTCGCCAGAGGCCTCTCTCTTTCTTTTGCACAGTAAAACTTTGAGTGGTTCGACCCACTCGCCCCTTAGATTCTAGACACTGGACTTAGGTGCAGGAACTACAATGCAGAGAAGACTCTTATAGACCAAGTTTAATGAATCAAAATGGAATTTTATTGCATATGGAAAAACAAATCAAATGCAAGCAAATAAGAGGGTACATGGGAGGGAAAAACAAATCATAACAATACAGTACTAGCTAAAATAGATACAGGCATATTATACCTTACAACAGTCATTATGAAATGGGGAAACACACAGAACATCGAGGGACAACAACTCATGTTAATTATACCCAAAATGACCACCCCCTTAAACCTATCTAGATCCGATTATGAAGGGCCAGAAACATGCTCAACAATCCAGTTGGAAAAGTATAGAGTTTTGAAACAGGTCTGCGTTTTGATCCCCTCAGGCGTCCTGTTTCCTCGTGGTCAGTGGAGCCACAGCGGGCTGCGCCACACCTCCCTCTCTCTCTCTCTCTCTCTCTCTCTCTCTCGAGGTGAAGGTCATGGACAGGCTGGACACTGACGGGCCTGGATGGCGGCGGAGATCATCTGCTTGACCACGGTTGGAAGCCCCTAGCCGGCTTTCATATAGGTTTCTTCTGTAGTTTTACTACCTTCCCGTTTCGTCAACGGCCCGGGGTTGGTCGATGATCTCCCGATGTTTTACCCCGGGGTGGGACGCCGGCTCGAACCGTCTTCTTCTCCAAACTCCAGCTGCTATCGAAGGTAACGGCTATTACCGAAGGTCCTACGAAGATGGTGAAGAAAAGGAACCTCTCTCTTCCCAATATCTAAAATGAAGCTCTTTCGCTACCCCGGGTGTCTCCAATTATACTTTCAGATGAGGCCTTTATCTCCCGCCAAATCAAGGTTAGCCTTTGTTTAACTTTTGGCAGGCTTATGGCACAGCGGGGTAGTTATTATATTTAAACTGCTTTCGGGATGGCCGGTGGTGGCCATCTTTGGTCTGGAATGACCTGGTAATGTTTTAATGTCTTCCTGATGTCTTTATCGGGTCCTTGGTGCGTTCTTTATGAATATGGAACTGTTCCCCTTTGTCTGGGTGAACATGTAGATGGCCTTTATCTGCAGGCCGATCTGACTGGATTTGCATCCAATCTTTATGTATGTGTTAAAGTCTGGTTTCGTTTTCTCAGAAACGGCTTCCAGAACTTACTGTGGGTTGAATCCACAAAGGCTGTCTGGGGACTGCAGGAACCATTTTAAAGTGTCCCAATAAGCTAGTCACGGGGTCTGGTGGCCATTTTATGTGCCCCTTTTCTGGGCTTCTTTTAAAACAGTCTTTTAAAATCAAAGCCTCTTCTGCCAGAGGACCCTTATAGTACAATATTAATTTTGCGAATTCTACACCATTTTGAGAATTAGAGACGATTGCCCCAGATACAACTGAAAATACAACTCCCCTTTGCACCCCCTCCCTCCCCCCTCCGTTCCCCGTCCTCCTGCGCACCTTGCATCGGTTTACGGGTTTGACCCTTATTATCTGAACTGAGGAAACAAGTGCTGATCAAAAAACGTGCAGGAACTGTTCTGAATTTGCACCACAAGTGTCAAAATTGGGACGCGTTCAAAAGGACAAAATGGGCAAACAAGCTGAGACAGTGTTGGGTTTCTGAACTCCAGCGCTTCACACAGAGCGTCCCTCAGAAGAACAAAAAGGAAAAGAAAGAAATTCCGATTTACTATTTGACGGGGAAAAAATCACGCCCTCCGACCTCGCTCCACATGGGAATAATCACTCCCAAACTTTATAACACAGGGAGAAAGAGCTGAAGAATTTGACAGATTGAAAGTTTCACATTGCCATCGATCCCAAAATGAAATTATATTCGAATGTAATGTCAAAGAATTAGCTCTCTTTGTGATCGACACTTTTTAAAGAATTTCCTTCGTATTCAAAACACCAAATAGCATCGGATATAAGATAAAAGGGTGGGCAAAATGTTTTTTTCATAAAGCATTTTGAATGATCTGTGGGGAAGAAAAATAATAGAGCACCACTGATTAATGTGACAGATAATCGATACAGGTCTGTGCGCGCATTTCACATGGGAATTCCCATTAGAACGCCACAGAGCGGTGTTACAGGTGAGGAGGTGGTGCCCAATTTGGCTTCCTGACTGAAATCAGGCAACTTAGGACAGACTGGTGACTGAAGTTGGGACCTTCCTGGTACCTATGTCATTGCACTTGCTGGGAAGCTCACACACGGAGCATGTCAGCTGTGGCTCAGTGGGCAGCACTCTCTCTCGCCTCTGAGTCAGAAGGTTGTGGGTTCATAGTCCCACTCCGGGGACTTGAGCACGAAAATCTAGGCCGACGCTCTCATTGCAAAGCTGAGGGAGTGCAGCACTGCCGGAGGTGCCGTCTCTTGAATGAGACATTAAACCGAGGTCCCATCTGTTCTCTCAGGTGGACGTAAAAGATCCCACGGCACAATTTAAAAGAAGAGCAGGGGAGTTATCCCCGGTGTCCTGGCTAATATTTAACCCTAAAAATCAACATCAGTAAAACAGATTATCTGGTCATGATCACATTACTGTTTGTGGGAGCTTGCTGTGCGCAATTTAGCTGCTGCGTTTCCTACATTACAACAGTGACTACACTTCAAAAGTACTTCATTGGTTGTAAAACGCTTTGGGATGTCCTGAGGTTGTGAAAGGTGCTAGAGAAATGCAAGTTTTTCTTTCTTTAAATTATACCATTTAATTTAATTTACCCCTCCTCATTTTTCCTTCCAAAATACATCACTTCACACATCTCGGCATTAAATTTCATCTGCCGGTTAACTTTCGAAATCCTTTGCTAATTTAGTTACAGATACAATTGCAGAAAGGAGGTGTGCATTGGATTCCGAGGCATTACCTGAGCTACTGCCTCTGCACAATGTACTGTGACCACCCTGACATTAATGACAAATTATTTTTGCATCAAAAATGTGTTCACCAGATCCAAAACTGGCTGGAGCTTTGCTTTCATAAGTAAGTTATGTTCTTCTGAGATTGGAGCTGCAGATAAAATCATTTGCAAATGCCTCCCATTATTTTCAGCTGAGCCTCAGGGAAAGGCAACCTGTACTGTGCTAACCGCCATACTCGCCCAAGTTAGGAGTTTCTCTGACATCTGCATCCCTGATGTTGGGTTCTGGCAAAACCGTACGCTTTTCCAGCCAGGCTCCTCACATTAATTGTTAACGATATGAAGAAAAACTGCGTTCAAGATATGGGTTGGAGGTGGGGGGGAGGGGGGCGGTGAAGCCTGGGGCAAGAAAGAGAGAGAGAAAAGTGAAAGTGAGAAGGAGAGCGTGTGTGTAATGATGTCAAAAACAGGAAGGCAGATTATTATCTGAATGGCAATAGATTGGGAGAAGGGGAAGTGCAACAAGACCTGGGTGTCCTTGTGCACCAGTCGCTGAAGGTAAGCATGCAGGTGCAGCAAGCGGTTAAGAGGGCAAATGGTATGTTGGCCTTCGTAGCGAGAGGGTTTGAGTACAGGAACAAGGATGTCTTGCTGCAGTTCTACAGGGCCTTGGTGAGACCACATCTTGAGTATTGTGTGCAGTTTTGGTCGCCTTATCTGAGGAAGGATGTTCTTGCCATGGAGGGAGTGCAGCGAAGATTCACCAGACTGATACCTGGGATGGCAGGAATGACGTATGAAGAGAGATTGGGTCGATTGGGCTTATACTCGCTGGAGTTTAGAAGAATGAGAGGGGATCTCATTGAAACTTATAGAATTCTGACAGGACTGGACAGACTAGATGCAGGAAGGATGTTCCCGATGGTCGGGGAGTCCAGAACCAGGGGTCAGAGTCTAAGGATAAGGGGTAAGCCATTTAGGACAGAAATGAGGAGGAATTTCTTCACCCAGAGAGTGGTGAACCTGTGGAATTCTCTACCACAGAAGGCAGTAGAGGCCAATTCATTAAATATATTCAAAAAGGAGTTAGATATATTTTTTAAGGCTAAGGGGATCAAGGGATATGGGGAGAAGGCAGGGACAGGGTACTGAGTTTTTTTTAATTCATTGATGGGATGTGGGTGTCGCTGGCTGGCTAGGCCTGCATTTAGTGCCCATCCCTAATTGCCCTTGAGAAGATGGTGGTGAGCCGCCTTCTTGAATCGCTGCAGTCCATATGGTGTAGGTACACCCACAATGCTGTTAGGAAGGGAGTTCCAGGATTTTGGCCCAGCGACAGTGAAGGAACGGTGATACAGGTCCAGGTCAGGATGGTGTGTGGCTTGGAGGGGAACTTGTAGGTGGTGATGTTCCCATGCGTCTGCTGCCCTTGTCCTTCTAAGTGGTAGAGGTCGCGGGTTTGGAAGGTGCTGTTGAAGGAGCTTTGGCGAGTTGCTGCAGTGCATCTTGTAGATGGTACACACTGCAGCCACAGTGCGCCGGTGGTGGAGGGAGTGAATGTTGAAGGTGGTGGATGGAGTGCCAATCAAGCGGGCTGCTTAATCCTGAATGGTGTCGAGCTTCTTGAGTGTTGTTGGAGCTGCACTCCTCCAGGTAAGTGGAGAGTATTCCATCACACTCCTGACTTGTGCCTTGTAGATGGTGGAAAGGTTTTGGGGAGTCAGGAGATGAGACACTCGCCGCTGAATTCCCAGCCTCTGGCCTGCTCTTGTAGCCACAGTATTTATATGGCTGGTCCAGTTCAGTTTCTGATCAATGGTAACCCCCAGGATGTTGATGGTGGGGGATTCAGTGATGGTAATGCCATTGAATGTCAAGGGGAGATGGTTAGAGTCTCGCTTGTTGGAGATGGTCATTGCCTGGCACTTGTGTGGTGCGAATGTTACTTGCCACTTGTCAGCCCAAGTCTGAATGTTGTCCAGGTCTTGCTGCATATGGACACGGACTGCGTCAGTATCTGACGAGTCTTGAATGGTGCTGAACAGTGTGCAATCATCTGCGAACATCCCCACTTCTGACCTTATATGATGGAGGGAAGGTCATTGATGAAACAGCTGAAGATGGTTGGGCCTAGGACACTGCCCTGAGGAACTCCTGCAGTGATGTCATGTGATTGAGATGAATGACCTCGAACAACCACAGCCAACTTCCTTTGTGCTAGGTTTGATTCCAACCAATGGAGATGATCAGCCATGATCTCATTGAATGGCGGAGCAGGCTTGAGGGGCCGAATGGCCTACTCCTGTCTTCTATCTTCTATGTTTCTATATTTCTATGATAGAGAGAATGAGGGAGAGTGAGTGAGAGAGAGTTAGAGAATGTGTGAGAGTGATTGAGACAGTGAGAAAGAGGTGTGAGAAGAGGATGAGGGGAGATGAGGAGAATTTTGTTTCACTCAGAGAGTTGTTGGGATCAGGAACGCGCGACCTGGAAGCTGATTCCATCAATAGTTTTAAAGGGAGTTGGACGGGTTCTGGAGGATGAGGAATTGACAGGGTTACGAACAAAAAGCGAGGGTGTGGGACTCCGCACAACGGCTCTTTCAAAGAGCCAGCACAGGCTCGACAACAACAACAACAACTTGTATTTATATAGCGCCTTTAACGTAGTAAAACGACCCAAGGCGCTGCACAGGGGTATTCTAAGACAACAAATTTGACACCGATCCACACAAGGATAAATTAAGGCAGGTGACCAAAAGCTTGGTCAAAGAGGGAGGTTTTAAGGAGCGTCTTAAAGGAGGAAAGAGAGGTAGCGAGGCGGAGAGGTTTAGGGAGGGAATTCCAGAGCTTAGGGCCCAGGCAACAGGAGGCACGGCCACCAAAGGTTGAGCGATTATAATCAGGGATGCTCAAGGGCAGAATTAGAGGAGCGCAGATATCGCGGGGGGTTGTGGGGCTGAAGGAGATTACAGAGCTAGGAAGGGGGGAGGCCACAGAGAGATTTGAAAACAAGGATGAGAATTTTGAAATAACAACAGAAAATGCTGGAAAAACTCAGCAGGCCTGGCAACATCCGTGGAGAGAGAAACAGAGTTAACGTTTCAGTTCGAAACCCTTCGTCAGGACTGAAAAAACACAGGAAATGAAACCGATTAAAAGGCCAGTTTGGGGGCTGGGAAATGGGGATGAGAGAACAAAAGAGAAGTGAAGAGACATTAAGAGGTATTCAAAATCAGACGAGATGGAGATAGGACTAGTGGAGACAAAAGACGGCTCTAGATTAGGTGTGAAATGCGCTGGCAGAATGGGAGACAGCTGCCATGTGGGAGAGAGAAAAAAGGGGGAAGGGCACAAAACAAAGGTGTGGATATAAAATATATATAAAAATATAATAGGGGCCGAGGTTATGATCTGAAATTGTTGAACTCCATATTGAGTCCGGAAGGCTGTAAAGTGCCTAATTGGATGAGGTGCTGTTCCTCGAGCTTACGCTGGGTTTCTGTGGAACAATGCAAGAGCCCGAGTACGGTGAGGTCTGAGTGGGAATGGGGCAGTGAATTAAACTGACAGGCGACCGGAAGCTCGGGGTCACCCTTACGGACTGAACGGAGGTGTTCCGCAAAGCGGTCACCCAATCTGCGTTTGGTCTCTCCAATGTAGAGGAGACCACATCGTGAGCAGCAAATACAGTATACTAGATTGCTCGTATATGAGAATTTTGATACTAGTATATGAGAATTTTGAAATTGAGGCGCTGCTTAACCGGGAGCCAATATAGGTCAGCGAGCACAGGGGTGATGGGCGAACGGGACTTCATGCGAGTTAGGACACGGGACCTCAAGTTTACGGAGGGTGGAATGTGGGAGGCCGGCCAGGAGTGCGTTGGAATAGTCAAGTCTAGAGGTAACAAAGGCACGGATGGGCCGAATGGCCTCTTTCTGTGCTGTGGGTTTCTATGAGTTTATAGAAACAGTGAGAGAGAATAAGAAAGAGAGAGAATAGTGTGTGAGAGTGAGGTTGGGAGAGAGAGAGATTGAGAAATATAAACTTAAAGGTCTGCATTTTACTTCTCATGAGGAATTTTGTTGGGTAAAATTGAAGTACCATAAAACAATCGGCCCGTGAAACCTGGCGGGCAGGCAGATAAGGTCGCCCTGGCTCTCACCTGTCCGAAGGCCGCCATGATCGCAACATCTGCAATTTTAACCTGCTCTCCTGAGCAGGCAGCGAGGACAGGCACCCCGGAGCCAGCAGGGTCCTTCTTCACACATGCGTGCTGCGGCCCGATGACATCATGGAGACCCGACTGTAATTTTAACTCAGGGCTGAGCGGGGAATCCACCTGGAGTTAAAATCGGGGCTGAAGAAGTCTCCCTCTCACCTCTCTCTCTCTTTCATTCATTTTTTAAAAAGTTCATAGAACGCCAAACAAAGGCTGCAATAGGTGTGTAATTGGAACACTGACATTTTTTCCTCTCTCCCTTTAAAAAAAAAACTATCTCAGTATGAATCTTAACTAATTAAGCTTTTCAAATTTGCCCTCTGGATTTTCTTCAAACAATTTTGAAAAGCTTTTGAGCAGAAACTGCTTGAAGCTGAAAAAAAATTCCTCAGTACAGCTGAATGAATGACGCAGATACATAGATACATAGATACATACATAGAAGATAGGAGCAGGAGTAGGCCATTCGGCCCTTCGTGCCTGCTCCGCCATTCGATGAGATCATGGCTGATCCTTTAATTCAGTATCCCGTCCCCGCCTTCTCTCCGTAACCCTTAACCCCTTTTGCCCGTAGAAATATATCTAATTCCCTCTTAAATATATTTAATGAGCTGGCGTACACTGCCCTCTGTGGCAATGAGTTCCACAGGTTCACCACTCTCTGAGTGAAGAAATTCCCCCTCATCTCTGTCCTAAATGGTTTAGCCCTTATCCTTAAATTATGTCCTCTAGTTCTGTTCTCACCCGCCAAGGGAAACATTCCTTCTGCATCCAGTCTGTCTAGACCTGTCAGAATTTTATACACTTCTATGAGGTCCCCTCTCAATCTTCTAAACTCCAGTGTGTACATCCCTAAACTACATAGTCTCTCCTCATAGGTCATTCCCGCCATTCCTGGTATCAGCCTGGTGAATCGCCGCTGCACCCCCTCCATGGCAAGAACATCCTTCCTCAGATGAGGCGACCAAAACTGTACACAGTACTCGAGGTGTGGTCTCACCAGTGCCCTGTACAGCTGCAGCAAGGTATCCCTGTTCCTGTATTCTAACCCTTTTGCTATGAAGGCCAGCATACCGTTTGCCTTCTTGACCGCCTGTTGCACCTGCATGCTCGCCTTCAGTGACTGGTGTACAAGAACACCCAGGTCTCTCTGTACTTCCCCCTCTCCCAATCTATTGCCATTTAAATAATAATTTGCCCTCCCGTTCCTGCACCCAAGGTGGATAACTTCGCACTTGTCCACATTATAGTGCATCTGCCATTTATCCGCCCAATCGCCCAGTCTGTCCAAATCGCTCTGGAGCTTCCTGGTCTCTTCCTCTGAGCCCACCCCCCCTCCTAGTTTAGTGTCGTCTGCAAATTTGGAAATGCTGCATCCGACTCCCTGATCCAGGTCATTAATGTAAATTGTGAACAGCTGGGGGCCCAGGACAGATCCCTGTGGTACCCCACTTGTTACTGCCTGCCATTCAGAAAATGAGCCGTTTATTCCAACTCTCTGTTTTCTATCTGACAGCCAGTTCCCTATCCACGCCAAAACTTTCCCCTTTATCCCATGAGCCTCAATTTTCCATGCTAATCTTTTATGTGGGACCTTATCGAAGGCCTTTTGGAAGTCCAGGTACACCACATCTACTGGCTCTCCCCCATCTATTCTACCAGTTACTCCCTCAAAAAATTCCAATAGATTAGTCAAGCACGATTTACCCTTTGTAAATCCATGTTGACTCTGTCCTATCCTGTCCCCATTTGCTAAGTGCTCCGCTATTTCATCCTTAATGATGGACTCCAGCATTTTGCCCACAACTGATGTAAGGCTTACAGGTCTGTAATTACCTGCTTTTTCCCTACCCCCCTTTTTGAATAGTGGGGTAACGTTAGCTACCCTCCAATCCATCGGCACTGTTCCCGAGTCTAATGAATTCTGAAAAATCATCCTTAGTGCATCCGCTATCTCTAGGGCCACCTCCTTCAGTACCCTAGGATGCATGTTATCAGGCCCTGGGGATTTGTCCACCTTCAATCCCTTTAGCTTCCTTAACACCATATCCTTAGAGATATTGATTTGCGTCAGTTCCTCCTTTGCCAATGTCCCTATTTTTCCCGATATCCCAGGGAGGTTTTTTGTGTCTTCCTTCGTAAAGACTGACCCAAAGTATGCATTTAGTTGATCTGCCATTTCCTTATTTCCCATTATATATTCCCCCGTATCTGACTGCAATGGACCAACTTTGGTTTTCACCAGTCTTTTCCTTTTGATATATTTATAAAAGCTTTTGGAGTTAGTTTTTATATTTTCCGCCAGCTTGTTTTCGTAAGCTATTTTGCCCCTCTTGATCATGCCCTTTGCCCTCCTTTGCTCTATCTTAAACTGTTCCCAATCTTCCGCTCTGGCGCTTTTTTTGGCTATTTTATACGCCCTATCTTTGGATTTTATGCTGTCTCTAATTTCCCCTGTTATCCACGGTTGAGTCACCTTTTTAGATTTCCTTTTATGCCAGATTGGTATAAACAATTTTTGCAATTTTGTCATTCTATCTTTAAATGTTTGCCATTGTTTATCTACCTCCAGTCCTCCCAGGAACGTTGTCCAATCAGACCTACTCAGTTCCCGTCTCATGGCATCATAATTCCCCTTGTTTAAATTCAGGACCTTAGTCTCTGAGTCAATTTCTTCGCTCTCCATTTCGAGTGAGAAATCGATCATGTTATGATCGCTCTGACCCAAGGGTCCCCGTACAACAAGATTACTGATTAGTCCCTTCTCATTGCACAGTACCCAGTCCAATATAGCCTGTTCCCGAGTTGGTTCCTCGACATATTGATCCAGATAACCATCCCTTAAACACTCAAGGAATTCCTCCTCCTCATTATTTTTACTGATTAGGCTAGTCCAATCTATATGTAAGTTAAAGTCACCTATGATGACAGCTGTGCTCTTATTGCACGCTTCTCTAATTTCCCTCGTGATGCCCTCCCTAACCTCTATTTTACTATTTGGAGGCCTATATACCACTCCTATTAATGTTTTTCGCCCCTCGCTATTTCTTAGCTCCACCCATATAGATTCTGTATTAACTGAGTTAATATCCTTCTTTTCAATTGCATTTATCCCCTCTTTTACTAGCAATGCTACCCCTCCTCCCTTTCTTTTTTGTCGATCCTTCCTAAATACTGAATACCCCTGTATGTTAAGCTCCCAGCCCTGCTCACCCTGCAACCATGTTTCCGTAATCCCAATTAGATCATAATTATTAACCTCTATTTCCACAGCTAATTCATCTACCTTGTTCCTGATGCTTCTCGCATTAAGGTATAAAACCCTCAGGCTTTTTTTATGCTCACATTTTTTATGAATTAGTTTGGCCCTTTGTTTTTTGTTCCTCACCCTTTTACCATTTATTTCTGTCTGCCTTTCACTTTCCTCTATTTCACTACATAGGTTTCTAGCCCCCTGCCATACTAGTTTAAATGCTCCCGAACTGCTTTATCAAAAATTACCCCGAGAACATCAGTTCCATCTCTGCACAGGTGTAGACCGTCCCTTTTGTATAGGTCACACCTACCACAAAACTGGTTCCAATGCCTCAAAAATTTAAAACCCTCCCTCTTACACCACTGCTCAAGCCACGTATTTAGCCTAACTATCCTGTTCTCTGTACTCTTACTAGCACGTGGCACTGGTAGTAATCCAGACATCTTGGGAAATGAGATACACTGCACGTACTCAGACTGCATGCGCAGCATTCGGTGCTCTGGGCAAAAGTATCAACTCCAAGCCTAGGCTGTAGTGAAAGGCCTGAGGGCTGTCAAGTAAAATTTTGAGTACAGTTGTGGTTCAGTGGGTGGCACCCTTGCCTTCTGAGTCAGATAGATCGTGGATTCAAGACCCGCTCCCAGAGACTTGAACACAAAAATCTAGGCCAACACTCCAGGGCAGTACTGAGAGAGTGCTGCACTGTCGGAGGTGCCGTCTTTTGGATGAGATGTTAAACCGAGGCCCCCGTCTGCTCTCTCAGGTGGATGTAAAAGATCCCATAGCATTTTTTGAAGAAGAGGGGCGGAGTTATCCCCAGTGTCCTGGGCCAATATTTATCCCTCAATCAACATCACTAAAACAGATTATCTGGTCATTATCACATTGCTGTTTGCGTTTCCTACATTACAACAGTGACTACACTACACAAAGTGCTTCATTGGCTGAAAAGTGCTTTGGGACATCCTGAGGTTGCGATAGGCGCTATATAAATGCAAGTCTTTCTTTATTTAAAATCTTTATTGAAGGTATTGAAAGATACCAAAGAAAATTAAATGGATGAGTTTCATCATCTTATTGTGAAATATGTATTTTTCTGAATTTTTTATTTTGCTTCAACCTTTATTTTGGACATTAGAATTTTCAGTTATTGAGGAAATAAATGGTAATTGAAAGAAATTTTGAGTGAGTTGTGGGAACCCGGTGACCAGATCACAGGGTGATGTACTCTCATGTATATTAGCAACTATTATGGCGTCACACAGTGTGACACCTTTAACTTTAAAATACCTATCACTATGCCACCTACACGAGTAACAGGTAATGCAGGTATTTAGAAGTTTTCAATGACATGCACACTGAATTTAATGGGCCAGAAATTTGAGTCGGAGGCTTCCCGCGGGTGCACTTAACTAGCGCGCCTGCCGTTGTGCTGTGGGCCCACGTGGGATTCCGATCCTGGGCCTGCTCCAACTGCCGGCGCGCAGTGCTTGAGTATCCCAGGGGCGCAGTTAGTTCGAAGCGTCCCCTGGGATCACGTGGGCCATGGAGAGCCAATGGTAGCAGGGAATCTGTATTCATAGATTTGACAGGAAGACCTATCAAATCTATGAATAGAGATCGGCCCCAAAACCTAACTAAAACTTCAAATATTTTTTTTTTTTAAATCACATTTTTAAAATAACTATAAATTACATAAAATAACTATTTTAAACAGTAATTTAAATTTTTGAAAAAATTAATTACAGTTTTTAACGGGGCTAAAAATAAACTTACCTTTCTTTAAAGTATTTAAAAATAATAAACCTGTGGAAAAAATGTATTAATTTTACTTAATTCACCACTTACCTTGTTAAAAGCAGGCCTTGCGACTGCTTTTTAAACACATAGCTGCTGGAGACTTACCCTCCCGGAGAAACCTGGGAAAAAACGGAAGTTCCAGGCACACACGCTGCCTCTCCGGCGCACGCGTTCAACCTGTGAACTCCTTCCTTCAAGAGAACGGAAGTTCTGGTTTCCAGCGCATGCGCAGTGCATGCACGAAACCGGCACTTTCGTTGGGCCTACGCGTGAGTACCCAGCGTGTACTCACCCGTAGGGACCCGAAGTTCTGGCCCATTAATATATAATACTATATAAAATCTAAATTATTCTTACATTTACATATTATAGCCTTTAACCTGTTTGTGTTTGGGATATATATTATCTGGGCTGTGGGAGGGGAGAGGAATTTGGGGTCAAACCCCTTTTTGCTGGGCTTCTGCCTCTTTTGGGCTAGTTGTATAGCAGCACATTTGGAGACGAGACTGGCTGGATGCTGGGCTCCCTGAAGATCCCTCCAGTTTTGGCCAGCACACGGCCAGCGGTACACCAACATGAGGCAGGTGCACATGCCGTACAATGGTTTTGGTAAGCCCCACTGTGCCGTACCCCAACGGCAAGCGATCTCAGAGCGATTTACCACAGATACGTTGCCGTTCGAGAATCAGCGCCTCTTTAGAGGAGCAGCCAGCAGCAAGATTTTCCTCTCGGACTACTTAAGTCAGTCTGGTCTGTGCCCTCTCTCACCCCCAACAGCAGAGTCAATGTGCTGCTTCAGAATCCTCGTGGGTGGGCATCCCCATTAGTGTTGTGAATAGCATAGGGAGAGGTCCACCCTTATTAGAAAGCAAGGGCAGCAGGCGCATGGGAACACCACCACCTCCTAACAGCACTGTGGGAGTACCTTCACCACACGGACTGCAGCGGTTCAAGAAGGCAGCTCACCACCACCTTTCGAGGGCAATTAGGGATGGGCAATAAATGCCGGCCTTGCCAGCGATGCCCACATCCCATGAACAAATTAAAAAAACCATTGCGGGACATCAGGGATGAGGAGAGTTACCTGGACACTTTGATCCAAGAGGCAGTCACACCACTTAGGTTAGGTAGTGGTACAGGTCTGGTTAGTGGTCAGGGACAGGAGGGTGTGACTGCAACTCAGGCAGGTAAGGGGACCCCAGGTGCAGCACTGTAGGAGCCTCAGCCTTTGCCTTTATCCAATAGGTATGAGGTTCTTTCTGGCTGTGTGGATGAGGGAAAAGCCTGCAGGATGGATGAGCAAGCTGACCATGGCACCATGGTACAGGAGGCCATTCAAGTGGGGGGAGTGAAAGGGAATGTAGTTGTGGTAGGGGACAGTATAGTCAGGGGGATAGATACTGTTCTCTGCAGCTGCAACTGAGAGTTCTGAAGGTTGTGTTGCCTGCCCGGTGCCAGGGTTAAAGACATGTCCTCGCGGCTGGAGGAGAACTTGGAGTGGGCAGGGGGAGGATCCAGTTGTCGTGGTCCACGTAGGAACCAATGACATAGGTAGAACTAGAAATGAGGTTCTGCTGAGGGAGTTTGAGGAGCTAGGATCCAAATTAAAAAGCAGAACCTCAAAGTTAATAATGTCTGGATTGTTACCTGAGCCACGCGCAAATTGGCATAGGGACAAACAGATTACAGGTTTAAATGCGTGGCACAAACTGTGGTGTGGGAGGAAGGGGTTTCAGTTCATGGGGCACTGGCACCAGTATTGGGGAAAGAGGGAGCTGTTCCATTGGAACCGGCTCCACTTAAACTGGGCTGGGACCAGTGTCCTGGTGAACTGAATAACTAGGGCAGTAGACAGGGCTTTAAACTTGTTATATCCGAGTGGTAAGGTCCAATAACTGAGAGGAGTGAGACTTCAGGAACCCAAAACTTAACTTTTTAATTACACAGTTTAGGAGAGAACAGAGCTCTTACAGCTACAGGCATGCACTTCTATTTCTTACTGCGCAATGCAAAAATGGAGGATCCTATGAGTCATTCTACCCATAATGCAATGTTACCTTAATGCTAGTAAATATAATCCCTTAGCATTTGTCTCCCTCTGGTGGATAACTTAAGCATTACATCCGAGATTACTATAACCCCCCCTCTTAAGTTACAATAATTCTTAACAACATTCTTAAAAGTCCATAAGGAAACTCCTTTAATGATAGTCCATACTGAACGAATCTAGCAGGTCGTCCTGGTGCACAAAACTCAAAAGGTTAGTATGCAGGTGCAGCAAGTGATTAAGAAGGCCAATGGAATGTTGGCTTTCATTGCTAGGGGGATAGAATATAAAAATAGGGAGGTATTGCTTCAGTTGTACAAGGTATTGGTGAGACCTCACCTGGAATACTGCATACAGTTTTGGTGTCCATACTTAAGAAAAGACATACTTGCTCTCAAGTCAGTACAAAGAAGGTTCACTCGGTTAATCCCGGGGATGAGGGGATGGACATATGAGGAGAGGTTGAGTAGATTGGGACTTTACTCATTGGAGTTCAGAAGAATGAGAGGCGATCTTATTGAAACATATAAGATTGTGATGGGGTTGGATCAGGTGGATGCGGGGAGGATGTTCCCGATGATGGGTGAAACTAGAACTAGGGGGCATAGTCTTAGAATAAGGGGCTGCTCTTTCAAAACTGAGATGAGGAGGAACTACTTCACTCAGAGGGTGGTAGGTCCATGGAATATGCTGCCCCAAAAAGCTGTAGAAGCTACATCATTACATAAATTTAAAACAGAAATAGACAGTTTCCTAGAAGTAAAGGGAATTAAGGGTTACGGGGAGCAGGCAGGAATTTGGACATGAGTCTAGGTTCGGATCGGACATGGCCCTGTGGGTAGCGGAGCGGGCCCAGGGGCCGTGTAGCCTGATCCTGCTCCTATTTCGTGTGTCTAATTCTGTTAGATTCAGGAGATGGTTCTGTGATAGTAGATTGGCGGTTAGGATCAGATCAGCCATGATCTTATTGCATGGTGGAGCAGGCTCGAGGGGCCGATTGGCCTACTCCTGCTCCTATTTCTTATGTTCTTATGTTATCAATCTCTCTGGTGGCTTGTGAGGCCTTGTTGAATGTCTTACAGTCAAGTCACTGCTTGGTTGTGGTAGAGCCACCTGCTGCTCCTGAGCAGTACTCAGAGTATCTGACTCTGCTACGATGGTTTCCTCTTGATTAAGGGGTCCAGGTATAGCTGTCTCTGTTCGTGGTGTTGGTACCACCAAGGCATTTGGATAACTGGGGACCAACTTGTCCTCCAACATTTCCTCTAGAACCTCCAGTTCGATTTCCCTTTGTCTGGTCAGTATCTTTGTCAGTTGACAACTTGCGAGCTCGTTTATTAGAACACTGTTGTCCCAGAAATTTGACGGTTGGATTATTTTCAACTTCCCACAGTCCTTCGTTGAAACCCTTTCTTTTGTTGCGGATGGATTCATTTTGGAGCATTCGCGATGCTGAGGACGTCGTGAATATCACATATAGCGAGTTGGTCACACCGCAGGTAAAGGGTGTACAGGCAGGAAGGGAATGGGTGACCAGCAGGCAGAGTAAGAGGCGCAGGCAGGTAGTGCAGGAATCCCCTGTGGCCATCCCCCTCTCCAACAGATATACCACTTTGAATACTGTTGGGGGGGATGACTCATCAGGGGAAGGCAGCAGCAGCCAACTTCCTGGCACCATGGGTGGCTCTGCTGCACAGGCTGGGAGGAAAAAGAGTGGAAGAGCTATAGTGATAGGGGACTCAATTGTAAGGGGAATAGATAGGCGTTTTTGCGGCCGCAATCGAGACTCCAGGATGGTGTGTTGCCTCCCTGGTGCAAGGGTCAAGGACGTCTCGCAGCGGCTGGAGAACATTTTGGAGGGGGAGGGTGAACAGCCAGTTGTCGTGGTGCACATAGGCACCAACGATATAGGTAAAAAACGGGATGAGTTCCTAAAAGCAGAATATAGGGAGTTAGGAGGTAAATTAAAAAATAGGACCTCAAAGGTAGTAATCTCAGGATTGCTACCAGTGCCACGTGCTAGTCAGAGTAGAAATAGGAGGATATTTCAAATGAATATGTGGCTAGAGGAATGGTGCAAGGAGGAGGGATTCAAATTCCTTGGACATTGGAACCGGTTCTGGGAGAGGTGGGACCAGTACAAACGGGACGGTTTGCACCTGGGCAGGGCCGGGACCGATGTCCTAGGGGGAGTGTTTGCTAGTGCTGTTCGGGGGGGTTTAAACTAAAATGGCAGGGGGTTGGGAACCTGAGCAGGGAGACAGAGGAAAGGGAAACAGGGATAAAAGCAAAAGATAGGAAGGAGAAAAACAAAAGTGGCAGTCAGAGAAATCAACGGTTTAAATCAAACGTGGCCACAGTAAATAATAATTCTAATAGGTCTAAGAGCGTTAAAAAAACAAGCCTGAAGGCTTTGTGTCTTAATGCGAGGAGCATTTGTAATAAGGTGGATGAATTGGCTGCGCAAATAGAGGTAAACGGATATGATTTGGTTGGGATTACGGAAACGTGGCTCAAGGATGGCCAAGACTGGGAACTCAACATCCAGGGGTATTCAATATTCAGGAAAGATAGGCAAAAGGGAAAGGGAGGTGGCGTAGCATTACTGGTTAAAGAAGGGATTAATACAATTGTAATGAAGGATATTAGCTCTGATGACGTGGAATCTGTATGGGTAGAATTGAGAAATACTAAGGGGAAAAAAACATTAGTGGGAGTGGTATATAGACCTCCAAACAGTAAGGTGGAGGTTGGGGATGGCATTAAAAGGGAAATTAAAGAAGCGTGCAATAAGGACACAGCAGTCATCATGGGTGACTTTAATCTACATATAGATTGGGCCAACCAAATTAGTAACAATACTGTGGAGGAGGAATTCCTGGAGTGTTTACGGGATGGTTTCCTGGACCAATATGTCGAGGAACCAACCAGCGATCAGGCCAGCTTAGACTGGGTATTATGTAACGAGAAAGGATTAATTAGCAATCTTGTTGTACAAGGCCCCTTGGGTCGGAGCGATCATAATATGATCGAATTCTTCATTAAGATGGAGAATGAAGTAGTTGACTCAGAGACAAGGGTCCTCAATTTAAATAAAGGAAACTACGATGGTCTGAGGAGCGAGTTGGGTAGGATTGATTGGGGAACGGCACTCAAAGGGTTGACAGTGGAAAGGCAATGGCAAACATTCAAAGACCGAATGGATGAGCTACAGAATTTGTTCATCCCAGTTTGGCATAAAAAAAAACAAAAAAGGTGACTCAACCGTGGCTAACAAGGGAAATTAGGGATAGCATAAGATCCAAGGAGAGGACATATAAATTGGCTAGAAAAAGCAATAATCCTGAGGATTGGGAGCAGTTTAGGAGTCAACAAAGGAGGACAAAGGGATTAATTAAGAAAGGGAAAATAGATTATGACAGTAAGCTTGCAGGGAACATAAAAACTGACTGTAAAGACGTTTATAGATATGTGAAGAGAAAAACATTGGTGAAGCCAAGCGTAGGTCCCTTACAGTCAGAATCAGGGGAATTTATAATGGGAAACAAGGAAATGGCAGACCAACTAAATACATATTTTGGTTCTGTCTTCACAAAGGAGGACACAAATAACCTCCCAGAGATGTCGGGGATCACAGAGTCTGATGAAAGGGAGGAACTGAAAGAAATCAGTATTTGTAGGGAAATGGTGTTAGGAAAATTGATGGGACTGAAGGCCGATAAATCCCCAGGGCCTGATGGTCTACATCCCAAGGTACTTAAGGAAGTGGCCCTAGAGATAGTAGATGCATTGCTGGTCATCTTCCAGAACTCGATAGACTCTGGAATGGTACCCATGGATTGGAGGGTAGCTAATGTTACCGTACTATTCAAAAAAGGTGGTAGAGAAAAAGCGGGGAATTATAGACCGGTAAGCCTGACATCGGTAGTGGGGAAAATGCTGGAGTCTATTATAAAAGATGTAGTAGCAGAGCACTTGGAAAGCAGTGATAGGATCGGACAAAGTCAACATGGATTTACAAAAGGTAAATCATGCTTGACTAATCTACTGGAATTTTTTGAGGATGTAACTGGTAAAATAGATAAGGGAGAACCAGTGGATGTGGTGTGTTTGGACTTTCAGAAGGCTTTCGATAAGGTCCCACATAAGAGATTAGCGTGCAAAATTAAGGCACATGGGATTGGGGGCAAGGTATTGACTTGGATAGAGAACTGGTTGGCGGACAGAAAGCAAAGAGTTGGAATAAACGGGTCGTTTTCCGAGTGGCAGGCAGTGACTAGTGGGGTACCGCAAGGATCGGTCCTAGGACCCCAGCTGTTCACAATATATATTAATGATCTGGACGAGGGAATTGGATGTAATATCTCCAAATTTGCAGACGACACAAAGCTGGGTGGGAGGGTAAGCTGTGAGGAGGATGTCGTGAAACTCCAGTACGATTTGGACAGGTTGGGTGATTGGGCAGAAACATGGCAAATGCACTATAATGTGGATAAATGTGAGGTTATCCACTTTGGTGGCAAAAACAGGAAGGCAGATTATTATTTGAATGGCAATAGATTGGGAGAAGGGGAAGTGCAAAGAGACCTGGGTGTTATTGTGCACCAGTCGCTGAAGGTAAGCATGCAGGTGCAGCAGGCGGTTAAGAAGGCAAATGGTATGTTGGCCTTCGTAGCAAGAGGGTTCGAGTACAGGAACAAGGATGTCTTGCTACAGTTGTACAGGGCCTTGGTGAGACCGCACCTTGAGTATTGTGTGCAGTTTTGGTCGCCTTACCTGAGGAAGGACGTTCTTGCCATGGAGGGAGTGCAGCGAAGATTCACCAGGCTGATACCTGGGATGGCAGGAATGACGTATGAGGAGAGATTGTGTCGATTGGGCTTATACTTACTGGAGTTTAGAAGATTGAGAGGGGATCTCATCGAAACCTATAAAATTCTGTCAGTTCTGGACAGACTAGATGCAGGAAGGATGTTTCTGATGGCCGGGGAGTCCAGAACCAGGGGTCATAGTCTAAGGATAAGGGGTAAGCCATTTAGGACTGAAATGAGGAGGAACTTCTTCACCCAGAGAGTGGTGAACCTGTGGAATTCTCTGCCACAGAGGGTGGAGGCCAGTTCATTAAATATATTCAAGAAAGAGTTGGATATATTTCTTGAGGCTAAAGGGATCAAGGGATATGGGGAGAAGGCAGGGACAGGGTACTGAATTTGGATGATCAGCCATGATCTCATTGAATGGTGGAGCAGGCTCGAGGGGCCGAATGGCCTACTCCTGCTCCTATCTTACGTTTCTATGTTTCTATGTTGGGCTTCCCGTACTTCTCCTTGTTTTCTTCATATGGATAAATGTCTCGTGGACCCAAATAAGCGGTCTCATGAGTACCAAAGAAGAAAATGGGATATTTATTTGTTGAAGATTTTACTGCTCCATCAGCAAAATCATCAATCCTGGCAGGCCAGTGAGGATAGCCCTTCACCCTTCATCTTGGCGAAAATCAACTCTCCAGCTTTATACTCAGTCACATTTGTAGGAGCTGGTGCCTCCTGCAGTGCTTTTACCTTCTCCTTGATTGGATGGAGCCCGGTGGCATCCGCTCTGTGTCCCAGGAACACGGCCTCATTCCCCAGGAAAGTACACTTACTCCTCTTGAACCGTAACCCAGCCTTATCCAGTCTTTGAAGTACCTCTCTCAGAGTGCTCAGATGCTCCTGGTCGGTTCTTCCCGTCACCAGAATATCATCCAGATAGATTGAAACATGTGGAATCCCTTGCAGTACACCCTCGATAGTTCTCTGGAAGATAGCTGGACTAGACGAGACACCAAATGGCAAGCGGTTATAGGTAAACAAACCCTTGTGTGTATGGTTACATACTTCTTGGATTCCTCATCTAGTGTAATCTGCAAGTATGCATGACTCATATCCAGTTTCGTGAATTTCTTCCCTCCAGCCAGGTTTGCAAAAAGATCCTCAGTTTTAGGAATAGGATACTGTTCTAGTTTAGACACCCTATTTACAGTCAATTTATAATCTCCACAGATTCTTACCGAATTGTCTGGTTTTAAAACAGGTACAATGGGAGCTGCCCATTCTGAACATTTCACGGGTTCCAGAATGTTCTCCCTCAACAGACGGTCAAGCTCAGCCTCTACCTTCGGTTTCATGGCATAAGGCACAGGTCGTTGTTTAAAAAATCTTGGCAGTGCCTCCTTGTCGACATAAATCTTAGCTGGGGGGCCATTAAATGTTCCAAGTTCTTCCTTGAACACGTTCTCATGTTCAATCAACACATCTTGCAAAGACAATTGTTTGCCTCCCTCTAGTTGATTTATTGCTCCCCAATCTAATTTAAGTTCTCGTATCCAGCCCCAACCTAACAAGTTTGGTCCAGAACCCGACACTGCAACTACAGGTAGCTGTTCCACGGTGTCCCTGTGTTTCACAGTTACAATAGCTGTACCCAAGGTTGCCACTCGTTCACCGGTATAGGTTTTAAACTTCATAGAGCAAGACTTTAACTCTGGAACTCTTGCACGGTTCCACAATTTTGAGTATTCCTCCCTGTTCATTATGGTTATGCCACATCCAGTATCCACCTCAAAGTTAACCTTAGTGTCATTTACTATCAGTTGCAAAGTGATAGGATCCACTTTAGGAATGTCCTCTACCATACTATGCATTATGAACACGTCGTCTTCTTTCTCAGCTTCTCCACTGATGTGATGTGCTCCCTGTTTTTTCACTTCTCTTACAAAGTTTTGCTTTTCTCCACCTTTAGGTTTGTATACCTCCAGGGTAGCTTTTGCTCTGCATGCACGTTTTATATGTCCTTTTTTCCCACACTTGTGGCACTTTTCCTCCAGAAACCTGCATTCCCTTGCCAGGTAATCTCCATTGCATCTATAACATGCTTTTATATGCTCACATTGTGATTTCGGACCCATATTTAACTTGTGCACAATAAACTGACTTCCAACTTGCTTTGTAGTAGACCAGTCTGAACCTTGGATTTCTTGTACATCACGGTTAGCTGTCTCTATTAATTGAGCAAGTTCCAACGCTTTTTCATACGTAAGCCCAGTCTCGGACAATAATCTCCTCTGCATTCGAGCATCCATTATTCCGCAAACCAGCCTATCTCTCAGCATGTCTTTCAAACTGTTCCCGTAATTGCAATCATGTGCCAGTTTTCTCAACACCGCAACATAATCCAATACAGACTCTCCCGGGTTCCTGTTCCGTGAATTAAATTTGAAACGCTGTACAATCTCACTCGGTCTGGGATTGAAATGGTCCTTCAGCAAGGCCACTAAGTTAGCAAATGTAATGTCTCCAGGCTTCTAAGGACTGCATAAGTTTCTCAGTAAACTATACGTCTGACTTCCCACGGAAGTGGGCAAAATAGCTCCCCTTTTTCCCACATCATCTATATCATTTGCCACAAAGAAATGCTCCAGCAACTCACAGTATTTGATCCATGTTTGTTTTTGAACATCAAAAGCAGAAATCTCTCCTACTCGAGTAGCCATGATTCAGATGCAGTGATCTTGTATTTTCCCTTCTTCAAGATGAGATCTGTTTATTCTCGTCGCCAAATGTTATATCCGAGTGGTAAGGTCCAATAACTGAGAGGAGTGAGACTTCAGGAACCCAAAACTTAACTTTTTAATTACACAGTTTAGGAGAGAACAGAGCTCTTACAGCTACAGGCATGCACTTCTATTTCTTACTGCACGATGCAAAAATGGAGGATCCTATGAGTCATTCTACCCATAATGCAATGTTACCTTAATACTAGTAAATATAATCCCTTAGCATTTGTCTCCCTCTGGTGGATAACTTAAGCATTACATCCGAGATTACTATAAAACTAATGAAGGCGGGGGTGGTGGGTGTGGGAGGATTCAGGAAAGAGTAAGTTCAAAAGCAGTGAGAGAAATGTCAAGGCTCTAGAGCAGAGTAGAATTTCGGGTAAAAATAAGCAGAGTGTGTCAGGAAGGGACAGAAAGAGTAACAAAGGTAATAAGTAACTAAGGTGACATCAGGGAAAAATAGAAATAAGTCAAAGCATTCACAACAAAATAGATGAATTAATAGCGTAGATAGAAATTAATAGGTTTGATCTAATAGCCATTACGGAGACATGGTTGCAATGTGGCCAAGGTTGGGAACTAAATATTCCAGGATACTTAACTTTTAGAAGAGATAGGCAAAATGGAAAAGGAGGAGGGGTAGCCCTGATAATAAAGGATGGGACAAAGACAGCAGTGAGAAATAATCTTAGCTCCAAAAACATTGGTGGGAGTTGTTTATAGGCTCCCAAACAATAGTTGTAATGTAGGGCAGAGTATAAATCAGGAAATTAGAGGCGCATGTAACAAGTAATACAGTAATCATGGGGAGTTTTAATCTACATATAGACTGGGCAAACAAAATTTGCAGTAATAGTGTGGAGGATGAATTCATGGAATGTATGCAAGATAATTTTCTAGATTAGTATGTTGAGGAACTGTTATGTTCATAAATAAATAGACGTTTTCATTATGAACAGCTAGCTTGAGCTAGTCACTTTATTCAGCCATGTGGACTAGTGTACAGCATCCATCTTGACTACTGCCTTGTGGGTAGCCTAGTGCCTCATGGGTAGCCCCACTCTTATATACATACAGCTCCACCTAGTGTACCATTCTAGAATGACATGTTACTGATCATTACATCCCCCTTTCTTTGAGGTTAAACAAAATCAATATCAATCAATATCACTCAACTTTCAAGAAACACGATAAAGATGATATCAGTAACACTTTTGTTAGTGCTCTATAAACATAAACATTTTCACAACAGTCAACACATTTTCAAAGCTTTACTTTATACTCAAAGATTAAGTCTATCAGGCTTTTTTACTTCACGTGTGGATCTTCTCAGCACAGGTAAGTCTGATGTGTTTTCATGAGAGCCTGTATGTGTGTTTGTGTTAGATTGTTCTGGTGGTGAGTGACAAGATTCAGTTGTGGCATTGTCATCGATTTGCTCTTGGATAGTTTCTTGTGTTTTCAGGAGGGAACGGTGGTTCCTCCTGAGAATCTGTCCTTCCTCAGTTCTAACAGTGTATGACCTTGGTCCTACTTCCTCAAGAACTGTAGCTTTCCTGTTCCATGCATCTGGATCCTCAATCCTGACAACATCATCCCTTGTCAATGGTTTCAGAGTTTTGGATGACTTGTCATAGTGTGATTTCTGTTTCAGCTTTAACAGTTGAAGTCTCTGTCTCAGTTCCTTACTCTGCTTTTCTTTTGCACAGCAGGGTAGCGTGGTGCGCAACTTGCGACCCATTAGGAGTTCAGCAGGTGAAGAACCAGAGTCTAAAGGTGAGGCTCGGTAGCTCAGCAGGGCGAGATAAGGATCAGACTTGCTTTCTGTTGCTTTCTTCAGTAGCTGTTTGAGAACTTGAACACCTTTCTCTGCCTTACCATTCGACTGAGCATACAGAGGACTGAATGTGATGTGTTGAAAGTCATACTGTGCTGCAAACTGTTGCCACTCCTTACAGTTGAAGCACGGACCATTGTCGCTAACGGCAATACTGGGAATTCCATGTCTGGCGAAGATGGATTTAACATGCACTATGACACTGCTTGCTGATGTGCTTGAGAGCAGCACCATCTCAGGATAGTTAGAATAGTAGTCAATCACTATTAGATAGTCTTTACCATTTAAATGAAAAAGGTGCATACCAACCTTTTGCCATGGTGCTGTTGGTAAGTCAGCTGCTATCATTGGTTCCTTTGCTTGTTTGTTTTGGTGTTTCTGACATGTCTCACATTCGCCTATCATGTTCTCAATGTCCTTATTTATGCAAGGCCAATAAACAGTGTCTCTTGCTCTCCTTTTGCATTTTTCAATTCTGAGGTGTCCCTCATGAATCGTTTTGAGCATGTCTTGACGTAGAGCCTGTGGAATGACTATTCTGTTCTGTTTTAGTAATAGTCCACTTGCGACACTCAATTCTGACCTTATGTGATAGTACTTTGGACAGGAACCTTTTGGCCAACCATGATGAATGTTCTCTGTTACTGTTTGTAACACTGTCGGCTGAAAATTCAGTAGCCTTAGCGCCTCATTTGAGGCGCTAGAGGGCCTTGCGCCGGAGTTATGGCCAGTAGTGAAATTCCCTGGGGCCCTAAATCGGCGTTGCTCCGGTAGCGCTGCGCCGGCACCGATGACGTCATCGGTGTGCGCAGCGTCCCGGTTGCCGTGGTAACCCGCCCGAACTCCGAAATTGAGTTGCGGCCGCCTCGCCCGTGGCAGCCGCAACCAGCGTTTTGTCAGAGGTGCCTTACTGCAGTTAGCGCCGGCGCATTAAAGGCCCCGCGGCGGCTGGCCGCTTTCCCGCCGGCCGCCTGCCCGCAGCTCCCTCCCCGGACTTCTCTCCCCCCCCCCCGGAACAGATGCAAGCCCGGCACTTGTCCGAGGTGCCGGGCTCATTTTTAAGCAGATTTGCGCGGGCCGCGGCCGGGTGCAGGCAGCTCCTCCTTAACGGAAGGAGGAGGCCTGCACGTCCCCAGCCTGCTGCACCGCATCGGGTGCCGCAGCGCCGGAATTGCGGCGCGAAACGGCAGTTAGCACCCTTTTCCAGGCGCTAAGACCCTTCAGTAGCGCCGGCAGCCGTTTGGGCGCGGCGCCACTGAATTTTTGGCGCGCGCAGGGGACTTAGCGCCGGCACTAATTTCCGGCGCTAAAGCCCTGGCTAAGCCAAAACCCAATTTCTAGGCCTGTATCTTTTACTGTTTCTTCAGTTATTTGCTTTGATTTTGTGTCTGACACGGGCAGCGCAGCAGTGACCATACTCACATGAACATCCACGTCTCCCTCAGTAGAGCTCACATGACTCATTGTGGATGCTCGGGATAGTGCATCTGCTAACACTATGGCCTAGAAATTGGGTTTTGGCTTAGCCAGGGCTTTAGCGCCGGAAATTAGTGCCGGCGCTAAGTCCCCTGCGCGCGCCAAAAATTCAGTGGCACCGCGCCCAAACGGCTGCCGGCGCTACTGAAGGGTCTTAGCGCCTGGAAAAGGGCGCTAACTGCCGTTTCGCGCCGCAATTCCGGCGCTGCGGCACCCGATGCGGTGCGGCAGGCTGGGGAAGTGCAGGCCTCCTCCTTCCGTTAAGGAGGAGCTGCCTGCACCCGGCCGCGGCCCGCGCAAATCTGCTTAAAAATGAGCCCAGCACCTCGGACAAGTGCCGGGCTTGCATCTGTTCCGGGGGGGGCGGAGAGAAGTCCGGGGAGGGAGCTGCGGGCAGGCAGCCGGCGGGAAAGCGGCCGGCCGCCGCGGGGCCTTTAATGCGCCGGCGCTAACTGCAGTAAGGCACCTCTGACAAAACGCTGGTTGCGGCTGCCACGGGCGAGGCGGCCGCAACTCAATTTCGGAGTTCGGGCGGGTTACCACGGCAACCGGGACGCTGCGCACACCGATGACGTCATCGGTGCCGGCGCAGCACTACCGGAGCAACGCCGATTTAGGGCCCCAGGGAATTTCACTACTGGCCATAACTCTGGCGCAAGGCCCTCTAGCGCCTCAAATGAGGCGCTAAGGCTACTGAATTTTCAGCCGATTGTATTTGCCTGGTGTGTAGATCAGTTCAAAGTCATATCTTTGCAGCTTCATCATGAGTCGTTGAATCCTTGGAGACATCTCATTCAGGTTTTTTTTTAAGATGGCAACCAGTGGGCAGTGGTCTGTCTCAACTGTGAAGATGGGAAGTCCATATATGTAGCCATGGAACTTTTCTAGTCCAACTACCAAGCCTAGACATTCCTTTTCAATCTGGGCATATCGACACTCAGAATCAGTCATAGACCTGGAGGCATAGGCAACAGGCTTCCAATCTTCACCCTCTGCTTATAGCAAGACCACACCTAGGCCATCTTTTGATGCATCCGTTGACACTTTGATTCTCTTTGTTGGGTCAAAGAAGGTGAGTGCAGGTGTGGTTGTCAGCACTGTTTTGAGGTTCATCCACTCTTGTTCATGTCTTTCTGTCCATGCGAACTCATTTGTTTTATGTAGCAGGTCTCGCAGACAGGCTGTCTTGGCTGACAAGTTAGGAATGAACTTTCCAATGAAGTTTATCAACCCCATGATGCGTAGCACTCCTTTTTTGTCAGTGGGTCAGGGCATTTTGAGTATGGCGTTTACTTTTTCCATATCTGGCTCTATTCCTTTACCAGATAGATTATCTCCTAGGAAAGTGACTTCCTGGACGCCAAACTGACACTTGGCTTTGTTGAGCTTCAGTCCATTCCAGCGTATGCTCTGTAGCACTTTAGTCAGTCTCTCATTGTGTTCTTTCAGTGTGGAGCCCCAGATGATGATGTCATCAACATAGACCCGGACTCCTTCCAGACCTTCAATTATGTGTTCCATCGCTCTATGAAAGATTTCAGATGCAGATATTATCCTGAAAGGCATTCTGAGGAAACAATACCTGCCAAATGGTGTGTTGAAGGTACGGTATTTGGTGCTCTCTTCATCCAGTTTTAGTTGCCAAAATCCTTGTGAGGCATCGAGCTTTGTGAAGTATCTGGCACCTGACATTTCACTGGTGATTTCTTCTCGCTTGGGAATCTGGTAGTGTTCACGTTTTATGTTTGCATTTAAGTCCTTTGGATCCATGCATACTCTTAGATCATTGTTCTTTTTCTTTACACATACCATGGAGTTAACCCAGTCTGTTGGCTCTTTGACTTTCCTGATGACTCATAGGGCTAGATTTTCAGTTGCTTGCGCCAGCAGTTAGCGCCTTAAGAGAAGTGATTTTCGGGCGCTATGCGTGTAGCGCCTGGGCGCAGCGCAGTTTGCGCCCCGCCCCAAATTAAGTTGCCCGTTAGCGCCGGCGCAAAGTTTAGCGGCCGCCCGGATGCGCGCGCAGAAAATGACGTCACATCCTCGTGCAACGCCCTTTGGCCGCCCCGAATCCAAACTTCAGTCGGACCGCCCGATTGTGCGGCTGGCGTCCAGTGCGTTTGTAAAATGGAACGCAACACACCCTGGGGAGCGCAAATTAAAGGGCCCTCCTCCTGCACTATAATGGAAGGAACCAGTGTGTTGTGAATGGTGTATTTATGTTTCCGGCCACCACCACCACCACCTCCTCCTCCTCCTCCTCCTCCTCCTCCTCCTCTTCCTCGTCTTTTCCCCCCCAGACTCTGCCTTTGCAAATAAACACATGCACCCTTCCCCTTTAAGAGCTCACTGGCACCAGAGTGTCTGCCGTGCGCAGCGCTCTGCACCGCCGGCTTAGCGCCTAAAGATAGTAGTGGAACGCCTCTTTTAGCGCTCCACCAACCTCTTAGGGCGAAGCCACTGAATTTCCGGCAACGGGGCGCTACTTTGGGGCGGGCGCTAACTTCGGGCGGGCGCTAAGGTTAGCGCCCCAAAACTGTCTATACTGAAAATCTAGGCCTTAGTGTGGTCATTCTGTCCAGTTCTTTCTTGAGCCGGTCACGCAGGGGTGCTGGAACTCTCCATGGAGCATGTACCACTGGCTGAGCATCCTCCTTTAGCTGGATCTTGTAAGTGAATGGTAGAACTCCAAATCCTTTGAACACATCCTGGAAATTACTCACTACAGAATCCACTGAGTCATCTGGTCTGCTTATGGCACAGTTTATATGGTAGACTCTCTCGACCAGTTCTAAGTCCTCACAAGCTTTGTCACCTAGTAGTGAATCAAGTTATTCAGCCACAACAGAAAACATGAGATGATGCACTTTGTCTTTGACTGTCACTTTAAGTCTGCATACACCTAAGCTATTTATTTTCTGTCCATTATAATTCTTCAGTAGTACTGACTTTTTCTGTATTTTGGGCTTTTCTTTCATATTTTTAATGTCACTCATACTGATTAAGTTTGCTTTTGCCCCAGTGTCTAGTTTCAATGTAACTAATGCTCCATTTACCTGCAGTGGCATCATCCATTTGTCCTCTTTTACTGCATTAACTTTATGTTCAGCATTGTCCATTCCTGAGGGCTGCACATTTTCTGTATCCTTTTCTATATTGTCACATGACACCATTCCTACAAAAAATGTCTCACTTAAATCAGTGTCCTCAATCACATTGACTTGTTGCTCTTTCTTTGTTTTTACTTTTGAAAAGCATTGTTTGGCAAAGTGATTCTTTCCATTACATTTTGTGCACATTTTTCCAAACGCTGGGCATTGTCATGACTGGTGTTTGTAACCACAGCGTTTACAATTAAAAATTCCATCCTCCGATTGCTTTGCATTTCTGTTCTGCCCACGTTTCTTCCCCTTGTAGGACACAGCACCGACAGCAGCGCTATCACTTACTACAATCGCACCACCATTAATTTCAATGAAAGTCTTCGCGTGCTTTTGAGCTAGCTCACTGGCATGGCATATTTTCACAGCATCCTCCAATGTTAGTTCGGTTTCTCTCAACAAACGTTCCCTGACCTTTTTATCATGAATACCAAACACAATCTGGTCACGAATCATGGATGATTTCAGTTCAGAGAAATTACATGTCTGTGCTTTCAGCTTCAGATCGGTCACAAAGCTATCAAAAGTCTCATTTTGCTGCTGTGTTCGTGAATGGAACACGTACCTCTCATAGGTCTCATTCTTTTTGGGAGAACAATGTGTATCAAACTTCTTTAGCACATCGTCCATTTTTTCTCTGTCCTCCTCTTGATCAAATACAAACGTATTAAATACCTCTATCACCTGTGGGCCTGCAACCGTGAGCAGCAACGCTATTTTCCTTGCATCTGGCATCGTACCGAACCCGATGGCAGCAATGTAGAGTTCGAATTGTTGTTTGAAAGTCCGCCAATTGCAGTTGACATTCCCCGTGAGTTTCAAACCCTCCGGTGGCTTCAAATTCTCCATGTTGCGTTTCACAATATTCAGCAGATTTTACCAATCCTGGTACCATGTTATGTTCATAAATAAATAGATGTTTTCATTATGAACAGCTAGCTTGAGCTAGTCACTTTATTCAGCCATGTGGACTAGTGTACAGCATCCATCTTGACTACTGCCTTGTGGGTAGCCTAGTGCCTCGTGGGTAGCCCCACTCTTATATACATACAGCTCCACCTAGTGTACCATTCTAGAATGACATGTTACTGATCATTACAGGAACCAACTAGGGAACAGGCTATTTTAGATCTAGTATTGTGCAACGAGAAACAGTTAATTAATAACTTTGTAGTAAAGGGGCCTTTAGGGAAGAGTGACCATACTAAGATTTAATTTTATATTGAGTTTGAAAGTGATTTAGTTAAATCCGAAACTAGGGTCTTAAATTTAAACAAAGCAACTACGTAGGTATGAGGGGCGAGTTGGCAAAGGTAGATTGGGAAACTACATTAAAAGGTATGATGGTAGAGAAGCAATGGCTAGCATTTAAAGAATTAATATATCATTTACGACAAATATACATTCCTTTAAGGCAACAAAACCCCATAGGAAAAGTGGTTCAACCATGGCTAACAAGAGAAGTTAAAGGTAGTATTAGATCAAAGGAAGAGGCTTATAATGTTGCCAGAAAGAATAGTAAGCCTGAGGATTGGAAGGATTTTAGAATTCAGCAAAGGATGACCAAGAAATTGATAAAGAAAGGGAAAGTAGAATATGAGAGTAAACTAGCAAGAGACATAAAAACAGACAGTAAAAGCTTCTATAGTTATGTAAAAAGGTAAAGATTAATGAAAGTAAATGCGGGTTCCTTACAGGCTGAGACAGGAGAAATTATAATGGAGAATAAGGAAATGGCAGAGAAATTAAACAATTACTTTGTGTCTGTCTTCACGGAAGAAGACACTAAAAACTTCCCGGAATTAGTGGAGAACCAAGGGTCTAGCGAGAATGAGGAACTGAAAGAAATTAGTATTTGTAAAAAAATAGTACTGGAGAAATTAATGCGACTGAAAGCCAATAAATCCCCTGGACCTGATGGCCTACATCCAAGGGTTTTGAAAGAGGTGGCTATAGAGATAGTGGATGCATTGGTTGTCATTTTCCAAAATTCCATAGATTCTAGAACAGTTCCCGTGGATTGGAAGGTAGCAAATGTAACCCCACTATTTAAGAAAGGAGGGAGAGAGAAAATGGTGAACTACAGACCAGTTAGCCTCACATCAGCAGTAGAGAAAATGCTAGAATCTATTATTAAGGACGTGGTAACAGGGCACTTAGAAAATAATAGGATTGGGCAGAGTCAACACGGATTTATGAAAGGGAAATCGTGTTTGATGAATCTGTTAGAGTTTTTTGAGGTTGTAACTAGCAGAATAGATAGGGGGGAACCAGTGGATGTGGTGTACTTGGTTTTTCAGAAGGCATTCGATAAGGTGCCACACAAGAGGTTAATAAACAAAATGAGGGCTCATGGGATTGTGGGTAACATACTAGCATGGATTGAGGATTGGTTAACAGACAGAAAACAGAGAGTAGGAATAAACGGGTCATTTTCGGGTTGGCAGGGTGTCCTTGTACACGAATCACTGAAAGCTAACATGCACGTACAACAAGCAATTAGGAAAGCAAATGGTATGTTGGCCTTTAAAAGAAATAGGAGCAGGAGTAGGTCATTTGGCCCTTCGAGTCTGTTTACAAGAGAATTTGAGTATTAGAGATGTCTTACTGCAATTATATAGGGCCCTGGTGAGACCACACCTGGAGTATTGTGTACAGTTTTGGTCTCCTTACCTAAGGAAGGATGTACTTGCCATAGAGGGAGTGCAACAAAGGTTCACCAGACTGATTCCTGGGATGGGGGGATTGTCCTATGAGGAGAGATTGAGTAGACTAGGCCTATATTCTCTAGCGTTTAGAAGAATGAGAGGTGATCTCATTGAAACATACAAAATTCTTACAGGGCTTGACAGGGTAGATGCAGGGAGGATGTTTCCCCTGGCTGGGGAGTCTAGATCCAAGAGTCACAGTCTCAGAATAAGGAGTCGGCCACTTAGGACTAAGATGAGGAGAAATTTCTTCACTCAGAGGGTGGTGAATCTTTGGAATTCTCTACCCCAGAGGGCTGTGGAGTCTCAGTCATTGAGTATATTCAAGACAGATCGATAGATTTTTGGATATTAAGGGAATCAAGGGATATGGGCATAGTGCAGGAAAGTGGAGATGAGATAGAAGATCAGCCATGATCTTATTGAATGGTGGAGCAGGCTCGAAGGGCCAAATGGGCGACTCCTGCTCCTATTTCTTTGTGCTTGTGTTCAAAGCGCTTTACAACCAATGAAGTACTTTTGAAGTGTAGTCACTGTAGTAATGTAGGAAACGTGGCAGCAATTTGCGCACAGCAAACTCCCACAAACAGCATTGTAATAATGACCAGATAATCAGTTTTTAGTGGTGTTGGTTGAGGTATAAATATTAGCCAGGACACTGGGGAGAACTCACCCTGCTCTTCTTCAAAATAGTGCCATAAGATATTTTACGTCCACCTGAGAGAGCAGTCAGGGTTTCAGTTTAACGTCTCATCTGAAAAACGGCAGCTCTGACAGTGCAGCACTCCCTCAGCACTGCACTGGAGTGTCAGCCTGGGATTATGTGCTCAAGTCTCTGAGTGGGACTTGAACCCACAACCAATTGTATTATAATTATCCCTGAAAGACTCAGGACGCTCAGGAGCTTCACATGTTAACCCAGAATTTTCAATAGCGTCATAGAAAGAGAGGGAGGAATAATTTGCAGTTATATAGCATCTTCGTGTCCTGAGGACATCCTTTGGCAACCAATTAATTCATAGAAACATAGGAGCAGGAGTAGGCCATTCGGCCCTTCGAATCTGCTCCGCCATTCAATATGACCATGGCTGATCCTCTATCTCAATACCATATTCCCGCTCTCTCCCCATACCCCTTGATGCCTTTTGTGTCTAGAAATCTATCGATCTCCTTCTTAAATATATTCAGTGAATTGGCCTCCACAGCCTTCTGTGGTAGAGAATTCCACAGGTTCACCACCCTCTGAGTGAAGAAATTTCTCCTCATCTCAGTCCTAAATGTCCTACCCCGTATCCTGAGACTGTGACCCCTCGTTCTAGACCCCCCAGCCAGGGGAAACATCCTCCCTGCATCCAGTCTGTCTAGCCCTGTCAGAATTTTACACGTTTCAATGAGATCCCCTCTCATTCTTCTAAACTCTAGTGAATCCAGGCCCAGTCGAAAATTCCTTTTTGAAGTACAGTCACTGTTGTAACGTAGGTTACCATGGCAGCCAAGTTGCGCACAAGGTAGCCCCACAAACAATGACGAGATAAATGACCAGTTCATCTGTTTTCATGGTGTTGATTGGGAGATAAAAGTTGGCCAGGACACTAGGGAGAACGCTCCTGCTCCTCTTTGAATCATGCCATGGGATCCTTTACATCCACCTGATCAGTTTAATGGCCCTGAAATTAGGATCGGGGGCTTGCCGCGCGTGCAAGCCCCCAATGTGCACTCACCCGGCGCGCCGACATCTGAAGCCTAGGCCTGCTTGGAATTCCTGTCACTGGCCCGGTTCAGATGTCGGCGCACTGTGCTTGCCTGATCCAGTGGCGTAGTTAGTGCGATATGCCGGCTGGGATCAGGTGAGCACTGTGCAGCCAATCAGGGGGGGGGAAACTTCATTCATGAGTTTGATAGTAAGAACTGTCAAATTCATGAAAAGTACGGGCGCCCAAAAGACTAGTTTAACTTTAAATAAAAAAAATTTAAAATCCCAATAATTAAATAAACTATAAATAACTTTAAAAAACTATTTTAAACAATTAATCAAATTTTTGAAAATAATAATTTTTTTAAAAATCGGGTCTAAAACTACACTTACCTTACTGTAAAGTCCTTAAAACAATAAAGCTGTGGAAAAAATGTTATAATTTTAAGTAATAGACCACTTACCTTAAAAAATGAAGTCTTTACGTCTCCTTTAGGCCCTTACACACGCGCAAACCTGTGGAAAAAAAGGAATTTCAGCGCGCACGCGCAGACTCCTGTGCACACGCGTTCGTCCTCTGAACCCCTTGGTTCAGAGGACAGGAAATGCCGGTTTCCCGCGCATGCGCTGTGCATGCTGAAATCCGGCACTTCCAACGGGCCCACGCGTGAGTACCCCGTCCGTACTCACGCGTTGGGACCGGAATTACTGGCCCAATGTCTCATCCCAAAAGACGACACCACTGACAATGCAACCCTCTCTTAGCCTAGATTAGGTCCTCAGTCCCTAGAGTGAGGTTTGAACCCACAACCTTCTGACTTATAGATAAGCCAAGCTAACACTCAAAGGGGCCAAGGGATCCATTATGGAGCACATCAACTAGGGAGTTAGACTAGAAAGCGTCAGTCTTTCAAAATGAGCAGATTGGGATCAATTTATTTTTGAATGAGAAGTTCACTCATCGGTATTTACCCTGACACCCTTTAATAAGAGTGGGGAGGAGCACTGGGGAGATTCAGAAACATTTTTGTCACAATTGTTGTCAGAATATTCTAGAAGAGTTTTCCAGCAGGTTTTTGATCTGAATTCTAAATATTATTTTTCTGAGTTGACCAAAGCTTAATAAGCATCTTCTTGTCGCTCCTGAATAAAACAGTCAAGAGAAACGCTAGCTGCAAGTCAAATATATTGCACAGCCATTTAATTCCCTGGAGAACAAGGGTTGAAACAACCTTATGTGCACTCCTGACTGGAGAGAGTAATTACAGAGATGGAATGATCGCAGATGTGTTTTAGAATTCGAGGCCAGCTGTGGTTAATTTCGCTCATGACTCCAACCTGCCGCGCTGGTACCCGAGAGCGCGATGCCACCCAGGAGTGACCCGCCTCGCCCAGAAGACTCCGCTCGTATTGTGGCCTCGGTGGAGCCTTTACAAAACGTCACAGGAACCTGACCCTACAACTAAAAAGGGTAATTTGTATCACAGGAACAGGAGTAAAAAAAAAAGATAGACTTGCATTTCTATAGCGCCTTTCACAACCACAGGGCGTCCCAAAACGCGTTACGGCCAATGAAGCACTTTTTGAAGTGTAGTCACTGTTGTAGTGTGGGAAACGTGGCAGCCAAGCTCCCACAAACAGCAATGTGACCATTCAGCCCCTCGAGCCTGTTCCACCATTCATTGAGATCATGGCTGATCTGTGACCAAACTCCATATACCCGCCTTTGCTCCGTATCCCTTAATATACCCTTGGTTAATAAAAATCTATCAATCTCAATCAGCCCAAACTTTGGCCAGTTATATTTTATACTTAATTCTACAGGTACACAAATGACTGATTTACCAACTCGCACTGGGTGGTATATCTGATAGTTACTGTCTATAATTGATCAACTAGTATTGGAGTTAAGCTGGTATACTTGATAGTACGCGATAGAAACTGTTTTGAGTGGAAGGAGGGTCTTTAACCAGAGGACACAGATTTAAGATCATTGACAAACGAACCAGAGGGGGAGAGGAGGAGAATTTTTTAACGCAGCGAGTTGTTGTGATCTGGAATGCGCTGCCGGAAACAATGGTGGGAGCAGATTCAATAGTAACTGACATGAATCAGTCATTCATGAAATAAAGACTTAAGAAATAATACTGAGCGGCCTACGGGTGGCGCTGTCCCGGGAGAGTATAAATATTCGGGCACGGGCCCAGCTTGCGCAGGACATTCTTAAGAGGAACTAGTGAAGGACACAACTAGACCTCCATGTTGTAAAACAGTTGATTAAAGCTTTGTTTAACGCTTAGACCAAGTGCCTAGTAGTTTTCTTACATCAATAACTTTCAAAAGGGAATTGGATAAATACTTGAAAAGGAAGAATGTGCAGGGCTCTGGGGAAAGAGCAGGGGGGAGTGGGACTAATTGGAGAGCTCTTTCAAAGAGCCGGCACAGGCATGATGGGCCGAATGGAATCCTTCGGCGCTGCAAGATTCTATGATTCCATAATAGTCACCATCTGTGATTGACCAACTAGTGCTGGGGTTAAGCTGGTATACCTGATAGTCACCATCTGTCTCGCTTTATCTATATATATAAAAGGATACTTCTGCCTGTCATTCCGTCTGTCTGTCTGTCTTGAATTAACTCGAAAGTTATAGAGCGTACCTACACGTGCATAATGTCGAAAGAAAGCTGACGATTCCGGAACCGTCCTAAGCATATTTACGTTTCGACCGGACAAAAATTGTTCGCGCGTTATGCAAAAAACCTTCAAAATTAAACTCATTATCTGCTAAGTAGCATTGATTGACTGACGTCAAGCTCGACCAATCCTGTGCCGGCACGATTGACCAATCCTACAGTTCAGTCGCCTGATGGTTGGCCAATCGCTGCGTCTGTGGGCGGGACTAATGCTTTTCAACTCAGGCATCGGGCAGCCATTGCTTCACTACTTCCAGCTCAAACTCAGCTAATCCAGCTTCGAAAAAGTTAGTATCTCTTTTAAAAATTACATAACATTTACCAAAAACGTTTTATAAGTACTTTCACTTTCATCTTTGAAGCTATTAAAAGGTAGAAATGTTGCCCGGCAGCAGATTCACACAGGGACAGACAGACAGGCCCCAAAGCCTGGGACTCGATTTAAACCACCCGGCCCAAAACAGCCCTGGCAAAGCCGGGCTCCCCCAGCTATTAATATATACAAATGTACTAAAGCAAAGAAAAGCAAACATTGTCCAAAATGGCTGCTGGGATCACTGCACCACCTGGTGTAACAGTCAGCCTCGGAGACCTAGAAGGTGCTGGGTTTGATCTTTGCTCTGTATTCTTTTTACCAATTTCAGCTAAGTAGATGTTAGGGGAGCCATTGATTGACTGCAACCACCCTGGGCTCAGGAGGGGGGTGGGGGGTGGGAATTAGACCGGGTTCCTGCTCCTGCTTGGCCCATGATGCACATGAACCTCGGATGAAAACAGGGTTGTGCTTGGCTGTGAGTTCCTCAGTGGTTGAATAGCCTGTTGACGGAATGGGCACTTTGCTGAGGTAGCAGAGGGTGGACATCGTCCGTGGAACTGTACTCAACCAAGAGTCATTGCTTTCAGGGAAGGAGGGGAGAAAATCAGGAGTGAAAACCAGGGCGGAGATGAGGAGAGATGTTTTTACGCAGCGAGTTGTTGTGATCTGGAATGCACTGCCTGAAAGTGCAGTGGAAGCAGATTAAATAGTAACTTTCAAAAAAGGAATTGGATAAATACTTAAGAATCTATCTACCTCTGCCTTAAAAATATTCAAAGACTCTGCTTCCACCACCCTCTGAGGAAGAGAGTTCCAAAGACTCACGACCCTCTGTGAGAAAACATTTCTCCTCATCTCTGTCTTAAATGGGCGACCCCTTATTTTTAAACAGTGACCCCTAGTTCTGGATTCTCCCACAAGAGGAAACATCCTCTTCACATCCACCCTGTCATGACCCCTCAGGATCTTATCTTCTTCTTAGGCAGTCCCTCGGAACTGAGGATGACTTGCTTCCACACTAAAGATGAGTTCTCAGGTGAAAGGGATGGAGTATAAAAGCAGGGAAGTCTTGCTTCAGCTATACAGGTTACTGGTGAGGCCGCACTTGGAATACTGCGTACAGTTTTAGTTTCCATATTTAAGAAAAAATATACTTGCTCTAGAGGCAGTTCAGAGAAGGTTCACTCGGTTGATTCCGGAGATGAGGGGGTTGACTTATGAGGAAAGGTTGAGTAGGTTGGGCCTCTACTCATTGGAATTCAGAAGAATGAGAGGCGATCTTATCGAAACATATAAGATTGTGAGGGGGCTTGATCAGGTGGATGCGGTGAGGATGTTTCCACTGATGGGTGAGACTAGAACTAGGGGGCATAATCTTAGAATAAGGGGCTGCCTTTCAAAACTGAGATGAGGAGAAACTTCTTCACTCAGAGGGTAGTAAATCTATGGAATTTGCTACCCCAGAGAGCTGCGGAAGCTGCGACATTAAATAAATTTATAACGGAGATAGACCCTAGCTGACAAGGGAATTAGGGGTTACGGGGAGCGGGCAGGGAAGTGGACGTGAGTCTAGGTTCGGATCAGCCATGATCCTATTGAATGGCGAAGCAGGACCGAGGGACTGTATGGCCTACTCCTGCTCCTACTTCTTATGTTCTTATGTTCTTATGACTGATGAGTCCAATGTGGGACCTACAGTCTCTGTCAGAGGTGGGGCAGACGGTGGTTGAAGGGGCGGGTGGGTGGGGTGGTTGGGTTGACGTGCGCTCCTTGCGCTGCCTGCGCTTGGCTTTCGCTTGCTCCCGGCGAAGATTCTTATATACTTCAATCAAGTCACCTCTTACTCTTCTAAACTCCAGCGGATACAAGCCTAGCCTGTCCAACCTTTCCTCATCAGAACTGAAAGAAGTTAGAGATGTAATAGTCTTTAAATACAGAGGCAGGGGGAGGGAACGAAAGAACAAAAGGGAAGGTCTGTGATAGGATGGAAGGCAGGAGAGATTAAATGACAAAAGGGATGATGGTGCGAGACAAAAGGAGACGGTAATGGGACAAGTTAAGAAACAAACGATGGGTCCAGAGGAGGTGTAAAAGGCAACAGCAGACTTATTACCAGCACCTGCTGTCCGAGAAAATGGGAGCGGAGGTTATGGTCTGAAATTGTTGAACTTAATGTTGAGGCCGGAAGGCTGTAAAGTGCCTCATCGAAAGAGGAGATGCTGTTCCTCGAGCTTCTGTTGAACCCCCTTACCTGTTACCCTCTATCAATCACACAAATAAATCAAACTTAAGGACAATTGCAAACCAAAAGCTCTCTGGCCTTGAAACCTCCACCTGTGCCCAAAGTGAGTTCATTTTGCCTTAATGCTTGGGTGAGGGTCCACACGAGGTGCTGTGGACACCCGGGGCAATGGGCAGGGTCTGATAGCCACCAGTGCCACCCTTCGCCCTCATGTCGCCTCAGGTGACTTGCCACCTGCCTGGAAATTTCAAAGAGGTAATTCAGGCATCAAAATATTTATCTCCTTTAACGCTCACACAATGACACCTCTCTCGTACGCTTCAGTGAAGGTGTTGACGATGGTTTGGAGTTCTGTAATGTATGTACCTTTAAGGGGGAGAACTACTTTTTACAGCTCCTGTATCCTGTATTACCGGCAGTGATCACACCTGTACATAAACCCTGAGTAGTGATCTGTACAGTCAGTTGCAGTTTGAACCCTCATTCAGTAAACACCTGTTGATCGGTCCCTGCAGTCTTGTTGTCTGATTATTGAAGGACACAACATTAAGATACACGGATATAACATTGGCGACGACGCAGATTCGAACCTACCTGCAACTCTGCATCACCTCCCAGGGATTTGCTCCTGGAGAACAGTGGAAGGAGGTCGAGTCCAGAAGCACGGGCGTCGAACACGGGCAACCGCCCAGTCATCCAGCGGAGATTTGAGCATCTCAGGGGAGGCTGTCGAGAGCCAGGCTTGGCTTTCCAGTCACGGTGGTCCAGCGAAATGGGCTGGCAACAGGTACTGCGCAGACCCTTCCCAGACAGCGGCGGCTAGAGCCGACTGAGCGGCACAGAAAAAGGCCGAGCAGCGTCGATGGGGGAGAGAGAGAGGGCAGAGCGCAGAGGGCGCAGCCAGTGTTCAGGACCGAGCGGCGTCAACGGGGAGAGAGACGAGAGAGAGCAGAGCGCAGCCGGTGTTCAAGGGCCGAGCAGCGTCAACGGGGGAGAGAGGCGCGCAGGAAAACGCGAGGCGCTGCCATTGCCACGAGGACCGCAGAGAGCAGCATTGGCAGCAGCGCAGGAGCAGCGCACAAAACCCACAGGGCGTCGCCATTTGCCACGAGGACCGCCGAGAGCGGCGTTGGCAGCAGCGCGGGAGACGCCATTTTAAGCCGCAGCGGGGAAGAAAGGAAAGCGCGGGAGACACCATTTTAAGCTGCAGCGGGGAAGAAAGGAAAGCGTGGGAGACGCCATTTTAAGCCAGTCTAACCACACCCAAAAATGCCGAAGAGTGGCAGTATCACAGCGTTCGACAATGAAGTCGAAGATTGGACGACATATGTTGAACGCATAGAAGTATACTGCAAGGCAAATGAAGTGACAGATGACAAGAAAGCGCTGGTATTGTTGAATTCAATGGGTGCAAAAACGTATGGCTTACTACGAAACCTAGTAACCCCAGAGAAGCCAGTAGAAAAGGATTTTGAAAACATAGTGTCAATCCTACAGGACCACTTAAACCCCGCACCGCTGCTGATAGTAGAAAGATTTAAGTTTCACAAAAGGAACCAGCATAAAGATGAAAGTAATGCTGAGTATTTAACGGAACTGCGCAAGCTATCGAAACACTGCCAGTTTGGAACGGGACTAGCAGATACTTTAAGGGACAAGTTTGTGTGTGGGCTTCAAAGTGAAGGAACCCAGAAACGGCTTCTATCAGAAAAGGATCTTACGCTGGACAAGGCTTTCAGCATTGCAGTATCACAAGAAGCAGCAGCACGGGGTGCTGCAGAGATACAACGGAGACCGCAAGAATATGGCACAAATGAAATGTCATACGGAACAGTGAAGTGCTATCGTTGCGGCAGAACACACGACCGTAATGATTGCTGGTTCAAGGACAAAGTGTGCAGACAGTGTGGAAAAGTAGGACACATAGCAAGAGTCTGCAGGTCGGGAAAGAAAACCAGCAGCAAGAAATCTCCACAGGAGAAGTACAAGAAGGTACATAAGGTGACGGAGAGTAGTTCAGACGAACAGAAGAGTGATACAGACTCCGGAAGCAAGGAGCTGGGTTGTCTGAAACTACATAATGTGATCAAAACGGAGGATCACCAAACTATCTGGGTCACGCACAAGATAGCAGGAGTCCAAGTGAAAATGGAATTGGACACAGGATCAGCCCTAACAGTCATAAACCGAAGGGACTACAAGCGGCTATTCTCACATATACCCTTGAGAGATGCAAAGATTGTCTTGAAGACGTACACAGGGCAAAAAGTCTACCCCAAAGGAAAAATAAGGGTGAACGTTATATATAACGGCAAGGAAACACCAAAAATGGACCTATATGTATTGCCAGATGGAGGACCACCACTACTAGGATGTGAATGGATCCGGAAGATACAGCTAGATTGGCATTCCATACAAGCACTGACTGTAGATGCCAAAAAGGATGACGACGTCACACCTGGACGACTGTCAAAAATGCTAACTGACGCACAAGAAGTGTTCCAGCAGGGACTCGGAACACTAAAAGTCATAACAGCGACGATCAAAATAGAGGAAAATGCAAGCCCAAAGTTTTTTAAGGCCAGACCGGTACCTTATGCGATCCGCCCAGCCGTCGAAGCAGAGCTGGAAGGTTTGGAACGTTCAGGAGTACTGTCCAAAGTGGACTGGAGTGAGTGGGCTACACCCATCATTCCTGTAATGAAGAGGTCGTTGAGTAATATGCCTGGGGAACCAAAGAAGGTTCGCATCTGTGGGGACTTTAAGGTGACAGTGAACCCAGTCCTTCACACTGTACAATATCCGCTTCCGCGGATTGAAGATATTTTTGCCTCGCTATCTGGAGGGAAACGCTTCACTAAGATTGATCTGGCCCAGGCGTACCTGCAAATGGAGGTAGAAGAAGCCTCGAAACAGTACCTCACGATCAACACTCATAAAGGTCTCTACCAATACAACCGGCTGGTGTTCGGGGTAGCATCAGCTCCGGCTATTTGGCAAAGGGCAATGGAACAAGTCCTGCAAGGGATTCCAGGGACCCAGTGTTATTTGGACGACATCCTGGTCACGGGCGAAAATGACAGTGATCACCTCGCCAACCTGGAGCAGGTGCTCACTAGATTGAAGGAATATGGGCTCCGAGCTAATCGCCACAAATGTGAGTTTTTCCAGAAGCAGATCTCGTATTGTGGCCACGTTATTGATAAAGAGGGGTTACATAAGTCCCCTGAAAAGGTTGAGGCAGTAGTCAAGGCTCCAGCACCGGAAAATGTGTCACAACTGAGGTCGTTTCTCGGGCTGGTGAACTACTACCATAAGTTCTTGCCAAATTTGTCTACAGTACTACACCCACTGAACACCCTACTGCAAACGGGGGTACCATGGAAGTGGAGTGATGAATGTAAATGAGCTTTCCAGAAGAGCAAAGCATTGATCACATCAACAGAGGTGTTGGCTCATTTCAACCTAGCACTACCAATTCGGTTGGCGTGTGATGCATCACCCTATGGCATTGGAGCGGTGCTGTCGCACAAATTCCCGGACGGCTCGGAGAGGCCAGTAGCCTTTGCGTCTCGGTCACTAACCTCAGCCGAGCGTAACTACGCCCAGGTTGACAGGGAGGCCCTCAGCCTAGTGTGGGGAGTGAAAAAGTTCAATCACTATCTGCACGGGCAGAAGTTCACCTTGCTGACTGACCACCAACCACTTGTCTCCATCTGTAATCCAAAGAAGGGCGTTCCGGTGATGACTGCGCAATGGCTACAAAGATGGTCCCTTTTTCTAGGGGCGCACCAATATGAAATCCAGTTTAAGGGCACGAAACAGCATGGAAACGCTGATGGGCTATCACGCCTGCCACTGCCTACTGCGGAGGAAGCACCAGCAGTGGATCCTGTCGAAATATTTCATTCGACTATAATTGAATGCTTGCCAGTAACTAACGCTGGTATAGAGACCTCTCCTGGAAGACCTCTCCTGGTCCCTCAACACCTCCTCTCTGGTGAAGAAGGCCCAGCAGCGCCTATATTTCTTGAGGAGGCTGAAGGGATGTAATCTGTCCCCCCCGATCCTCTCTAACTTCTACCGCTGCACTATAGAGAGCATCCTGACAAACTGTATCACGGTATGGTACGGCAGCTGTAGCTCCCATGACCGGAAAGCCCTGCAGCGGGTAGTCAAAACTGCCCAACGCATTACCGGCACCCGGCTACCGACCATAGAACATATATATCAGAAACGCTGCCTACAGAGGGCACGGTCCATCATCAAAGACCCTACCCACCCCAGCCACAGTCTGTTCGCCCTCCTACCATCTGGAAGACGCTACAGATGCATTCACACCCGTACGACCAGATTTAGGAACAGCTTCTTTCCCAGGGCTGTCATCCTACTGAACTCCACAAATAAACACTAAAGCCTGCACATCTGCCGATGCACTTTATTATGGTCATATTTATGCTAATATATATGTACAAATGTATGTTGAAATGTTTAAGTGTCCTAATCCAAATTGTACACTCTCGGGAGCCGCAAGCCTACATTTCGTTGTACTGCACTTGTGCACTAACAATGACAATAAAAGTTGATTTGATTTTGATTTGAGAGAAGGAGACCCGAAATGACCCGACACTGTCTCGGGTATATGATTTGACGGTGAAGGGATGGCCAGCACATGGCGACTCACTGTTGCAGCATTCTCATCCAGAAGAGAACAGCTGTCAGTATGCCAGGGGACCTTGATGTGTGGATCCCGAGTGGTAATTCCACCCAAGTTAAGGGAGAGAGTGCTCAATGAGCTTCACGAAGGTCATCTGGGAGGGGTGAAAATGAAAAGCCTTGCTGGGGCTTATGTGTGGTGGCTGGGGATCGATCAGCAAATCGAGGACCTGACAAAGAGCTGCTCAGGATGCCAGAAGGTCCAAAATGCACCACCACATGCCCCTCTACACCCATGGGAGTAGCCCTCATCTCCATGGCAACGGGTGCATATTGATTTTGCTGGTCCATTCATGGACTCAATGTTTTTAATAGCCGTGGATGCGCACTCGAAATGGCCGTTGGTCAGGATCATGGTTTGCATGTCGTCGTGAAGCAGGCGGAGGATCGAGACAAACTTTTGTGGGCAGCCGAATTTGAGGAGGACACTCCATAATCCCTCACAGTTGACAGTGTTGAAGGCCTTTGTGAGATCAAAGAAGGCCATGTACAGCGGTTGTTGCTCTTCCCTGCATTTCTCTTGTAATTGACGCACAGTGAAGATCATGTCCATTGTGCCCCTTAGTGGGCAGAATCCACATTGCGACTCTGGGAGGAGCTCTTCGGCCACTGGGAGAAGGCGATTGAGGAGGATTCTTGCGATCACTTTCCCTGTGGCAGACAGCATAGAGACTCCTCTGTAATTACTGCAATCGAACTTGTCACCTTTCTTGAAGATGGTCACGATTACAGCATCTCTAAGGTCCCCTGGCATGCTCTCCTTCTTCCAAATAAGAGAAATGAGTTCATGTATTCGTGCCAGTAGTGCTTCTCTGCCATGTTTTAGCACCAGACAGAAAGCAAAGAGTTGGAATAAACGGGTCTTTTTCCGAGTGGCAGGCAGTGACTAGTGGGGTGCCGCAGGGATCGGTCCTAGGACCCCAGCTATTCACAATATATATTAATGATCTAGACAAGGGAACTAGTTGTAATATCTCCAAATTTGCAGACGACACAAAGCTGGGTGGGCGTGTGTGCTGTGAGGAGGATGCCGAGAAACTCCAGGATGATTTGGACAGGTTGGGTGATTGGGCCAAAGCATGGCAGATGCAATATAACGTGGATAAATGTGAGGTTATCCACTTTGGTGGCAAAAACTGGAAGGCAGATTATTATCTGAATGGCAATAGATTGGGAGAAGGAGAAGTGCAACGAGACCTGGGTGTCCTTGTGCACCAGTCACTGAAGGTAAGCATGCAGGTGCAGCAGGCGGTTAAGAAGGCAAATGGTATGTTGGCCTTCGTAGCGAGAGGGTTCGAGTACAGGAACAAGGATGTCTTGATGCAGTTGCACAGAGCCTTGGTGAGACCACATCTTGAGTACTGTGTGCAGTTTTGGTCGCCTTATCTGAGGAAGGATGTTCTTGCCATGGAAGGAGTGTAGCGAAGATTCACCAGGCTGATACCTGGGATGGCAGGAATGACGTATGAGGAGAGATTGGGATGATTGTCTTGTACTCGCTGGAGTTTGGAAGAATGAGAGGGGACCTCATTGAAACTTATAAAATTCTGACAGGATTGGACAGACTAGATGCAGGAAGGATGTTCCCGATGGTCGGGGAGTCCAGAACCAGGGGTCACAGTCTAAGGATAAGGGGTAGGCCATTTAGGACAGAAATGAGGAGGAATTTCTTCACCCAGAGAGTGGTGAACCTGTGGAATTCTCTACCACAGAAGGCAGTAGAAGCCAATTCATTAAATATATTCAAGAAGGAGTTGGATATATTTCTTAAGGCTAAAGGGATCCAGGGGTATGGGGAGAAAGCAGGGACCGGGTACTGAAATTGGATGATCAGCCATGATTGCATTGAATGGCGGAGCAGGCTCGAAGGGCCGAATGGCCTGCTCCTGCTCCTATCTTCTATGTTTCTATGTTTCTATTCCATCTGCTCCTGAGGCCTTATTGTTCTCCAGTTGTCAGATGGCCTTTTCAACCTCATGCCGGGCTGGGGTTGAGCTAAGCTGGTGGCAGGTAGCATGCTGCGGGATGGAGTTGAGGACCCTCGCATCGAACATAAGAACATAAGAAATAAGAGCAGGAATAGGCCACTTGGCCCCTCGAGCCTGCTCCGTCATTTAATAAAATCATGGCTGATCTGGGGCTCAAAGCCACTTCCCTGCCCGCTCCCCATAACCCTTCACTCCCTTATCTTGCAAAAATTTGTCTATCTCCACTTTGATGTAAAAAGACTACTGAGCACTTGGTTTGAGTGTAAAACAAGGCTTTAATCAACTGTTTCACAACCATGAGATTCTAGTTACATCACTAGTTCCTGGTTACAGAAACATCCTGAGCAAACTGGGCCCACGCCCGAGTATTTATACTCCTTGGACAGCGCCACCAGCTGGCCGCCCAGTGTTACTGCATGAGTCATTTCTTCATGAATGATAAGATTCATGACACATTTAAATGTATTTAATGACCCAGCCTCCACAGCTCTCTGGGGCAGAGAATTCCACAGATTTATGACCCTCTGAGAGAAGAAGTTCCTCCTCATCTCAGTTCTAAAAGGGCGACCCTTTATTCTGAGACTGTGCCCCCGCGTTCTAGATTTCCCCATGAGGGGAAACGCACTCTCTTCATCTACCTTCTCAAGCCCCCTCAGTATCTTATATGTTTCGATAAGATCACCTCTCATTCTTCTAAATTCCAATGAGTATAGGCCCAGCCTGCTCAACCTTTCTTCATAAGTCAATCCCCTCATCTCTGGAATTAACCTAGTGAATCGTCTCTGAACTGCCTCCAATGCAAGTATATCCTTCCTTAAATAAGGAGACCAAAACTGTACGCAGTACTCAAGGTGTGGTCTCACCAATACCCTGTACAGCTGTAGCAGGACTTCCCTGCTTTTATACTCCAACCCCTTTGAACTAAAGGCCAACATTCCATTTGCCTTTTTGATTACTTGCTGTACCTGCATGCTAACTTTTTGTGTTTCATGCACAAGGGCCCCCAGGTCCCTCTGAACTGTAGCATTTTGTAATCTCTCTCCATTTAAATAATAATTTGCTTTTTTATTTTTCCTGCAAAAGTGGATAACCTCGCACTTTCCCACATTATACTCCATCTGCCAAATGTTTGCCCATTCACTTAGCCTGTCTATATCCCTTTGCAGATTCTTTGAGTCCTCTGCACAACTTGCTTTCCCACCCATCTTTGTATCATCCGCAAACTTGGCTACATTACACTCGATCCCTTCATCCAAGTCATTAATGCAGGTTGTAAATAGTTGAGGCCCCAGCACCGATCCTTGTGGCACCCCACTAGTTACTGTTTGCAACTGGAAAATGACCCATTTATCCCGACTCTCTGCTTTCTGTCCGTTAGCCAATTCCCTATCCATGCTAATATATCACCCCCAACTCCATGAGCTCTTATCTTATGCAGTAACCTTTTACGTAGCACCTTATCGAATGCCTTCTGGAAATCTAAATACACCACAGCCACTGGTTCATCCTTGTCCACCCTGCTTGTTACCTCCTCAAAGAACACCAGCAAATTTGTTAAACATGATTTCCCTTTCCTAAAACCACGCTGACTCTGTTTGACTGCAGTATGTTTTTCAAAATGCCCTGCTATTGCTTCTTTAATGAAGGACTCCAGCATTTTCCCAACGACAGATGTTAGGCTAACTGGTCTATAGTTGCCTGCTTTCTGTCTCCCTCCTTTCTTAAATAGGGATGTTACATTAGTGGTTTTCCAATCCGCTGGGACCTCTCCAGAGTCCAGGGAATTTTGGTATATTGCAACCAATGCATCCGCTATCTCTGCAGGCCATCTGGTCCAGGGGACTTGTCGCCTTTCAGTCCCATTATTTTACTGAGTACTATTTCTTTAGTGATAGTGATTGTCTTTAGTTCCCCACTCCATGTGGCCCCTTGATTATCCATTATTGGGATGTTGTTTGTGTCTTCTACAGTGAAGACAGATGCAAAATATTTGTTCAGAGTCTCTGCCATTTCCCTGTTCCCCATTATTAATTCCCCAGTCTCATCATCTAAGGGACCAATGTTTACTTTAGCTACCCTCTTCCTTTTTATATACCTGTAGAAGCTCTTACTATCTGTTTTAATGTTTCTTGCCAGCTTACTCTCATAATTCATCTTCTCTCTCTTTATTTTTTTTAGTCATCCTTTGCTGTTTTTTTAAATTTCCCAATCCTCTGGTCTCCCACCAATCTTGGCAACATTGTATGCCTTCATTTTCAATTTGATACCATCCTTTACTTCCTTAGTTAGCCTCGGATGGTGCTCCCTTCTCTTAAAACCTTTCTTTCTCACTGGAATATATTTTTGTTGAGAGTTATGAAATATCTCCTTAAATGTCCGCCACTGCATTTCAACTTTCTTACCCTTTAGTTTGTTTTTTCCAGTCTACTTTAGCCAGTTCTGCCCTCATACCATTGTAATTGCCTTTGTTTAAGATCAGGGCACTGGTTTGAGATACAACTTTCTCACCCTCCAACTGAATTTGAAATTCAACCATGCTATGATCACTCTTTCCTAGAAAATCCTTTACTATGAGATCATTTATTAATTCTGTCTCATTACACAGTACCAGATCCAAGATAGCCTGCTCCCTGATTGGTTCCATTACATACTGTTCTAGGAAACCATCCCGGATGCACTCTATGAACTCCTCCTCCAGACTAACATGGCCAATTTGATTTGTCCAATCAATATGGAGATTAAAATCACCCATGATTATTACCGTACCTTTTTTACAGGCCTCCATTATTTGTTGATTTAGACTCTGTCCAACAGCATTGCTACTGTTCGGGGGCCTGTAGACTACGCCCACCAGAGACTTTTTCCCCTTATTATTTCTTATCTCCACCCAAACCGATTCTACATCTTGACCTTCTGAGCCAATATCACTTCTCACCACTGCACTGATCCCATCCTTTACCAACGAAGCCACCCCACCTCCCTTTCCTTTCTTTCTATCCTTCCGAATTGTCAAATACCCTGGAATATTCAGTTCCCAGCCCTGGTCGCCTTGTAACCATGTCTCTGTAATGGCGATCGGATCATACCCATTTGTATCTATTTGTGTCGCCAACTCATCTATCTTGTTACGAATGCGGCGTGCATTCAGATATAGAGCTTTTAACTTTGTCTTTTTACCATTTTTCCTTGTTTTGGCTTTTTTTCTGTTACACTTTTATTTTTAAACATTCTGTCCCTTCCTGTCACACTCTGGTTATTATTTCCCCCATCTCTAGCCTGCTCTATTGCTTTCTCGTTTCTCATTGACTTTTTATTTTCCCGCTCACCTGGATCCTTCCCCCCCCCCCACTATTTAGTTTAAAGCCCTCTTTACAGCCCTAGTTATTCAATTTGCCAGGAATCTAGCCCCAGCATGGTTCAAGTGAAGCCCGTCCAAGCGGAACAGCTCCCTCTTATCCCAGTACTGGTGCCAGTGCCCCACGAATCGAAACCCATTTCTCCCACACCAGTCTTTGGCCAGTCAAAGAGTCAAAATCCATGATGAGGCCTTGGACAATGTAGACCACTTTCCATACCTCGGAAGCCTACTGTCAACAAGGGCAGATGTCAATGACGAAGTCCAACACCGCCTTCAGTATGCCAGTGCAGCCTTCGGTCGCCTGAGGAAGAGAGTGTTTGAAGACCAGGGCCTCAAACCCGGCACTAAGCTCATGGTCTACAGAGCAGCAGTGATACTCGCCCTCCTGTATGCTTCAGAGACATGGACCATGTACAGCAGGCACCCCAAAGCACTGGAGAGGCACCACCAACGCTGCCTCCGCAAGGTCCTGCAAATCCATTGGCAGGATAGGCGTACCAACGTCAGTGTTCTCACTCAGGCCAACATCCCCAGCATTGAAGCTTTGACCACGCTCGATCAGTTCCAATGGACAGGCCACATCGCCCACATGCCCGATACGAGACTCCCAAAACAAGCGCTCTACTCGGAGCTCCGGCACAGCAAGAGAGCCCCAGGTGGGCATAGGAAATGCTTCAAGGGCACCCTCAAAGCCTCCTTGAAAAAGTGCAACATCCCCACCGACACCTGGGAATCCCTGGCCCAAGACTGCACAAAGAGGAGGAGAAGCATCCGGGAAGGTGCTGAACACCTTGAGTCTCTTCGCCGGGAGCAAGCAGAAGCCAAACGCAGGCAGCGCAAGGAGCGCAGGTCAACCCAAGCACCCCACCCACCCGCCCCTTCAACCTCCGTCTGCCCCACCTGTGACAGAGACTGTAGGTCCCGCATTGGACTCATCAGTCACCTGAGAACTCATTTTTAATGTGGAAGCAAGTCATCCTCGGTTCCGAGGGACTGCCTAAGAAGAATGACACCTAGAATTACAACAACATCTTGCATTTATAGTGTGCCTTGAACGTAGTAAAATGTCCCAAGGCGCTTCACAGGAGCGATTATCAAACAATACTTGGCACCGAGCCACATCTCAGGGCAGGTGACCTAAAGCTTGGTCAAAGAGGTATATTTTAAGGAATGTCTTAAAGGAAGAGAGAGAGGTAGAGAGGTGGAGAGGTTTAGGGAAGGAATTCCAGAGCTTTGGGTCTAGACAGCTGAATGCATGGCCGTCAATAGTGGGGCGCTTACAATGGGGATGCACAGGAGGCCATAATTGAAGGAGCGCAGAGATCTCGAAGGGTTGTAGGGCTGGAGGAAGTTACAGAGATAGGGAGGGGGCGAGGCCATGGAGGGATTTGAAAACAAGGATGAGAATTTTAAAATCGAGACACTGTTGGACCGGGAGCCAATGTAGGTCAGTGAGCACAAGGGGCGATGGGTGAGCGAGACTTGGTGCGGGTTAGGATATGGGCAGCAGAGTTTTGGATGAGCGCAGGTAAATGGAGAGTGCAAGATGGGAGGTCGGCCAGGAGCGCATCGGAATAGTCGAGTCCCCTTTAACATCACACTGACCCTTGGTGTATCATGGGGACATGGGTTCGGCACAGTACTGGACACTGGTGTAATAGGGCCTGTGGGGCAGTACAGTACTGGACACTGGTGTAATAGGGCCAGTGGGGCAGTACAGTACTGGACACTGGTGTAATGGGGCCAGTGGGGCAGTACAGTACTGGACACTGGTGTAATAGGGCCTGTGGGGCAGTACAGTACTGGACACTGGTGTAATAGGGCCTGTGGGGCAGTACAGTACTGGACACTGGTGTAATAGGGCCAGTGGGGCAGTACAGTACTGGACACTGGTGTAATAGGGCCTGTGGGGCAGTACAGTACTGGACACTGGTGTAATAGGGCCTGTGGGGCAGTACAGTACTGGACACTGGTGTAATAGGGCCAGTGGGGCAGTACAGTACTGGACACTGGTGTAATAGGGCCTGTGGGGCAGTACAGTACTGGACACTGGTGTAACAGGGCCAGTGGGGCAGTACAGTACTGGACACTGGTGTAATAGGGCCAGTGGGGCAGTACAGTACTGGACACTGGTGTAATAGGGCCAGTGGGGCAGTACAGTACTGGACACTGGTGTAATAGGGCCTGTGGGGCAGTACAGTACTGGACACTGCTGTAATAGAGCCTGTGGGGCAGTACAGTACTGGACACTGGTGTAATAGGGCCTGTGGGGCAGTACAGTACTGGACACTGGTGTAATAGGGCCAGTGGGGCAATACAGTACTGGACACTGGTGTAATAGGGCCTGTGGGGCAGTACAGTACTGGACACTGGTGTAATAGGGCCAGTGGGGCAGTACAGTACTGGACACTGCTGGACTGAGGGCCCACTGTTTGCTCTCCCTGCAGCTCTATATTGGTGCCCCCTTTGTGGGATGGTCATATTGTACTTGGTTGGTGACCGGTTACTCCGCAGCATGTCTACTATTTGTCCTCGACTCTTGCACTCTCCTGGCACAGGCTAACCAGGGTAGAGCTGGTTCAACTATTCGGGTTATGAAGACACAGAAGCCCCTTCACCAAGTCTACGTAGCGTCGGGAAGGACTGCAATAGGAAACAAAAACCAATACAGGAAACTCTCGATTTACCGGCACCTAAATAATCGGAAATCTCTGTTAACCGGCAAAATTCAGGAGTAGGTTCAGGTAAGTTTTACTTCATATTAGTGGCCGTTCCTGGATCTGTGGCTGTGTAATCGGGGTTCCTGCACTTGTTGCTAAACAACAGGGACGCTTGGTCTGTGGCTGGGGTTCCTGCAGCTGTTGCTAAGCAACAGGGAAGCCTGGATTTGTTGCTGTGTACGGAGCTCTCGTACCTTTTAACTATACCTCTCTGTAATCCAGACTTTTTGATAAACCGGCACCACGCCGGTCCCGTCGGTGCCGGATAAAAAAGAGTTTCCTGTACAAAACCAAAGAACCTAGCTCTTTCAAAGGGCCGGCACAGGCACGGCGGGCCAAATGGCCTCATTCTGTGCTGTGGGGTTCTACGATTCTATGCTTCTAACTTCTTTTGAAATGAAATAATCTCGTCAAAACATTATAGCTAACATTTCCCGTATATGAGATTCAGCAGCCATTTCACTTCTGAGAGATTACTGTCTCTTAACATCAATCCCTTCTGATCAAACAGTGGTGCAATACTACAGTAAGGCATTCCTGGGTATAGAGCGGGATTCAGATGGCAAGGCTCTTTGATGCAAGAGTCTGATCCTGTGGTTAATTAAGCCGTTTCTCCTCACTTTCAGCCTGCTGTCAAACCCAACACCTGTTAGATCTAGTTAGAGAAAACAGCGGCGGGTCGAGTGTTCTATAAACACCAGCCAACACAACAGGCAGCAACAGTCATCTCAATTACCAGATAGAAGCTATAATTAGCCATTCACAAATGGTCTTAACAGCTCGTTGCTTCAGGCCTCATACTGAGCGGGTGTGCTCAGTCACAATGACACTCAAAGGTTTCGTAACTGTAGCTAGTTTAAGTGCAATGATAAAAGAGATCCCATAGCTTAATCACAAGAGACTCTTTTTTAACCGACAAGTAGAAGACAGATTATTGCAAGGTCACTGAGTCTCTTTCAACTTTTTCTTTTAGATTTTCTAAAAAAATGTTTTTCCTCAGCGAAAATCTGTGCTGATTTTTCCGCTGACAGTTATAATATTTTACTAGAATAGTCAGTTGGAACAAGACTTACAGTGGACTGGGTGAGATGGCATCCAATGGAAACTCAAACTTCCAATCTGTACACCTTTCACAGCTGGGAGAGATGGGGGTAGGGAAGAGTCAAAGTCTTCATTAAGCTCTGGAATTCCCTCCCTAAACCTCTCCGTCTCTCTCTCCTCCTTTAAGATGCTCCTTAAATCCGACCTCTTTGATCAAACCTGCCCTAATATCTCCTTAATGGCTCGGTGTCAAGTTTTATTTGATTACGCACCTGTGAAGGGCCTTGCGATGGTTTACTATGTTAACAGCGCTATATAAATGCAAGGTGTTGTTGTTGTAACTCTAGGTGTCATTGTGTGTGTTAAAGGAGATGCCAGGATTACCTCTGAAATTATAAATGCAAGTTGTTGTTGTTGTTGTTGTTGTGTGTGGAGGCATTTTAGTCAGTCAGGTGTCTGACACGGGCTGAAGCCCAATGGCCATGTTCAAGCAGCTACCGAACCAAGCTATGAGACAGCTATACCTGTAGAATACCTGTGCCCAATACAGAGACCACACTCTCTCCCCACAGGGACATGCCCCCAATTACCTAAGGCCAAAGTGTTTAGGTATAGCTTGGCAGAACCAAGGCTTGGGAGCCTCAGGGTGTGTGAAGGACATAAGAAATACGAGCAGGAGTCAGCCATTTGGCCCCTTCGAGCCTGCTCCACCATTCAATAAGATCATGGCTGATCTTCTACCTCAACTCCACTTTTTTGAATTATCCCCATATCCCTTGATTCCTTTAATATTCAAAAATGTATCAATCCCTGTCTTGAATATACTCAATGACTGAGCCTCCACAGCTTTCTGGGTAGAGAATTCCAAAGATTCACCACCCTCTGAGTGAAGAATTTTCTCCTCATCTCAGTCCTAAATGGCCGACCCCTTATTCTGAGACTATGACCCCTGATTCTAGACTCACCAGCCAGGGGAAACATCCTCCCTGCATCTACCCTGTCAAGCCCTGTAAGAATTTTGAATGTTTCAATGAGATCACCTCTCACTCTTCTAAACTCCAGAGAATATAGGCCTAGTCTACTCAATCTCTCCTCATAGGACAATCCCCCCATCCCAGGAACCAGTCTGGTGAACCTTCATTGAACTCCCTCTATGGCAGGTATATCCTTCCTTAGGTAAGGAGACCAAAACTGTACACTGATGGAATACTGCTGGAGTTCACCAGCTGAAATTGGTAAGCTTCCAGTTGCTGGATCAACCTACTCATTAGGGCATTAGCTTGCAGAGTCAACTAGAGCTGGGCACCTCTCTCTCCTCCTTTAAGACCCTCCTTAAAATCTACCTCTTTGACCAAGCTTTTGGTCACCTGTCCTAATATGTCCCACTCCAGAGACTTGAGCACAAAAATCTAGGCTGATGCTCCAGTGCTGCACTGTCGGAGGTGCCGTCTTTCAGATGAGACATTAAACCGAGGCCCCATCTGCCCTCTCAGCTGGATGTAAAAGATCCCACGGCACTATTTTGAAGAAGAGCAGGGGAGTTATCCCCGGTGTCCTGGCCAATATTTATCTGTCAATCAACATCGCTAAAAACAGATTATCTGGTCATTATCACATTGCTGTTTGTGGGAGCTTGCTGTGTGCAAATTGGCTGCCGCGTTTCCTACATTACAACAGTGGCTACACTTCAAAAAGTACTTCATTGGTTGTAAAGCACTTTGGGACGTCCGGAGGTCGTGAAAGGCGCTATAGAAATGCAAGTCTTTCTTTATTTCTTTCTTTATGTGTCTTGGTGTCAATTTTCTCTGATACTACGATAAAGACGCTATATCAATGCAGGATGTTGTTATTGTGCTGTATTATTGCTGTGGATTCACAAGGTAGCTTAAATAATCTTTTCCAAATGGGATTGTTATATTCTTCTGAGTTTCCTCGTGCAAGAAGTTACATGTTACAACTCTGAACCTTCTATGTGTATGTTCGCTGAATTCAGAATAATGTTTACTAAAGGAATAAAAGTTTTTGAAGACAAAAAAACTGAGTTTATTAATTTTTTGACTCAATATTGTTACTTAGGCTGTGATCATGAATTTTCTTGAACTTCATTAGTGAAAGCTGATTTTCATGCTATTAAGAGACATATTGGGCCAGATATTCCGATCCCTATGGGTGTGTACGCGCTGTGCAGCCACCCGTAGGGACATCGGAAATGCCGGTTTCAGGCATGCACTGCGCATGCGCTGGGAACCTGCATTTCCGATCTGTCAAGAATCCTCTCGACAGAATCTCCGGCTGCCTCTGCGGGTGGAGAGTTCCGCTTTTTGGAGACCCTCCGTCCGCAGAAAACCCTTACAATTCTTACGCCTGGTAAAAGCCTGCGTAAGGCCTGCTTTTACCAGGATAAGAGTTGAAAAAAGTTTTCTTTTTAATTTCTACTGATTTATCATTTAAAAATACTTTAAAAAAAGGTAAGTTTATTTTTAGCCCCGTAAAAAACTTTAATTATATTTTTGAAAAATGTAAAGTTTTGTTTAAAATAGCTAATTTATTGTACTTTCAAGTCATTTAAAAAATGTGATGAATTTTTAAAAAATTATTTAAAGTTTTACTATGTTTTGGGGGTGATCTCCATTCATATATTTGACAGGTCTTCCCTTCTTTGATTGGCTCCCCATGGTCCACATGATCCCAGGGACGCTGCGAATCGCCTGCGCCCCTGGGATACGTGGGCCCTGCGCACCGGCAGTTTGGAGAGGCCCAGCATCGGAACTCAGCGCCTCCCGGAAGCCCTCAGGTAAGGGCGCAGATTTTTCCAGATCGCAGGCCTCCGCCCGCGGGAGGCCTGCGATCGGAAAATACAGGCCACTTTCTTTACTGCATGTTTTATTATCACTGGTATGTTTCATTCATAAATCTCAGTTTAATCACTCATCCGAAAGACGGAACCTCTGACAGTGCAGCACTCCCTCAGTACCGCACTGGAATATTAGCCCAGCTCATGTGCTCAAGTCTCTGGAGTGGGACCTTCTGGCTTGTAGGCGAGAGTGCTACCTACTGAGATACGGCCAAGAGTTAGTACAAATGAGGGTGGGGGTCCAACACTCAACTGCTCGAATCACCAGCTCTGCCCTGAGCTAACTCTAAAAGGCCATTCAAACCTCTCAAATTCCTTATTCCCCACTGACAGGTGACCTGATAGAGCTTTTAAAATTATGAAAGTGTTTGATAGGGTAGACGTAGGGTAGGTCCACTTGTGGTGGAGACCAAAACTAGGGGTCAGATAGTCACTAATAAATCCTATAGAGAATTCAGGAGATACTTCTTTACCCAGAGAGTGGTGAGAATGTGGAACTCGCTACCACAGGGAGTGGTTGAGGTGAATAGCACAGATGCATTTAAGGAGAAGCTCAATAAACACATGAGGGAGAAAGGAATAGAAGGAGATACTGATAGGGTGAGATGAAGAGGGGTGGGAGGAGGCTCGTGTGGACCAGTTGGGCCGAATGGCCTGTTTCTGTGCTGTAGATTTGATGTAATTCATTCCTCTCCCTCTCCATGTTTCACCACATCATTTAATATGGTCAATTAAAGAGAGAAAAGAAAGAGTCAGACATGATGAATCTAATCACCAGAAAGTGGGAGTTTCATTATCAGGAAAGGGCCCTGCCAAGCCTTCTTAAAGCAGTATAAAAGTAGGGAAGTCTTGCTACAACTGTACAGGGCACTGGTGAGACCACACCTGGAGTACTGCGTACAGTTTTGGTCTCCTTATTTAAGGAGGGATATACTTGCATTGGAGGCAGTTCACTAGGTTGATTCCTGGGATGAAGGGGTTGTCTTATGAGGAAAGGTTGAACAGGTTGGGCCTATACTCATTGGAGTTTAGAAGAATGAGAGGTGATCTTATTGAAACATATAAGATTCTGAGGGGGCTCGACAGGGTAGATGCAGGGAGGATGTTTCCCCTAGTGGGGGAATCTAGAACAAGGGGGCATAGTCTCAGAATAAGGGGTCGCCCATTTAAGACGGGGATGAGGAGCAATTTCTTCTCTCAGAGGGTCGTGAATCTTTAGAATTCTCTACCCCAGAGAGCTGTGGAGGCGGAGTCATTGAATATATTCAAGGCGGAGACAGACAGATTTTTGAACTACAGGGGAGACCAGGGTTGTGGGGAGCGGGCAGGGAAGTGGAGCTGAGGCCAAAATCAGATCAGCTATGGTCTTATTGAATGGAGGAGCAGGCTCGAGGGGCCGAATGGCCAACTCCTGCTCCTGTTTCTTATGTTCTTAAATGGTTGCTCAGCAGAATTTACCCAGTGCTTAATGGACCGTTTAGCACTGCTCATGTCAGAATCAATCACCCTCGCAGGTTAAGCACCTGCAACGGACTACATTCCACAGGGTGCTGCCAACTCACATTCCTGCCGTTCCGATCCGATCATTAATTCTCCTGCTAATCACACACCACTTGCAAAAATGGAAAAAATAAGTGCAAGAGGGAAAGGGGGAGGAGAAGCACGTTTCGAGTGTTTCAAATCGTGAAGCCAATTGCTACGATTGATGGGACTCTTGGTAAAGGAAACCACAGCGAGTAACAGGACAAATTCCACTGGTTCCCGAGACCCAGTCTGCAACATTAAAAAAACATATAAATTTAAAGAAAACTTTTAAGTCTTCTTAAAAACATTTCCTTAAAATAAAATTCAAGAAACTTTGAAAAGAGACTTGAAAAAAGAAATTTTCAAAAAACAAAGTTCACAAAAACTTAAGTACTCTTTTAAAAAAAAAATCAAAATAAAAACTTTTAAACAGCGTCTCTGGAGGTTGCTCCAGATCTCTTGTGGGTTTGAGCTGTCCTGCTCCTCTGGTTTGCCACACGTTGAACCCCCCCCCCGATGCTTGTATATTAAAGGTGTTGTGGACCATGGGTGGGGTGGGGGGAGCGGTGGGCGGGGGGGGGGGAGGAAAATAGGGCCCTGCGGCAGACTCCACCCACCTTCCTCATTAGCATGCGGCCATGAGGAAACCTATGAAGGTCCATGCAGAACATTTTTGGGGTTGGGGGTTCAGCGATTGGCCTCCCCACCCCCATTTTCCTCCCAGCTGCCTGGAAATTAGCGGACTCGCAGAGGAAATTCTAAACCAGAGTAAATTTCACAGTCCACTCCTCTATCACCCCCAGCAACCCTTCCCCTTTGCCTGGCCCCTTCCCGTGCAAGCACAGGAGATGCAACACCTGCCCTAATACCTCCCCCCTTCCCACTGTCCAGGGCCCCAAACACCCCTTCCAGGTGGAGCAGCGATTTACTTGTATTTCTTGCAATTTAGTATACTGTATTCGCTGCTCATGATGCGGTCTCCTCTACATTGGGGGGACCAAACGCAGATTGGGTGACCACTTTGTGGAACACCTCCGTTCAGTCGTAAGGGGACCCCGAGCTTCCAGTCGCCTGTCACTTTAATTCTCCGCTCCATTCCCACTCAGACCTCTCCGTCCTCGGCCTCTTGCATTGCTCCACGGAAGCTCAGCGTAAGCTCGAGGAACAGCACCTCATCTTTCGATTAGGCACTTTACAGCCTTCCGGACTCAACATAGAGTTCAACAATTTCAGATCATAACCTCGGCCCCTTTCATATATATACTTTTTATCCACACTTTTTGTTTGGCCTTTTCCTTTTTCTTCCCTCCCACATGGCAGCTGTCTTCCATTCTGCCAGCGCAATTCACACTTCATCTAGAGCCATCCTTTGTTTCTTAACCTGCCCCATTACCATCTCGTCTCGCCTTGAATATCTCTTAATGTCTCTTAACCTCTGCCGCCTTTTATCCTATCACAGACCTTACCTTTTGTTCTTTCCTCCCCTCCCCCATTTCCCAGCCCCTACACTTGCTTAAAAATCTGTTCCATTTCCTGTTTTTTTCCAGTTCTGACGAAAGGTCTTCGACCTGAAACGTTAACTCTGTTTCTCTCTTCACAGATGCTGCCTGACCTGCTGAGTTTCTCCAGCATTTTGTTGTTATTTTAAATTTCACAGATATTGTGGAATTTAACAAATGCAAATTAAAATTGACTAATGGGCACGATTTAGCAGGTATGATAAATCTATTAGTGGGAACAAAAGAAAAGAGAAGACCTTCAGCTCATCAAGCCCACCTATCCCTTGGTGCATTTTTAATAACCCTGAATCCCATTTGTAGACAACAACTTGTCTAGTTCCTTCTGAAAACCCATTAAGGTTTCTTATTCCACCACCTGTACCGGTAATCTGTTCTACAAACTTACCACCCATTTTGTATTTGCGAAAACACTCCTGCAATATCTATTTTCTTTTGTTCTCCTGTAGGAATGTCTAGTTCCTATCCAAAAGACTGAGGTCCACTCAGGCGATCAAGTAAACGAGGTTTAATGAAAACTAACAGAGTTTAACGGATAATTACAGGAGAACATCGAATATAGGTCTAGTCAGTTCGGAGGCTCCACGAGGACTGCTTGGGCGGTCCCGTGGCTGACGTCATGATGTCATCACGTTTTTCCCGCCGGTGGGGGATCACGTGATGAACGGCGTGACATCATCGCGTTTACCCGCGCTATTAAAGTGATTGCGCTCTGTACATGTAAACAGTGAAAACAAAGATACAGACCCAGGCTGTAGCTAACATATTATTAAAGGGAATTATATACAATTGATTGGAGTCCCTTAGTGGCTCCGCCACTGTCCTTAAATAACAACTAAAGTGCCAGCCGTGGCTCAGTGGGCAGCACTCTCGCTTTGAGTCAAAAACTTGTGGGTTCAAGTCCCACCTCACTGAGACTGGAGCACAAAATCTAGCCTGACACTCCCACTGAGGGAGTGCTGCACTGTCGGAGATGCCGTCTTTTGAATGAGACGTTAAACCGAATCCCCGTCTGCTCTCTCAGGTGGCCTTAAAAGATCCCACGGCACTATTTCAAAGAAGAGCAGGAGAGTTATCCCTGGTGTCCTGGCTAATATTAATCCCTCAACCAACATCACTAAAACAGATTACCCGGTCATTTATCTCGTTGCTGTTTGTGGGATCTTGCTGTGCGCAAATTGGCTGCCACGTTTCCTACGTTACAACAGTGACTGCACTTCATTGGTTCTGAAGCATTTTGGGTCATCCTGACGTTAAGAAAAGCACGATATAAATTCATCTCTTTCTTTAAGTCTGGCTAGTGTGTGTGACTGGGAGAAGAACTTGGAGGTGATGGTGTTCCCATGCACCTGCTGCCCTTGTCCTTCTCGGTGGTGGAGGTCGCGGGTTTGGGAGGTGCTGCCGAAGAAGCCTTGGCGAGTTGCTGCAGGGCATCCTGTAGATAGTGCATGGAGGTGGCCGTTTTTGATCTTCGGACTGAAGATTGCAAAAATCTGGTTCTTGCTCCAGAACTAGCCGTGCCTCTAACCAAGCAGTTCCAGTACAGCTACAACACTGGCATCTACCTGACAATGTGGAAAACTGCCCAGGTATGTCCGGTCCACAAAAAGCAGGACAAATCCAATCCGGCCAATTACCGCCCCATAAGTCTACTCTCAATCATCAGCAAGGTGAGTGAAGGTGTCGTTGACAGTGTTATCAAGCAGTATTTACTCACCAATAACCTGCTCACCGATGCTCAGTTTGGGTTCCACCAGGACCACTCAGCTCCAGATCTCATGACAGCCTGGACAAAAGAGCTGAATTCCAGAGGTGAGGTGAGAATGACTGCCCTTGACATCAAGGCAACATTTGACCAATTGTGGCATTAAGAAGCCCGAGTAAAATTGGAGTCAATGGGATTCAGGGGGAAAACTCTCCACTGGTTGGAGTCATGCCTAGCACAAAGGAAGATGGTTGTATTTGTTGGAGGTCAATCATCTCAGCCCCAGAACATCACTGCAGGAGTTCCTTAGGGCAGTGTAGTAGGCCCAACCATCTTCAGCTGCTTCATCAATGACCTTCCCTCCATCATAAGATCAAAAGTGGGGATGTTCACTGATGATTGCACGGTATGGTAATGCAGTAGGTGTAATTTATCTGGATTTTCAAAAGGCCTTCGATAAGGTGCCCCATAATAAACTGATGAACAAGGTCAGAGAATGCGGAGTCAGGGGACAAGTAGCAGAATGGATAGCTGGCTGGCTTCAAGACAGAAAGCAGAGAGTGGGAGTAAAGGGTAGCTATTCACAGTGGCAGAAGGTGGGTAGTGGTGTTCCACAAGGATCAGTGCTGGGACCACTGTTGTTCACAATTTATATTAACGATTTAGACTTTGGAATCAAAAACACAATTTCTAAATTTATGGATGACACCAAATTGGGGGGGATAGTCAATACTGGGGAGGACTGCAACAAATTACAGGAGGACATTAATAAACTTGCAGGATGGGCAAATAATTGACAAATGAAGTTCAACACAGATAAAGGTGGCATAGTGGTTAGCACTGTTGCCTCACAGCACCAGGGACCCGGGTTCGAATCCGGCCTCGGGTGACTGTCTGTGTGGAGTTTGCACATTCTCCCCGTGTTTGCGTGGGTTTTCTCCGGGTGCTCCGGTTTCCTCCCACAGTCCAAAGATGTGCAGGTTAGGTTGATTGGCTATGATAAATTGACCCTTAGTGTTAGGGGGATTAAATATGTGGGGTTACGGGAATAGGGTGGGATATGTGTTGGTGTAGGGGTTACGGGGATCGGGTGGGATATGTGTCGGTGCAGGCTCGATGGGCTGAAATGGCCTCTATCTGCACTGTGGGGTTTCTGTGATTTCTGTGAAAGGTGGGGTATTATATTTTGGTAAGAAGAATAGGGAGGTCACTTCGTTCTTGGAGAGTGCAAGTCTAGGTGGGGTAGAGGAACAAAGGGATCTCAGGGTACAAATACACAAATCACTAAAAGTTGCGACACAGGTTAGCAAGGCCATAAAAAAAAAGCAAACCAAGCACTAGGGTTTATTTCTAGAGGGATAGAATTGAAAAGTAGGGAAGTTATGCTAAACCTGTATCGAACCTTGGTTAGACCACACTTGGAGTACTGCATACAGTTCTGGTCGCCATATTATAAAAAGGATATAGAGGCACTGGAGAGGATGCAGAGAAGATTTACAAGGATGATACCAGAAATGCGAGGTTATACATATCGAGAAAGGATGAACAGGCTGGGTCTCTTTTCTCTTGAAAACAGAAGACTGAGGGGTGACCTAATAGAGGTCTTTAAAATTATGAAAGGTTTTGATAGAGTGGATACAGAGAGAATGTTTCCACTTGCAGGGAAGAGCATAACTAGAGGCCATCAATATAAGATAGTCACCAAGAAATCCAATAGGGAATTCAGAAGAAACTTCTTTACCCAAAGAGTGGTGAGAATGTGGAACTCGCTACCACAGGGAGGGGTTGGAGCGAATAATATAGATGCATTTAAGGGGAGGCTAGACAAGCATATGAGGGAGAAGGGAATAGAGGGTTATGCTGATAGATTTAGATGAGGAAAGACGGGAGGAGGCTCGAGTGGAGCATTAACGCCGGCATGGACTGGTTGGGCCGAATGGCCTGTTTCTGTGCTGTATATCTGATGTAATCCTATTCAGCTCCATTTGCAACTCCTCAGATAGTGAAGCAGTCCATGCCCGAATACGGCAAGACCTGGACGACGTTCAGGCTTGGGCTGATAAGTGGCAGGTAACATTCGCGCCACACAAGTGCCAGGCAATGACTATCTCCAACAAGCGAGAGTCTAACCACCGCCCCTTGACATTCAATGGCATTACCATTGCTGAATCCCCCACCATCAACATCCTGGTGGTCACCATTGACCAGAAACTTAACTGGACCAGCCACATAAATACTGTGACTACAAGAGCAGGTCAGAGGCTGGGTATTCTGCGGCCAGTGACTCACCTCCTGACTCCCCAAAGCCTTTCCACCAGCTACAAGGCACAAGTAAGGAGTGTGATGGAATACTCTCCACTTGCCTGGATGAGTGCAGCTCCAACAACACTCAAGAAGCTCGACACCATCCAGGACAAAGCAGCCCGCTTGATTGGCACCCCATCCACCACCTTAAGCATTCACTCCCTCCACCACCAGTGTACTGTGGCTGCAGTGTGTACCATCTACAAGATGCAACTTGCCAAGGCTTCTTTGGCAGCACCTCCCAAACCCGTGACTTCTACCACCTAGAAGGACAAGGGCAGCAGGTGCATGGGAACACCACCACCTCCAAGTTCCTCTCCCAGTCACACACACTAGCCAGACCATCCTGATTTGGAAATATATCACTGTTCCTATATCGTTGCTGGGTCAAAATCCTGGAACTCCCTCCCTAACAGCACTGTGGGAGCACCTTCACTACACGGACTGCAGCGTTTCAAGAAGGCGGCTCACCAGCACCTCCTTCTCAAGAGCAACTAGGGATGGGCACCCACATCCCAGGAACGAATAAGAAAAAAATTCTCTGTCGAGGATATGGAAGAAACTTGATTAACGTGATGATCAGAAAAGAAATTCGTTTCCCACAGATCGAAGCCCACTCCATGAGGTTTACAGCCCTAGAAGGTTTTATTTAGACTTTTCTGCCCCCAGAGACTATTAGAATCATAGGGCTGGATTTTGCCAGCCCTGGGGTGGCGGGTTTGGAGGCGGGACTGCCGGGAAAATGGCAGAATCTGGGAGCGGGTGGGCGGGTACCCATCCTGCCCCCAACCCGCCTCCATGCCATCTTCCCAGGAGGCGGGTAGCCGACCCGCGCTGGCTCCCATCTCCTGGAGGCGGGAAGGGGATTACAGCCACTTAACTGCCTGTTAACAGGTAGTTAACAGGCAGATAAGAGGATTATCCCCATTTTTCCACCAGAGGCGCAGGCTTCCTGACGTCGGGAAACCTCGCCAGGGTCAGCGAGGTGAGCAGTGGGTCAGCGGGGGTCAGAGGGGTGCAAAAGTGTTCTGTGGAGGTAAGTGATGGGTGCAAGTGTGGAGAGGTAAGTATGTGAGTTGAAAGAAAAGTGATAGAAAATGTTTACTTACCTTTGTTTCTTCCTGCAGGCTTCAAGAGTTGGGGATGCGGAGAGTCTCGCATCTCACCGGCAGAGATGACAGATGGCGGCTGCATTCTCCGATGCAACAACCATCTAATTTCTGCTCACAAAAGAGGTTTGATGAGTCTTGAACACAAGGACTCATCAAACAACAGAGAATGTCAGTGATTGACAGCTTCACAGAGCTGTCAAACGATGACAATTCATCTGTCAAAAATTTTTGACAGATGATACGTCATACGCTGACGTTCTCTGTAACCGGCTTCCCCTTCATTGGCCCGCTAAGCCCGCAGGGGGGGTTAACAAGGTCAATCAAGGGAAAATAGCGTGGGTTGGCCACAAGTTGATGGAGGCAGGACTAAAACCCGACAAGCAGCAGTCCTGCCTCCAACATGCCCCCATTGGCAAAATCACCCCCATAGAATCGTACAGCACAGAAGGAGGCCATTTGGCCCATTGAGTCTGCACCGGCTCTTTCGAAGAGCAATCCAATCAGTCCCACTCCCCCGCTCTTTCCCCATATCACTGGATTTTTTTTCTCCTTCAAATATTTATCCAATTCCATTTTGAAGGCTACTATTGAATTTGCCTCCACCGCCCTATCAGGCAGCGCATTCCAAATCCTAACCACTCGCTGCGTAAAAAAGTTTTTCCTCATGTCGCCTCTGGTTCTTTTGCCAATCACCTTCAATCTGTGCCCTCTGGTTATCGACCCTTCAGCCATTGGAAACAGTTTCTCTTTATTTACTCTATCTAAACCCTTCATGATTTTAAACACCCCTCTATCAAATCTCCACTTAGCCTTCTCTGCTGTAAGGGAAACAACCCCATTTTACCCAGTCTATCCACGTAACAGTAATCCCTGTATTGTAGAAGGGGTTATGTCAGCTGTTGGATGAAGATATGCAGCCCAGTTCCACCCGGAGAATAGCGCTGTCTGTAGCAGTGAAAGTGACCGCTGTCTTGAATTTCTTTTGCCACTGGGTCCTTTCAGGCAGACTCGGGCAACCTTTGTCAGATTGGTCAAGCAGTGCCGCACCAACGTATAAAGAAGGTCACTGATACTCTATGCTTTTATTACCTTATCCATGGAGCAGAGAAACCAAGGGAGCGAGCAGTCCAATGTTACAGATTGGTAGCATTTTATCACAAGTGCAAAGAGCAATTGGTATTGAAAGCCCCTCAGTTGCATTTATAGGAAAGACTTTTGTTGAATAAACACCCAGCTAGTGCATGATGCCAGTTGCTTATCATGCCCATTAATGCGTGCACACCGGGACGCTGTCATGATGCTTCTATCATGCGTCAATCCCCCAATATCAGCCATGAAGATTCAGAACCAGGTCGTTGATTGGTAATTAGGGACATTCCCTGCAGTCATGGATTTATGACTCCAGTAATACAGAACAAATATAATGAAGCCTGTGGGACTACAAGAATTTTAATAGACCAGGCCATAGGCACTTTGAAGTTAGATTTTAGATGCCTGGATACATCTGGTGGGGCCCAGCAGTGCATCCCAACAAAAGGCTCCAGACTCACTGTTGCTTGCTACATTCTGCATCATTTTAGAATCATGCAGTACAGAAGGAGGCCATTGGGCCCATCGTGCCTGTGCTGGCTCTTTGAAAGAGCTCTGCTCTTTCCCTGTAGCCCTGCAAATTTTTCCTTTTCAAGTGTAGATCGATGCAGAAAGGACTAGTACTTCCTGAAGCTGAAGGAGAGGAAAAAGAAAAAGGCTTGCATTTCTCCAGCGTCTTTCACCGGACGTCCCAAAGCACTTTACAGCCAATGAAGTACTTCTGAAGTGGAGTCACTTTTGTAATGTAGGAAACGCGGCAGCCAATTTGCGCACAGCAAGCTCCCACAAACAGCAATGTGATAATGACCAGGTAATCTGTTTTAGTGATGTTGATTGAGGGATAAATATTGGGCCCAGGACACCGGGGAGAACTCCTCTGCTCTTCTTCAGAATAGTGGCCGTGGGATCTTTTACGTCCACCCGAGAGAGCAGACGGGGCCTCGGTTTAACATCTCATCTGAAAAACGGCCCCTCTGACAGTGCAACACTCCCACAATAGTGCCACTCCAACAGTGCAGCACTCCCTCGGCACTGCGCTGGGAGTGTCCGCCTAGCTTTATGTGCTCAAGCCCCTGATGATGAAGAAGGAGATGATGAAGATGATCCATCTCCGCAGCAGGAGGAGGGTCCACCGGAATAACAGGAGGTGGAACCAGAGGTCCATCAATGTGTGGCCAGAGAAAGGAGGCAGCAGTTTATAACTGAGCACTTTCAGTAAATAAAAGTTGTGAAACCAAATAAAGTCCCTCCCCTGTTCCTACCCCCTCCCAACCGCCTCAGAAAGATTACATTTCTTGAGGCTTCTATACCTTATAATACAGATCACACTCTCAAATAACCTCAGCCAACCCCACTCACCAGCAAATATCCACAGCAAAGAATTTTGAAGAATAAACACACCAACAAGCTGTGTTTATATAGCACCTTTAACAACAACATCTTACATTTATATAGCACCCTTAATGCAATAGAATGTCCCAAGGCACTTCACAGGAACGTTATATAAAAAAAATTTTGACACCGAGCCACATAAGGAGATATTAGGGCAGGTGACCAAAAGCTCGGTCAAAGAGGTTGGTTTTAAGGAGCGTCTTAAAGGAGAAGAGAGAGGCGGAGAGGTTTAGGGAGGGAATTCCAGAGCTTAGGGCCCAGGCAACAGAAGGCACGGCCACCAATGGTGGAGCGACTGAAATCGGGGATGCGCAAGAGGGCAGAATTGGAGGAGTGCAGAGATCACGGGGGGCTGTGGGGCTGGAGGAGTTTACAGAAATAGGGAGGGGCGAGGCCACGGAGAGATTTGACAACAAGGATGAGAATTTTAAAATCGAGACATTGCTGGATCAGGAGCTAATGTTGGTCAGCGAGCACAGGGGTGATGGGTGAACGGGACTTGGTGCGAGTTAGGACACGGGCAGCCGAGTTTTGGATGAGCTGAAGTTTACGGAGGGTGGAATGTGGGAGGCCGGCCAGGAGAGCGTTGGAATAGTCAAGTCTGGAGGTAACAAAGGCAGGGATGAGGGTTTCAGCAGCAGATGAGCTGAGGCAAGGGGCGGAGACGGGCGATGTTCCGGAGGTGGAAGCAGGCGGTTTTGGTGATGGAGCGATATGTGGTCGGAAGCTCATCTCAGGGTCAAATAGGTCGCAAAGGTCTGCTCATCCAGTACTGGATGTCGGACAAGCAGCATGACAAATAAGAGACAGTGGAGGGGTCAAGAGAGGTGGCCGGGAAGTAGAGCTGGGTGTCGTCAGCATACATGTGGAAACTGACGCTTTGTTTTCGGATGATGTTACCAAGAGGCAGCATGTAGATGAGAAATAGGAGGGGGCCGAGGATATACACAGGTAGAGAGCAATATAGGAACAGGAATAGGCCATTTGGCCCCTTGAGCCTGTTCCGTCATTCAATTAGGTCATGGCTGATCTGTACCTCAATTTCACTTGCCCGCCTTTGCTCCATATCCTTTGATACCCTTACCTAACAAAAAATTATTGACAAAAGCAAAATACTGCAGATGCTGGAAATCTGAAATAAAGACAAGAAAAGCTGGAAACACTCAGCAGGTCAGGCAGCATCTGTAGAGAGAGAAACAGAGTTAATGTTCAGATCGACAACCTCAGTATTCAAATTTCGACACCCAGCTCTACTTCCCGGCCACCTCTCTTGACCCCTCCACTGTCTCTTATTTGTCATGCTGCTTGTCCGACATCCAGTACTGGATGAGCAGACCTTTGCGACCTATTTGACCCTGAGATGAGCTTCCGACCACATATTCGCTCCATCACCAAAACCGCCTGCTTCCACCTCCGGAACATCGCCTGTCTCCGCCCCCTGCCTCAGCTCATCTGCTGCTGAAACCCTCATCCATGCCTTTGTTACCTCTAGACTTGACTATTCCAACACACTCCTGGCTGGTCTCCCATCTTCCACCCTCCGTAATTTTGAATTGACCCCCAGCATCCACAACCAGGGACCCGGGTTCAAATCCGGCCTCGGGCGACTGTCTGTGTGGAGTTTGCACATTCTCCCCGTGTTTGCGTGGGTTTCCTCCAGGTGCTCCGGTTTCCTCCCACAGTCCAAAGATGTGCGGGTTAGGTTGATTGGCCATGATAAAAATTGGCCCTTAGTGTTAGGGGGGATTAAATACATGGGGTTACGGGGTTACGGGGATAGGGCTTGGGTGGGATGGCTGTCGGTGTAGGGACCGGGTGCTAGGGTTTGGATGATCAGCCATGATCTCGTTGAATGGCGGAGCAGGCTCGAAGGGCCGAATGGCCTACTCCTGCTCCTATCTTCTATGTTTCTATGTTTCTATGTTTCTAACCTTCTGGGGGCAAGAGTTCCAGATTTCCACTGCCCTTTGTGTGAAAAAGTGCTTCCTGATTTCACTCCTGAATGTCCTGGCTCTAACTTTAAGATTGTGTCCCCCTTGTTCTTGACTCCCCCACCATAGGAAGTAGTTTCTCTATATCTACCCTATCGAATCCCTTTATCATTTTAAAGGCCTCCATTAGATCACACCTCAACCTTCTAAACTCAAGGGAATGTTAATGCAACCCGGCCTCATAACTTGATCAAACACCTTTTTGGATTCTACAATAAAATTCACCAAAAGCTTCCAATACTTTCCCATGCTCTAACTGCAGTTATTTCTTACAATCTGTGCCAGCTGGATCTAGCTCCCGATCCACTGATTCCACAAAGTGCTCCCTGAGTGATGTGAGGCTGGTGGGTGGGAAGATTCCTCTGGAGCCTTGGAGGACTGAAGTGACCTCCCATCTCAGTCAAGCAGCCCTAGGCCCCAGGGACTCACATGCAGCTGACAATCTATCGCAGTGTCAAGGGGAGGCAGGCCCAGGTTTACACCCCACTCAGGCTAGGGGTGCCAACTCTGGGTGGGCGTACAGTTCCGGTCACCATATTATAAAAAGGATATAGAAGTACTGGACAGGGTGCAGAGAAGATTTACAAGGATGATACCAGAAATGCGAGGGTATACATATCAGGAAAGGATGAACAGGCTGGGTCTCTTTTCTCTTGAAAAATGAAGGCTGAGGGGTGACTAATAGAGGTCTTTAAAATGATGAAAGGTTTTGATAGAGTGGATACAGAGAGAATGTTTCCACTTGTGGGGAAGAGCATAACTAGAGGCCATCAATATAAGATAGTCACCAAGAAATCCAATAGGGAATTCAGAAGAAACTTCTTTACCCAGAGAGTGGTGAGAATGTGGAACTCGCTACCACAGGGAGTGGTTGAAGTGAATAGTGTAGATGCATTTAAGGGGAGGCTGGACAAACGTATGAGGGAGAGGGAATAGAGGGTTATGCTGATAGATTTAGATGAGGAAAGACGGGAGGAGGCTCGAGTGGAGCATAAACGCCGGCATGGACTGGTTGGGCCGAATGGCCTGTTTCTGTGCCGTATATCCTATGTAATCCTGGAGCTTTCATCACATGACCTCCCGCCTCCAACTGCCCCGCCCCCGCGCTCCCGCCATTGGTCGCCCGGCACGTCCATCCTTGTGGCGTGATTCTAGAGATCAGACTCTTTGTTACTCCATTGGATGATTCTTAACTGTCAGTCAAACAGCCTTTTTTGTTCCATCTCCAATATTTTTTAAACTAATAATATTGAAAGTGTTCAAATAAAATGAAAAGAAAACACATTTCCCTATCATTTCTCTCCTGGGTTGTTCTCGTTAATACCCTGGGGATTGAGCTTTAATTCTTGGAGCCTCCAGGACAAGCCTGAAAGGTTGGCAACTCGATCTCGGGTGCTAGCATTGGAGGGGGCCTGAAAGAGCCAGCCACATTGCCACTATCTGAGAGACAGTAAAAGGGAGAAGGAAAGAAAGAAAGAAATAACATTTCTCCAGCGCCTTTCACGACCTTAGGATGTCCCAAAGAGCTTTACAGCCAATGAAGTACTTTTGAAGTGTAGTCACTGTTGTAATGTAGGAAACACGGCAGCCAATTTGTGCAGAGCAAGCTCCCGCAAACAGCATCATGATAATGATCAGATCATCTGTTTTTTAGTGATCGCAGAATCGCAGAAACCCCACAGTGCAGATAGAGGCCATTTCGGCCCATCGAGCCTGCACCGACACATATCCCACCCGATCCCTGTAACCCCTACACCAACACATATCCCACCCTATCCCCGTAACCCCACATATTTAATCCCCCTAACACTAAGGGTCAATTTATCATAGCCAATCATCCTAACCCGCACATCTTTGGACTGTGGGAGGAAACCGGAGCACCCGGAGGAAACCCACGCAAACACGGGGAGAATGTGCAAACTCCACACAGACAGTCGCCCGAGGCCGGATTCGAACCCGGGTCCCTGGCGCTGTGAGGCAACAGTGCTAACCACTATGCCACCGTGTTGGTTGAGAGATAAATATTGGCCCCAGGACACTGGGGAGAACTCCCCTGCTCTTCTTCGAAAATAGTGGCCATGGAATCTTTTACGTCCACCTGAGGGAAGACGGGGCCTCGGTTTAACGCCTCACAAACTGATCTGTCAAATGGCTGTTTACTTACTTTTCTGCACCAAAAATCAAAAGCAAAACTTCTCTTCCGTGAGGCTCTGAAAATAAAAACTCACCAAAGGCCCAAAGACTGGATGTGGTTTTCTCCAGTGATTTCTTTCCCCACTCTTTTGTGGGATTCAGTTCCACACTTTTGCCAGGTGGTGGGGGGAGTCTGGGACAATGGAACATAACCTCAAAATCAGAACCAGGCCATTCAGGAGAGAATTTAGGAAACACTTCTTCACGCAAAGGGTGTTAGAAGTGTGGAACTCTCTCCCACAGAAAGCAGGAGATGCTGGGGGCTCAATTGATCATTTTAAATCTGAGAGCGATAGATTTTTGCTAGCCAAGGGTATTAAGGGTTACGGAACCAAGGCGGGTGGATGGAGTTAGGATACAGATCAGCCATGATCTCACTGAATGATGGAACAGGCTCGAGGGGCTGAATGGCCTCCTCCTGTTCCTACGTTAGGGGTCAGAAGTCAGCAGTCCAATTTAAAAAGAATGGGAAAATCCCAATATCTTAATTGTTGTTGTCGTTTCCTATGACGGAATAAGCTTATAATGGGATGTCTAGTTTGGCTCTCCATTCGATGGGCTCCTGGGATGCCGAGTGGAGAAATGAGGTGCCTCCTGCAACAGATCTTTAAAAAACATAGAAAAATAGGAGCAGGAGTCGGCCATTCGGCACTTCGAGCCTGCTCCGCCATTCAATATGATCATGGCTGATCCTCTATCTCAATACCATATTCCCCCTCTCTCCCCATACCCCTTGACGCCTTTTGTGTCTAGAAAATGGGATTTAGTGGGCAGGCTGACGCGATGTGTTCCATGGTCTGGGACTCATGGCCACAGTCGCATTTCGGGTTGTCCCTCATCGTCCACTTGTGGAGCAGGTGGCCGTATCGTGCGGATTGGGTCAAGCACTGTCCACTGTCTGTGAGGGAGGTCGGAGCCAGGGACCTCTGCTGTTGGGTCAACGATGAGGTTTTGGGTCGGTGATGAGGTGTTGGGTCAGTGATGAGGTGTTGGGTCAGTGATGAGGTGTTGGGTCAGTGATGAGGTGTTGGGCCAGTGATGAGGTGTTGGGCCAGTGATGAGGTGTTGGGTCAGTGATGAGGTGTTGGGTCAGTGATGAGGTGTTGGGTCAGTGATGAGGTGTTGGGTCAGTGATGAGGTGTTGGGTCAGTGATGAGGTGTCAGGTTAGCGATGGGGTGTTGGGTCAGTGATGAGGTGTTGGGTCAGTGATGAGGTGTTGGGTCAGTGATGAGGTGTTGGGTCAGTGATGGGGTGTTGGGTCAGTGATGAGGTGTTGGGTCAGTGATGAGGTGTTGGGTCAGTGATGAGGTGTTGGGTCAGTGATGAGGTGTTGGGTCAGAGATGAGGTGTTGGGTCAGTGATGAGGTGTTGGGTCAGTGATGAGGTGTTGGGTCAGTGATGAGGTGTTGGCTCAGTGATGAGGTGTTGGGTCAGCGATGAGGTGTTGGGTCAGTGACGAGGTGTTGGTCCTTTATGTTGCCGTACGTCCCACAATTCCGTCTGTCTGGATAGCGGGTCGATAGCAGCCGCGTGAATAAATATCCCAATGATATTCCTTGCTGGAAATGATATCCCAAAGTCTGTGTGCTTGCCTGCTTGATGCTATTAAACCAAATTTATACTTAAGGAACAAGGAAATAATTCAGAGATTAATGCAGTCCAGCTGGAGGAATGGATGGGTTTTCTGAATTCAGCAATTATTAAGTCTCCGCTGGAGAAAGAACAGTTTACTGGGAGTTCGTGACGCTTCAGTTCGCTGATTACCTTGTCTGTGAGTGATTAAACCAACAAATAAGGTCAGAGTACAAGTTCCAGAAAGACCTGACGTGCTTTATTCTCCATCCATCAACTCAGAGTCCTTTGAGCAACGTGACCCTAAATAGCTGCCCAGGTCCTAAGCCTGAAAACTAATCAAACCTGTTTTCAGTGGAGCAGACTTGGTACAGAGGAAACCTTTATGTCCAATGGGTCGGGGTAGTCTCCCCACACACACACAAACACACACAAACACAAAACCCGTGTATACATGCACACACATACATACATATACACAAACATACACGCATACATATACATGCAGATGGGAGTGGATACTTCGACGTGTGAGATGAAGATGATAAATGGATCCGAACTTCCATGAAAAAAGGAAACATAACACTTCCTGTGGGGATCTATCATCGATTCATACTGGACAAGAATAATTATGTGAAGGCTATGAGAGTGTTTGTTGGGGAACCTTTTTGGACACCTTACTACCGCCTAGCTGATGAATTGGATTCCCGCAAGAAATATGCTTAATTTCTTAACCAAGCACTATAAATTCTACATAGTTTCAGCTAAATGTATGTTTTCTCATGTTTTTAATTCAACAAGAATTAACCATGAGGAACATCTTGTTTAAACTTGATGCTGAAACACACAAATACTTTACCAGAATGTGGCGGAAACCCCACTTACACACGTAAACAGTGTTTCCGTTGTACTTATGGTGAAGTTACACCGGCGGAACAGGGTCAGCTCTGAGGAAATTTCCGGCCAAAAACGTGCGCGCACAAATACACACACACACATATACACACATACACACACATATACACACATACACATACACACACATATACACACACACACATATACACACACACATATACACACACACACACATATACACACACACATATACACACATATATGCACACATACACACACACACATATATACACACACACACGCATATATACACACACACATATACACACATATACAAACACACATATATACACACATATACACATATACACACACACACACACACACACACACATATACACATGTTCTCACACCTGTGTAGGCATGCATATACACACATGCATATCTGCATTTATGTGCACAGGCATAAACACACAGGCATAGGTGGACACACATGCACATAGACACACAAGCATACAATTTCATGCGTACGCACGCACACATGCGCAGATGTGCATACACACACACACGCATACATACATAACCATTCACACAGATACACACACAGTCATATGTACACACAGATACAGACAGACACACATAAATCGTACATACACAAATACACACACACACATATAGACAGGCACACACATATACACACAGGTATACATACCTGCACAAACACACTTATAGAGCAGCAATGACTGATTATAACGTGGAGATTATTAGCAGAATCCAAATATCAAGAGTTCTGCACAGACTTAGTACTCTGCTGGTCCTGAGTTTAGCTCCGTTCCAACTAGAAGGGATTCTCAGAATCATCAGAGGAGTGACTCCTGCAGTCCCCACAACTAATAGCGGTTGTAGTGATTTGTACCAGAAACTGCTGACCATCAAAACATTGACAGTTTGGCATGTATGGCTTTGGATGACAGGAAGGAGAACGGGAGATGGAGGGACAAGTTAAACACAACCCCGAAGCAAGAGGTATGGGTTGGGCAATGCGTTGGAGCACTGTCCTGCCACATCTTGGAGTGCGGTTTAGGTCCGGTCTGATTAGATGAAAGTTTCCTCTCTCTGCTAACTATTGGGGTTCTAGGTGAAATTAGATTTGACAACCTCAGCCCAGTGGGTCTGAGATGCAGCACAAAACTACCACTAATTCAGCAGTTATGGACAATCTCACCCGCTGACACTGGTGTAGGGTGATGGAGAATGTCATACTGGTACAGTAGGGGCGCCCTTCCCAGGCTAGGGTTAAGGTGTATTAACGGAGTAGAGGGAGCTTTACTCAATGTCTATCTCGTGCTGTACCTGCCCTGGGAGCGTTTGATGGGACAGTGTAGAGGGAGCTTTACTCTGTATCTAACCCGTGCTGTACCTGCCCTGGGAGTGTTTGATGGGACAGTGTAGAGGGAGCTTTACTCTGTATCTAACCCGAGCTGTACCTGCCCTGGGAGTGTTTGATGGGACAGTGTAGAGGGAGCTTTACTCTGTATCTAACCCGTGCTGTATCTGCCCTGGGAGTGTTTGATGGGACAGTGTAGAGGGAGCTTTACTCTGCATCTAACCCGTGCTGTACCTACCCTGGGAGTGTTTGATGGGACAGTGTAGAGGGAGTTTTACTCTGTATCTAACCCGTGCTGTATCTGCCCTAGGAGTGTTTGATGGGACAGTGTAGAGGGAGCTTTACTCTGTATCTAACCCGAGCTGTACCTGCCCTGGGAGTGTTTGATGGGACAGTGTAGAGGGAGCTTTACTCTGTATCTAACCCGTGCTGTACCTGCCCTGGGAGTGTTTGACGGGACAGTGTAGAGGGAGCTTTACTCTGCATCTAACCCGTGCTGTGCCTGCCCTGGGAGCGTTTGGTGGGACAGTGTAGAGGGAGCTTTACTCTGTATTTAACCCGTGCTGTACTTGCCCTGGGAGTACTTGGTGCTAACACTTAATGCCTTCAATGGGAAAGTATTCCATTTCCCAGCACTGACATCTCTTACCTTGATAGACAAAAGAAAATCATCAAAATATTATATGGGAAACGGATTAAGAAGCTGGAACACTTTTCTTTTACTGTGTTGGAGAAATAGTGAGTGGCTAAAAATAATTAGTCCCCCTTTCTAGTTTTTTATATTCTCAAAATCCAGGTGAAGACCAAAGCGCAGGACATCACCAAGTTCACAAAGACTAGGCGAGAAGATAGAGTAAATCGAGAAGTAATTGTTACAAAGAATTACATAGAATGTACAGCACATAAACAGGCCATTCGGCCCAACTGGTCCGTGCCGGTGTTTCTGCTCCACATGAGCCTCCTCCCACCCCTCTTCATCTCACCCTATCAGCATATCCTTCTATTCCCTTCTCCCTCATGGGATTATCGAGCTTCCCCTTAAATGCATCAATGCTATTCGCCTCAGCTATTCCATGTGGTAGTGAGTTCCACATTCTAAACATAAGTTTCTCCTGAATTCTGTATTGAATTTATTAGTGACTATCTTAAATTTCTGAGCCCTAGTTCTGGTCTCCCCCACAAGTGGAAACATCTTCTCTACGTCTACCCTATCGAACCCTTTCGTCGTTTTAAAGACCTCTATCAGGTCATCCATCAGTCTTATCTTTTTTAGAGAAAAGAGCCCCAGCCTGTTCAATCTTTCCTGATAGTTATAACCTCTCAGTTCTGGTATCATCCTTATAAATCTTTTTTCAATTCCCTCCATGGCCTTGTCCCTCCCTATCCCTGTCACCTTCTCCAACCCCCCAACCCTCCAAGATCTCTGCACTCCTCTAATTCTGATTTTAATCGCTCCACCATTGGCGGCCGTGCCTTCAGCTGCCTAGGCCCCTGAGCTCTGGAATTCCCTCCCTAAACCTCTCCGTCTCTCTACCTCTCTCTCCTCCTGTAAGACGCTCTTTAAAATCTACCTCTTTTGCCCTAATATCTCCTTATATGGCTTGGTGTCAAATTTTGTTTGAAGTTTCCTGGGACGTTTTACTATGTTAAAGACGGAATATAAATACGAGTTGCTGTTGTTGTTTTGCACCTTCCCCCGTGCCTCAATATCCTTTTTGTAATCTGGAGACTAGGATTATGCACTGTACTCGAAGTGTGATTAGTTGACTGTAAGATTGGGTTTTAAAAGCCTGTAGAGAAAGATTGTGGGAAGAAGGGAGGAGTGAGAGACTGAAGAAGCTCCACGGTTTTGAGGTTGTGGGAAGGAATACGATTAGGAGATGAGGAACATTCAACTAAAAACTGTTGATTTTTGATTAGTATTAAGAGACATGGAAACCTTAACTAACTAGTTAGTAATTTAGTTATAATGCTTCAGTAGGGAATGATCTGGTCTGCTATTAATGTATGGACTTGGACAGGTGACTGATTGCAGTTGGAGGCTTGATGTGTCTTGGCTAAGAAAGGAAGAACTTAAAAGAAGAACTTGCATTTATATAGCGCCTTTCACAAATTCAGGATGTCCCAAAGCACTTTACAGGCAATGAAATACTTTAATGTAGCAATGTAGGAAACGCAGCAGCCAATTTGCACACAGCAAGCTCCCACAAACAGCAATGTGATAATGACCAGATAGTCTTTTGTTCAGGGATAAATATTGGCCCAGGACACCAGGGAGATCACATTGGCACCGGGAAGTGGCACTAACTTAGGTCGATGGGAAGTAAATTTGTGGATGCCCGGACCCTTCTCCCCTTGTCCCCACCCCCGCCACCCTCACCCCCCACCCCACCCCACCCCGGCCGCCATTTACACGTGGTGGGTTGGGAAGGAGAGGGTCGGCAGTAGTTGTAATGGCAGGGGAGCAGGGAGGGAAATGGAGATCAGGTGCTGAGGGGGCGCTATCCATTGCGGGCGGGATCACGAGGAAGGATCCTGGCCGTAAGATCTTAAAAGTGGGTGGGCAGGTAAAAAAAAATGCCACGAAGGAGGCAAATGGTAATTTGTAGTTTATATCGAGAGAGTGGGGTCATGGTGACTCTGTAGAAAATGACAGTCAGGTCATATCTGGAATAGGTAAATCGAACACAAGAGACCGTGATCTCAAAATAAGCAGCAGATGTATAAAGGGGGAGAGTAAAAGAAACTTTTTTTCATGCTTAGCTGATTACACGATTGAAAAAAGGTCCTGGATAATTATTGGCAGTGAAGATATCAGGAAAATGGGACTGTGTAAAATCTACCCCCTTGTCGGGGCCTAAATTCAACACAGGCACGTTGGGCCGAATTGCCCCCTCCTGTCCTAAAATATTCCATGTTTCTCGGATGCCCTGAGTCCGCACACTATAAAACACCGCTGTGACAAAACAAGGTTTCAAAGAGCCAGGTACTTGTTATGACAAGCCCCTCGGCTAACTACATATTTCAAACACAGCTGTAATCGAAACCAGCTGACAACTGAACAAAGGTTATTGAAATATGTGTCAATTTTTCTAATACTATGACTTGAGAAAGCAAGAAAGGAAAAGTAAAAGGAATTCAGTGTTGGGAAGATACTACTTTATATGGGGAATTCCGACTAGGGAACTCAGGAGGAACTTCTCTACTCAGAGATGTGGAACTCGCTACCACAGGGAGTAGTCGAGCCGCGTAGCAGAGAGGCATTTAAGGGAAAGCTGGATAAGTACATGAGGGAGAAAGGAATAGAAGGATATGCTGATAGGGTGAGATGAGGAGGGGTGGGAGGAGGCTCGTGTGGAGCATAAACACCGGCACGGACCAGTTGGGCCGAATGGCCTGTTTCTGTGATGTACATTCTATGTAATTCTAATCTACATCTCACCTCCCCACCTTCTATATTCCTCATGATTTATTTTGTCTTGTTAGCTCTAATTTTATCCTGTTCCTCCAAGTTAAGTTTCAGTTTGGTTTTAATCTCTATTTAGGGAGTAGGCCATACGGCCCCTCGAGCCTGCTCCGCCATTCAATAAGATCATGGCTGATCATCGACTTCAACTCCACTTTCCCGCCCGATCTCCATATCCCTTGATTACCCCTAGAGTCCAAAAATCTATCGATCTCAGCCTTAAATATACTCAAAGACTCGGCATCCACAGCCCTCTGGGGCAGAGAATTCCAAAGATTCACAACCCTCTGAGTGAAGAAATTCCTCCTCATCTCGGTCTTAAATGGCCGACCCCTTATCCTGAGACTGTGACCCCTCGTTCTAGAATCTCCAGCCAGGGGGAAACAACCTCTCTACCTGTCAATCCCCTTCAGAATCTTGTATGAGATCACCTCTCATTCTTCTAAACTTCAGAGAGTATCGGCCCATTCTATACAATCTGTCATCATAGGACAGCCCTCTCATCCCAGGAATCAATCTAGTGAACCTTTGTTGCACCGCCTCCAAGGCAAGTATATCCTTCCTTAGGTAAGGAGACCAAAACTGTGCGCAGTACTCCAGGTGTGGCCTCACCAAGGCCCTGTACAATTGTAGCAAGACTTCCTTACTCTTATACTCCAACCCCCTTGCAATAAAGGCCAACATGCCATTTGCCTTCCTTATTGTTTGCTGTACCTGCATACTAGCTTTCTGTGTTAACATAGAAACATAGACATAGAAGATAGGAGCAGGAGCAGGCCATTTGGCACCTCGAGCCTGCTCCGCCATTCAATGCGATCATGGCTGATCATCCAATTTCCGTACCCAGTCCCTGCTTTCTCCCCATACCCCTGGATCCCTTTAGCCTTAAGAAATATATCCAACTCCTTCTTGAATATATTTAATGAATTGGCTTCTACTGCCTTCTGTGGTAGAGAATTCCACAGGTTCAGCACTCTCTGGGTGAAGAAATTCCTCCTCATTTCTGTCCTAAATGGCCTACCCCTTATCCTTAGACTGTGACCCCTGGTTCTGGACTCCCCGACCATCGGGAACATCCTTCCTGCATCTAGTCTGTCCAGTCCTGTCAGAATATTATAAGTTTCAATGAGATCCCCTCTCATTCTTCTAAACTCCAGTGAGTACAATCGTCCCAATCTCTCCTCATACATCATTCCTGCCATCCCAGGTATCAGCCTGGTGATTCTTTGCTGAACTCCTTCCATGGCAAGAACATCCTTCCTCAGATAAGGCAACCAAAACAGCACACAATACTCAAGGTGTTTCTTGCACGGGGCACCCAAATCTCTCTGAACACCAACATTTAAACGATTCTGATCATTTAAAAAATATTCTGTTTTTCTATTCTTCCTACCAAAGTGAAATACCTCACATTTCCCTACATTATACTCCATCTGCCCACTCACTTAGTCTAGCTATATCCCTTTGCAGACTCTGTGTGTTCTCCTCACAGCTTACTGTCCCACCTAGCTTTGTATCATCAGCAAACTTGGATACATTACACTCGGTCCCTTCATCTAGGTCATTAATATAGATTGTAAGTAGCTGAGGCCCCAACACTGATCCTTGCGGCACCCCACTAGTTACAGCCTGCCAACCTGAAAAAGACCCGTTTATCCCTGCTCTCTGTTTTCTGTCCGTTAACCAATCCTCTATCCATGCTATTGTATTACCCCAACCCCTTGAGCCCTTATCTTGTGTAATAACCTTTTATGTGGCACCTTATCGAATGCCTTTTGCAAATCCAAATATACTGCATCCACTGGTTCCCCTTTATCTAGCCTGCCAGTTACATCCCCAAAAAGCTCTAATAAATTTGTCAAACATGATTTCCCTTTCATAAAACCATGATGACGATGCCTAATCATGTTATGATTTTCTAAGTGCCCGTAACTTTGTTCACGCAACTCTAATTCTTTGATGCATCCTCTTTTTAGCAGGTAGGAACATAGTTATTTTGTACTCTATCCATCTCATATTTGAAAATTTCCCATCTGTCGATCTGTTTGCTACCTTTTTTGTCCAGTTAATTTGAATCCTTTTTATCTTGCTTTTTGTCTTTCGTCTTGTCCCAGCCCATTGCCCATTTTTTAACTTAATTATTCTATTTTTACATTGAACGTAACCATGTGGTGGTTGCTAGTTCCCAATTGTGCTCCTACTCTAGCTGTGGCTCAGTGGGCAGCACCCTCTCCTCTTGAGTCTGAAGGTCGTGGGTTCAAGTCTCACTCCGGAGACTTGAGCACAAAAATCTAGGCTGACACTTCACTGTAGTGCTGAGGGAGTGCTACACGGTTGGAGGTGCCGTCTTTCGGATGAGACGTTAAACCGAGGCCCCCGTCTGCTCTCTCAGGTGGACGTAAGTAATCCCATGGCACTATTTTGAAGAAGGGCAGAGGAGTTCTCCCCGGTGTCCTCGCCAATATTTATCACTCAACCAACTTCAGTAAAACAGAATTATAACAGTGCTATTTGTGGGACCTTGCTGTGTGCAAATTGGCTGCCATATTTGCCTACATTACAACAGTGACTACACTTCAGAAGTACTTAATTGGTTGTAAAGCACTTTGGGACATCCTGAGGTTGTGAAAGGTGCTATATAAATGCAAGTTCTTTCTTTATCAGCTTGCCTTTATCAAATCATTGACTTTAATCTGTAACATTTGAAAGGGGATGTCTCACTGGAATCTCTGAAGTGACTAAGATAACAAAGGGGAAAGTATCTCTATGAATGATAATCACTATACAGTCACCAATAAATCCAACTGGGAATTCAGGAGAAACTTCTTCAGCCAGAGAGTGGTGAGAATGTGGAACTCGCTGCCACATAGAATCATAGAATAGAATCTTAGAATGGTCACAGCACGGAAGGAGGCCATTCGGCCCCTCAAGCCCGTGCCAGCTCTCTGCAAGAGCACCTCAGCAAGTCCCCCTCCCCCCACCCTTTCCCCGTAACCCTGCAAATTTCTTTCCTTCAGGTAATTATCCAACTCCCTTTTGAAAGCCATGATTAAGTCTGCCTCCACCACCCTTTCAGGCAGCACATTCCAGATCTTAACCACTCGCTGCGTAAAAAAGTTTTTTCTTACGTTGCCTTTGGTTCTTTTCCCAATCACCTTAAATCTGTGTCCTCTGGTTCTCGACCCTTCCGCCAATGGGAACAGTTTCTCTCTATCGACTCTGTCCAGACCCCTCATGATTTTGAACACTTCGATCATATCTCCTCTCAACCTTCTCTGCTCCAAGGAGAACAACCCCAGTTTCTCTAGTCTATCCATGTAACTGAAGTCCCTCATTCCTGGAACCATTCTTGTAAATCTTTTCTGCACCCTCTCTAAGGCCTTCACATCCTTCCTAAAGTGCGGTGCCCAGAATTGAACACACTACTCCAGTTGGGGCCGAACCAGTGTTTTATACAGGTTCATCATAATTTCCACACTTTTTTACTTTATACCTCTATTCATGAAGCCCAGGATCCCGTAAGCTTTTTTAACCGCTTTCGCAACCTGCCCTGCCACCTTCAATGATTTGTGCCCATATACCCCCAGGTCCCTCTGATCATGCACCCCCTTCAGGATTGTACCATTAGTTTATATGTCCTCTCCTCATTCTTTCTACCAAAATGTATCACTTCACACTTTTCTGCGTTAAATTTCACCAGCCTGTCTATGTCTTCCTGAAGTCTATCACTCTCATCCTCACTGTTCATTACATATCCAAGTTTTGTGTCATCTGCAAATTTTGAAACAGTGCCCTGTGTTGTGTATGTACCTTTAAGAGAAGAACTGATTTTATACTGCAGCACCGGCAGTAACCACACCCGTATAAAAGGCCCTAGCAGGCTTCTGTACTTCAGTCTGACGTTACCCTCTGTTCAAGTAAATACCTGTTTAATTGTTCTCCCGCAGTCCGTGTATTATTAAGGCGCGGACTTTACAGTGGCGACGAGCAGGTTCGAACTCACCTGCGGTACTGCATCACCTCACGGGGATCTTTCCCTGAGAAGAAGTTTCTTGGAGGTCGAAGTCTGATCAACGGGCGTCGACCGCGGGCAACCGCCCAAGGATCCATCGGTGTTCGGAGAATTGCGGGAGAGGCTGTGGAGAGCTGGGCTTGGCTCCCCAGTCAAGGTGTTCCAGCAAATCGTGCTGGTAGCAGGTAGTGCGCTGACCCTTCCGGACTGCGGCGGGCTCGAGCTCGATCGAGCGGCTCTGCAAAAGGGGCGGCGCAGCGTCGCCGGGAGGAAAAAGAGAGAGAGAGGGTGGAGCGCACAGGGCGCGGTCGGTGCTCAAAAACCGGGCAGCGGAGAGAAAATAAACGAGGGGAAGGAAAAGTGAGACGCGCCGAAGCCGCGGGTCGCCGCCATTAACCTGTAGAACGCTAGGAGCAGCGTGGCAGCAAGGGGAAAAAGGAAAAGCGCGGGAGGCGCCATTTTATTCCATTGGGGAAGAAGGAAAAGTGCGGGAGGCGCCTCTTTATTCCATTGGGGAAGAAGAAAAAGCGCGGGAGGCGCCATTTTAAATCACCCAAGATGCCGAAGAGTGGCAGTATCACTGCTTTCGACAACGAGGTAGAAGACTGGACCACATATGTGGAAAGAATTGAAGTGTACTGCAATGCCAATGAGGTGGCCAATGGAAAGAAGGCGTCGGTATTATTAAATTTAAAGGGCGTGAGAACGTACGGCCTATTGCGGAATTTAATTACCCCAGCTAAACCAATGGAGAAAAGTTTTGAAGAGATTGTTAATATCTTACAGGAACACCTAAACCCTACACCGCTGCTGATAGCAGAAAGATTCAAGTTCCATAAAAGAAACCAGCACAGAGATGAGAACAATGCTGACTATCTTACGGAACTACGCAAGTTATCGAAGCACTGCCAGTTCGGAGCAGGACTGGCAGACACCTTACGGGATAAGTTTGTCTGCGGGCTCCAGAGTGAAGGAACCCAGAAACGACTACTTTCGGAAAAGGACCTGACGCTAGAACAGGCTTTCAGCGTGGCAGTATCCTACGAAGCAGCAGCACGGGGAGCTGCGGAAATACAACAGAAACCACAAGAATACAGCGCTAATGAAATGGCGTATGGAGCAGAAAAGTGCTATCGCTGCGGCAGAACAACCCATGATCAGAAGGACTGCTGGTTTAAGGACAAAGTATGCAGGCAATGTGGGAAAATGGGACATATAGCAAGAGTCTGCAGGTCGGGAAAGAAAACCAACACTACAAGAACTACTAAGGAAAAGTACAAGAAAGTATAAAAAATGACAGACAGTAGTTCGGAAGATCAGGAGAGTGATAACGACTCCGGGAGCAGGAGACTAAGTTGTCTAAAGTTACACAACCTGATCGCAAAGGAGGATCACCGAACCATTTGGGTCACCCTCATGATAGCAGGGTCCCAAGTAAAGATGGAATTGGATACAGGATCAGCCCTAACTGTCATGAATCGACGAGACTATGAGCGGCTATTCTCACACATACCCTTAAAGGACACGTCCATTGTATTGAAGACATACACAGGGCAAAAAGTCTACCCCAGAGGAAAAATAAGGGTGCCAGTTAAATATAACGGCAAGGAAACACAGAAACTGTATCTATATATACTACAAGATGGAGGACCACCATTATTGGGACGTGAATGGATCCGAAAAATACAATTGGATTGGCATTCCATTCAGGCGCTAACTGTGACTGACAGAAAGGATGATGATGTCACACCTGGACGACTGTCACAAATTCTAACTGACGTGAAAGAGGTGTTCCAACAAGGACTTGGGACTCTAAAAGGAGTAACGGCAATGATAAAAATCGAAGATAACGCAAACCCAAAATTTTTTAAGGCCAGACCAGTGCCGTACGCGATCCGCCCAGCCGTTGAAGCAGAACTGGAGAGTCTGGAGCGTTTGGGTGTGCTGTCCAAGGTGGACTGGAGCGAGTGGGCCACACCCATCGTTCCTGTAATGAAGAAATCATTGAGCAGCACGCCTGGGGAGCCGAAGAAGGTTCGCATCTGTGGGGACTTCAAGGTAACTGTGAACCCAGTCCTGCACACAGTACAATATCCACTTCCACGGATAGAAGATATTTTCGCCTCACTATCTGGAGGGAAACGCTTTACGAAGATTGATCTGGTCCAAGCGTATCTACAAATGGAGGTGGAAGAAGCATCTAGGAAATACCTCACGATAAACATTCACAAAGGCCTTTACCAGTACAGTCGACTGGTATTCAGGGTAGCATCAGCCCCGGCTATTTGGCAGAGGGCGATGGAACAAGTCCTGCAAGGGATCCCAGGGACCCAGTGTTATTTGGACGACATCCTGATTACGGGCGAAAATGACATTGAACACCTTGCCAACCTGGAGCAGGTGCTCACTAGATTGCAGGAATATGGGCTACGAGCCAACCGCCCCAAATGCGAGTTCTTCAGAAGACAAATCTCGTATTGTGGCCACATGATTGATGAGGAAGGGTTGCATAAGTCGCCAGACAAGATTGAGGCTGTAGTCAAGGCTCCAGCACCGGAAAATGTGTCGCAACTGAGGTCGTTTCTAGGGCTGGTGAACTACTACCATAAGTTCTTGCCGAATTTATCTACAATTCTGCACCCACTGAACGCCCTGCTGCAAACTGGAGTAACATGGAAATGAAGTGATGAGTGTAAGCGTGCCTTTCAGAAATGTAAATGCCTAATCACTTCAAAAGAAGTATTGGCCCACTACAACCCAACACTACCAATTCGGTTGGCATGTGATGCATCTCCCTATGGCATTGGAGCGGTGCTGTCACACAAATTCCTTGATGGTTCAGAGAGGCCAATAGCCTTTGCGTCGCGCTCGTTAACCTCAGCCGAGCGTAACTATGCCCAGATTGACAGGGAGGCCCTCAGCCTGGTGTGGGGGGTGAAGAAGTTCAATCACTATCTGCACGGGCAGAAATTCACCCTACTGACTGATCATCAGCCCCTGGTCTCCATTTTTAACCCAAAGAAGGGCGTTCCGGTGATGACGGCGCAACGGCTGCAAAGATGGTCACTTTTTCTAGGGGCACATCAGCACAACATAGAGTACAAGGGTACGAAGCAGCATGGAAACGCTGATGGGCTGTTGCGCCTACCGTTGCCTACGGTAGAGGAAGCACCTGCAGTGGACCCTGTTGAGATATTCCATGCGACCATAGTCGAATGTCTGCCTGTTACAAACTCAAGTATAGAGAAGGAAACCCGAAATGACCCGACACTCTCTCGGGTCTATGGTTTGACGGTGAAGGGATGGCCAGCACATGGCGACTCACTGTTGCCAGCATTCTCGACAAGGAGAGAACAGCTGTCAGTGTGCTGGGGGACCTTGATGTGTGGATCCCGAGTGGTAATTCCACCCAAGTTGAGAGACAGAGTGCTCAATGAGCTTCATGAGGGTCAGCTGGGAGGGGTAAAAATGAAAAGCCTAGCCAGGGCTTATGTGTGGTGGCCGGGAATCGATAAACAAATCAAGGACCTGACCAAGAGCTGCCCAGGATGCCAGAAAGTCCAAAATGCACCACCCCAGGCCCCTCTACACCCATGGGAGTGGCCCTCATCTCCATGGCAATAGGTACACATTGATTTTGCTGGTCCATTTATGGACTCAATGGCCTAGAAATTCACTTTGGGGCGGCCAGCTCGCTCGCGCCCAAAAGTTAGCGCTGGGCGGGGAGCCATTAGCGATCGTCAGATATTCAGTGTTTGCGCCCCAATTCGGAACCGGGCGCTATACCAGGGTGTGCCCGCCTCTGCTTGGGGCGCTGACACTGAATTTCAGCGCTCTTGGCGCCGCTGCGCCAGCCGCTGCGGAGCGGCAGGCTGCGGTACTGCAGGCCTCCTCCTTCTCTTAAGGGGGAGCTGCCTGCAATGGGGAGATCGCCACTGGAGAATGCCGGCAAATGAGCCCGGCACCACGGAGAAGTGCCGGGTTCGCGGAAAGCAGCCGGCAATGCCGCGGGGGGGGAGGTGGAGGAGGCCGGGGAAGGAGGTGCGGGCAGGCGGCAGCCGAAAAAGCAGCCGGCCGCACCTTCCCCTTTAAAGCGCCCCACTAAGGCTACAGCACGGCCCCGTTTTCTGGTCGCTGTTTGCGGCTGCTTCGGAGGAGGCGGCCGCTACTAAATATGGGGATCGGGCCGGTTTCGGGGCGGAACCGGGGCACTGCGCACACCGATGACATCATCGGTGCCGGCGCAGCGCTAACGGCTACCGCCGCCAATACCGCTGCGCTGAATATCAGCGCAAACTCATTTTTGGCGCAGAAGCCCTCTTTAGGCGGGAACTGGCCGCAAAGCTGGCAGCGCCTTAATGAATTTCTAGGCCAATGTTTCTAATCGCCGTGGACGCCCATTCGAAATGGCCAGAGGTCATCAAAATGTCCTCCACCACCACGGAGAAAACTATTGCAGTCCTACGGACCATCTTCGCCAGGAATGGCTTGCCAGAACAGATTTGCTCCGACAATGGGCCACAGTTTGTGTCCGAGGATTTCTGGAGGTTTCTGAGGAATAATGGGGTGAAACATTACACATCTGCCCCATATCATCCAGCCACAAATGGATTGGCTGAGAGGTTTGTTCAGACCTTTAAAAAGGCAATAAAGGCGATGTATAACGACGGCATACCACTACAACACAAGGTAGATAATTTCTTGTTTGCTTACCGGAATGCAACACATGCAGTCACCAACCAAGCTCCAGCCATAATGTTCTTCAACCGAAGGCTAAGATGTCGCCTGGATTTGCTCAAACCAAACATAAGACGAGATGTTGAGGATAAGCAATACCAGCACATCAACGAGAAGCCAACCAGGAGCTTCAAGATAGGACAACCAGTCTTGGCCCGCGACTACTGAACAGAAAAATGGCAGCCAGGAATGATATGCACACAGCAGGGACCACTAATGTACACAGTGGACGTTGGAGAGAGCATCGTGAGACACCATGCTGACCAGATTCTAGAGTCACAGGAACAAGCCAAACCTATACCACGAGCATGTGCACCTGGTAATGAACCCGAAGTACAGATTGCGTCTACCTCAGAAGCAGTGGTATTGGAAGCTGACGAACCAACCAATGAAAATGAGCCAGAATCGACTCCACCGCAAGAACAGGATACTCGAGAAAGGCGCTATCCAGTCAGGATCAGGAAGCCTCCTCAAAGACTGAACTTATAAATAATTATTTCAGTTGATGTATATAGTACCGAGAAAATTGTAACTGTAATTAGTTATTATTTAATTGTTAAATGAATGTTCTGTACTGTTTATCTAAAAGGGGAGGAATTGTTGTGTATGTACCTTTAAGAGAAGAACTGATTTTATACTGCAGTACCGGCAGTAACCACACCTGTATAAAAGGCCCTAGCAGGCTTCTGTACTTCAGTCTGACGTTACCCTCTGTTCAAGTAAATACCTGTTTAATTGTTCTCCCGCAGTCCGTGTATTATTAAGGCGCGGACTTTACACCCTGTACACCCATGTCCAATTCATTAATATATATCAAGAAAAGCAGTGATCCTAGAACCGACCCCTGGGGAACACCACTGTACACCTTCCTCCAATCTGAAAAACAATCGTTCACCACTACTCTCTGTTTCCTGTCACTTAGCCAATTCCGTATCCATGCTGCCACTGTCCCTTTATTCCATGGACTTCAACTTTGCTGGCAAGCCTATTATGTGGCACTTTATCAAATGCCTTTTGAAAATCCATGTACACCACGTCAACCGCATTGCCCTCATCAACCCTCTGTTACCTCATCAAAAAACTCGATCAAGTTAGTTAAACAGGATTTGCCTTTAACAAATCCGTGCTGGCTTTCCTTAATTAATCCACACTTGTTCAAGTGACTGTTAATTTTGTCCCTGGTTACTGTTTCTAAAAGCTCTCCCACTACCGAGGTCAAACGACTGGCCTGTAGTTGATGGGTTTATCTTTACGCCCTTTTTGAAAAATGGTGTAACATTTGCAATTCTCCAGTCCTCTGGCACCACCCCCTGTATCTATGGAGGATTGGAATATTATGGTCAGTGCCTCCGCGATTTCCGCCCTCAATTCGCTTAGCATCCTAGGATGCATCCCATCCGCTCCTGGTGATTTATCTACTTTAAGTACACCCAGCCTTTCTAATACCTCCTCTTTATCAATTTTTATCCTATCAAGTATCTCCACTACCTCCTCCTTTACTATGTCTATGGCAGTATCCTCTCCCTTGGTGAAGACAGATGCAAAGTACTCATGTAGTACCTCAGCCATGCCCTCTGCCTCCATGCATAGGTCTCCCTTTTTGGTCCCTAATCGGTCCCACCCCTCCTCTTACTACCCGTTTACTATTTATATGCCTATAGAAGACTTTTGGATTACCTTTTATGTTAGCTGCCATTCTATTCTCATACCCTCTCTTTACCCCTCTTATTTTCTTTTTCACTTCTCCTCTGACCTTTCTATATTTAGCCTGATTCTCAGATGCATTTGCAACCTGACATCTGTCCTACGCACTCTTTTTCTGCTTCATCATATTCTCTATCTGTTTCGTCATCCAGGGAGCTCTGACTTTAGTTGCCCTGCCTTACCCCCTAGTGGGAATGTACCTCAACTGTACCTGAACTACTTCCTCTTAAAAGGCAGCCCATTGTTCCATTACAGTTTTGCCTGCCAATCTTTGATACAGTTTACCCGGGCCAGATCCGTTCTCATCCTAATGAAATTGGCCTTCCCCCAGTTAAACATTTTTACCCTAGATTGCTCCCTGTCCTTTTCCATAGCTAATCTAAACATTATGATACTATGATCACTGTTCCCTAAATGTTCCCCTACTGACACTTGCTCCACTTGACCCACGACCCACCTCATTCCCCAGAACCAGATCCAGCAATGCTTCCTCCCTCGTTGGGCCGGAAACATACTGATCAAGAAAGTTCTCCTGAACACACTTCAGAAATTCTTTCCCTTCTCCGCCCTTAACACTATTACAATCCCAGTCTATATTAGGATATTTGAAGTCCCCCATTATTACTACTCTGTAGTTCTTGCACCTCTCTGTAATTTCTCTACAAGTTTGTTCCTCCATATCTTTCCCACTATTTGGTGGCCTATAGAATACACCTAGTCGTGTAACGGCACCTCTATTATTTCTTAACTCTGGAGTGGTTGAGGCAAATAGTATAGATACATTTAAGGGGAAGCTGGATAAACACATGAGGGAGAAAGGAATAGAAGGATATGCTGATAGGGTGAGATGAAGAGGGGTGGGAGGAGGCTCGTGTGGAGCACAAACACCGGCACGGAGCAGTTGGGCCGAATGGCCTGTTTCTGTGCTGTAAATAGTTTGTCATGCTTTGTAATAGTTTCAAACTATTTATTGTTTTCTGCTGTATGAGGTGTATTGATTTGTATGTGGGTTCAATGACGACACATTCATGAAAGAGAATTACTTTTTATCTAAAGTATGTTCAACTCAGTTAACAGCATTACAGGAGACACCATCTTAGAGATCCATCTAAAGCGAAACTAAATCTAAACTGCTTGTCTCTCACATGCCCTCTGCTGGTCAGGCATAAGTAATCAAACAGACAAATATGCTGGTAAGGCATCATAATCAAACAGGCAAATACCATCACTATTTGCTGATATCATTACATCTCCCTTTCTTAAAACAAAAGTATTTTACTTTTATCTAACAACATGTTTACTTTGTATTACTCTGCATTTTAACTGTAACACTTAATGAACTTACATTATCATTATCATTATCAAGGTTTTTTAACCTTGCTTTGTGTGTTCACATGAAATATGTAAATACACTAGAACTTGAAGAAAGAATAAGATAACATTACTTCCTTCTATAACAAGAGTCCTTAAATTTGCTCAATGAGTCTCTCAGGAGGCTTCACGTGTCTTGAGGATTTTCTGATTGATTGTCCTTGAATCTGAGTTGTTGCCTCCGATGATGGTTTCTCAGCTGTGTGTTCAGGTTGTTCAACAGTATCAGTCTTTTGACCTGCTGTGTGATCAGGTTGTTCAACAGTATCAGTCTTTTGACTTGCTGTGGCTGGTCCCATGAGAAGATCCTGACGATTTCTTCGCAGAACAGCACCCTTATCTGTCTGAATGGTGTATGATCTTGGTTGTACTTCACTCAGGACAGTTCCCTTCTGAGTCCATGTGTTTGTTTTGTCTTTGAACCTTACTTGGTCACCAGTGAGGAAGTTCAAAGAACAACAGAAAGAAAAGCAAAAGTACTACTATGACAGAGGAACACAAAACCTACCTGAACTCCACACTGGTGACCAAGTAAGGTTCAAAGACAAAACAAACACATGGACTCAGAAGGGAACTGTCCTGGTGAAGTACAACCAAGATCATACACCATTCAGACAGATGAGGGTGCTGTTCTGCGACCATAAGCCCTTGATTGCATTGTTCCAAAAGCCACTAAATAGCTGTCCGCTTAGAATACAAAGAATGATGATCAGGCTGCAACGCTATACACTGAATGTTGCATACACACCGAGTAAGCTGATGTATACAGCAGACACGTTGTCCAGAGCTGTTGACCCAAGTGAGTCCGCAAACACCAAAATGGATGAAAAAGTGAACGCCTACGTGGACATGATCACAAGTGCACTGCCCATAGCAGATGCAAAAATGGAGCTCATAAAGACTGAGACAAACAAAGATGAAACACTGAGACGAGCTCACCCCACTGGCAGACTACGTCTCCCGCATGAAGGAAAACCAGAAGTGCATCTACTACATCACTGGTGAAAGTAAAGACCAAGTCGCTAACTCTGCCTTTGTGGAGCGTGTGAGGAAGCGGGGCTTTGAGGTGGTCTACATGACTGAGCCCATCGATGAATACTGTGTGCAGCAGCTGAAGGAGTTTGACGGTAAGCAGCTTGTCTCCGTCACAAAGGAGGGCCTCGAGCTGCCCGAGGACGAGGAGGAGAAGAAGAAGCGTGAAGAAGACCGAGCCAAGTATGACAACCTGTGCAAGCTGATGAAAGAGAATGACTTTTTATCTAAAGTATGTTCAACTCAGTTAACAGCATTACAGGAGACACCATCTTAGAGATCCATCTAAAGCGAAACTAAAACTAAACTGCTTGTCTCTCACATGCCCTCTGCTGGTCAGGCATAAGTAATCAAACAGGCAAATATGCTGGTAAGGCATCATAATCAAACAGGCAAATACCATCACTATTTGCTGATATCATTACATGAGGAGCCAGTGAACTACAGAAAAACAGATAAACATAAGTAACAGGGGATTCGCACCGGGCAGTCCATTGGTCCAGTATCATGGACAAACCAAAAAATGGGTAGTTCCAGAAAAATTGGCACAAAGTCTCCTGATCAACTAAGTGGAAATAGAAAAGGGACAAATAAAAAAGCAAGAAAAAGCATCCAGAAATGGTAAAGGGTTCTTTAAAGGCACTTCTATTATCAAATGTGAGAAGTCACTCAACACCAGGTTATAGTCCAACAGCTTTATTTGAAATCACAAGCTTTCGGAGCGCTGCTCCTTTGTCTGTTGGACTATAACCTGGTGTTGTGTGACTTCTGACATTTGTCCACCCCAGTCCAACACCGGCATCTCCACATCATGACTTCTGTTATCAGCTGGGGATGTTCATCTTATAGACAAATCAGCCATATACTGGAGTAAACACTGGGCAATTGGACATCTAAATGTCGCTAAATTACGTCTAAATTTAATAAAAAGAAATGGAAACCATTGGATGCTTCTGGCATCAGTACAACCCCCTACCTGAAAATTAGGTGGGCGGAGAGCTGGTGTAACAGATCCTCACCCATTTTTTGGATGCCTAGATCTACTTAATGCCTATTAATTGGGGATAATCAATTAAAAAATCTGTGCTAAGAACTCTATGCTTTCTTCCTAACTCCCACATGAATCAAACAGATCTATTAATATCCCCATTACTCTCCAATACCCTTTCTTTGACAGGTATTGGTCCAGTTCCTTTTTTCAAAGGTATCATTTGACCCCGAATCAACAGTTTTTTCTACTGGTTTGTTCCATCATTTGGTGAGCTTGTGACCTGAATGAGAATTCAATGCGACTGTTGGAGAAGATGTTGGAAGACCCCCAATCCTCTTGTAAGTGCCTGCAGGTCAACAACCCAAAGTTTCTTAACTTGCTTACCCACGGAAGTTCATAAGAAAACAGCAGCGCAGCCAATATCCCCAACTCCAGCCAACTCACGACAGTAAACAGTTCCACTTAAAGCAGCAAAATCATTTCCTTGAAATGTTCAAAAGAAAGAAAGAAACAGAGAGAGAAAGAGAAAGAAAGACAAAAAGAAAGGAAGGAAGGGAGGGAGGGAGGGAGGAAGGGAGGGAGGAAGGAAGGAGGGAAGGAAGGAAGGAAGGAAGGGATTGTATTTATCTAGCGCTTTTCATGACCTCTGGATGTCCCAAAACACATTACAGCCAATAAAGTACTTTTTGAAGTGTAGTCACTGTTGTAATGTAGGAAATGCGCCAGCCAATTTGCACACAGCAAGCGCCCACAAACAACAATGAAATAAATGGCTCCACTCCTACCTCGGTCTATCTGCCTCGGTTTATCACCTCCAGACTTGATTGCTCCAATGCTCTCCTGGCCAATCTCCCACCTTCCATAAACTTTAGCTCATCCAAACCTTTGCTGCTCGTATCCTATCCTGCACATTCTTACTTGTTTATCACCCCTGTCCTTGCCGACCTACATTGGCTCCCGGTCACCCGGCACCTCAAATTTAAAATTCTCATGTTAAAATTCCTTCATGGCCTCACCCCTCCCAATGTCCTGCAGCTCTAACCTCAGCCCCCAAGCCCAATGTTCCATTCCTCTGACTCTGGGCCCTTGTTTATTTCCTGCCCCATTGCCCCACACCATAGGCAGCCACGCTTTCAGCCACCTTACCCCATGCTCTGGAATTCCTTCCCTAGAATCCTCTGTCCCTCCACCTCCCTCTCCTCCTCTAAGACCCTCTTAACCCCCATCTCTTTGTCTGTGGCTTTACTCATTCCTCCTCATATCACCTCGTTTGGCTTGGCATCCATTTTGTCCTCACACCTTATGAAGAATCTTTCCATGAGAACATTTCCTCTAATCAACAACAATTTACATTGATAAGGTGCCTTTAGGACAGAGAGAGGAGTGTTGGGGAGAGGAGAACATTGGGGAGAGTGGGGACAGAGAGGAGAACATTGGGGAGAGTGGGGACAGAGAGGAGAACACTGGGGAGGGTGGAGACAGTGAGAGGAATATTGGGAAGAGTGGGGACAGAGAGGAGAACATTGGGGAGAGTGGGGACAAAGAGAACATTGGGGAGGGTGGAGGCAGTGAGAGGAACATTGGGAAGAGTGGGGACAGAGAGGGGAACATTGGGGAGAGTGGGGACAGAGAGGAGAACATTCGGAAGAGTGGGGACAGAGAGAACATTGGGGAGAGTGGAGACAGAGAGGGGAACATTGGGGAGAGTGGGGACAGAGAGGAGAACATTGGGGAGGGTGGAGACAGTGAGAGGAACATTGGGAAGAGTGGGGACAGAGAGGAGAACATTGGGGAGAGTGGGGACAGAGAGGAGAACATTCGGAAGAGTGGGGACAGAGAGAACATTGGGGAGAGTGGAGACAGAGAGGGAAACATTGGGGAGAGTGGGGACAGAGAGAATATTGGGGTGAGTGGGGACAGAGAGAACATTGGGGAGAGTGGGGACAGAGAGAACACTGGGGAGAGTGGAGACAGAGAGGAGAACATTGGGGAGAGTGGGGACAGAGAGGGGAACATTGGGGAGAGTGGGGACAGAGAGAACATTAGGGAGAGTGGGGACAGAGAGGAGAACATTGGGGAGAGTGGGGACAGAGAGGAGAACATTGGGGAGAGTGGGGACAGAGAGGAGAACATTGGGGAGAGTGGGGACAGAGAGGGGAACATTGGGGAGAGTGGGGGCAGAGAGGAGAACATTGGGGAGAGTGGGGACAGAAAGGGGAACATTGGGGAGAGTGGGGACAGTGAGGAGAACATTGGGGAGAGTGGAGACAGTGAGGGGAACATTGGGGAGAGTGGGGCCAGAGAGAACATTGGGGAGAGTGGGGACAGAGAGTGGGGACAGAGAGAACATCGGGGAGAGTGGGGACAGAGAGGAGAACATTTGGGGAGAGTGGGGACAGAGAGAACATCGGGGAGAGTGGGGACAGAGAGGAGAACATTGGGGAGAGTGGGGACAGAGAGGGGAACATTGGGGAGAGTGGGGACAGTGAGGGGAACATTGGGGAGAGTGGGGACAGAGAGAACATCGGGGAGAGTGGGGACAGAGAGGAGAACATGGGGGAGAGTGGGGACAGAGAGGAGATCATTGGGGAGAGTGGGGACAGTGAGGAGAACATTGGGGAGAGTGGGGACAGAGAGGAGAACATTCGGGAGAGTGGGGACAGAGAGAACATTGGGGAGAGTGGGGACAGAGAGGAGAACATTGGGGAGAGTGGGGACAGAGAGGAGAACATTGGGGAGAGTGGGGACAGAGAGGGGAACATTGGGGAGAGTGGGGACAGAGAGGAGAACATTGGGGAGGGTGGAGACAGTGAGAGGAACATTGGGAAGAGTGGGGACAGAGAGGAGAACATTGGGGAGAGTGGGGACAGAGAGGAGAACATTCGGAAGAGTGGGGACAGAGAGAACATTGGGGAGAGTGGAGACAGAGAGGGAAACATTGGGGAGAGTGGGGACAGAGAGAACATCGGGGAGAGTGGGGACAGAGAGGAGAACATTGGGGAGAGTGGGGACAGAGAGGAGATCATTGGGGAGAGTGGGGACAGTGAGGAGAACATTGGGGAGAGTGGGGACAGAGAGGAGAACATTCGGGAGAGTGGGGACAGAGAGAACATTGGGGAGAGTGGGGACAGAGAGGAGAACATTGGAGAGAGTGGGGACAGAGAGGAGAACATTGGGGAGAGTGGGGACAGAGAGAACATTGGGGAGAGTGGGGACAGAGAGGAGAACATTGGGGAGTGTGGGGACAGAGAGGAGAACATTGGGGAGAGTGGGGACAGAGAGGAGAACATTGGGGAGAGTGGGGACAGAGAGGGGAACATTGGGGAGAGTGGGGACAGAGAGGAGAACATTGGGGAGAGTGGGGACAGAGAGAACATTGGGGAGAGTGGGGACAGAGAGGAGAATATTGGGGAGAGTGGGGACGGTGACAGAAACACTGTCTTTGTTTCTAAATAAATTTCAAAATTGATAAACTAATCAGACACAATTATATCTTTTCTCCGATGTGCTGGGTCCAGCTGAAGATTTTACTACCAGCGGGCCTGTGTACTGGCCTGAGATTTTACTGCATGACTTCAGTAACAAAAATCACGGTGCCCTTCAATTGAATGTAACACAAGGTGAGTTACGCTTAAATAACAGCACTAAACATGCTTAAAAGCAGCTTGATACATATGCAAAAAATGGGAATATTTTAAAAGCATGAATTAGGAAAACTGACTAAACGTTTCGAACCTTGTCTCTGCCAAAAATAATTCACCCATCACTAGCTGGCCACCCGTGGCATTGCTGATGGAGAGTCACTGGGGGAAAAATGCGGTTGACTTGCGCCTCCCATTAGCGCCCTAAGAGGGCGCAAAGCAACTAGCGCCCGGGTGCAGCGCCGCCAATGCTTCCTCCAAAATTCAGCGGCAGGTTAGCGGCGGTGGTAACCGTTAGTGCCCCGCTGCGCTGCGCCACCGGTGATGACATCATCGCCCTGTGCAGCGCCCCGCTTGCGCCCCGGCCACGATCTTCGGTAGCGCCTCCTGACTTACCACCGGACGCTATGTCCGGCGGGGTCAGGGGGGCCTACCTGCAGCTGGGGCGGCGCTAATTAAAGGGGAGGTGCCGGACGGCCATTTTTATTGCTGGCTGCCTGCCAGCACCTGCCTCCATTGCTGTCCCCAGCCTCCTGAGAAGCCCCCCGCACCCCCCCCCCGCAGGTTGCTGGCTGTGCGCCGTGAGCTCGGCACTTCTCTTGAGTGCCGGGCTCTTTTGCCGGCACTCCAATCCCCGGTGTCCCAGCTGGGCCCCGGGTCACACTGCGCAAGGCCTGTCCCCTCTAAGAAGGGGAGGAAGGCCTGCAGTACCGTGGAACGTAGCACCGTGATATTCCCTCGCAGCGCACCAAGAGGGAGGCGGGGCATTTCCAGTAGCGCCCCACTTCCTTCTTGGGGCGCTACCACTCAATTTCGGCCACGGGGGCGCCCCGGCGAAGTTAACGCCCCAAAGGGGGCACGACTCAATTTTCCCCCCACTGTTTTGTAATTTGGTATTCAGGGCTTTTTACTGGTGCTTTGGGGATTGGGGTCCACCACTGTTCATTATTCCAAGAAAACTGTAAATGCGTGGCCTTTATTTTCCTTTACCTCTGTATTTAATTTTCTTTTTTTTTAAATCTCTTGTCATTTTTAAAACACTGAACGCAGAGCAAGAGGCCAGGCCAGGCGGTGCCAACTGGAGTTAGATACCTGAGCCCTGTCTCCACATCTCAATCTCCTGCCATAAGTTCGAAGAAATGGCGCACATTGCCGGTTTAGCCATTTTTGCCGTTTCTCTGGGGGTTTTTTTTATAGGGACTTAGGAACGTGAGAAGGCCATTCAGCCCCTCGGGCCTGTTCTTTCATTCTATTAGATCATGGCTGATCAACTCCACTTACCCGACTTTGCTCCATATCTCTTGGTACCCTTACCCAACAGTTAAACCGAGGCCCCGCCTGCCCACTCAGGTAGATGTAAAAGTTCTGATGAAGGGTCCCAGACCTGAAACATTAACTCTGTTTCTCTCTCCACAGATGCTGCCCTGGCCTGCTGAGTATTTCCAGCATTTTCTGTTGTTATTTCAGATTTCCAGCATCCGCAGTATTTTGCTATTGTGTTGTGAATGTAAAAGATCCCCTGGCACTATTTCGAAGAAGAGCAGGGGAGTTCTCCCTGGTGCCCTGGGGCCAATATTTATCCCTCAATCAACCAAAACAGATGATCTGGTCATTATCACATTGCTGTTTCTGGGAGCTTGCTGTGCGCAAATTGGCTGACGCGTTTCCTACATTACAACAGTGACTACACTCCAAAAAATACTTCATTGGCTGTAAAGTGCTTTGGGACGTCCGGTGGTTGTGAAATGCAAGTCTTTCTTTCTTTCTTTTAACAAAAATCCATCGATTTCAGTCTTGACAATTTCAGTTAAGCCCCAGCATCCGCAGCGTTTAGGAGGGAGAGAGAGTGCTAGATTTTCACTACCCTCTGTGTGAAAAAGTGCCTCCAAATGTTAAAGTCAGGCCCCCTTGTTCTTGTTCCTGGGTTCTGGACATCACTGGCGAAGCAATACTTGTCGCCCACCAATCTTACCTGTCAATTTTTTTGGCGCCGTGCGGCTCCATTCTAAATACTGCGCGCGTGCGGTTTTTGCATTGAAAAGCCGGCTGCGCGGAATCCCTGGAGCGCTGCGCAGCCGCGCAGCAAACAGGGAACATTATAGCCCTTCCCGATTTACCTTGAGGCCATTAAGATTCAACCACACAGTGTGAGACTGGAGTCACCTATAGGCCAGACTGGGTAAGGGCAGCAGGCTGCCTGCCCCCGAGTGACATTAATGAGCCAGTTGGGTTTTTACGTCAATCCAACGGATTACATGGTTATTTCTATTCTGGTGCCAGCCCGCACATGTCCAGATTTATTGAAATAACAACAGAAAATGCTGGAAAAACTCAGCAGGCCAGGCAACATCCGCGGAGAGAGAAATAGAGTCAACGTTTCGGGTTGAAACCCTTCGTCGGGACTGAAAAAGCACAGGAAATGAAACAAACTAAAAGGCCGGGCTGGGAGAGAACAAAAGAGAAGTGAAGAGACATTAAGAGGTATTGAAAACGAGACGAGATGGTGCTAGGACTAGTGGAGACAAAAGACGGCTCTAGATTAGGTGTGAAATGTGCTGGCAGAATAAAAGACATTTTCCACCCTCAAGATTTATTGAATTCAAGTTCACAACTTGCCTCGGTGGGGTCTGAGCTAATCTTTGGGCTGGGCGATGAGGAGGCCCACCCAACGTGGTCAGCGAGAGACCCGAACCATTTGGATGGTGGGGCCTCATTTACATTCTATTGGCGAGCTAACCAAGCAACGCCGATGGTGCGGCTTGTTGTTTGGGAGGGTGGGTTAACCAACAGTCAGGACACCGCCAAGGGGAGGTGCCTCTTCACTGGTGGCGTGTGGGAGGCGCGATTTCTTTTTCAAACACCGCTGAGAAGAACGAGGACTTCAAGGTGCATCAACCCCCTCCCCCACTATCTTTCTGATGGCGCTTGGGGGGAGGGGGTGCAAGTGAGGTTCAAGAAGGAGGTCCTCACTTCTTCTGATGAGAGACGGGCACCCAGGCAAGCCAGCCAATAGGCACCGAGAGAGGCTGCAAAACATGTCAATGGTTTGCAGCATTACCCCCAGGACTTGGCTTCAGTTTAGGAAGAGATCCTTGCCCAAGGCCTTGGGTAGTCCTCAGCTTGACTACTATGTCCAGTTTTGCTCTCCTCAGTGGGTGATATCAAGGCTTTGGAGAGGGTGCAGAGGAAGGCCACAAGATTATTCCCCAGTTTAAAACATCTTAGTTACCCAGATAGACTAAAAGAGTTGGGACTCTGCACTTTAGAGAAGCGTAGACAATGGGGTGATACGATCGAGGTCTATAAGATGATGAAGGGATTAGATTGTGTTTGTGTAGATAACTTATTTCAACTAAACAGGGGTCGCATTCTCAAGTTATGTGAGGGCCAGATCTAAGTTCAATGTCAGGAGGTGGTTCTTTGCCCAGAGAATATTGGACCTCTGGAACAGGCTGCTGTCTTGTGCGGTGGACGCTGATTCGCTGAATTCCTTCAAGCGAGAGCTGGACCTGTTTCTGGCTGGGGCGGAGATCACCTCTTACAGAAGGTGGGCACTGCAGGGGTTTCAGGGCCAGAGTGCTCTCCTGGACTAGTTTCCATCGCCTAAGGAGGTCGGAGAGGAATTTTCCCGAATATTCCCCCCCCCCCTAATTGGCCTTGGATTTTTAATCTGGTTTTCTGCCTCGCCCAGGAGATCACATGGTGGGGTGGGGAGAGTGCGTGTATCGTGGCGCACAAGAACTCACAACTGTGAGGGACAGGCTGGATGGACCAGTAGGTCTTTTCCTGTCCTGTCTTTTTTTCGTACTGCAGTGGGGAATGAATTAAACTGACATCGCTGGCAGTTTCACTGAATGGTGTAATAAAGACCATCTTCTTCTAAGTTGCTGAATTGGCAGTGGAGATAACATAGCCGGACATGGAACCATAAGAGGCCTAAGAGGATGTAAGTTCTGTCTGGCAGGAAAGTAAAACAATGAGTTGGAAGTAAAAGAGGCCGAGAGAGGCAGGAAAGGAGGACAATGAACCAGAAGTACAATGTTGATGAGACTCATTTGGCATAAACAGAGGTCATAGGTGCAACAACAGCTTGACATATACTTTTCCGATAATAAAGGCAGTACTTTAATGTAACGCGACATAGGCAACCAATCAGTGAAGATGCATGTGGGCCAGGATCCAATCGGGTGGCAGGAATGAATTGTGCATGAGATGGCCATGTGTATTGTAATGTATAAAAATGTAATGTTTGTTGTGGCAATTTGGAGAAGTCTGGCTAAGACAGAGCTGACTGTCTCCCCACCGGGGCAATAAAGACAACTTGACCATCGATCTAAAACCGTGTGCCGAGTGTTGGTTTAAAATACTCCACAACAGTACGTTCAACAATTTGACCTGGACAAAGTGAGAATTCAGTCTTGGTCTGTGTTTTTCCTCTGAGTGAAATCTCGCAACATCACACGTTCCTCGCAGCACTCCCCGCAGCCCTTCCCTTCCCTTCTCCTCTGCAGCTGCTGTTCCTCCAGCCGCCATGTGACGCTGCACCACACCTTCCTTCTGCTCACCATCGCGCACTTCAAACCTATGACTGTCCTCAGAACTGGAACAAAGCAGCGATCTGCCGCTCTCTGGTCACAACCGCAATGCCTTCCCACAAAAGTGCTTTCACACTGGAGCCGCTCTCTTGCACCCCTCCCCCCCCTTCCTTGCTCACAACTTGCTGCTTCTCCGTCTCAGCGTGCACACCGTGTGAAGAGAGCGTCACACCTCCGCACAACCCTGTCAAGGACCCGCTCCCACTCTTCTTACAGGACAAGCTGCTGAGCTACAGAAGGAATGTAGGAGCAGGAGGAGGCATTCAGCCCCTCGAGCCTGTCCCGCCAATCAATTACATCATGGCTGATCTGTATCTTAACTCCATCCACCCGCCTTGGTTCCGTAACCCTTAATACTCTTGCCTAACCAAAATCTATCAATCTCAATTTTGAACATTTCTATTGGCCCCCAGCCTCAACAGCTTTTTCGGGGAGAGAGTTCCAGATTTCCACTACCCTTAGTGTGAAGGAATGCCTCCTCACGTCAGCCCTGAACGGCCTGGCTCTATTTTCACGGTTCTGCCCCCTTGCTCTGGACTCACCCTGTGAAAGGACCAGAATAAAGGGGTTAGGAGCCTTTTCCTTTGCAAAACCTACAGCCCTTTCCTGCCGATTCCTGGCATCCAAGGTTTACTTGATATTCTGGTTGACCTGTGCGAGGAGGACATCAGGCACCTGCTTGACACGGGCATAGACCGCAGATTGACTATTCAGAGAATCATAGAAATTTACTGCACAGAAGGAGGCCATTCGGCCCATCGTGTCTGTGCCGGCCGACAAAGAGCTCTCCAGTCTAATCCCACTTTCCAGCTCTTGGGCCGTAGCCCTGTAGGTTACGGCATTTCAAGTACATATCCAAGTACTTTTTAAATGTGCTGAGGGTTTCTGCCTCGACCACCCTTTCAGGCAGTGAGTTCCAGACCCCCACCACCCTCCGGGTGAAAAGGTTTCTCCTCAACTCCCCTCTAATCCTTCTACCAATTACTTTAAATCTATGCCCCCTGGTTATTGACCTCTCTGCTAAGGGAAATAGGTCCTTCCTATCCACTCTTTTGTGACCGATGTCACTGACTGCAGCCTGGAAAGAGCCCAAGGCAAAAGTATTGAGGGCTGTAGTGACTTTCACTGCCAGAGGTAATGCAATACACGGCCCTACTGTGTGAGTGGGCTCCAGGACTTGCTGTAAGTGAGTGCACGGGCCCCTGGACCGCCCGTCTCAAGTACCCCATTAAAAGAGTGGCAGCTGGAGCGGCAGAGGAGACGGTATGTCCTGCACCAAGAATTTCCAGCATGCCACCTACGCCACCATTCCCAATCCCAAAAACAGAAATTGTCTCCAAGGTCAAGGAAATGCTGATGGGAGTTTTAGTTTTTAAATGCAGTTTTCCATTAGCTGAATGTTTAATTTACCGAATTCTTTGAACTGAGTGTTGTGCTGCAATTGTTCCTGTGAGCCACAGGGCTCTGTGCTGGGCAGTTTAGTGGCCCATTGTGGTTTGGATATTGGGGCCTGGACACCACCAGACTCCCTCCCCCGACCATCGCAGGAATGGCTGAGCTATTGGCCTGCAGTACCACTGTACTGCGGTTGGTGGCGCGCCTGAGTGCAGTAACTTCCCACGGTTCAACTGCACCACCAGCAGGTACACAGTGGTACTGCATTCATTTATCTCTCTTCATTCTCTCTCTCTCTCTCCTCTTCCTTCTCAATCTCTCTCCTCCCTGCTCATTCGCTCTCTCCTCTCTCTAAAAGAGGTGGCTGCAAAGACAGTGGATGTATTGGTTGCAACTTACCAAAATTCCCTGGACTCTGGAGAGGTCCCAGCGGATTGGAAAACCACAAATGTAACACCCCTATTTAAGAAAGGAGGGAGACAGAAAGCAGGAAACTATAGAGCAGTTAGCCTAACATCGGTCATTGGGAAAATGCTGGAGTCCTTCATTAAGGAAGCAGTAGCAGGGCATTTGGAAAATCATAATGCAGTCAGGCAGAGTCAGCATGGTTTTATGAAAGGGAAATCATGTTTAGCAAATTTGCTGGAGTTCTTTGAGGAGGTAACGAGCAGGGTGGACAAAGGTGTATTTGGATTTCCAGAAGGGATTCGATAAGGTGCCACATAAAAGATTACTGCAGAAGATAAGAGCTCACGGAGTTGGGGGTAATATATTAGCATAGATAGAGAATTGGCTAACTAACAGAAAGCAGAGAGTTGGGATAAATGGGTCATTTTCTGGTTGGCAAACGGTAACTAGTGGGGGGCCACAGGGATCGGTGCTGGGGCCTCAACTATTTACAATCTATATTAATGACTTGGATGAAAGGACCGAGTGTAATATAGACAAGTTTGCGGAAGATACAAAGACGGGTGGGAAAGCAAGTTGTGTAGAGGACTCAAAGAATCTGCAAAGGGATATAGACAGGCTAGGTGAGTGGGCAAACATTTGGCAGATGGAGTATAATGTGGGAAAGTGCGAGGTTATACACTTTGGCAGGAAAAATAAAAAAGCAAATTATTATTTAAAGGAAGATTACAAAATGCTACAGTTCAGAGGGACCTGGGGGTCCTTGTGCATGAAACACAAAAAGTTAGCATGCAGGTACAGCAAGTAATCAAAAAAGCAAATGGAATGTTGGCCTTTATTTCAAGGGGGTTGGAGAATAAAAGCAGGGAAGTCCTGCTACAACTGTACAGGGTATTGGTGAGACCACACCTTGAGTACTGCGTACAGTTTTGATCTCCTTATTTAAGGAAGGATATACTTGCATTGGAGGCAGTTCAGAGACGATTCACTAGGTTAATTCCAGAGATGAGGGGGTTGGCTTGTGAAGAAAGGTTGAGCAGGCTGGGCCTATACTCATTGGGATTTAGAAGAACGATATAGGTAAAAAAACGGGATGAGGTCCTAAAAGCTGAATATAGGGAGTTAGGAGGTAAATTAAAAAATTGGACCTCAAATGTAGTAATCTCAGGATTGCTACCAGTGCCACGTGCTAGTCGGAGTAGAAATAGAAGAATATTTCAGGTGAATACGTGGCTAGAGGAATGGTGCCAGGGGGAGGGATTCAAATTCCTGGGACATTGGAACCGGTTCTGGGAGAGGTGGGACCAGTTCAAACCGGACGATTTGCACCTGGGCAGGGCCAGGACCAATGTCCTAGGGGGTGTGTTTGCTAGTGCTCTGGGGGAGGGTTTAAACTAAAATGGCAGGGGGTTGGGAACCTGAGCAGGGGGACAGAGGAAAGGGAAACAAGGATAAAAGCAAAAGATAGGAAGGAGAAAAACAAAAGTGGCAGTCAGAGAAATCAACGGTTTAAATCAAATATGGCCACAGTAAATAATAATTCTAATAGGTCTAAGAGCGTTAAAAAAACAAGCCTGAAGGCTTTGTGTCTTAATGCGAGGAGCATTCATAAAAAGGTGGATGAATTAGCTGCGCAAATAGAGGTAAACGAATATGATTTGATTGGGATTACAGAAACATGGCTCCAGGGTGGCGAAGGCTGGGAACTCAACATCCAGGGGTATTCAATATTCAGGATAGGCAAAAAGGAAAGGCAGGTGGGATAGCATTACTGGTTAAAGAAGGGATTAACACAATTGTAAGGAAGGATATTAGCTCTGATGATGTGGAATCTGTATGGGTAGAACTGAGAAATACCAAGGGGCAGAAAACGTTAGGGGGAGTGGTATATAGACCTCCAAACAGTAATGCAGAGGTTGGGGATGGCATTAAAAGGGAAATTAGAGAAGCGTGCAAAAAGGGCACAGCAGTCATCATGGGTGACTTTAATCTACATATAGGTTGGGTTAACCAAATTAGTAACAATATTGTGGAGGAGGAATTCCTGGAGTGTTTACTGGATGGTTTCCTGGACCAATATGTCGAGGAACCAACCAGAGATCAGGCCATCTTAGACTGGGTATTATGTAACGAGAAAGGATTAATTAGCAATCTTGTTGTACGAGACCCCTTGGGTCGGAGCGATCATAATATGATCGAATTCTTCATTAAGATGGAGAATGAAGTAGTTGACTCAGAGACTAGGGTCCTGAATTTAAATAAAGGAAACTACGATAGTCTGAGGCATGAATTGGGTAGGATTGATTGGGGAATGTCACTCAAAGGGTTAACGGTGGATCGGCAATGGCAAACATTTAAAGATCACATGGATGAACTACAGAATTTGTTCATCCCAGTTTGGCATAAAAATAAAACAAAAAAGGTGACTCAACCATGGCTAACAAGGGAAATTAGGGATAGCATAAGATCCAAGGAGAGGACATATAAATTGGCCAAAAAAAGCAGTAATCCAGAGGATTGGGAGCAGTTTAGGATTCAACAAAGGAGGACAAAAGGATTAATTAAGAAAGGGAAAATAGAGTATGAGAGTAAGCTTGCAGGGAACATAAAAACTGACTGTAAAAGCTTTTATAGATATGTGAAGAGAAAAAGATTGGTGAAGTCAAGCGTAGGTCCCTTGCAGTCAGAATCAGGGGAATTTATAATGGGGAACAAAGAAATGGCAGACCAATTAAATACATATTTTGGTTCTGTCTTCACAAAGGAGGACACAAATAACCTCCCAGAAATGTCAGGGAACATAGGGTCTGATGAAAGGGAGGAACTGAAAGAAATCAGTATTTGTAGGGAAATGGTGTTAGGGAAATTGATGGGATTGAAGGCCGATAAATCCCCAGGGCCTGATAATCTACATCCTAGGGTACTTAAGGAAGTGGCCCTAGAAATAATAGATGCATTGCTGATCATCTTCCAACATTCGATGGAATCTGGAACAGTACCCATGGATTGGAGGGTAGCTAATGTTACCCCACTATTCAAAAAAGGTGGTAGAGAGAAAACGGGGAATTACAGACTGGTAAGCCTGACATCGGTAGTGGGGAAAATGCTAGAGTCCATTATAAAAGATGTAATAGCAGAGCACTTGGAAAACAGTGACAGGATCGGACAAAGTCAACATGGATTTACAAAAGGTAAATCGTGCTTGACTAATCTACTGGAATTTTTTGAGGATGTAACTAGTAAAATAGATAAGGGAGAACCAGTGGATGTGCTGTATTTGGACTTTCAGAAGGCTTTCGATAAGGTCCCACATAAGAGATTAGCGTGTAAAGTTAAGGCACATGGGATTGGGGGCAAGGTATTGACTTGGATAGAGAACTGGTTGGCAGATAGAAAGCAAAGAGTTGGAATAAACGGGTCTTTTTCTGAGTGGCAGGCAGTGACTAGTGGGGTACCGCAGGTATCTGTCCTTGGACCCCAGCTATTCACAATATATATTAATGATCTAGACAAGGGAACTAGATGTAATATCTCCAAATTGCAGACGACACAAAGCTGGGTGGGCGTATGTGCTGTGAGGAGGATGCCAAGAAACTACAGGATGATTTGGACAGGTTGGGTGATTGGGCAGAAGCATGGCAGATGCAATATAACGTGGATAAATGTGAGGTTATCCACTTTGGTGTCAAAAACAGGAAGGCAGATTATTATCTGAATGGCAATAGATTGGGAGAAGGGGAAGTGCAACGAGACCTGGGTGTCCTTGTGCACCAGTCGCTGAAGGTAAGCATGCAGGTGCAGCAGGCGGTTAAGAAGGCAAATGGTCTGTTGGCCTTCATAGCGAGAGGGTTTGAGTACAAGAACAAGGATGTCTTGCTGCAGTTGTACAGGGCCTTAGTGAGACCACATCTTGAGTATTGTGTGCAGTTTTGGTCGCCTTATCTGAGGAAGGATATTCTTGCCATGGAAGGAGTTCAGCGAAGATTCACCAGGCTGATACCTGGGATGGCAGGAATGACGTATGAGGAGAGATTGGGTCGATTGGGCTTGTACTCGCTGGAGTTTAGAAGAATGACAGGGGATCTCATTGAAATGTATAAAATTCTGGCAGGACTGGACAGACTAGATGCAGGGAGGATGTTCCCGATGGTCGGGGAATCCAGAACCAGGGGTCACAGTCTAAGGATAAGGGGTAGGCCTTTTAGGACAGAAATGAGGAGGAATTTCTTCACCCAGAGAGTGGTGAACCTGTGGAATTCTCTACCACAGAAGGCAGTAGATGGCAATTCATTAAATATATTCAAGAAGGAGTTAGATATATTTCTTAAGGCTAAAGGGATCAAGGGGTATGGGGAGAAAGCAGGGACCGGGTACTGAACTTGGATGATCAGCCATGATCGCATTGAATGGCGGAGCAGGCTAGAGGGGCTGAATGGCCTACTCCTGCTCCTATCTTCTATGTTTCTATGAGAGGTGACCTTATTGAAACATATAAGTTACTGAGGGGGCTCGACAAGGTAGAAGCAGAGAGGATGTTTCCCCTCGTGGGGAAATCTAGAACGCGGGGGCACAGTTTTAGAATAAAGGGTCGCCCTTTTAGAACTGAGATGAGGAGGAATTTCTTCTCTCAGAGGGTCGTAAATCTGTGGAATTCTCTGCCGCAGAGAGCTGTGGAGGCTGGGTTATTAAATACATTTAAGGTGGAGATAGACAGATTTTTGCAAGATAAGGGAGTGACGGGTTATGCGGAGCGGGTGGGGAAGTGGCTTTGAGCCCAAGATCAGCCATGATCTTATTGAATGGCGGAGCAGGCTCGAGGGGCCAAGTGGCCTATTCCTGCTCCTATTTCTTATCTTATGTTCTCATTCTCTCTCTCTCTCTCTCTCTCTATTTCCTCTCCCTGCTCATTCTCTCTTTAAAGGGGTAATGTTCTGAGTACACACTAGCAGCAAGGAAGGGTTCTCCACCACAAACGGGTATTCAGAAACTCACTCTCTATCGCACTCTTACTCTCACTACCTCTATTTATATATCTTTATCTTTATCTTTCTCTGTATCTCTTTTCCCACCTATATCTCAGTCTCACTCTTTGTCATTCTCTATCTTTCTGCATGTCTATCTCTGTCTCTATATCTCCCTTTCTCGCTCTTTTTCTCACCATTTCTTTCTCTAAGCTTCTATCTCTGTATATTTCACTTCATCTCTGCCTGTCTGTTATTCTCTCTCTCTATCTCTCACTGTCACCCTCGCTCCATCTTTTTCTGTTGCCATCTTTTTTACGATCAGCGATATGGTAATTTTCTGTTAATATTTATTTTTTCTCAGCCTGTGAACGACATTGACAAGGCCACACGTATTGCCCGCCCCTCGTTACCCTCGGATGTTGGTGGTGAGCCACCTCCTTGAACCGCTGCTCCCTTTGTGCTGATGACACTCCCACGACAGTGTGAGGGAATTTCAGGATTTAGACCTTGCGACGATAAAGGATTGGCACCTTGTGTCCCAGTCAGGATGCTGCGCGATAAAGAGGGGACTTTGGAAAGTGATGGGGTTCCCATGATCTTGCTGCTCTTGAATTTCCCGGTGATGGGGTCGTTGGGGATGGAGGCGTGTCGCTGTAACCTTGGGCAGCTGCAGCAACGCATGGTATCGGCTGGCTGTACGTACTGCAGCCGCGGTGTGCCAGCGATGGAGACTTGACTCCAGACCTCATCAGGGCCTTGGTCCGGGTGTGAACACAAGAGCTGAATGCCAGAGGGGAGGTGAGAGTAAATGCCCTCGATATTAAGGCAGCATTTGACGGAGGAGCCCCAACAAAACTGAGGTCAACGGCGGACTGGGACTAATTGGAGAGCTCTCCCAAAGAGCCAGCACAAGCCTGATGGGCTGAATGGCCTCCTTCTGTGCTGTCAGATTCTATGATTTATAATGTCAGTATCAAATCTCTGTGACAGTGAATAAAACACTAGTTAGGCCGCAGCTAGAACACTACGTGCAGTCCTGGTCACCACATTACAGGAAGGATGTGATTGCACTAGAGAGGATGCAGAGGAGATTTATGAGAATGTTGCCTGGGCTGGAGAATTTTAGCTACGAAGAAAGATTGGATAGGCTAGAAATATAGAAGATAGGAGCAGGAGTAGGCCATTCGGGCCCTCGAGCCTGCTCCGCCATTTAATGAGATCATGGCTGATCATCCAAATTCAGTACCCGGTCCCTGCCTTCTCCCCATATCCCTTGATCCCTTTAGCCTTAAGAAATATATCTAACTCCTTCTTGAATATATTTAATGAATTGGCCTCAACTGCCTTCTGTGGTAGAGAATTCCACAGGTTCACCACTCTCTGGGTGAAGAAATTCCTCCTCATCTCAGTCCTAAATGGCCTACCCCTTATCCTTAGACTGTGACCCCTGGTTCTGGACTCCCCGCCATCGGGAACATCCTTCCTGCATCTAGTCCTGTTAGAATTTTATAAGTTTCAATGAGATCCCCTCTCATTCTTCTAAACTCTAGCGAATATAAGCCTAATCGACCCAATCTCTCTTCATACGTCATTCCTGCCATCCTAGGTATCTTTGGAACAGAGGAGGCTGAGGGGAGACTTAATTGAGGTGTATAAAATTATGAGGGGCCTAGATAAAGTGGATAGGAAGGACCTATTTCCCTTAGCAGAAAGGTCAATAACCAGGGGGCAGAGATATAAAGTAATTGGTCGGAGGTTTCAATGGGATTTGAGGAGAAATGTTTTCACCCAGAGGGTGGTGGGGGTCTGGAACTCACTGCCTGAAAGGGTAGTCGAGGCAGAAACCCTCATCACATTTAAAAAGTACTTGGATATGCACTCGAAGTGCTGTAACCCACAGGGCTACGGACCAAGAGCTGGAAAGTGGGATTAGGCCAGATAGCTCTTTGTCGGTCGGCACAGACATGATGGGCCGAATGGCCTCCTTCTGTGCTGTAAATTTCTCTGATTCATGTTTGGTGAGGTGAGTGGGAAATATACTGTACAGTACCGCTGAATGGGTTCAGACTTGAGGATGATGCACTGCGTAACTGGGGTATGTGGTGGGGAATCTAGTGCCCGTACCTCAGCCATGCCCTCCGCTTCCACAAGAAGACTACAATGGTTCAAGGAAACAGTCCACCACTACCTTCTCGAGAGCGACTGGGGATGTCAGCCTTGCCAGCAACACCCATATCCCAAAAAATGATTAAAAACAGGTCATGTACAGGAATCAATGGGCTCACTGCAACACAAACGCGGAGGGAACTAACACTTAGCCCAGTAGGATCCCCAGTAAATGTTCCTACTAATTCTCACTGGGAATTGAGGGCAAAATGCAACAGCGTGCTTCAGCAAAGAAGGAATTCAGGTGACCGCGAGGAAATACAATGGTCTATGCTCAACCTATCTGAAGATGGCATTTCTACAGTAGCGCAAGAGCAAGCATTTTCTTTATTCGTTCATGGGATGTGGGCGTCGCTGGCAAGACCAACATTTATTGCCCATCCCTAGTTGCCCTTGAGAAGGTGGTGGTGAGCCGCCACCTTCTTGAACCGCTGCAGTCCGTGTGGTGAAGGTGCTCCCACCGTGCTGTTTGGGTCAAAATCCTGGAACTCCCTCCCTGTGACGATGAAGGAACGGCCGATATATTTCCAAGTCAGGATGGTGTAGAGGGGAACTTGGGAGGTGGTGGTGTTCCCGTGCGCCTGCTGCCCTTGTCCTTCTAGGTGGTCTGTTAGATCAGTGCCAGTCACATGCCACTGGACAGACTGAAATAAGACAATGCCATCCCCCACAGCAAGCATAGGGCAGGGCCCTCTTGGCTCTCGGTCATGAGCAGGTGGAATTTATAAACCATCAGGATCCAAAGAAGCTCCCATAAAGACCTCAAAGCCAAGCCATCATACCTATGCCACCCAATAGGGAATAAGTGGGGAGCAATTTATGAAGCAAACTGCACCACATTAAATTGAGTGAAAGAAGGACAAACCACAGTGGCACAACACCATAGCGACATTACCACCAGTGTGGACCATCTACAAGATGCACCGCAGCAACTCGCCAAGGCTTCTTTGACAGCACCTCCCAAACCCGTGACCTGCACCACCTAGTGATATACCTATCAATTCATTCCATGAAAAGCGACGAGTTAAGATAGTAACTATAGGTTTTTATTGGCTAAATAACAGAGCCCACCCTCGTGGGCGATCGGTTCCAACAAGGGAGAATACTAGCCAAACGGTCACCTTTATACCTGGGCAAGCAGGCGGAGCCATGGGCGGAGTCAGCTGAGGTAAGCCCAGGTATAGCAGTGTGCGTGGCAAGAGGTAACCTTGTGTAGCGATAACAACAGTGTAAACAGTGATAACAACAGTGTAACAATAGTGAACGGTTGTGAACGGTAACAGTGGTTTACCACATTCACCCCTTGTTTAAAATTGAGTCCGGCGGGGTGAAGTGTACTACCAGTTCGTGTATGTCAGTCTCTCAGGAGGCCTCGTAAGCCTTTCTGATCGGCGCAGTAGCGGCGGCGGTGGTGCAGTATCCGATGGTAATGCTGGTGTCTGCGTGGTCGACGAAGGCTCCTGGGGTTCCGGCATGCCATCTACAGGAGCTGGATTTGGGGGAGTGGTGGGGGGTAATGGTGGTATCTCGGGGGTGCCCGAGGGTGCGAGGTCTCGCAAGGAGACAGTGTCCTCCCGCCCGTCTGGGTATGCCACATAGGCGTACTGGGGGTTGGCGTGCAGGAGGTCCACCCTCTCGACCAGGGGGTCCGTTTTAGGGACCCTCACGTGCTTCCGCAGCAAGACGGGCCCCGGAGAAGTCAGCCATGTTGGTAGCGAGGTTCCCGTAGTCGACTTCCTGGGGAAAACAAACATTCGTTCATGGGGGGTGGCGTTAACGGCAGTGCAAAGCAGTGACCGGATGGAATGGAGTGCTGCCAGGAGGACTTCCTGCCAGCGAGAGATTGGGAGGCCCTTAGACTTTAGGGCTAAGAGGACGGCCTTCCAAACTGTCGCGCTTTCTCTTTCCACCTGGCCGTTCCCCCGGGGGTTGTAGCTGGTGGTCCTGCTCGCAGCAATACCTCTCGCGAGCAGGAACTGGCGAAGTTCCTCGCTCATGAAGGATGCGCCCCGGTCGCTATGTATATAGTTCGGGAACCCGAACAAGGCGAACAGGTCGTTCAGGCATTTGATGACCGTGGTACTGGTCATGTCTGGGCAGGGGATGGCAAAGGGGAAACGGGAGTACTCGTCAATAATGTTGAGGAAGTACACATTACGGTCAGAGGACGGGAGGGGCCCCTTAAAATCGATGCTCAAGCGCTCGAAGGGGCGGGTGGCCTTGATCAGGCTTGCTCTGTCCGGCCTATAGAAATGCGGTTTGCATTCGACACAGGTTTGGCAGTTCCTGGTCATGGTCCTGACCTCCTCGATGGAGTAGGGCAGGTTGCGGGCCTTAATGAAGTGGTAAAGTCTGGTGACCCCGGGGTGGCAGAGGTCGTTGTGGAGGGTCCGTAGTCTATCAACTTGCGCATTTGCGCAAGTACTTCGTGATAGAGCATCCGGGGGGTCGTTGAGTTTACCAGGCCGGTACAAGATATCGTAATCGTAGGTGGAAAGCTCAATTCTCCACCTCAAGATCTTGTCGTTCTTGATTTTGCCCTTCAGCTTGTTATTAAACATAAAAGCAACCGAACGCTGGTCGGTGAGGAGGGTAAATCGTTTGCCTGCCAGGTAATGCCTCCAGCGTCGTACCGCCTCCACAATCGCCTGGGCCTCCTTCTCGACAGACGAGTGTCGGATCTCAGGGCCCTGGAGGGTCCTTGAGAAGAAGGCCACAGGTCTCCCCGCCTGGTTAAGGGTTGCCGCTAGGGCGAAGTCGGAGGCATCGCTCTCCACTTGGAAAGGGATGGACTCATCCACAGCGTGCATTGTGGCCTTCGCAATGTCTCCTTTTATGAGGGAGAAGGCTGCGCCTGCTTCTGCTGTCAGGGGGAAGGAGGTGGACTTCATGAGGGGTCTGGCTTTGTCCGCATAATTCGGCACCCATTGGGCATAGTAAGCGAAGAGCCCCAGGGTTCTCTTCACCGCCTTCGGACAGTGGGGGAGGGGAAGCTCCATGAGGGGGGCGCATTCTTTCGGGGTCGGGGCCGATGACTCCGTTCTCTACTACGCAGCCGAGGATGGCCAGGCGCGAGGTATTAAACACACATTTATCCTTATTGTAAGTGAGATTCAGCCGTTGGGCCGTACGGAGGAATTTCTCCAGATTAACATCATGGTCCTGCTGGTCGCGGCCGCAGATGGTGACGTTATCTAGATAAGGGAACGTGGCCTGAAGCGCGTTCTGGTCGACCATCCGGTCCATCTCCCTTTGGAAGACCGAGACTCCGTTGGTGACGCCGAAGGGAACCCTAAGGAAGTGGTAGAGGCGGCCGTTCGCCTCGAAGGCGGTATACTGGCGGTCCTCAGGGCGGATAGGGAGTTGGTGATAGGCTGACTTGAGGTCGATGGTGGAGAATACCCGGTACTGTGCAATCTGGTTGACCATATCAGATATGCGGGGAAGGGGGTATGCGTCCAGCTGGGTGTACCGGTTTATGGTTTGGCTGTAGTCAATGACCAGGCGGTGTTTATCGCCGGTCTTAACGACTACGACCTGGGCACGCCAGGGGCTGGTGCTCCCCTCGATGATGCCCTCCTTCAGGAGTCGCTGCACCTCAGAGCTAATAAAAGCTCTGTCCCCGGCGCTGTACCGCCTGCTCTTGGTAGTGACGGGTTTACAGTCACGGGTGAGGTTAGCGAACAAGGAGGGGGGCGGGACTTTGAGGGTGGAGAGGCCGCAGGTGGTATGCGGTGGGCGGTTTAAAATTTGCTGGTTGTAGACTGTGAGTGGGGGGAGGGGTCCACCGTAAGCCAAGGTGACACTTTGAAGGTGGCATTGGAAATCCAGCCCTAGTAGGACGGCAGCGCAGAGCTGGGGCAGGACGAGAAGTTTAAAATTTTTATATTCCGTGCCCCTAACCAACAGGGTCACTACACAGTAGCCGCTAATGTCTGTTGAATGGGACTTCGCCGCCATCGAGATCCGATGGCGCGCTGGCCGGACAGTGAGGGAGTAGCAGCTCACCGTGTCTGGATGAATAAAACTCTCCGTGCTTCCGCTGTCGAACAGGCAGGACGTGGCGTGGCCGATTACTTCGATGTCCATCATGGACTTGGACAGATGATGCGGGAGAGCTTGGTCAAGCGTGACGGAGGCCAGTGTATGGCTGAGCGAGCTGCTGTAGTCTGCAGGCGAGGCGGTGGTCGGGTCTGGAGACAGAACGGCAGCCGAGTGCGGCGACCAAAATGGCGTCGCCCATGACGCGGGTCCCCACGAAGTTGGACAAAATGGCGGAGAAGATGGCCGCCCCCACAACTCACATGAGGCACTGCTGGCGTCTGTGGCTTGATCAAAGATGGCTGCCCCCACGACCCACCTGAGGCAATGCTGGCGTCTGTGGCCTTGATCAAAGATGGCCGCCCCCACAACTCACATGAGGCAATGCTGGCGTCTGTGGCTTTCCCCCTGCAGGCGTTTACAAAGTGGCCTTTCTTTTTACAGCCGGAGCAGGTCGCGTTCCTTGCAGGGCAGCGCGCCCTTTGATGTCTCGCCTGGCCACAGAAGCAGCAGCTGGCGGCCCGATCACGGAGGTCCGCTGCCACAGCGGGTCCCGGGGGTGGCGGTCCCGATCGATTCCGGGACACCGACGCCATGGTGGGTCCCAGGGGTGGCGGTGCGAGGGGAATTGCGGCCGGAGTCGGGCCCGAGTCCCAGGGTCGCGCAGCACAGTACCTGGAGTACGCCTCGAGGTCCCGATGGGCCACTTCCAGAGAACGAGCGAGGGCTGCAGTTGTATTCAAGTCGAGGTCCTTTGATTCAAGCAGTCTTTGCCGTGAGTAGTCGGACCAAAGGCCTTTCACGAAGGCATCGCAGATATTCCCTTCAGTATTTTCTGCAGCCGTTACAGCTTTAAAGTCACAGTCCCTGCCGAGTGTTTGTAGCGCCCGTAAAAATTCATCTACAGACTCTCCTGGCTGTTGCGAGCGGGATCTTAGGAGATGTCTGGCATACATAGAATTTACAGGGCTCCGGTACTGCTCTTTCAGCAGGTTGAGGGCGTCCTCGTATGTAGCAAGGTCCTGGATGAATGCAAATACTTTAGCGCTCACCTGGGCGGTCAGAACTCTTAGTTTGGATCCCGGAGGCACGCCGGATTCTCCCAGGTAGGATTCGAAACAGCTCAGCCAGTGTTCGAAGTCGAGGGCGGAGTTCGCTGCCTGTGGGTTTAGATTCAGGTACGGCGGTCGGAGGGCTCGCAGCCAGGCCGGCTGCTGTGGCTGTTGTAGCTGGCCGTTTGGCTGGTCGTTTGGCTGCTCCGATCCACTCATTTCAAAATTTAGCCAATAAAATTGATATACCTATCAATTCATTCCATGAAAAGCGACGAGTTAAGATAGTAACTATAGGTTTTTATTGGCTAAATAACAGAGCCCACCCTCGTGGGCGATCGGTTCCAACAAGGGAGAATACTAGCCAAGCGGTCACCTTTATACCTGGGCAAGCAGGCGGAGCCATGGGCGGAGTCAGCTGAGGTAAGCCCAGGTATAGCAGTGTGCGTGGCAAGAGGTAACCTTGTGTAGCGATAACAACAGTGTAAACAGTGATAACAACAGTGTAACAATAGTGAACGGTTGTGAACGGTAACAGTGGTTTACCACACCTAGAAGACAGATATTTGAGCTACAGGGGAGTCGAGGGTTATGGGGAACAGGTAGGAAAGTGGAGTTGAGGCCAAGATCAGATCAGCCACGATCTTATTGAATGGCGGAGCAGGCTCGAGGGGCCGAATGGCCCACTCCTGCTCCTATTTCTTATGCTCTTATGCAAGGGCAAGGGCAGCAGGCGCACGGGAACAACCATCACCTTCAAGTTCCCCTCCAAGTCACACACCATCCTGAATTGGACATCCATCGGCCGATCCTTCATCGTCGCTGGGTCCAAATCCTGGAACTCCCTCCCTAACAGCACTGTGGGAGCACCTTCACCACACGGGACTGCAGCGGTTCAAGGCGGCGGCTCACCACCACCTTCTCAAGGGCGATTAGGGATGGTCAATAAATGCCGGCCTTGCCCTATCCCAAGAATAAATAACAAAAAATTACACAAATAAATTGAAGTAACATATTGCTGGATTGTGGTCAGTCATTCCTTTAATGGTCTCATCAGATGAACAATACCACGAAGAATGGGAGCACACTGTATTCAGAGAAATCTTTCCTTCAAACACGTTAACATTTTTCCCAATCCAGCAACTTTTGAAATTAAACGTCAAATCATTAAAAGCAGCATCGCAGGTTAGCAAAGCAATTAAAAATGGCAACAAAGCACTGGGATTTATTTCCAGGGGTATAGAATTGAAAAGTCGTGAACCTATCTTAAACTTGTACAGGGTCCTGGGTCAGGCCGCAGAGTACTGTGCACAGTGCTGGTCTCCAAACTAAAGAAAGACACAGAAGCACTGGAGAAAGTGCAAAAAGGTTTACAAGGATGGTACCGGAACTGAGAGAGAGTACAGCTAGCGGGAAAGATTGAACAGGTTGGAGCTTTGTAGAGGTGACCTGATAGAAATCTTTAAGAAGGGCCCTGGTGAGACCACACCTGGAGTATTGTGTAGAGTTTTGGTCACTTTACCTAAGGAAGGATATACTTGCCATAGAGGGAGTGCAACGAAGGTTCACCAGACTGGTTCCTGGGATGGGGGGATTGTCCTATGAGGAGAGATTGAGTAGACTAGGCCGATATTCTCTGGAGTTTAGAAGAATGAGAGGTGATCTCATTGAAACATACAAAATTCTTACAGGGCTTGACAGGGTAGATGCAGGGAGGATGTTTCCCCCTGGCTGGGGAGTCTAGAACCAGGGGTCACAGTCTCAGGATAAGGGGTTGGCCATTTAGGACTGAGATGAGGAGAAATTTCTTCACTCAGAGGGTGGTGCATCTTTGGAATTCTCTACCCCAGAGGGCTGTGGAGGCTCAGTCGTTGAGTATATTCAAGACAGAGATCGATAGATTTTTGAATATTAAGTGAATCAAGGGATATGGGGATAGTGCAGGAAAGTGGAGTTGAGGTCAATGATCAGCCATGATTTTATTGAATGGCGGAGCAGGCTCGAGGGGCCGAATGGCCTCCTCCTGCTCTTATTTCTTATGTTCTTAAAATTATGAATGGGTTGGATAGGGTAGATTTGGAGAGAATGTTTCCATTTGTGGGAGAATCCAAAACTAGGGGCCATAAATACAAGATAGTCACTAATAAATCCATTAGGGAAGTACGGAGAAATGTCTTTACTGAAAGAGAACGGTTAGAATGTGGAACTCGCTGCCGCAGGCAGTGGTTCAGGCACTGTGAGCAGTTCTGGGCACAACACTGTAGGAAAGATATTGGCCTTGGAGGGAGTGCAGCGCAGGTTTACCAGAATGATACCCAGACTCCAAGGGTTAAGTTACGAGGAGAGATTACACAAATTAGGGTTGTATTCCCTGGAATTTAGAAGGTTAAGGGGTGATCTGATCGAAGTTTTCAAGATATTAAGGGGAACAGATAGGGTAGATAAAGAGAAGCTATTTCCGCTGGTTGGGGAGTCTAGGACTAGGGGGCAGAGTCTAAAAATTAGAGCCAGACCTTTCAGGAGTGAAGTTAGGAAACACTTCTACACACAAAGGGTGGGGGAAGTTTGGAACTCTCTTCTGCAAACGGCAATTGATGCTGGATCAATTGTTAATTTTAAATCTGAGATTGATGGATTTTTGTTATCCAAAGGTATTTAAGGGATATGGGCCAAAGGCGGGTATGTGGAGTTAGGTCGCAGATCTCACTGAATGTCAGAACAGGCTCGAGGGGCTGAATGGCCTCCTCCTGTTCCTATATTCCTATCCTAGGCAAATGGCTTAGATGCTTTCAAAAGGAAACCAGACGAGTGCATGAGAGAAAAAGGAACAGGAAGGTATGCTGAAAGGCTGAGATGAGGGAGATGGAACGGGAGGAGGCTCGTGTGGAGCATAAACACCAGCATAGACTGGTTGGGCCGAATGGCCTGTTTCTGTGCTGTACATTCTATGCAATTCTACGAAAGTGTAAGATGTGAATATTGCGCTGGATCTCTGAATGTCTTTCAACAACAACTACTTGCATTTATAGAGCACCTTTAACATATAAAATATCCAAAGGAGCTTCACAGGAGCGTAATCAACCGAGCCACGAGGAAATATTCGAGCAGGTGACCAAAAACTTGGTCAAAGAGGTAGGTTTTAAGAAGCGTCTTAAAGGAGGAGAGAGAGGCGGCGAGGTTTAGGGAGGGAATTCCAGAGCTTAGGGCCCAGGCAGCTGAAGGCACGGCCACCAATGGCGGAGCGATTAAAATCGGGGATGCACAAGAGGTCAGAATTAGAGGAGCGCAGAGATCTCGGAGGGTTGTAGGCAATGTTCCCTCTAAGATGCGCGGCGGCGCAGCCTGGGACCGGCTTTTTCAATGTTAAAGTACTGGCAATGGACCGTGCAGGCCCTTAAAGGGGCCACGCACCCCAGAAAATTACAGAGAACATTGGCTGTGGGGCTGGAGGAGGTTACCGAGACAGGGAGGGATTTTAAAACAAGGTTGAGAATTTTAAAACTGAGGCATTGCTGGACCTGCCAGTGTAGGTCAGCGAGTACAGGGGTGAACGGGACTTGGTGCGAGTTAGGACACGGGCAGCAGAGTTTTGGATGAGCTGAAGTTTATGGAGGGTGGAAGGTGGGAGACCCAGACAGACACGCTTTTAATTTTTCGCCCTCTCACGTGGGGAGGTCGTGCAGTGGTGCTTTGCCAGGTAGCTGGCCAGGATAAAACCTTTGCCGCACAGCGAGCACCGGAAGGGCCTCTCGCCGCTGTGGCGGTACTGATGCAGCTTCAGGCTGAAGGCCTGCGTGAATCTCTTCCCGCAGGCCGCGCACTCGAAGGGCCGCTCACCCGAGTGAATGCGCTGGTGGACCCGCAGCGTGGCGGAGTAGGCCAGCGCCTTCCCGCACACGGGACACACGCAGGGCCGCCTCTCGCCATGGACCCGCCGGTGCTGCGCCAGGTTCCTGGAGGCGCGGAAGCTCTTCCCGCAGGCCGCGCACACGAATGCTTTCTCGGCGCGGTGTATCTGCCGGTGCTCCGCCAGCTTGCTGGAGGCGCGGAAGCGCTTGCCGCAAACGGCGCACGGGAACGGCTTCTCCCCCGTGTGAATCCGCTCGTGTTTGGCCAGGTAACCGGCCGCGCGGAACCCCTTCTTGCACACAGCACACTCAAACGGCCTCTCGCGGCCGTGAAGGCGCCCGTGCTTGGCCAGGTAGCCGGCGCTCCAGAAGCGCTTCTTGCAGATGCCGCACTCGAAAGGTCTCTCGCCCGCGTGCGACCCCCGGTGGCGCACCGCCTCGCCGGCCGTGCCGAACCCCTCCCCGCACACAGAGCAGCGGAACGCCCGGTCGCCGCCGTGGCCCCGCGCGTGCTTGGCGAGCTCGCCCGCTGTAAAGAAGTGCTTCTGGCACACCGCGCAGCCAAAGGGCTTCTCTCCACCGTGGATCCGCTGGTGTCTGGTCAGGTTGCTGCAACTGTAAAAACATTTGCGACACACCGGGCACTCGAACGGTCTCTCCCCGGTGTGAACACGAAGGTGCCTCTCCAAGCCCGAGGGAGACTTGAAGCCTTTCCTGCACTGAGGGCAGTAGTAGTGGTGGTGCCAATCCTGGGGGGCAGCCGGGGTCCGTGAGTCGCTCGTTAAACGGCCGTACTCCTGCTGTGCTTCCATGCTCACTGCCGGTTGCGCAGTAACCCCCGCACCAGGCTTGACTGGAAAGAAAAGAAAAGTAGAACTTTTAATTTCGCAGACTGGATGGTTGGTATTCGCACATCTCCTCCATTTGTGTCGGCTGGGGCTCAACGGGCCGCACTCTCTCTTTCTTTCGCCCCTGGAGTCAGAAGGTTGTGGGTTCGAGTCCCACTCCAGAGACCTGAACACAAATTCCAGGCTGACACTCCCAGTGCAGTGCTGAGGGAGTGCTGCACTGTCGGAGGTGCCGTCTTTTGGCTGAGATGATAAACCGAGGCTCCGTCTGCTCTCTCGGGTGGACGCAAACGATCCCGCGGTCACTATTTCGAAGATGAGCAGGGGAGTTCTCCCCGGTGTCCTGGGGCCAATATTTATCCCTCAATCAACATCGCTAAAACAGATTATCCGGTCATTATCACATTGCTGTTTGTGGGAGCTTGCTGTGCGCAAATTGGCTGCCATGTTTCCCACATTACAACAGTGACTCCACTTCAAAAAGTACTTCATTGGCTGTAAAGCGCTTTGGGATGTCCGGTGGTCGTGAAAGGCGCTATAGAAATTCAAGTTCTTTCTTTCTTTCAATTCCCTCCAGGGCAGCTTAAGAATTTGAAATCAATTAAACAAATCTGCTATCAGTAAAAGTGACCCTGAGGCTGTCGGATTGTCGTAAGAACCCAACGGGTTCACTGATGTCCCTTTAGGGTAGGAAACCCGTCGTCCTTACCCGGTCTGGGCCTATACGTGACTCCAGTCCCACACTAACGTGGTTACCTCTTAACTGCCCTCTGAAGTGGTCTTGAAAGTTTTGTGTCACCACCTAGCGATTGGCAATAAATGCCAGCCTTGCCAACGACGCCCACATCCCGAGAATGAATTTTAAAATGGCCGCGGCCATTGAAGATGTGTGTTTAAGTTGGATGGGCCAGTTTGTGTAATGTCACAACCGATACCATGAGGGTTAATTGTCTTAACCCAGGCCCTTTAGCCGGGATGGCCCCTATTCTTTCCAAGAATACTGCATGATATTCTCCTTAAACCCACAAGCCAAAGGGGGAGGGGAATTGGCCAACTTTATTGACAGGCCTACTGGTGAATCACTGATCAAGACAGAAGTCAGCACTACAGCCCTTCCCATCAAACACACCCAGGGCAGGTACAGCATGGGTTAGATACAGAGTAAAGCTCCCTCTACACTGCCCCATCAAACACTCCCAGGGCAGGTACAGCATGGGTTAGATACAGAGTAAAGCTCCCTCTACACTGTCCCCATCAAACACCCCCAGGGCAGGTACAGCATGGGTTAGATACAGAGTAAAGCTCCCTCTACACTGCCCTGGGAGTGTTTGATGGGACAGTGTAGAGGGAGCTTTACTCTGTATCTAACCCGTGCTGTACCTGCCCTGGGAGTGTTTGATGGGGACAGTGTAGAGGGAGCTTTACTCTGTATCTAACCTGTGCTGTACCTGCCCTGGGAGTATTTGATGGGGGCAGTGTAGAGGGAGCTTTACTCTGTATCTAACCCGTGCTGTACCTGCCCTGGGGGTGTTTGATGGGGACAGTGTAGAGGGAGCTTTACTCTGTATCTAACCCGGGCTGTACCTGCCCTGGGAGTATTTGATGGGGACAGTGTAGAGGGAGCTTTACTCTGTATCTAACCCGTACTGTACCTGCCCTGGGAGTATTTGATGGGGACAGTGTAGAGGGAGCTTTACTCTGTATCTAACCCGTGCTGTACCTGCCCTGGGAGTGTTTGATGGGACAGTGTAGAGGGAGTTTTACTCTGTATCTAACCCGTGCTGTACCTGCCCCGGGAGTATTTGATGGGGACAGTGTAGAGGGAGTTTTACTCTGTATCTAACCCGTGCTGTACCTGCCCTGGGAGTGTTTGATGGGGACAGTGTAGAGGGAGCTTTACTCTCTATCTAACCCAGGCTGTACCTGCCCTGGGAGTGTTTGATGGGGCAGTGCAGAGGTATGTAAAGTTATATCTATCCTGTACTATATCTGACCTATGCGTGATTGATGTGAAAAGTGAAATGTTCTCTGACCCCTGCTGAACTTGACCTGAAAGTGTTACGAGATGCCAAACATAGTAATGTTGTTTCCCAACAATAACATCACTGTGTTGAATATGAATTCACCAAAAATATTAGAAATTACAGTTACACAATGTCATCACCAAACTTCAACAATACAAACACTGGCTGTGAACTAAGGTTCACTAGAATTAATGTGTTTATTATTCATGAACCAATATTCAAAGAAACACATCGAAATGGAAAGAGGCAGTTCAGCCCATCCAGTCGGTGTTGCCAGTAATCCTCATCCCACGTGCCTGCCCTGTTTCCAGATCACCTTTATCCCACTTTCCTTCACCCTCCTATCTAACCTATTAAATGTTACATGGTTGTTGCTTCAATCATTAACTCCAGTAATGCAAAAAAAGCCAGCCTTGTACCCCTGTGTGAAAAGGTTTCTCCAGCTCTCTGTCCTAAATCTCTTACATTTAATCTTCTATTAGACGAAGCATGACAGCTCTTTCAAAGAGCCAGCACAGGAATGATGGGCCAAACGGCCTCCTTCTACGCTGTCTCTCTCTGATCTATGGCCCCCCCATTCCAGACCTCAATCAGCAGAAACAGTCTGTTTCTATCTACCCTGTCCCATCCCTTCATAATTTTCAAAAACCTTTAGCAAATCATTGTGCAATGTCCTCCATTCTATTGCACACAGCTGCAATTTATCAAGTCTTTCTCCATATTTGTAACTGCTCATACAATGCAACACCTCAGCAAACTATTACTTCAACATCCTTCCTTCAGTGTGGAGCCCAAAACAGCACTCAATCCTCCAAACTCTGCTCTTCCTGATTCACCATTACACCTTGGCTTTTATATTCTAGACCTCTCGTTGAATTAATATTCATGGGACAGTGTAGAGGGAGCTTTACTCTGTATCTAACCCGTGCTGTACCTGCCCTGGGAGTGTTTGATGGGACAGTGTAGAGGGAGTTTTACTCTGTATCTAACCCGTGCTGTACCTGCCCTGGGAGTGTTTGATGGGATAGTGTAGAGGGAGCTTTACTCTGTATCTAACCCGTGCTGTACCTGCCCCGGGAGTGTTTGATGGGACAGTGTAGAGGGAGCTTTACTCTGTATCTAACCCGTGCTGTACCTGCCTCGGGAGTGTTTGATGGGACAGTGTAGAGGGAGCTTTACTCTGTATCTAACCCGTGCTGTACCTGCCCTGGGAGTGTTTGATGGGACAGTGTAGAGGGAGCTTTACTCTGTATCTAACCCGTGCTGTACCTGCCCTCCGAGTGTTTGATGGGACAGTGTAGAGGGAGCTTTACTCTGTATCTAACCCATGCTGTACCTGCCCTGGGAGTGTTTGATGGGACAGTGTAGAGGGAGTTTTACTCTGTATCTAACCCGTGCTGTACCTGCCCTGGGAGTGTATGATGGGACAGTGTAGAGGGAGTTTTACTCTGTATCTAACCCGTGCTGTACCTGCCCTGGGAGTGTTTGATGGGACAGTGTAGAGGGAGCTTTACTCTGTATCTAACCCGTGCTGTACCTGCCCTGGGAGTGTTTGATGGGAAAGTGTAGAGGGAGCTTTACTCTGTATCTAACCCGTGCTGTACCTGCCCTCCGAGTGTTTGATGGGACAGTGTAGAGGGAGTTTTACTCTGTATCTAGCCCATGCTGTACCTGCCCTGGGAGTGTTTGATGGGACAGTGTAGAGGGAGCTTTACTCTGTATCTAACCTGTGCTGTACCTGCCCTGGGAGTGTTTGATGGGACAGTGTAGAGGGAGTTTTACTCTGTATCTAACCCGTGCTGTACCTGCCCTGGGAGTGTATGATGGGACAGTGTAGAGGGAGCTTTACTCTGTATCTAACCCGCGCTGTACCTGCCCTGGGAGTGTTTGATGGGACAGTGTAGAGGGAGTTTTACTCTGTATCTAACCCATGCTGTACCTGCCCTGGGAGTGTTTGATGGGACAGTGTAGAGGGAGCTTTACTCTGTATCTAACCCGTGCTGTACCTGCCCTGGGAGTGTTTGATGGGACAGTGTATAGGGAGCATTACTCTGTATCTAACCCGTGCTGTACCTGCCCTGGGAGTGTTTGATGGGACAGTGTAGAGGGAGCTTTACTCTGTATCTAACCCGTGCTGTACCTGCCCTGGGAGTGTTTGATGGGACAGTGTAGAGGGAGCTTTACTCTGTATCTAACCCGTGCTGTACCTGCCCTGGGAGTGTTTGATGGGACAGTGTAGAGGGAGCTTTACTCTGTATCTAACCCGTGCTGTACCTGCCCTGGGAGTGTTTGATGGGACAGTGTAGAGGGAGTTTTACTCTGTATCTAACCCGTGCTGTACCTGCCCTGGGAGTGTTTGATGGGACAGTGTAGAGGGAGTTTTACTCTGTATCTAACCCATGCTGTACGTGCCCTGGGAGTGTTTGATGGGACAGTGCAGAGGGAGCTTGACTCTGTATCTAACCCGTGCTGTGCCTGCCCTGGGAGTGTTTGATGGGACAGTGTAGAGGGAGCTATGCTCTGTATCTAACCCGTGCTGTACCTGCCCTGGGAGTGTTTGATGGGACAGTGTAGAGGGAGTTTTACTCTGTATCTAACCCGTGCTGTACCTGCCCCGGGAGTATTTGATGGGGACAGTGTAGAGGGAGTTTTACTCTGTATCTAACCCGTGCTGTACCTGCCCTGGGAGTGTTTGATGGGGACAGTGTAGAGGGAGCTTTACTCTCTATCTAACCCAGGCTGTACCTGCCCTGGGAGTGTTTGATGGGGCAGTGCAGAGGTATGTAAAGTTATATCTATCCTGTACTATATCTGACCTATGCGTGATTGATGTGAAAAGTGAAATGTTCTCTGACCCCTGCTGAACTTGACCTGAAAGTGTTACGAGATGCCAAACATAGTAATGTTGTTTCCCAACAATAACATCACTGTGTTGAATATGAATTCACCAAAAATATTAGAAATTACAGTTACACAATGTCATCACCAAACTTCAACAATACAAACACTGGCTGTGAACTAAGGTTCACTAGAATTAATGTGTTTATTATTCATGAACCAATATTCAAAGAAACACATCGAAATGGAAAGAGGCAGTTCAGCCCATCCAGTCGGTGTTGCCAGTAATCCTCATCCCACGTGCCTGCCCTGTTTCCAGATCACCTTTATCCCACTTTCCTTCACCCTCCTATCTAACCTATTAAATGTTACATGGTTGTTGCTTCAATCATTAACTCCAGTAATGCAAAAAAAGCCAGCCTTGTACCCCTGTGTGAAAAGGTTTCTCCAGCTCTCTGTCCTAAATCTCTTACATTTAATCTTCTATTAGACGAAGCATGACAGCTCTTTCAAAGAGCCAGCACAGGAATGATGGGCCAAACGGCCTCCTTCTACGCTGTCTCTCTCTGATCTATGGCCCCCCCATTCCAGACCTCAATCAGCAGAAACAGTCTGTTTCTATCTACCCTGTCCCATCCCTTCATAATTTTCAAAAACCTTTAGCAAATCATTGTGCAATGTCCTCCATTCTATTGCACACAGCTGCAATTTATCAAGTCTTTCTCCATATTTGTAACTGCTCATACAATGCAACACCTCAGCAAACTATTACTTCAACATCCTTCCTTCAGTGTGGAGCCCAAAACAGCACTCAATCCTCCAAACTCTGCTCTTCCTGATTCACCATTACACCTTGGCTTTTATATTCTAGACCTCTCGTTGAATTAATATTCATGGGACAGTGTAGAGGGAGCTTTACTCTGTATCTAACCCGTTCTGTACCTGCCCTGGGAGTGTTTGATGGGGACAGTGTAGAGGGAGCTTTACTCTGTATCTAACCCGTGCTGTACCTGCCCTGGGAGTGTTTGATGGGACAGTGTAGAGGGAGTTTTACTCTGTATCTAACCCGTGCTGTACCTGCCCTGGGAGTGTTTGATGGGATAGTGTAGAGGGAGCTTTACTCTGTATCTAACCCGTGCTGTACCTGCCCCGGGAGTGTTTGATGGGACAGTGTAGAGGGAGCTTTACTCTGTATCTAACCCGTGCTGTACCTGCCTCGGGAGTGTTTGATGGGACAGTGTAGAGGGAGCTTTACTCTGTATCTAACCCGTGCTGTACCTGCCCTGGGAGTGTTTGATGGGACAGTGTAGAGGGAGCTTTACTCTGTATCTAACCCGTGCTGTACCTGCCCTCCGAGTGTTTGATGGGACAGTGTAGAGGGAGCTTTACTCTGTATCTAACCCATGCTGTACCTGCCCTGGGAGTGTTTGATGGGACAGTGTAGAGGGAGCATTACTCTGTATCTAACCTGTGCTGTACCTGCCCTGCGAGTGTTTGATGGGACAGTGTAGAGGGAGCTTTACTCTGTATCTAACCCGTGCTGTACCTGCCCTGGGAGTGTTTGATGGGACAGTGTAGAGGGAGGTTTACTCTGTATCTAACCCGTGCTGTACCTGCCCTGGGAGTGTTTGATGGGACAGTGTAGAGGGAGTTTTACTCTGTATCTAACCCGTGCTGTACCTGCCCTGGGAGTGTTTGATGGGACAGTGTAGAGGGAGCTTTACTCTGTATCTAACCCGTGCTGTACCTGCCCTGGGAGTGTTTGATGGGAAAGTGTAGAGGGAGCTTTACTCTGTATCTAACCCGTGCTGTACCTGCCCTCCGAGTGTTTGATGGGACAGTGTAGAGGGAGTTTTACTCTGTATCTAGCCCATGCTGTACCTGCCCTGGGAGTGTTTGATGGGACAGTGTAGAGGGAGCTTTACTCTGTATCTAACCTGTGCTGTACCTGCCCTGGGAGTGTTTGATGGGACAGTGTAGAGGGAGTTTTACTCTGTATCTAACCCGTGCTGTACCTGCCCTGGGAGTGTATGATGGGACAGTGTAGAGGGAGCTTTACTCTGTATCTAACCCGCGCTGTACCTGCCCTGGGAGTGTTTGATGGGACAGTGTAGAGGGAGTTTTACTCTGTATCTAACCCATGCTGTACCTGCCCTGGGAGTGTTTGATGGGACAGTGTAGAGGGAGCTTTACTCTGTATCTAACCCGTGCTGTACCTGCCCTGGGAGTGTTTGATGGGACAGTGTATAGGGAGCATTACTCTGTATCTAACCCGTGCTGTACCTGCCCTGGGAGTGTTTGATGGGACAGTGTAGAGGGAGCTTTACTCTGTATCTAACCCGTGCTGTACCTGCCCTGGGAGTGTTTGATGGGACAGTGTAGAGGGAGCTTTACTCTGTATCTAACCCGTGCTGTACCTGCCCTGGGAGTGTTTGATGGGACAGTGTAGAGGGAGCTTTACTCTGTATCTAACCCGTGCTGTACCTGCCCTGGGAGTGTTTGATGGGACAGTGTAGAGGGAGTTTTACTCTGTATCTAACCCGTGCTGTACCTGCCCTGGGAGTGTTTGATGGGACAGTGTAGAGGGAGTTTTACTCTGTATCTAACCCATGCTGTACGTGCCCTGGGAGTGTTTGATGGGACAGTGCAGAGGGAGCTTGACTCTGTATCTAACCCGTGCTGTGCCTGCCCTGGGAGTGTTTGATGGGACAGTGTAGAGGGAGCTATGCTCTGTATCTAACCCGTACTGTACCTGCCCTCCGAGTGTTTGATGGGACAGTGTAGAGGGAGATTTACTCTGTATCTAACCCATGCTGTACCTGCCCTGGGAGTGTTTGATGGGGACAGTGTAGAGGGAGCTTTACTCTGTATCTAACCCGTGCTGTACCTGTCCTGGGAGTGTTTGATGGGACAGTGTAGAGGGAGCTTTACTCTGTATCTAACCCGTGCTGTACCTGTCCTGGGAGTGTTTGATGGGACAGTGTAGAGGGAGCTTTACTCTGTATCTAACCCGTGCTGTACCTGCCCTGGGAGTGTTTGATGGGACAGTGTAGAGGGAGCTTTACACTGTATCTAACCCGTGCTGTACCTGCCCTGGGAGTGTTTGATGGGACAGTGTAGAGGGAGTTTTACTCTGTATCTAACCCGTGCTGTACCTGCCCTGGGAGTGTTTGATGGGACAGTGTAGAGGGAGCTTTACTCTGTATCTAGCCCGTGCTGTACCTGCCTTGGGAGTGTTTGATGGGACAGTGTAGAGGGAGCTTTACTCTGTATCTAACCTGTGCTGTACCTGCCCTGGGTGTGTTTGATGGGACAGTGTAGAGGGAGTTTTACTCTGTATCTAACCCATGCTGTACCTGCCCTGGGAGTGTTTGATGGGACAGTGTAGAGGGAGTTTTACTCTGTATCTAACCCATGCTGTATCTGCCCTGGGAGTGTTTGATGGGACAGTGCAGAGGGAGCTTTACTCTGTATCTAACCCATGCTGTACCTGCCCTGGGAGTGTTTGATGGGACAGTGTAGAGGGAGCTTTACTCTGTATCTAACCCGTGCTGTACCTGCCCTGGGAGTGTTTGATGGGACAGTGTAGAGGGAGCTTTACTCTGTATCTAACCCATGCTGTACCTGCCCTGGGAGTGTTTGATGGGACAGTGTAGAGGGAGCTTTACTCTGTATCTAACCCGTGCTGTACCTGCCCTGGGAGTGTTTGATGGGACAGTGTAGAGGGAGCTTTACTCTGTATCTAACCCCGTTCTGTACCTGCCCTGGGAGTGTTTGATGGGACAGTGTAGAGGGAGCTTTACTCTGTATCTAACCCGTGCTGCACCTGTCCTGGGAGTGTTTGATGGGACAGTGTAGAGGGAGCTTTACTCTGTATCTAACCCGTGCTGTACCTGCCCTGGGAGTGTTTGATGGGACAGTGTAGAGGGAGCTTTACTCTGTATCTAACCCATGCTGTACCTGCCCTGGGAGTGTTTGATGGGGACAGTGTAGAGGGAGCTTTACTCTGTATCTAACCCATGCTGTACCTGCCCTGGGAGTGTTTGATGGGGACAGTGTAGATAGAGCTTTACTCTGTATCTAACTCGTGCTGTACCTGTCCTGGGAGTGTTTGATGTGACAGTGTAGAGGGAGCTTTACCATGTATCTCACCCGTGCTGTACCTGCCCTGGGAGTGTTTGATGGGACAGGGTAGAGGGAGCTTTACTCTGTATCTAACCCGTGCTGTACCTACCCTGGGAGTGTTTGATGGGACAGTGTAGAGGGAGCTTTACTCTGTATCTAACCCCGTTCTGTAACAGCCCTGGGAGTGTTTGATGGGACAGTGTAGAGGGAGCTTTACTCTGTATCTAACCCGTGCTGCACCTGTCCTGGGAGTGTTTGATGGGACAGTGTAGAGGGAGCTTTACTCTGTATCTAACCCGTGCTGTACCTGCCCTGAGAGTGTTTGATGGGACCGTGCAGAGGGGCTGTAAAGCCCCCTCTGTCCTCTCAGGTGGATGTAAAAGATCTCACGGCACTATTTCGAAGAAGAGTAGGGGAGTTCTCCCCGGTGTCCTGGGCCAATATTTATCCCTCAACCAACGTAACAAAAACAGATTATCTGGTCATTATCACATTGCTGTTTGTGGGAGCTTGCTGTGCGCAAATTGGCTGCTGCGTTTCCACAGTACAATAGTGACTCCACTTCAAAAAGTACTTAATTGGCTGTAAAGCACTTTGGGACGTCTGGTGGTCGTGAAAGGCGCTGTATAAATGCAAGTCTTTCTTTTTTCTTTTTATTGCTCAGTCTCTCTCTGCACACTCGTTCAGCGTTGTACCATTGCTCGCGGTGTGGTTATCGGTCAAAGAACACTTACTGTCTGAGGAGTGGAGTGCCGTCAGGGAGAAATACTGCAGCCGTTCAAGGAAAAGGTCCACCGCCGTCTACTCTGGGCAACTAGAGGCGGGCGCTAAATGTCGGCCTTGCCAACGACGCCCACATTCTGGAAAAAAACATGCTTAAAAAGATATCCATTACTGGGTTGATCGGCAGCCCATCCACCATCTTAAACATTCACTCCCTCCACCACCGGCGCACTGTGGCTGCAGTGTGTACCATCTACAAGATGCACTGCAGCAACTCGCCAAGGCTTCTTCGGCAGCACCTCCCAAACCCGCGAGCTCTTCCACCTAGAAGGACAAGGGCAGCAGGCGCATGGGAACACCACCACCTGCAAGTTTAAAAGATTTAAAATTAACAATTGGTCTAGCATCAATTGCCATTTGCGGAAGAGAGTTCCAAACTTCTACCATCCTTTGTGTGTGAGGTTATGCACTTTGGCAGGAAAAATCGTAGAGCAAGTTATTATCTTAATGGCAAGAAACTGGAAAGTACTGAAGTACAAAGGGATCTGGGGGTCCTGGTGCACGAAACTCAAAAGGTTAGTATGCAGGTGCAGCAAGTGATTAAGAAGGCCAATGGAATGTTGGCTTTCATTGCTAGGGGGATAGAATATAAAAATAGGGAGGTATTGCTTCAGTTGTACAAGGTATTGGTGAGACCGCACCTGGAATACTGCATACAGTTTTGGTGTCCATACTTAAGAAAAGTCCATTGCTCTCGAGTCAGTACAAAGAAGGTTCACTCGGTTAATCCCGGGGATGAGGGGATGGACATATGAGGAGAGGTTGAGTAGATTGGGACTTTACTCATTGGAGTTCAGAAGAATGAGAGGCGATCTTATTGAAACATATAAGATTGTGAAGGGGTTGGATCGGGTGGATGCGGGGAGGATGTTCCCGAAGATGGGTGAAACTAGAACTAGGGGGCATAGTCTTAGAATAAGGGGCTGCTCTTTCAAAACTGAGATGAGGAGGAACTACTTCACTCAGAGGGTGGTAGGTCCATGGAATATGCTGCCCCAAAAAGCTGTAGAAGCTACATCATTACATAAATTTAAAACAGAAATAGACAGTTTCCTAGAAGTAAAGGGAATTAAGGGTTACAGGGAGCAGGCAGGAATTTGGACATGAGTCTAGGTTCGGATCGGACATGGCCCTGTGGGTAGCGGAGCGGGCCCAGGGGCCGTGTAGCCTGATCCTGCTCCTATTTCGTGTGTCTAATTCTGTTAGATTCAGGAGATGGTTCTGTTATAGTAGATTGGCGGTTAGGATCAGATCAGCCATGATCTTATTGAATGGCGGAGCAGGCTCGAGGGGCCGATTGGCCTACTCCTGCTCCTATTTCTTATGTTCTTATGTTCTAACTTCACTCCTGAAAGGTCTGGCTCTAATTTTTAGACTCTGCCCCCTAGTCCTAGAATCCCCAACCAGCAGAAATAGCTTCTCTTTATCTACCCTATCTGTTCCCCTTAATATCTTGAAAACTTTGATCAAATTGCCCCTTAACCTTCTAAATTCTAGGGAATACAACCCCAGTTTGTGTAATCTCTCCTCGTAATTTAACCCTTGGAGTCTGGGTAGCATTCTGGTAAACCTACGCTGCACTCCCTCCAAGGCCAATATCTTTCCTACAGTGTTGTGCCCAGAACTGCTCACAGTTCAACTGCTGCACGCTGCCTGAACCACTGCCTGCGGCAGCGAGTTCCACATTCTAACCGTTCTCTTTCAGTGAAGAAATTTCTCCGTACTTCCCTAATGGATTTATTAGTGACTATCTTGTATTTATGGCCCCTAGTTTTGGATTCTCCCACAAATGGAAACATTCTCTCCAAATCTACCCTATCCAACCCATTCATAATTTTAAGAACATAAGAAATAAGAGCAGGAGGAGGCCATTCGGCCCCTCGAGCCTGCTCCGCCATTCAATATCATGACTGATCATCTACCTCATCTCCACTTTCCTGCACTATCCCCATATCCCTTGATTCCCTTAATATTCAAAAATCTATCGATCTCAGCCTTGAATATACTCAACGACTGAGCCTCCACAGCCCTCTGGGGCAGAGAATTCCAAAGATTCACCACCCTCTGAATTAAGACATTTCTCCTCATCTCAGTCCTAAATGGGCGACCCCTTATTCTGAGGCTGTGAACTCTGGTTCTAGACTCCCCAGCCAGGGGAAATGTCCTCCCTACATTTACCCCGTCAAGTCCTGTAAGAATTTTGTATGTTTCAATGAGATCACCTCTCATTCTTCTAAACTCTAGAGAATATAGGCCTCGTCTACTCAATCTCTCCTCATAGGACAATCCCCCCATCCCAGGAACCAGTCTGGTGAACCTTCGTTGCACTCCCTCTATGGCAAGTATATCCTTCCTTAGGTAAAGAGACCAAAACTCTACACAATACTCCAGGTGTGGTCTCACCAGGGCCCTTCTTAAAGACTTCTATCAGGTCACCTCTACAAAGCTCCAACCTGTTCAATCTTTCCTGCTAGCTGTACTCTCTCAGTTCTGGTACCATCCTTGTAAACCTTTTTGCACTTTCTCCAGTGCTTCTGTGTCTTTCTTTAGTTTGGAGACCAGCACTGTGCACAGTACTCTGCGGCCTGACCAGGACCCTGTACAAGTTTAAGATAGGTTCACGACTTTTCAATTCTATACCCCTGGAAATAAATCCCAGTGCTTTGTTGCCATTTTTAATTGCTTTGCTAACCTGCGATGCTGCTTTTAATGATTTGACGTTTAATTTCAAAAGTTGCTGGATTGGGAAAAATGTTAACGTGTTTGAAGGAAAGATTTCTCTGAATACAGTGTGCTCCCATTCTTCCTGGTATTGTTCACCTGATGAGACCATTAAAGGAATGACTGACCACAATCTGGCAATATGTTAAAACAAATTGCACAAATAAATTGAAGTGTTATTTATTCTTGGGATAGGGCAAAGCCTGCATTTATTGCCCATCCCTGATCACCCTCGAGAAGGTGGTGGTGAGCCGCCTTCTTGACCCGCTGCAGTCCGTGTGGTGAAGGTGCTCCCACAGTGCTGTTAGGGAGGGAGTTCCAGGATTTGGACCCAGCGACGATGAAGGATCGGCCGATGGATGTCCAAGTCAGGATGGTGTGTGACTTGGAGGGGAACTTGAAGGTGATGGTTGTTCCCGTGCGCCTGCTGCCCTTGCATAAGAGCATAAGAAATAGGAGCAGGAGTCGGCCATTCGGCCCCTCGAGCCTGCTCCGCCATTCAATAAGATCATGGCTGCTCTGATCTTGGCCTCAACTCCACTTTCCTACCTGTTCCCCATAACCCTCGACTCCCCTGTAGCTCAAATATCTGTCTTCTAGGTGGTGCAGGTCACGGGTTTGGGAGGTGCTGTCAAAGAAGTCTTGGCGAGTTGCTGCAGTGCATCTTGTAGATGGTCCACACTGGTGGTAATGTCGCTATGGTGTTGTGCCACTGTGGTTTGCCCTTCTTCCTCTCAATTTAATGTGGTGCAGTCTGCTTCATAAATTACTCCCCACTTATTCCCTATTGGGTGGCATAGGTATGATGGCTTGGCTTTGAGGTCTTTATGGGAGCTTCTTTGGATCCTGATGGTTTATAAATTCCACCTGCTCATGACCGAGAGCCAAGAGGGCCCTGCCCTATGCTTGCTGTGGGGGATGGCATGGTCTTATTTCAGTCTGTCCAGTGGCATGTGACTGGCACTGATCTAACAGACAACCTAGAAGGTCAAGGGCAGCAGGCGCACGGGAACACCACCACCTCCCAAGTTCCCCTCTACACCATCCTGACTTGGAAATATATCGGCCGTTCCTTCATCGTCGCTGGGTCAAAATCCTGGAACTCCCTCCCTAACAGCACTGTGGGAGCACCTTCACCACACGGACTGCAGCGGTTCAAGAAGGCGGTTCACCACCACTTTCTCGAGGGCAACTAGGGATGGGCCTTGCCAGCGACGCCCACATCCCAGGAACAAAAAAAAATTAAAGAAAGAGCTTACATTTATATATCCCCTTTCACATCCTCAGGACAGCCAATTAATTACTTTTGAAGTGCAGTCACAGTCAGGTAGGCTGTCGCAGCAGCCAAATTGCACACAGGAAGATCTCACAAGCAACAATGGGATAAATGACCAGATAATCTGCTTTTTAGTGATGTTGGTTGAGGGATAAATTTTGGCCCCAGGACAATGATAAGAACTCCCCTGTTCTTCTTTGAAAAAGTGCCGTGGGATCTTTTACATCCCCGAGAAAGCAGACAGGGACTCAGTTTAACATCTTCATCCGAAAGACGGCACCTCCGACAGCGTGGCGCTCCCTCAGTACTGCCCCTCCGACAATGCGGCGCTCCCTCAGTACTGCCCCTCCGACAATGCGGCGCTCCCTCAGTACTGCCCCTCCGACAGTGCGGCGCTCCCTCAGTACTGCCCCACCGACAGTGCGGCGCTCCCTCAGTACTGCCCCTCCGACAGTGCGGCGCTCCCTCAGTACTGCCCCTCCGACAGTGCGGCGCTCCCTCAGTACTGCCCCTCCGACAGTGCGGCGCTCCCTCAGTACTGCCCCTCCGACAGTGCGGCGCTCCCTCAGTACTGCCCCTCCGACAGTGCGGCGCTCCCTCAGTACTGCCCCTCCGACAGTGCGGCGCTCCCTCAGTACTGCCCCTCCGACAGTGCGGCGCTCCCTCAGTACTGCCCTTCCGACAGTGCGGCGCTCCCTCAGTACTGCCCCTCCGACAGTGCGGCGCTCCCTCAGTACTGCCCCTCCGCCAGTGCGGCGCTCCCTCAGTACTGACCCTGCGACAGTGCGGCGCTCCCTCAGTACTGCCCCTCCGCCAGTGCGGCGCTCCCTCAGTACTGACCCTGCGACAGTGCAGCGCTCCCTCAGCATTGCACTGGGTGCGTCAGCCTGGATTATGTGCCCAAGCCCTTGAGTGGTGTTTGAACCCAATGTCCAGCTGATTTAGGAACATTTCACTATTGCATTCATCTCAGAAACTGCAATTTGACGAAAGGCTTGGGCCAAGGGAGGTGACAGGTTAAATGTGACCGCGGCCAGTGAGGAGGGGGTAGTTGGACATGGGAGCGACACCCCTGGGCTGGGAACACCCTGGGACTCAGCCCCTGAACTTGACTGATCCCCTATCGCCACACACACACACACTACCATTCCCCTCCCTCCCTCCCCTTGATTGCAAAAACCCGGTTAAAGAATGTGGGCAGCGGTCCCTCTCTCCCCCCCCATCGAGAGTCAGGGGGAGTTCCATCAAACAGGTCCTTCCGCTGGGATGGGGAGGTGCAAATTCACCCGTTAGCTCCTTACTTACGGTCACCGCTTGTTCAAAGTGCTGGGATTGAGCGGATCCGGAGCCTCTTCCCCTGGTCAGTGTCAGAGTCAGTGTCAGTTTCACCGCTGCGATGTGAGTGTCCCGACCACCGACTCCGTGGCAAATGTCTTTGTCTCAATGGAAGGTTGAACCGCAACACAAAGAGATGATGGGTCCTTCCATGCGCATGTACATTGCACGCTTCTCATTCCTTCCTCCAGCTGTGGGTTATGGGTAAATCCCTTCCTCAATCTGCTCTTAAAATGGGTCTCCCAGGTACTGTACTGCAGTTTGAAAAAATTATACTTGCATTGAGAAATTCCTCGGTTTTGCAGGCAATGATTTACTTTTGAAGTGTAATAAAAAGAAAGACTTGCATTTCTATAGCGCCTTTCACAACCACCAGACATCCCAAAGCGCTTTACAGCCAATGAAGTACTTTTTTGAAGTGTAGTCACTGTTGTAATGTAGGAAACGCGGCAGCCTATTTGCGCACAGCAAGCTCCCACAAACAGCAATGTGATCACGACCAGATAATCTGTTTTAGTGATGTTGATTGAGGGATAAATATTGGCCCCAGGACACCGGGGAGAACTCCCCTGCTCTTCTTCGATATAGTGCCCACGGGATCTTTTACGTCCACCTGAGAGTGCAGGCAGGGCCTCGGTTTAACGTCTCATCTGAAAGACGGCACCTCCGACAGTGCAGCACTCCCTCAGCACTGCACTGGGAGTGTCAGTTACGTGGATAGACTAGAGAAGGTTGAGGGGAGATTTAATAGAGGTGTTCAAAATCATGAGGGGTCTAGACAGAGTAGATAGAGAGAAACTGTTCCCATTGGCGGAAGGGTCGAGAACCAGAGGACACAGATTTAAGGTGATTGGCAGAAGATCCAAAGGCGACATGAGGAAAAACCTTTTTACACAGTGAGTGGTTAGGATCTGGAATGCACTGCTTGAAAGTGTGGTGAAGGCAGATTCAATTGTGGCTTTCAAAAGGGAATTGAATAAGAACCTGAGGGGAAAAAAATTGCAGGGCTACGGGGAAAGGGCAGGGGAGTGGGACTAGCTGAAGTGCTCTTGCAGAGAGCTGGGATGGGCTCGACAGGCCGAATGGCCTCTTTCCATGCTCTAACCATTCTATGATTCTATGACAGTGCAGCACTCCCTCGGTACTGCACTAGAGTGTCAGCCTGGATTATGTGCTCAAGCCTCTGGAACAAGCCTATGAGCTGCCACAGATGTACAAACGCTCCCACTGAGCCAAGCAACATAAAATATAAATATTAAATAAATCAGTACATACAATGGAGCAGAATGCATTGACAATAGAGAGGCTACAACTATCAGGAAAGACTGAACAGGCTGGGGCTCTTTTCTCTAGATAAGAGAAGACTGAGGGGTGACCTGATGGAGGTCTTTAAGATTATGAAAGGGTTCGATAAGCTAGACGTAGAGAAGATGTTTCCACTTGTGGGGGAGACCAGAACCAGAGGCCATCAATATAAGATCGTCACTAATAATCCAACAGAGAATTCAGGGGAAACTTCTTTACCCAGAGAGTGCTGAGAATGTAGAACTCGCTACCACAACGAGTGGTCCAGGCGAATAGCACAGCTGTATTTAAGGGGAAGCTCGGTAAACACACGAGGGAGAAGGGAATAGGATATGCTGATGGGGTGAGATGGAAAGGGGGGTGGGAGGAGGCTTGTGTGGAGCATAAACACCGGCACGGACCAGTGGGGCCGAATGGCCTGTTTCTGTGCTGTAACTACTGTGTAATTCTATGTAAACGATGTCAATTCTATGTAATTCTTTGTAATTCTATGTAAATTCTATTTAATTGTGTGTAATATGCTGGATCAAATTTCAGCTCTGGTCCAGTCTGCCACTGGAACTGTGAAAGTATAAAAAATAAATTCACAATGGGAGACGTACATTGCGATAACTACAACCGTCCGCGGCACAGGACAAGCCCGACCATCACCAGGACAGGGCTCGAACACCGTTCAGAGCCGAGTTTCTTCTTCATGAAACAGGCGGGTATGAAACTCTCCAATGTGACAGCAATATGTAGCAGGAAGTGTGAGATGTTGTGAAACAAGACAGTGCATTCCCTATTCTATAACAGAGGCAGCGACTCAGTCAGAGAGCGAGGACAGAGGTTCGGACAGGTTCCCCTGACTGCACAGGTACTGGAACTTTAAGCTGTCTCAGATTACGACAGCGTTAGATGAAGCGGGGCCGGGAGGAGGCTCGTGTGGAGCATAAAGGTCAGCATAGACCAGACGGGCCGACTGGCCTGTTTCTGTGCTGCAGACTCGACCTCACCCCAATGTAACATTAGAGGGCATTGGCTGGGTCTCTCTGGGCTGTTCATACAAATAAGAAGCCAGATTGTGAGCAAGAAGTGTATATTGAGAGAGTGGTTAGCAAAGCATGTGGGATCTTGGGCTTCATAAATAGAGGTATTGAGTACAAAAGTAGAGAAGTTATGCTGAACCTTTATAAAGCGCTGGTTCGGCCACAACTGGAGTATTGCGTCCAGTTCTGGTCACCACAGATTAGGAAGGATGCGAAGGCCCTTGAGAGGGTGCAGAGGAGATTTACCAGAATGGTTCCGGAGATGGGGGATCTTAGCTACAAGGACAGGTTGGAGAAGCTGGATTTGTTTTCATTGGAGCAAAGGAGGTTGAGGGGTGATTTGATAGAGGTGTACAAGATTATGACGGGTTTGGATAGGCTAGACGGGGAAAGGCTGTTCCCACTAGTTGATGGTACAAGGACTAGGGGACACAGATTTAAGGTTTTGGGCAAGAGATACAGGGGGGGATGTGAGGAAAAACTTTTTTACGCTGCGAGTAGTGATGACCTGGAACTCGCTGCCGACGGAAGTGGTGGAAACGGAGACACTCAATGTTTTCAAGGCGAGACTGGATAGGCACTTGAGGGAAATAAACTTGCAGGGCTACGGGGATAGAGTGGGGGAATGCGACTGACTGGATTGCGCCACAGAGAGCCAGCACAGACTCGATGGGCCGAATGGCCTCCTTCTGTGCCGTTATGACTCTAAGTGGTTAACTGAACACAAGATTGTGTCACACGATCGAGGCACTTCTTCATAATGGCTCAGATTTTTGTTGCCCGTTTAATGGCGCTTGCCGTTATTAACGTGTTTAATCGTCCAACAACTTGTGGCGAGGAAGGGATACCCCGTGAGTTGTGAATTGGCACAACGTGCCGGACGATTCACGCTGCTCCCCCCACACCCCGTTAGCCTCACGGAAAACAGCAGCTCACCCTCAACCTCCCCGTGAGTTTCGTGAAATTGCTGGATTTGCGCATTAATTGCCCGTGAAACTCGCCGCGGAAAGTCGGGGCTGGAACTTAACAGCGTAAGGAACCTTCTTAATGAGAAGGTTTATGTTCCTGCAGTGCAGAAATCTCTCCGGCCCAGACGGGAGAATTGAAACTGTGGAGTCTTGTTCCCACAGGTCGTAAATCGTGTTTCGCTAACTTGATTGAGTTCTTTGATGAAGTAACAGAGAGGGTTGATGAGGGTAATTTGGTGGTTACAGATTTTTAAAATGTCAAATTTAATTGTTACATTTTTTTCTCACTTTTTTCTCTCTGTTAATCCAATCTTTCTTTCCCGCTCTCTCTCTGTACCTGATTTGACTAAAATTCGCCCAATTTCCTTCTCCGTTGCTCCTCTCTTTCTTTCTCAATCCTTAAATCTCATTGGTTAGGGAGATAGACTGTTGGTCCCGTCGTTCACCGAGGTCCCAGATGGCCCGCTGCCCTCGCCGCGCCGTTATCAGCTCGCGCTCCCAGAAACTTGCAGGGCTGAAGGGTGAGGGGAAATCTCTAACTACCAGGGCACGCCAGAGGATGTCCTGCTCCACCACGGTCTCGGCTCTTGTGTCCGAAATGTGGAATTTCTTTTTATCTTTGATACACTATTTGTTGTGCAACTTGAGAACAAGATTATTGACTCTTATTTTAACCGGGCATTGTAGTCTCGGCCTTCACATTCTTCTTTCCCAAACTTAAAGAAAGATCTCAAACCGAAACTTTGGGGGGGAAATTTGGTTGCTTTGCACCTCCCGTTAGCGCCCTAAGAGGGCGCAAAGCAACTAGCGCCCGGGCGCACGACCGCCAACGCCCCCCACGAAATTCAGATGGAGGTTAGCGGCGGCAGTAACTGTTAGTGCCCGGTGGCGCTGCGCTGCCACCGATTATGTCATCGCCATGCGCAGCGCCCTGGCCGCAATCTTCGGTAGCGCCCCCTGACTTACCACCGGAGGCTATGCCCGACGGGGTCGGGGGGGGGCCTACCTGCGGCCGGGGCGGCGCAAATTAAAGGTGCGATGCCGGGTGGCCATTTTTGTTGCTGGCCGCCTGCCAGCACCTGCCCCCTCTGCCGTCCCCGGCCTCCTCTTCAGCCCCCCCCGCGGAGTGCCATCTGCGCTCTGTGAACCCGGCACTTCTCTTGAGTGCCAGGCTCCTTTGCCAGCACTCTGATCCCTGGTGGTCCAGCAAGGGGAGGAAGGCCTGCAGTACCGCGACACGACTTGCCGCAGCACCACATAGCGCCGCGATGTTCCCTCGCAGCGCCCCAAGAGGGAGTCAGGGCGGTTCCAGTAGCACCCCGCTTCCCTCTTGGGGCGCTACCGATGAATTTCGGCCACGGGGGGCGCTAATTTATTCGGGGCGCTAAAAGTAGCACCCTGGTGAAGATAGCGCCCCAAAGGGGGCGCGACTCAATTTTTCCCCCAAAGACCTTAGTTAAGGACACCGCCACAGTTAACGAGACTGAGAGAGAAGACAAAAATATAGCAGGAAGTAGCATTTAGGTGGCCACATGCGGAGGTTTCGAAAGGTTGAATTTTGTAGAAGGATGTGAAGGTTGAGCAAGTGTTCCGAGCGATGATTTTAACTCCTGTCACCTTGCCAAGACTTGAGCACAAAAATCGAGGCCGACACTCCCAGTGCAGTACTGAAGGAGTGCTGCACTGTCAGAGGTGCCGTCTTTCAGATGAGATGTTAAACCGAGGCCCTGTCTGTCCTCTCAGGTGGACGTATATAGGGTTACATACACAGGATATACGGCACAGAAACAGGCCATTCGGCCCAACCAGTCCATGCCGGCGTTTATGCTCCACTCGAGCCTCCTCCCGTCTTTCCTCATCTAAATCTATCAGCATAACCCTCTATTCCCTTCTCCCTCATATGCTTATCTAACCGCCCCTGAAATGCATCTAAACTATTCGCTTCAACCACTCCCTGTGGTAGCGAGTTCCACATTCTCACCACTCTCTGGGTAAAGAAGTTTCTTCTGAATTCCCTATTGGATTTCTTGGTGACTATCTTATATTGATGGCCTCTAGTTATGCTCTTCCCCACAAGTGGAAACGTTCTCTCTGTATCCACTCTATCAAAACCTTTCATCATTTTAAAGACCTCTATTAGGTCACCCCTCAGCCTTCTTTTTTCAAGAGAAAAGAGACCCAGCCTGTTCATCCTTTCCTGATATGTATACCCTCGCATTCCTAGTATCATCCTTGTAAATCTTCTCTGCACCCTCTCTAGTGCCGCTACATCCTTTTTATAATATGGCGACTAGAATTGTACACAGTACTCTAAGTGTGATCTAACCAAGGTTCGATACAGGTTTAGCATAACTTCCCTACTTATCAAACCCTAGTTCTTGGTTTGCTTTTTTTATGGCCTTGCTAACCTGTGTCGCAATTTTTAGTGATTTGTGTATTTGTACTTTGAGGTCCTTTTGTTCCTCTACCCCACCCAGACTCGCACCCTCCAAGTGATAAGTGACCTCCCTATTCTTCCTACCAAAATGTAATACCTCACATTTATCTGTGTTGAACTTCATTTGCCAATTATATGCCCATTCTGCAAGTTTATTAATGTCCGTCTGTAATTTGTTGCAGTCCTCCTCCGTATTGACTATTCCCCCCCCCCCCGCCAATTTGGTGTCATCCGCAACTTTAGAAATTGTGTTTTTGATTCCAAAGTCTAAATCGTTAATATAAATTGCGAACAACAGTGGTCTCAGCACTGATCCTTGTGGAACACCATTACCCACTGTTATAAATCTCATCATTCATAAAGAAACTACTCATGAAATAACGCTGGACGGCCAGCTGGTGGTGCCATCCAAGGAGTATAAATACTCAGGCGTCGGCCCCAGCTCCTCAGGGACATTTTGTAAGACAAGGAACTAGTGAAGTACAACTAGACCTCCATGTTCTGAAACAAGTTGATTAAAGCCTTGCTTTATACTCAAACCAAGTGTGTAGTGAGTTTTATTACATCACCCACCTTCTGCCACTGTGAATAGTTACCCTTTACTCCCACTCTCTGCTTTCTGTCCTGAAGCCAGCCAGCAATCCATTCTGCTCCTTGTCCCCTGACTCTGCATTCTCTGACCTTGTTCATCAGTCTATTATGTGGTACCTTATCGAAGGCCTTTTAAAAATCTAAATAAATTACATCTACTGCATTACCCTTGTCTACTCTCTCTGTTACCTCTTCAAAAAATTCAATGAGGTTGGTCAAGCAAGACATTGCCTTTTGAAACCCATGCTGACTATTCATTATTATATTTTTTGTTTCTAGATGTTCTTCTATTTTCCTTTAGTAGGGATTCCATTATTTTTCCTACCACCTATGTTAAGCTGACTGGTCTATAATTCCCTGGACATGTTCTATCCCCCTTCTTAAATATAGGTATTACGTTGCTATCCGCCAGTCTTCTGGCACTACACCTTTTTCTAATGAATTATTAAATATGTGTAGAAATGCCACGGCTATCTCTCCCCTAGATTCTTTTAAAATGCATGGATGCAATCTATCCGGACCAGGGCTTTTATCCACTTTGAGTTTTTTTTAAATTATTTTATGGGATGTGGGCGTCGCTGGCAAGGCCAGCATTTATTGCCCATCCCTAATTGTCCTTGAGAAGGTGGTGGTGAGCCGCCTTCTTGAACCGCTGCAGTCCGTGCGGTGAGGGTACTCCCACAGTGCTGTTATGTAGGGAGTTCCAGAATTTTGACTCAGCGACGATGAAGGATTGGCGATATACTTCTAAGTCAGGATAACTTGGAGGGGAACTTGGAGGTGGTGCTGTTCCCATGTGCCTGCTGTCCTAGTCCTTCTAGGTGGAAGAGGTCATGGGTTTGGGAGGTGCTGTCGAAGAAACCTTGGCGAGTTGCTGCAGTGCATCTTGTAGATGGTACACACTGCAGCCACGGTGCGCTGGTGGTGGAGGGAGTGAATGTTTAAGGTGGTGGATGGGGTGCCATTCAAGCGGGCTGCTTTGTCCTGGATGGTATCGAGCTTCTTGAGTGTTGTTGGAGCTGCACTCATCCAGGCAAGTGGAGAGTATTCCATCACACTCCTGACTTGTGCCTTGTAGATGGTAGAAAGGCTTTGGGGAGTCAGGAAGTGAGACACTCGCCACAGAATACCCAGCCTCTGACCTGCTCTTGTTGCCACAGTATTTATGTGGCTGGTCCAGTTAAGTTTCTGCTCAATGGTAACCCCCAGGATGTTGATGGTGGGGGATTCGATGATGGTAATGCCATTGAATGTCAAGGGGCGGTGGTTAGACTCTCGCTTGTTGGAGATAGTCATTGCCTGGCACTTGTGTGGCGCGAATGTTACCTGCCACTTATCATCCCAAGCCTGAACGTTGTCCAGGTCTTGCTGCATGCGGGCATGGACGGCTTCATTATCTGAGGAGCTTTGAATGGCACTGAATACTGTGCAGTCATCAGCGAACATTCCCATTTCTGACCTCATGTTGGAGGGAAGGTCATTGGGGAAGCAGCTGAAGATGGTTGGGCCTAGGACACTGCCCTGAGGAACTCCTGCAGTGATGTCCTGGGGCTGTGATGATTGACCTTCAACCACCACAATCATCTTCCTTTGTGCTAGGTATGACTCCAGCCAGTGGGGAGTTTTTCCCCCGATTCCCATTGACTTCAGTTTTACTAGGACTCCTTGATGCCAGACTCGGTCAAATGCTGCCTTGATGCCAAGGGCAGTCACTCTCCCCTCACCTCTGGAATTCAGCTCCTTTGTCCATGTTTGGACCAAGGCTGTAATGAGGTCAGGAGCCGAGTGGTCTTGGTGGAACCCAAACTGGGCATCAGTGAGCAGGTTATTGGTGAGTAAGTACTGCTTGATAGCACTGTCGATGACACCTTCCATCACTTTGCTGATGATTGAGAGTAGACTGATGGGGCAGTAATTTGCCGGATTGGATTTGTCCTGCTTTTTGTGGACAGGACATACCTGGGCAGTTTTCCACATTGTCGGATAGATGCCAGTGTTGTAGCTGTGCTGGAACAGCTTGGCTAGAAGCGCGGCTAGTTCTGGAGCACAAGTCTTCAGCACGATAGCCGGGATGTTGTCGGGGCCCATAGCCTTTGCTGTATCCAGTGCGCTGAGCCATTTCTTGATATCACGTGGAGTGAATTGAATTGACTGAAGACTGGCTTCTGTGATGGAGGCCAATATGGATCATCCACTCGGCACTTCTGGCTTAAGATGGTAAATTTGATTAGCTTTTTAATATATCCCCTTTTTACTTTAAATGCACTTATCTCATTACTAATCGCATCATCCAATGTCATGTCCACCTGTTCTATCTCCCTGGTAAATACTGAAGCAAAATAATTGTTTAATATTTCTGCCATCTCTCTGTCATTACCTGTGCTATTATCCTGTCTATCCCTTAATGGCCCTATTCCCATCCCAACCTTCATTTTTTTATTGATGTGCCTGTAAAATATTTTACTATTTTGTTTTATGTTCCTTGATAATTTAATTTCATAGTTCCTCTTTGCCTTCCCAATTGTTTTTTTGACTTCTCTCCTAATCTCTTCATATTCTCCCTTATCATGCACTCTCCTGCCATCAATGTACTTAATATATGCCTCTTTCCTCACCCTCAATTGACCCCTTATGGCTTTATTCATCCATGGAATCTCATTAGTGTTTAGTTTGTTCTTTCCTTTTAGCGGAATATATTTTTCCTGCATTCTGTTAAACAACACTTTAAATGATTCCCATTGCTGTTCTACACCATTGTTTGCCAATATTGCTGCCCATTTTTTCCCCCAAGTTCTATTCTCAGCCCCTCAAAATCAACTTTTCTCCAATCTATTAATCTGGTTTTCGTCATAATTATGTCCTTCTCAATTATCATCTTAAAACGTATTATATTATGGTCACTATTGCCTATATGTTCCCCTACTTTTACTTCTCTTATCTGTTCTGGTTCATTCCCCATTACTAGATCCAATAGCGAATCCTCTCTTGTTGGGCTTTTTACATATTGGGTTAGAAAGGAATCTGTATACATTATAGGAACTCCATTTGTTTATCCCCTTTACCTACCTCTTCTGTCCAATTAATATTGCGGTAGTTGAAATCCCCCATGATTATTATTCTATGGTTTTTACTCATTTCCCTAATTTGTCTACATGTTTCTTCCTCCACATCCCTTCCACTATTAGGTGGTGTGTAGACTATGCCTATTAGTGTGATTGATCCTTTATTATCTTTTATTATCTTTTATCTCTATCCATAGATTCTATTTTTACATAAGAACATAAGAAATAGGAGCAGGATTAGACTACTTGGCCCCTTGAGCCTGCTCCGCCATTCAATAAGATCGTGGCTGATCTTGGGCTCAAAGCCACTTCCCTGCCCACTTCCCATAACTCTTCACTCCCTTATCTTGCAAAAAACTGTCTATCTCCACTTTAAATGTATTTAATGACCCAGCCTCCATGGCTCTCTGGGGCAGAGAATGCCACAGATTTGTGACCCTCTGAGAGAAGAAATTCCTCCTCATCTCAGTTCTAAAAGGATGACCATTTATTCTAAAACTGTGCTCCCGCATTCTAGATTTCCCCACGAGGGGAAACATCCTCTCTGCATCTACCTTGTCGAGCCCCCTCAGTATCTTATATGTTTCGATAAGATCACCTCTCATTCTTATAATTTCCAATGAGTATAGGCCCAGCCTGCTCAACCTTTCCTCATAAGCCAACCCCCTCATCTCTGGAATTAACCTAATGAATCGTCTCTGAACTGCCTCCAATGCAAGTATATCCTTCCTTAAATAAGGAGACCAAAACTGTACACAGTACTCCAGGTGTGGTCTCACCAATACCCTGTACAGTTGTAGCAGGACTTCCCTGCTTTTATACTCCAACCCCCTTGAAATAAAGGCCAACATTCCATTTGCCTTTTTGATTACTTGCTGTACCTGCATGCTAACTTTTTGTGTTTCATGCACAAGGACCCCCAGGTCCCTCTGAACTGTAGCATTTTGTAATCTCTCTCCATTTAAATAATAATTTGCTTTTTTATTTTTCCTGCCAAAGTGTATAACCTCACACTTTCCCACATTATACTCCATCTGCCAAATGTTTGCCCATTCATCTAGCCTGTTAATATCCCTTTGCAGGTTCTTTGAGTCCTCTGCACAACTTGCTTTCCCACCCATCTTTGTATCATCCGCAAACTTGGCTACATTACACTCAGTCCCTTCATCCAAGTCATTAATGTAGATTGTAAATAGTTGAGGCCCCAGCACCGATCCCTGTGACACACCACTAGTTACCGTTTGTCAACTGGAAAATGACCCATTTATCCCGACTCTCTGCTTTCTGTTAGTTAGCCAATTCTCCATCCATGCTAATATATTACCCCCAATTCCGTGAGCTCTTATCTTATGCAGTAACCTTTTATGTACCTTATCGAATGCCTTCTGGAAATCCAAATACACCACATCCACTGGTTCACCTTTGTCCACCCTGCTCGTTACCTCCTCAAAGAACTCCAGCAAGTTTGTTAAACATGATTTCCCTTTCATAAAACCATGCTGACTCTGCTTGACTGCATTATGATTTTCCAAATGCCCTGCTATTGCTTCCTTAATGAAGGACTCCAGCATTTTCCCAACAACAGATGTTAGGCTAACTGGTCTATAGTTTCCTGCTTTCTGTCTTCCTCCTTTCTTAAATAGGGGTGTTACATTTGCGGTTTTCCAATCCGCTGGGACCTCTCCAGAGTCCAGGGAATTTTGATATATTGCAACCAATGCATCCGCTATCTCTGCAGCCACTTCTTTTAAGACCCTGGGATGCAGGCCATCTGGTTCAGGGGACTTGTCATCTTTTAGTCCCATTATTTTACCAAGTACTATTTTCTTAGTGATAGCTGCATCACTTTTTTCTACTGCCATTATGTTATCCCCAATACGTACAGCTACTCCACCTTCCCTTTTTCCCTCTCTATCTTTTCTAAGTATGTTATACTCTGCAATGTTTAATTCCCAGTCCTGATTTTTCTGTAGCCATGTCTCAGTAATCCCTACTGTGTCTGGTTCCTCACAACACATTTACCCTTTCTGCTAGGACACGGGTCCCAACCCGGTTCAGGTGGAGCCCATCCCATCAATACAGCTCCTTCCTGGTGCCAGTTTCACATGAAAAGAAACCCCGGAAAAGATCCCATGGCACTATTTTGAAGAAGAGCAGGGGAGTTCTCCCCGGTGTCCTGGGCCAATATTTACCCCTCAATCAACATCACTAAAAAACAGATTATCTGATCATTATCGCATTGCTGTTTGTGGGAGCTTGCTGTGCGCAAATTGGCTGCCATTTTTCCTACATTACAACAGTGACTACACTTCAAAAAGTACTTCATTGGCTGTAAAACACTTTGGGACGTCCTGAGGTCGTGAAAGGCGCTATAGAAATGCAAGTCTTGTTTCTTTCAGAAGAGAAGATGGGAGGGGGAATCTGACCTAGGACTCAATACAAACTTAAGAGGCTTCAAAGTGAGACTAGATCAAAGGTTTTCCACTGACCACTAGATTTGTGAAGCGGGCTCTCAGAAAGACTATTTTACACTTGGGGGCAGATCTTGACTTTACGCGATTGTGTAAAATGGGTGATAGCAAATTGACAGCCCATTTTACATCTCTCCTTATTTACTTCAGTGGAAATAAAAATGGGGAGAGACTGGGGTTCCCGACTGTCTCGCGCCCATTTTACACTATAGCACAAAGGCAAGATCTACCCCAGTGTCAATTAACTGATATTCAGAGGGACCTGGTTGTCCTTGTATACGAATCACTGAAAGTTAACATGCAGGTACAGCAAGCAATTCAGAAAGCAAATGATATGTTAACCTTTATTACAAGAGTCTAAGAGTAAAGAAGTCTTACTGCAATTATATAGGGCCCTGGTGAGACCACACCTGGAGTATTGTGTACAGTTTTGGTCTCCTTACCTAAGAAAGGATTTGCTTGTCTTAGAGGGAGTGCAACGCAGAAGGTTCACCAGACTGGTTCCTGGGATGGGGGGATTTTCCTATGAGGAGAGATTGAGTTGGCTAGGCCTATATTTTCTAGAGTTTAGAAGAATGAGAGGTGATCTCATTGAAACATACAAAATTCTTACAGGACTTGACAGGGTAGATGCAGGGAGGATGTTTCCCCCTGGCTGGGGACTCTAGAATCAGGGGTCACAGTCTCAGAATAAGGGGTTGGCCATTTAGGACTGAGATGAGGAGAAATTTCTTCACTCAGAGGGTGGTGAATCTTTGGAATTCTCTACCCCAGAGGGCTGTGCAGGATTAGTCGTTGAGTATATTCAAGACAGAGATCGATAGATTGTTGGACTCTAGGGGATCCAAGGGATATGGGGATCGGGCGGGAAAGTGGAGATGAGGTGAAAGATCAGCCATGATCTTCTTGAATGACGGAGCAGGCTCGAAGAGCCAAATGGCCGACTCCTGCCCTATTTCTTATGTTCTTAACTCCTTCAGAAAAAGAACTGGAGAAATATACTGGCACTGACGATAATAGGAATATTTATGAGAGAAAATATTAGATACTTCATTGGACATGAAGACAAATCGATAGATATTCTAGAATATTATTTGATTATTCTTGGGGATGGGGTGGGGAAATTAGCAATATTTCCCCTCAGGAGCTTAAAGTATTTGATATAGTCCATGATGGTTTGTGTTCCCTTGAGTTTATATGGTTGTGGGGTGATCGAATCAAAGTGCTTAAAATGATAAATGACTAAGAGCGGGACAGGATACAGATGGCAGAGGTTTGGAGTTGGAGTTAGTGGGTGGAGTTCAGTAGGCTGGCAAAGAGCGCAGTAGAGTCTGGAGGCAATGAATTCTTGGATGAAGATTTCGGAAGCCTGGATTTCATTCGGTTAATCTCTCCTCTTGTGTGTTTTTTTGTATTTACAGGGAGCGGAACAGCTGGCAACAGCCGTACAACAGGCTAAACCAGCGAAAACAGAAGGCAGTTCAATGGGTATTTGCTGTCAGTCATTATGCTCTGATCATCTGCGTTGTATTAAGAGGGAAAGCACTTGCATCTGACATCAGAATGGCATGTCCTCAGGGCCACTAGGGATGGACAAGAAATGTGGCCTTGGTGGCAATTCTGACACCAATCTTTTTTTAAATTTGCGCCTTGTTGTGTCATCAGCTTTGCACACAACAGAATGACTTCTGATTGTAGCTGCTCTTGTTTTGTAGGTTGCTACAGCAACCGATTGGCACTCGGTCCTGACCGCGCCCAATATTCACACACATGCTGTTTCAATCAGGGTCACAAGGCAGCAGCAACCAGGAGTGCGAGCTTTTACATAGAATTACATAGAATGTACAGCACAGAGACAGGCCATTTGGCCCATCTGGTCTATGCCGGCCTTTTAATGCTCCTCACGAGCCTCATAGGAAACATAGGAACCGGAGGAGGCCATTCAGCCCCTCGAGCCTGCTCCGCCATTCAATGAGATCATGGCTGATCTGTGACCTAACTCCACATACCCGCCTTTGCCCCATATCCCTTAATACCTTTGGTTAACAAAAAGCAATCAATCTGCGATTTAAAATTAACAATTGATCTAGCATCAATTGCCGTTTGCGGAAGAGAGTTCCAAACTTCTACCGCCCTTTGGGCTGAATTTTGCCAGCGCTCAGAGTGGTTTGGAGGCGGGTCCACTGTCAAAGATCACAAAGATTGACAGCGGGTCGGTATCCCGCTGTAAACCCACCTCCTTGTCAGTTTCCCAAGTGTCGGGTCTGAAAACCCTGAACAGACTCAACACCAAGCGGCAGGTCAGCCAATTTAAACAGTTAAAAGCTTATTAAAAGGTAGTTAAGAACCATTTTCCCATGTACTTCTTATGTCTCAACATTCACTGCACCTCACTAAGCCACTTCCAAAGGTGCACACGAATCTGTCCAAGAAGGCAAAGTGGTGACAATAAGGATTTCAATGTTGGACAACACATTAACAGAAAGTTTACATGAACATTGGCTAAAACACCCAAGTGCCTACCCTTGTGTGTTGTTAGTTGGTATGATTGGACTGGGATGAGGGTGAGTGTGAGGGGTGGCTAGTGAGATGGGGAAGTGATAATGTAGATAGCGAGGGATGGGTGGAGGGGCAAGGTAAGTTGGTGTGAGTAAGGATGTGCAGGAATAGGGTAGGGAAGGCAGAGTGATGGGGATGTGATGAGTGGCACAGAAGGATGAGATTGAGTGTGGCTTTGCGGTAATGTTTCGTGATCTACTGAGATCAATGAAAGGTTTGCGCCACTGCAGCCTGGTCGGGAAGAGAACCTCCCTGCGTGCTGTGACTCCCTCCATAAGCATATGGAGGGAGTCATGGGGGAGCCTGGGTGCAGCCGTGCACCTTTGTGCAGTGCTTGTCAGTGTTTGCAGCACCTCAATGCTGTAGAACACTGACAGCACAAATGTCAAAATGAATGTGGACATGGTCTCTTTAAGGAAACCGGCTGATGACGCGTCATCAGATGACATCATCAGACCGGCTTCCTTTTAATTGGCTGGGTACCTCGCAAGTTGGGCTTAACAAGTCCAATCAGGGCAATATCACTTGGAGGAGGCGGGATGAAGATGGGAGCGGGGTTTGAGGCCGTTGCCTGCTCCGGCCACACTGGACTCACCGCGGCTGGCGAAATCGCGGCCTTTGTGTGTAGAAGTGTTTCCTAACTTCACTCCTGAAAGGTCTGGCTCTAATTTTTAGACTCTGCCCCCTAGTCCTAGAGTCCCCAAACAGCGGAAATAGTTTCTCTCTATCTACCCGATCTGTTCCCCAAGATATCCTGAAAACTTCGATCAGATCACCCCTTAACCTTCTAAATTCTAGGGAATACAACCCTAGTTTCTGTAATCTCTCTCTAACTTAACCGAAAGCTATCAATCTTTAATTTAAAATTAACAATTGATCTAGCATCAATTGGCTTCTCCCACCCCTCTTCACCTCACCTTATCAGCATATCCTTCTATTCCTTTCTCCCCAATGTGCTTATCCAGCTTCCCCTTTTGATGATTTTCGTTCTGACCTCGCCTGCCCTAATCGTGATGTCCCGACTGATGATCCACCTGAAGTCATTGGCTGTAAAGTGCTTTGGAACGGCCTGAGGTGGTGAAAGGTGCTATTAAATGCAAATTAACACCATTGACCAGAAACTTAACTGGACCAGCCACATAAATACTGTGGCAACAAGAGCAGGTCAGAGGCTGGGTATTTTACGGCGAGTGTCTCACCTCCTGACTCCCCAAAACCTCCCCATCACCTACAAGGCACAAGTCAGGAGTGTGATGGAATACTCTCCACTTGCCTGGATGAGTGCAGCTCCAACAACACTCAAAAAGCTTGACACCATCCAGGACAAAGCAACCAGCTTGATTGGCACCCCATCCACCACCTTAAACATTCACTCCCTCCACCACCGGCACACCGTGACTGCAGTGTGCACCATCTACAAGATGCACTGCAGCAACTCACCAAGGCTTCTTCGGCAGCACCTCCCAAACCCGTGACCTCTACCACCTAGAAGGACAAGGGCAGCAGGTGCATGGGAACACCACCACCTCCAAGTCACACACCATCCTGACTTAAAAGTATATCGCCAAATCTTCATCGTCGCTGGGTCAAAATCCTGGAACTCCCTCCATAACAGCACTGTGGGAGTACCTTCACCACACGGGCTGTAGCGGTTCAAGAAGGCGGCTCACCACCACCTTCTCAAGGGGTAACTCGGGATGGGCAATAAATGCTGGCCTTGCCAGCGACACCCACATCCCATAAATGAATGAAAAAAGTTATTTCTCCTTTCTATAGTATGAACTCCTATGTTAAGCTACAGCTGTACAAAGCCCTGGTTAGACCACACCTGGAGCACTGTGAGCAGTTCTGGGCACCACACCTTAGGAAGGATATACTGGCCTTGGAGGGAGTGCAGCGTAGGTTTACCAGAATGATACCCGGACTCCAAGAGTTAAATTACTAGGAAAGATTACACAAACTAAGGTTGTATTCCCTGGAATTTAGGGGTGATTTGATCGAAGTTTTCAAGATATTAAGGGGAACTGATAGGGTAGATAGAGAGAAACTATTTCAGCAAATTAGCTGCCGCGTTTCCTACATTACAACAGTGACTACATTTCAAAAGTATTTCATTGGCTATAAAGCGCTTTGGGACATCCTGAGGTTGTGAAAGGTTCTGTATAAATGCAAGTCTTTCTTTTTGTGTCTCAGGTGTCTTTCTATATATGAGAGAAACCAAACAAACTTCTGTTGTATCCCTCTTCATCTCTCTTTTCTTTGTTTGACCCTAATGTCTCCATCTTTGGCTCGGTGTCAATTCTTGTCTGGTGACTCTCCTGTGCCGTGCCCTGGGATGTTTTACTATGCTAAAGGCGCTATATAAATGCAAGCGGTTGTTGTTAACGAAGTTTCCACCACACGTCCTCCAAAGTATCGGCAACAGAGCAGGAGCAGCTCTGAGCAAGGGGTACGGTAGCATTGTGGTTATCTTAATGGACTAGTAATCCAGAGGCCTGGACTAATGATCCAGAGATATGAGTTCAAATGCCACCACGGCAGTGGGGGAATTTAAATTTAAATAAATAAATCTGGAATAAAATGCTAGCATCAGTAATGATGACCATGAAACTACCGGATTGTCGTAAAGACCCATCTGGTTCACTAATGTCCTTTAGGGAAGGAAATCTGCTGTCCTTACCCGGTCTGGCCTATATGTGACTCCAGACACACAGCAATGTGGTTGACTGTTAACTGCCCTCTGAAATGGCCCAGCAAGCCACTCAGTTGTATAAGGCGGCACCAGCACCTTCTCGAGGGCAATTAGGGATGGGCAATAAATGCTGGCCTTGCCAGCGACACCCACATCCCCTGAATGAATTTTAAAAAGAGCAATTTCCCAGCCGTGGATATCCTCATGATCACATGGGTGAGCTCGGCAGGCCAATTAAGGGCCACCCGGCAACAGGTGATGTCACAGATTGATATTTCATCTGTCAAGACCTTTTGACAGATGAAATATCAGCATTTCACAGCTGTTTGAAGCTGTCAAACACTGACAATCTGTACGCCAAGTTAATTCCTTCCTCTCAGGATGATTTCGAGATCTCCCTGGAACAGAAAGCTGAAGGCTGCAATTTTTGACAGTTCGCAGCCATTCTGCTTTCTGTGCCGGTGAGATGAGGGACTCCCAAGACCGGAAGGAAGGAAGGCTGTAAAGGTAAGTAAAGGTATGTAAAAACTTCTTTAAACAATTTACACACACCAAACACACTTACCTTTGCACTCATGCACCCATCACTCACCTGAACACCGGACATCTAAACCCCTCCAAACCCTTCATCCCAACGGCCCGCCTCGCTAACTTGGCGTAGTTTGGAGCCGTCAGGAATCCCACACTTCAACATTAAAAATAGGGATTAGGCTAAAAACTGCCTGTTAACTACCTGTTAACAGGCAGTTAATTGGCACTAATCCCCTTCCCGCCTCGGGTAGGTGGGTCCCAGTGCGGGGCGGGTACCCGCCTCCTTTGAAACTGGCATGGAGGCGGGTTGGGGGCGGGATGGGGTCGGGACCCCTGATTTCGGGATTTTAACCCCCCACACGCCTCCAATCCCGCCTCCACGGCCCAATGAAAATCCTGCCCAATGTTTCCACTTGTGGGGGAGTCCAAAACTAGAGGCCAGAAATATAAGAGAGTCACTAATAAATTCAACAGGAAATTCAAGAGAAACCCAGAGAGCGGTGAGAATGTGGGACTCGCTACCACAGGGAGTGGTTGAGGCGAATAGCAGAGATGCATCTAAAGGGAAGCTGGATAAACACGTGAGAGAGAAAGGGATAGAAGGATATGCTGATAGGGTGAGATGAAGAAGGGTGGGAGGAGGCTCGTGTGGAGCATAAACACCGGCACGGACCAGTTGGGCCGAATGGCCTGTTTCTGTGCTGTAGACTCGATGTCATTTTAGCTACGAGGAAAGATTGGATCGGCTGGGCTTGTTTATTTTGGAACAGAGGAGGCTGAGGGGAGATTTAATTGAGGTGTATAAAATTATGAGGGGCCTGGATAGAGTGGATAGGAAGGACCTATTTCCCTTAGCACAGGTCAATAACCAGGGGGCATCGATTTAAAGTAATTGGTAGAAGGATTAGAGGGGAATTGAGGAGAAATGTTTTCACCCAGAGGGTGGTGGGGGTCTGGAACTCACTGCCTGAAAGGGTGGTAGAGGCAGGAACCCTCAGCACATTTAAAAAAGTACTTGGATGTGCACTTGAAGTGCCGTAACCAAGAGTTGGAAAGTGGGATTCGGCTGGATAAGGGGAGACAGCGGGAGAGTTCTGGATTGCTCTAGCAAAGAGCCAGCACGGCACGATGGGCCAAATGACCTCCTTCTGTGCTGTAAACTTCTATGATTCTATTAGTATTACGTCCAAAATCTCCCTATGCACTTTGCGGTACAAATGAAAGACAGTAGTTCGCAAGCAGTTAACATTCCCACCAATTTTTTTTCTGTTGTAGGTTCTTGGAATTCAAAAAACGTGCCAGAGCCACCAATCACCCGAGCAACAACAACCCTAGCTACAACCACCCGAGCAACAACAACCCTAGCTACAACCACCCGAGCAACAACAACCCCAGCGCCAACAGCAGCTCAAACAGGTACATTTTCCTCCATTGTTAAATTCAGTAGAGAATTAGGAGTAGGTTTTCCCAGGTCAAATTCGAGAGCTGTGCCTCATTAGCATAGGGCTGCCAGGTAGAAGTCGAGCACCCCGGAACACTCCGACCCCAGCCCTCCGACCCCAGCCCTCTGACCCCAGCCCGCCGACTCCAGCCCTCTGACCCCAGCCCGCCGACCCCAGCCCTCTGACCCCAGCCCTCCGACCCCAGCCCTCTGACCCCAGCCCTCCGACCCCAGCCCTCTGACCCCAGCCCTCCGACATCAGCCCTCTGACCCCAGCCCGCCGACCCCAGCCCTCTGACCCCAGCCCGCAGACCCCAGCCCTCCGACCCCGGCCCCCTGACCCCAGCCCCACGACCCCAGCCCTCTGACACCAGCCCGCCGAATGCAGCCCTCTGAGCCCAGCCCTCTGACACCAGCCCGCCAACCCCAGGCCTCCGACCCCAGCCCTCCGACCCCAGCCCGCTGACCCCAGCCCTCTGACCCCGGCCCCCTGACCCCAGCCGCACAACCCCAGCCCTCTGACACCAGCCCGCCGAATGCAGCCCTCTGACCCCAGCCCTCTGACACCAGCCCGCTGACCCCAGGCCTCCGACCCCAGCCCTCCGACCCCAGCCCTCCGACCCCAGCCCGCCGACCCCAGCCCTCTGACCCCGGCCCCCTGACCCCAACCCCACGACCCCAGCCCTCTGACACCAGCCCGCCGAATGCAGCCCTCTGACCCCAGCCCTCTGACACCAGCCCGCCGACCCCAGGCCTCTGACCCCAGCCCTCCGACCCCAGCCCGCCAACCCCAGCCCTCTGACACCAGCCCGCCGACTCCAGCCCTCTGACCCCAGCCCTCTGACCCCAGCCCTCTGACCCCAGCCCACTGAACCCAGCCCTCCGACCCCAGCCCTCTGACCCCAGCCCTCTGACCCCAGCCCTCTGACCCCAGCCCACCGACTCCAGCCCTCCGACCCCAGCCCGCCGGCCCCAGCCCCCTGACCCCAGCCCTCTGACCCCATCTAGGCGACTCCAGCCCACTGACCCCAGCCCTCCGGCCCCAGCCCTCTGACCCCATCCAAGCGACTCCAGCCCTCCAGCCCCAGCCCTCCGGCCCCAGCCCTCTGACCCCAGCCAGGCGACTCCAGCCCACCGACCCCAGCCCACCGACCCCAGCCCTCTGACCCCAGCCCTCTGACCCCAGCCCACTGACCCCAGCCCGCTGACCCCAGCCCGCTAACCCCAGCCCTCTGCAATATCGGGCAGCCCTAGCCGGCCTCTGGGTGGGCCCGCAGGGTGGGGGGGGCGGGGTTTGCGGGCGAGTCCAGTCTCGCGTTACCCCGGTGTGGGAGTGGGGCCCAACTTATTATTGCGAAGCCCGGTGGAGCAGCAAAAAATAGTCAGATATTTAAATTTAAAAAAAATAGATTATTTGCGGGACCTCCAGACCGCCGCGCAGCCCCGCAGCTTAGCGGGAACATTGAGTGGGACTAATGGATAGCTCATTCAGAGATTGGGCACAGGTGCAATGGGCCGAATTGTCTCCTTCTGTGCTGCACAATTGTATTTCTGTAAGAGCAGGCATAAGCGTACCTGCCACTTTAAGAAAATAACTGTGATCTCGCTGCGAACTCAGGAAATGAAAGTGCTTGTGTAGGGGAGACAGATGTATAAATAGCTACACCATATTTTCTTTTCGAGTCCAGCTACGGGTCTGTTTACGTTGCGTAGAGTGAAGTGAGAATGGCTTGCTCTTGAACTCGATGTCAGTTGGGAGAGCCAGTTAACACTGAACCCTCCAAACATGTCCTCGCGTTCTCTTTCCAACTTCGATTCTCCAGCCCTGTGACATCCGGTGTCATGCTGCCAAAAGATTGCCTGCAATTGATAAGAGCAGAATGGAAGCCAAGTTACTGCGTAATTCTCACTTTCCATCTCTCAGTGCAATCAGCTGTGAGATCACTTCTGTTCACACTCAACTTTAGAATTAAACAAAGTGGTGTAGGACTGCACCCTAAGGTGACAGGACATTGCCCGGGTCCCTAGACAAGAGCAGAACACATTAAACTTGGGCGGGGGGGATTGTCCTGTGAGGAGAGATTGAGTAGACTAGGCCTATATTCTCGAGAGTTTAGAAGAATGAGAGGTGATCTCATCGAAACATGCAAAATTCTTACAGAGCTTGACAGGGTAGATGCAGGGAGGATGTTTCCCCTGGCTGGGGAGTCTGGAACCAGGGGTCACAGTCTCAGAATAAGGGATCGGCCATTTAAGACTGAGATGAGGAGAAATTTCTTCACTCAGAGGGTGGTGAATCTTTGGAATTCTCTACCCCAGAGGGCTGTGGAGGCTCAGTCATTGAGTATATTCAAGACAGAGACGGATAGATTTTTGGACTCTAGGGGAATTAAGGGATATGGGGATCGGGCGGGAAAGTGGAGTTGAGGTAGAAGATCAGTCACAATCTTATTGAATGGAGGAGCAGGCTCGAGGGGCCGTATGGCTGACTCCTGCTCCTATTTCTCATGTTCTTAAACAACATGTCTTTCACCCTGCCAGCGCATTTCACATTTCATCTAGAGCCATTGTTTGTTTCTTTACCTGTCCTATTACCATCTCGTCTCACCTTGAATATCTCTTAATGTCTCTTCTTTCATCCCCTCCCCCATTTCCCAGCCCCCAAACTGCCTTTTGTTTCATTTCCTGCCTTTTCTCTCAGTTCTGTAGAAGGGTTTCGACCCGAAACGTCGACTCTATTTCTCTTTCCACGGATGTTGCCTGGCCTGCTGAGTTTTTCTAGCATTTTCTGTTGTTATTTCGGATTTCCAGCATCCGCAGTATTTTGCTATTGCGCTCGATGAAATGTTTTCTTTCTGTCACCAGACTATGTGAAATATGTGTCGATGGAAGTGGTGCTGTTTGTGGTGCTGGTTTTGATGCTGGTTGTGATTGTCCTGTACTTAATCAAAAAGAAGAAAAATATTCTGGGTAAGTGTAATTTTATCCTTTGAAAAGTATCAATAAAAGAAATGACTTGTATTTATAGATCCTCGGGGCATCTCAACATGCATTGCAATCAGTGAAGTCACTGTAGGAGTTGCAAAACGTTAATTTGTACACAGCAAGATCCCACAAACAGCAAATGAACAACGGGCCAGTCCCTCTGTTTTTGACAGCCTAGGACACCCCAAGAGCTCCTCACTCTCCTCTGGATAGTGCCATGGGATCTTGGACACCCGCCTCAGCAGGCAGACGGGGCCTCGGTTTAACGTCTCATTCCAAATGTAACACCTCTGACAATGCAGCACTCCCTCAGTGCTGCACCAACAGTCAACTTGCATTTCTCCAGCACCTTTCACCATCTCAGGACGTCCCAAAGCACTTTGCAGCCAATGAAGTACTTTTGAAGTGTAGTCACTGTTGTAATGTAGGAAACACAGCAGTCATTTTGCGCACAGCAAGCTCCCACAAACAGCAATGTGATAATGAGCAGATAATCTGATTTTTTTTGTGATATTGGTTGAGGGATAAATATTGTCCAGGACACTGGGGAGAACTGCCCTGATCTTCTTTGAAACAGTGCCATGTGATCTTTTACATCCACCTGAGAGAGCAGACGGGGTCTCGGTTTAATGTCTCATCTTAAAGACGGCACCTCCGGCAGTGCAGCACTCCCTCAGCACCGCACTGGGAGTGTCTATCTGGAGTTTGTGCTCAAGTCTCTGGAGTGGGACTTAAACCCACAACCTTCTGACTCAGAGGCGAGAGAGTGCTACACGCTGAGACACGGCTGACAGAATGAGGAATGATATCGGGGGTAATTTTAACCTAATCCGGTCGGGAACAGGGCAGGTTCAAGCAGGAAGCCCGTTTTGCATCCCGCCCAATTTTACTCATCCAGGAAAAGGGATGGGAGCCACGGCAGGGAGTGGTGAAAGCGGCGGGGCAGAGAAAATCCAATCCTTGGACCTGAGCTCCCTTGCAGCATGGCTCCCTACCAGGAAGGCAGAATTATCCTAGACTTTAACATTTAAACTGTATAAACAGAATCATAGAATCATAGAATAGTCACAGCACATTAGGAGGCCATTCGACCCGTCGAGCCCGTGCCAGCTCTCTGCAAGGTCACTGACATGAATCTTGTCATTCATGTGAAAATGACTTATGTAATAATACTGGGCAGCCTGCTGGTGGCACTGTCCAGGGAGAGTATAAAGACTCGGGCATGGGCCCAGCTTGCTCAGGACATTCTTTAACAGGAACTAGTGAAGGACACAACTAGATCGCCATGTTGAAAAACAGTTGATTAAAGCCTTGTTTAATACTCAGACCAAGTGCCTAGTAGTTTTCTTACGTCAATCACCTCAGCTAGTCCCACGCACCCGCCCTTTCCCCGTAGCCCTGCAATTATTTTTCCTTCAGGTACTTATCCAATTCCCTTTTGAAAGCCACAATTGAATCTGCCTCCACCACCCTCTCAGGCAGTGCATTCCAGATCCTAACCACTCGCTGCATAAAAAAGTTTTTCCTCATGTCGCCTTTGGATCTTCTGCCAATCACCTTAAATCCTCTGGTCATCGACCCTTCCGCCAATGGGAACAGTTTCTCTCTCTTTACTCTGTCTAGACCCCTCATGATTTTGAACACCTCTATCAAATCTCCTCTCAACCTTCTCTGCTCTAAGGAGAACAACCCCAGCTTCTCCAGTCTATCCACGTAACTGAAGTCCCTCATCCCTGGAACCATTCTTGTAAATCTTTCCTGCACCCTCTCTAAAGCCTTCACATCCTTCCTAAAGTGCGGTGCTCAGAATTGGACACAATACTCCAATTGTGGCCGAACTAGTGTTTTATAAAGGTTCATAATAACTTCCTTGCCTCTATTTATGAAGCCCAGGATCCCGTATGCATTTTTTAACCACTGTCTCAGCCTGCCCTGCCACCTTCAACGATTTGTGCACATAAAACCCCAGATCTCTGTTCATGCACCCCCTTTAGGATTGTACCCTTTAGTTTATATTGTCTCTCCTCATTCCTACCAAAATGTATCACTTCACACTTTTCTGCGATAAGCTTCATCTGCCGCGTGTCCGCCCATTCCGCCAGCCTGTCTATGTCCTCTTGAAGTCTATCCCTGTTCTCCAGATTCAATAGTAGCCTTCAAAAGGGAATTGGATAAATACGTGAAGGAGAAAAAATTCAGAGATATGGGGAAAGAGCGGGGGGAGTGGGACTAACTGGATTGCTCTTCGAAAGAGCCGGCACAGACTCGATGGGCCGAACGGCCTCCTTCTGTGCTGTACTGTTCTGTGATTCTATGATTCTATAAATAACCTGAGGCCGCTTAGCTCTTGAACCGACGCTATGTACTGTATGACCACCTGTGCGGGCTGTGATACGTAGGAGTTGGTGAGAGATCCCAATACGTTAAGGCATGTTTCACTGGCTCCTATCTGTGATGCTGCAGCAACTGTGTCAAATTCTGCTCGTCTCTTTTACAGGCAAGGACACGGCTGGTCCCCAGAGAATGAGATTAAAGGAGGGAGAGGAGGTAAACAAGAATTAATTATTATTTTTTTTAGCTTTTGGTTGTTTAAAGGAGACAGCGTCAGAAGATAAATAGATTTTTAAAAATTCATTCCTGGGATGTGGGCGTCTCTGACAAGGCCAGCATTTATTGCCCATCCCGAGTTGCCCTTGAGAAGGTGCTAGTGAGCCTCCTTCTTGAACCGCTGCAGCCCGTGTGGTGAAGGTGCTCCCACAGTGCTGTTAGGGAGGGAGTTCCAGGATTTTGACCCAGCCACGATGAAGCAACAGCAATATATTTCCAAGTCAGGATGGTGCGTGACTTGGAGGGGAACTTGGAGGTGGTGGTGTTCCCATGCGCCTGCTGCCCTTGTCTTTCTGGTGGTAGAGGTCGCGGGATTGGGAGGTGCTGCCGAAGAAGTCTTGGCGAGGTGGTGAATGGGGTGCCAATTGAAAGGTTTACTTTTGTTTGTGGAACATTTCTAGACTTTCCTTCTCTTCTTCCCTCTCAACCCAAGACCTGATCCGGGGCCTTAACACGCTGAGAGACCTGGGTGATGCAAACAAATTGCTTGAGTTGTTCTGCGAGCACAGTCCTAGAGAACCTGAGGTTAAAATGGACAAGTCTAACGTGAGGCCAGGAATTAAAAAGTTGTGACTGAAAGGATTCAAAGAGAGGTTGAATAAATAACTGTTTGCCTGGTTATGGTGGTGTAGTGGTTATGTTAGCGCCACCTGGTGACTACTGATGTATATAATAATAAAACATAAGAACATAAGTAATAGGAGCAGGAGTAGGCCATACGGCCCCTCGGGCCTGCTCCGCCATTCAATAGGATCATGGCTGATCCGAACCTAGACTCACGTCCACTTCCCTGCCCTCTCCCCGTAACCCCTAATTTCCTTATCTGCTAAGAAACTGTCTATCTCCGTTTTAAATCTATTTAATGTTGCAGCTTCCACAGCTCTCTGGGGTAGCAAATTCCATAGATTTACTACCCTCTGAGTGAAGAAGTTTCTCCTCATCTCAGTTTTGAAAGGGCAGCCCCTTATTCTAAGATTATGCCCCCTAGTTCTAGTCTCACCCATCATTGGAAACATCCTCACCGCATCCACCCGATCAAGCCCCCTCACAATCTTATATGTTTCAATAAGATCGCCTCTCATTCTTCTGAACTCCAATGAGTAGAGTCCCAACCTACTCAACCTTTTCTCATACGTCAACCCCCTCATATCCGGAATCAACCGAGTGAACCTTCTCTGAACTGCCTCGAGAGCAAGTATATCTTTTCTTAAATATGGAAACCAAAACTGCACGCAGTATTCCAGGTGTGGCCTCACCAATACCCTGTATAACTGCAGCAAGACTTCCCTGTTTTTATACTCCATCCCCCTTGCAATAAAAGCCAAGATTCCATTGGCCTTCCTGATCACCTGCTGTACCTGCATACTAACCTTCTGTGTTTCATGCACCAGGACCCCCAGATCCCTTTGTACTGTAGCACTTTGCAGTTTCTCTCCATTTAGATAATAACTTGCTCTTGGATTTTTTCTGCCAAAGTGCATAACCTCACACTTTCCAATATTATATTCCATCTGCCAAATCTCCGCCCACTCACCTAGCCTGTCTATGTCCTTTTGCAGGTTTTTTATGTCCTCCTCACTCACTGCTTTCCCTCCCATCTTTGTATCGTCGGCAAACTTGGATATGTTGCACTCGGTCCCTTCCTCCAAATCATTAATATAGATTGTAAAGAGTTGGGGTCCCAGTATTGACCCCTGCGGAACACCACTAGTTACTGATTGCCAGCCTGAGAATGAACCATTTATCCCAACTCTTTGTTTTCTGTTAGATAGCCAATCTTCCACCCATGCCAGTATATTACCCCCAATCCCGTGATTTCTTATCTTGATCAGTAATCTTTTGTGTGGAACCTTGTCAAATGCCTTTTGGAAGTCCAAATACACTACATCCACTGGTTCCCCTTTATCCACCCTGTATGTTACGTCCTCAAAGAATTCGAGCAAATTTGTCAAACATGACTTCCCCTTCATAAAACCATGCTGACTCTGTCCTATTAAATTATGTTTATCCAAATGCTCTGTTACTGTTTCCTTAATAATGGACTCCAACATTTTACCAACCACAGATGTTAGGCTAACTGGTCTATAGTTTCCAGCTTTTTGTCTACTTCCCTTCTTAAATAAGGGTGTTACATTAGCAGTTTTCCAATCTGCCGGGACCTTTCCTGAGTCCAGGGAGTTTTGGAAAATAATCACCAATGCATCCACAATCCCTACCGCTACTTCTCTCAAGACCCTAGGATGAAGGCCATCAGGTCCGGGGGATTTATCCAGCTTAAGTCCCATTATTTTACCGAGTATCACCTCCTTAGTGATTTTAATCGTGTTTAGCTCCTCCCCTCCCCATTGCCCCCTGTTTGTCCAGTGTTGGGATATTTTTAGTGTCCTCTACTGTAAAGACTGATACAAAATATTTGTTCAGCGTCTTTGCCATCTCCATGTTCCCCACCACTAGTTTCATGTTCTCATCCTCTAAGGGACCAACATTCACTTTAGCCACCCTTTTTCTTTTTATATAGCTGTAGAAACTCTTGCTATCTGTTTTTATATTTTTTGCTAGTTTACTTTCATAATCTATCTTCCCTTTCTTAATTAATCTTTTAGTTATTCTTTGCTGGTTTTTAAATGCTTCCCAATCCTCTATCCTCCCACTAGATTTGGCTACTTTATATGCCCTTGTTTTCAGTCGGATACTATCCTTTATTATTTTACTAAGCCACGGATGGCTGTCTTTTCTTTTATTCCCCTTTTTCCTCAGTGGAATATATTTATCTTGAAAGATGTGAAATATCTCCTTGAATGTAGACCACTGCTCTTGTACTGTCTTACACTTCAATCTGTTTTCCCAGTCCACTTTAGTCAATTCTACCCTCATACCTTCATAGTCTCCTTTATTTAAGCTCAGTATGCTGGTTTGAGATCCAACTCTCTCACCCTCAAACTGAATTTGGAATTCAACCATATTATGGTCACTCATTACAAGGGGATCCTTTACTAGGACATTTTTTATTAATCCTGTCTCATTACACAGGACCAGATCTAAGATTGCCTGCCCCCTGGTTGGTTCAGTTACATGCTGCTCAAGGAACCCGTCCCTAATACACTCTATGAACTCTTCCTCAAGGCTGCCATGCCCAATTTGATTAGTCCAGTCAATATGAAAGTTAAAATCCCCCATGATTATAGCTGTTCCCTTATTACAAGCCCTAACTATTTCCTGATTTATACTCCGACTAACAGAGTTGCAACTGCAAGGAGGCCTATAGACTATGCCCACTAGTGACTTTTTCCCCTTATTATTCCTTATCTCCACCCAAACTGTTTCACTATCCTGATCCGTTGACCCAATATCATTTCTGACTATTGCAGTGATTCCATCCTTGATTACCATAGCAACCCCACCTCCCTTTCCTTCCTGTCTGTCCTTCCTAATTGTCAAATACCCTTGTATGTTTAGTTCCCAGTCATGATCCTTTTGCAGCCATGTTTCTGTAATGGCCACCAGATCATACCCATGTATAGTTATTTGTACCGTCAACTCGTCTATTTTGTTATGAATGCTGCGTGCATTCAGATAAAGAACTTTCAAATATGTTTTCTGACAACTTATTCCTGCTTTTACCCCTTTTACTACTTTACCTTTATCATCATACATTCTGTCCCTTCCTGACATGCTCTGGTTTTTAATTCCCCCACTGCTACCTTGCTCTATTGCCTTCTCCGCTGTCATTTTTATTTTTCGCTCTCTTAAAACCTCCCCCCCACTAATTAGTTTAAAGCCCTCTCTACAGCCCTAGTTATTCGATTCGCCAGGATTCTAGTCCCAGCACTGGCCAAGTGAAGTCCGTCCCAACGGAACAGCTCTCTCCTGTCCCAGTACTGGTGCCAGTGTCCCAAGAAGCAAAACCCATTTCTCCCACACCAGTCTTTGAGCCACGCATATAACTCTCTAATTTTATTTACCCTAGCCAAATTTGCATGTGGCTCAGGTAGTAATCCAGAGATTATTACCCTTGTGGTTCTGCTTTTTAATTTGGCCCCTAGCTGCTCAAACTCCCTCAGCAGAACCTCTTTCCTTGTCCTATCTATGTCGTTGGTACCAACATGGACCACGACAACTGGATCCTCCCCCTCCCACTCCAAGTTTCTCTCCAGCCCAGAGGAGATGTCCTTAACCCTGGCACCAGGCAGGCAACGCAGCCTTTGGGACTCTTGCTCTCGGCTGCAAAGAACCCTATCTATCCCCCTAACGATACTATCCCCTACCACTACAACATTTCTTTTAACTCCCCCCACTTGAATGGCCCCCCGCTCCATGGTGCTGTGGGCAGATTGCTCATCCTCCCCGCAGTCCCCGTTCCCATCCCCACAGGGAGTAAGAGCCTCAAACTTGTTGGACAAGAGCAAGGGCTGCAGCTCCTCCAACACTACCTGCTGGATCCCCTTACCTACCTCACTTCTAGTCACACCATCCTGTCCCTGACCACGGACTACACCTGAATTAATTAATCTAATTGGTGTGACTACCTCCTGAAACAGAGTCTAGGTAACACTCCCCCTCCCTGATGTGTTGCAGTGTCTGAAGCTTGGTCTCCAGCTCATCAACACAGAGCCGGAGTTCCTCTAGCTGCAAACACTTATCGCAAATGTAATCACCGTGAGCATCAATGGGGTCCACCGGCTCCCACATTTCACAACAGTAATACATCACCTGCTCTCCCATCCTATGTAATTAATTAAATTTATTAATATTATTTAAGAAGTCCATATGCAGTACAGTTCTAGTTGTGTCCTTCACTAGTTCCTGTTAAGAATGTCCTGCGCAAGCTGGGCCCATGCCCGAGTACTTATAGGGGGAAAAATTCAGTTGGTAGCGCCACCTGTTAGCGCCTTAAGAGGGCGCTAAGTGGGGCGCAAACCAACTAGCGCCCGGGCGCGGAAATATCTGCGCCTCTCGCGAAATTGACCGGGCATTTTGCGGCGGCGTTAAACACTACCACCACGATCTCCTGCGCCGGCAGATCGTGAAGTCAGTCGAGTGCGCAACGCCCCAGTAGCGCCCCGGACTGGAAATTGTGTGGTGCCCCCTGCCTTAATACCTGCCGCTAGCAACGACAGTTTGAGGGGAGCGTTTTGCAGTCGGGAAGGGACTGGGGGAGCGCAATTTAAAGGCGACCGCTTCCTTCCTTTTTTTGTTGGTGGCATTTTTGCACCATGCATTCTGAGAGAGAGAGAGAGAGAGAGAGAGAGAGAGACTTCTGGAGAGATTCAACGCCGTGTGAAGGAGTTTTGGGTACTGAGCAACACTTTGCAGGTTCATTTTGATTTGCCCTTCCTTGTATCTATTTAGAAGAGACTGTGGGGGCTGCACTCTGAGCTCTTTCCCTGGGTCTCTCCATTGTTCTTTCCAGCAGATTTGATGTACAGGTCTCTCCAGGCCGAGACTCAAGGCTGCAATGAACAGGATGTGGATGGAGACCAAGATAAACCCTCCCCTTTAAGATAAAAACAGAAAATGCTGGAGAAACTCAGCAGGTCAAGCAGCATCTGTGAAGAGAGAAACAGAGTTAACGTTTCAGGTCGATGACCATTCATCAGAACTCCCCTTTAAGAATTGGCCGGTGCCAGTGTGTCTGTGTTCCATTGCTGACTGACATCACATGAGATTTGCCAGTGCTCTGAGGTAGCGCCTCGCTCCTTGGCCTTTGCACCTTAAGACAGATGTGAAGCGCCTGATTTAGCGTTCCAATTAGCTCCAGGGGCGATAAAAGCCAAGTTTGCAGTCGGAGGCAATAATTAGCGCCAGGCGCTAATCTTTGCGCCCGGCCGATAATTGCGCCCCAAATGGGGCGATACCGAATTTCTCCCCCATACTCTCCCTGGACAGCGCCACCCGTAGGCTGCTCAGTATTATTTCATAAGTCTTTCTTTCATGAATGACTGATTCATGTGCTGCGTCTCAAGATATCACAGAATTGGCGACGAGGATGTTGCGTTTGCAAAGATAATCCAGAGGCCGTATGCAGAGCTCAGTTCATGTTGCTTTTAATGGCTGATCCAAACACACTCTTACAGGCAAAAGCAATCGAATACCTATATCCAATGTCAGACACAATACAACGATAACAGAACTATCAAACTCCATGTGCTCAGGCCAAGGCAATCGAGTACCTATCACCAATGTCAGACATGACATTTCCTCCCCCCTCACAGAATTTCAAACATGAAATGTAGTGACAAAGTCCTGTAGGTGGCCAGGGCAAGAATGTGTATGAACAGGCCGAGGTGCGGGCTGGTGAAGAGCAGGCTGAGGCACAATATCTGCTTGAGGGTTGGCTGGCTGAGCCACATGTGCATCCTGCCACTCTGGGGTTAAGGCTTGGGGATTAAGTCCATATAATCCCGCATCAGGGGGTGCTGGCACCTTCCGAAGGCGGCTGGCATGCCACCGAGAGTCGTCAGTGAGGCAGAAAGTGGCTGGTCCAAGTTGGCGGCTGATTTGGAGAGGGGAGGACCAGAATGAGGCCATCTTATTGTTGCGGTGAGGCCTGCGGACTCTGACCCAATCGGAGACTGAGATGTTGGGTGCCTTGGCCCTCTTCGACTGGTCGAAGCGGAGTTTCATCTTCTCCTGCTGTCTGGCGACTGTGGCTTGAGCCCGTGGAGCAGGGCTCTGAGCTAGCGAGGGGCGGAGCCTGCCAAGGGGCAGCATGAGCTCACGGCCCAGCATGAAGGATGCGGGTGAGACCCCTGTAGTGGAATGCTGGGAGGCTCTGTAGTGCAGCAGTGTGTGGAGGAGGGCCTTGTCAAACGCACACCCCTGGGATAGGTGTGCTCTGAGGCCATTTTTCAGTGTCTGGTTAAAACGCTCCACCCCCCCATTTGACTCGGGGTGGTAGTACGTGTGCGTATGTGATGGATGCCCTTGCTCTCAAGGTAAGAGGAGAGATCCGAAGAGACCATTTGGGGGCCATTGCCTGTGGTGATGGCCTTTGGATGCCCCCAGCGGGAGAAGAGGGACTCAAGGATATCGATGATGACCCGAGAGGTGACGGAGCCCACGGCAGTGACCTCTGGCCATTTTGAGTGCAGGTCATAGGTCACCACTAGGAACCGCTGATGGTGGGGGACACCATGGATCTCCCCGCAGACGTCCAGCTGCAGGTGCTCCCAGGGCTGAGAGGGCCAGGCAAGGGGTTGCAGGGGTGGAGGAGCTTGGTGGCCAGTCTTGCCACTTACAAGGCAGGCTGCACAGTCCTTGACCAGGGCCTCGATTTCCCTGTTGATACCCGGCCACCACACTAGGTCTTGGCATCGTTGTTTGAGCTTCACTATGCCCAAGTGGCCCTCGTGCGCCATGGATAAAACACGCGCACGAAGGGCACTTGGGACCACAGTGCAGAGCCCACGTGCAACACAGGAGTCATTCCAGCAGGAGAGCTCCTCTTTAACTCTGGAGTAGGCAGACAGTTCCTCAGGCACCTTGTGAGGTCAGCCATCTCTGATGAAGGTGCACAGCTGGGAGAGGGCCGGATCCTGTTCAGAGGCCTCTTTGAGCTCCTGGAGAGAGACTGTGGTTTGGAGAGGCGTGTGCAGCATCTGGACGATATCCTGTTTCACATGTTCAGACCCGACTGGGGCAGAGACAGTGCGGGAGAGCAGATCTGCAACAACATTGTCACGTCCTGGTGTGAACTGGAGACTGAAATTGTATTGGCGGAGGCGGTCAGACCAGCGGTGTAGACGCAGTGGTCTGTGGCCCGTGCCGGATGTCGACAGCAGGGCAGTGAGAGCCTGGTGATCGGTTCGCAGGGTGAAGGCACGGCCATACGTGTACAGGTGCCACCGCTTACATGCCCAGACACACGCCAGCGCCTCACGCTCGCCTACTGAGTACTTCTCTTCAGTGGGGCTAAGGGCTCGGGAGGCAAAGGCGATTGGTTTCTCCACTCCATTCTGTATCTGTAATAACACCGCCCCCACAGCTGCAGCGGACGCGTCGCAGGTGACGAGGGTGGGGCTGGCGACGTTAAAGTGAGCCAACACTGGAGGCGACGTGAGCTGCGATTTGAGGAGGCGAACAGCTTGTGACCACACCCAAGGCTCATCCTTTCGCAGGAGCTGGCGCAGTGGGGCTGTGGCGGCTGAGTACTGGGGCAAAAACTTCAGGTAGTATCCAGTCATGCCAAGGAAGGAGGCAACCTGTGCTGCAGAGCTGGGTTCTGGGATGCTGTGAATGGCATCCACGTTTGACTGGAGTGGGGATATACCGTCAGCCGACAACCGAAACCCCACAAATTCGATCTCTGAAACAGCAAAGACACACTTTTCGCCATTCAGTGTGAGCTTGTGTTTTGCTAGAGCCGTGAAAACTCTGTGAAGGCATTCGTCATGAGTGGAGGTCGAGGGCCCATGCACAACGATGTCATCCAGGTAGATGGCCACCCCAGGAATGCCCGCGAGCACAGAGGACATCACCTTTTGGAAGCAGCTGGGTGCAGAGCTAAGTCCAAATGGCATCCTGGTGTACCGAAAGACGCCAGCATGTGTCACAAAAGCAGTGAGGTCCCTGCTGCTGGGGTGGAGGGGAACCTGTAGATAGCCCTGTCAAAGGTCCAGTTTCGAGAACAGGATGGAACCATAGAACTGCGCTGTGAGTTCCTCTGACGTGGGCAGTGGATATTTGTCAGGGATTACGGCCTTATTCACTGCTCGAAGATCGACACAGATGCGTAGACCACCTGACTTTTTCATTGCGACCACCAGGTTGGAGACCCATGGGGAGGCCTCAACTGGTTTGATGATGCCAGCTTCCAGTAGCTGCTTTAGTTCAGCTGTGACCCTGTCACGGAGAGCAAGCGGGATGCGGCGCAATGGCTGAATGACAGGGGTAACGGTGGAGTCAACCATGGGCTGGTGGGTGAAGGCAGTCAGGCAGCCCAGACCCTCGAAGAGTGCTGGCCATGTTTGGCGCCACGGTGAGGCGACGTGCAGAATCGCAGACCCACCAGTGTCCAAGAGAGAAAAACCCAGGTCAGTGAAAAGATCCAGTCCCATCAGGTTAGCTCCTTGGCGTGCCACATGAAAACAAAAACCTGGCAAAACTTTTGTTCCATCGCGTACAGTGAGGTTGACTGAGGCCACTAGTCCAATTTTCGAAAAGGGCAGTGGAGGGCGCAGAGAGTGGCAGGGAGCTGAAAAAGCGTTTGAATGTGTCCACATTCAGCAGTGAGACGCTGGCACCGGTATCCAACAACAGAGTGATGCACACATCATTCAGGTTAATTGTGCATGACTTGAAAGCCACTACTGGCCCAGAGCTCACGTTGTGAATTATAGGCCAACTGCTTGAGGACTGAGAGTGTTCATTTGTAGCAACAGGGGCAGAGCGGCAGACATTGGCAAAGTGATTTTGTTTTCCACAATTGCGACAGGCTTGGCCGCGCGCGGGGCAATTCTGCGCTCTGGTAGCATGTGAATGAGATCCGCAGTTTCCACACTGTTGCCGCAGTAGCGCGCGTTGCTGCCATCGCGCGAGCATTACCGTGTCAGAGCTGTCGGGGCCGAGGGCACTGTCACTGGGTGTGTGTGCTAGTTCCGCTGCACATTCGGCTGCAGACTCCACTTGAAAGGCAATGTTGACTGCCTGTGACAACGACAGATCATCGGACTCGAGTAACAGTCTTTCACGCACTCTCACGTTGTTGGTGTGCTCTATTAGTTGATCACGCACCATCTCATCTTGTAGTGCACCGAACTTGCACGAGCTAGCTAACCCCCTCAAATTAGCCACGTATTGATGCACCGACTCGCCGGGGAGTTGGTGACGCTGTCTAAAAATGAATCGCCGCAGGAGGGCACTTTGTGGGGCAGAGAAATGTGTGCTTAACAGAGCCACAGCCACATCATACGTTTGAATTGAGTCTGCTGCGCATAATGTCCCAAGAACACGCTGGCCCTCCGCTCCCAAGCAATGGGATAACAGTGCCTTTTTCCATGCTGTACTCACATTTTCTAGTCCAGGAGCAATGAGGTAGGTTTCAAAGGACTGTAACCAACGAACCCATGGGATCGGGGGCTCACCGGGTAGTGCAAGGAAGGGAGGAGGTGGTGGAAGAGAGATTTCAGCCATCCTCGTCGCCAAATGTTGCGTTTGCAAAGATAATCCAGAGGCCGTATGCAGAGCTCAGTTCATGTTGCTTTTAATGGCTGATCCAAACACGCTCTTACAGGCAAAAGCAATCGAATACCTATATCCAATGTCAGACACAATACAACGATAACAGCAGTATCAAACTCCATGTGCTCAGGCCAAGGCAATCGAGTACCTATCACCAATGTCAGACATAACAGAGGATGGGATTGCGGATTCCCGAGCTGAACTTTTTGTTGGAGGGTAATCCTGCCAACCAACGGAGGGACTGTTCGAGGTTCTTCGTTATGCAGAAAAAACTTAAAAATCCCGGGCGGTAAATTTGAGCACATGTGGCTGAACTGTCAATGTTGCCAGAGTCCAGATGGCTGCGTCTCGGGGAATAACAGGGCGCTTGGGTGAGTTCGAGAACGACTGAGAGACTTTCGGAGCATATATGGAGCGGCTAGAAATGTTTTTCACCGCGAATAGAATCGTCGAAGTCCCCGATGATGTAATCCGTAACCGGGCGGTTTTAGAAATGAAACGGGCTATTTTTTTGACTGAAGCAGGCCCCGAGGTGTACGAAACCCTGAAAAATTTGCTTGTTCCCACCAAGCCCAAGGACACGCCACTGAAGGAGAACAGCATTACAGTCCAAAGCCCCTGGAAATGGCTGAAAGTTATTGGCCCAGAAATTCAGGTTGGGGGCTTCCCGCGGGTGCAAGCCCCCGACCTACACTTATCTAGCGCGCCGGCAGTTGACCTCTTGGCCTGCGTGGAATTCCTCTCCGAGCCTGTCCCAGAGGCCGGCGCGCTTTGCTGGCGTGTCCCAGGGGCGTAGTTAGTGCGAAGCGTCCCCTGGGATCACGTGAGCAACAGGCAGCCAATCGGAGCAGGGAATGCTCCATTCATAAGTCTTGACAGATAGACCTGTCAAAAGGTATAAATGCTGAGGCTGTAAAACTGTACTTTACCTTCAAAAATTTTTTTTAAAACATCACACTTTGTAAATAAACTATAAATGACATTAAATAACTATTTTAAACAAAAATTTAAATTTTTGAAAAAAATAATTTTATTAAAAAACGGGGCTAAAAATAAACTTACCTTGCTTTAAAGTATTTAAAAGTAAAAAACCTGTGGAAAAGATGTTTTAATTTTAAATAATTGACCACTTACCTTTGAAAATGAAGTCCTTATGGCTGCTTTTTACATTTCTAAAATGTACAGACTTACCCGCACGTTAAAACCTGAAAAAAATAAGGAAGTTCAACGCGCGCGCGCAGACTCCCGCGCGCACACGTTCGACCTCTGAACCCCTTGGTTCAGAGGATCGGAAGTGCCGGTTTCCCGCGCATGCGTAGTGCATGCAAGATTCCGGCACTTCCATCGGGTCCACGCGTGAGTACTCCGTCCGTACTCGTACGTTGGGACCCGAATTTCTGGGCCATTGTTTTGGAAAAAATGATCAATTAAATGACGAGGGTATCAGTGAGTACATTGTAGCTTTAAAAAAGCTATCCATTCACTGTCATTTCGGAAACTTTCAGGACCGAGCTTTGCGTGACCGCTTTGTTTGTGGGATGAAAACTGAATGTATCAGGAGTAAGTTATTGACAACCCCTAACTTGACTTTTGACTTAGCTTGTCAGACAGCTATGTCGATGGATATGGCCGACCGATACTCCCGAAGAGTTCCGCGCCATTTCCAGTCGACAGACAACCGAGGTGAATCGGCTGCAGGCTAAAAGTAAAAAGGCAGTTGGGCCCCAAGGCCTCAGCAACTGGCCACGGTAACAGTGCATTGAAGTTGTGCTATCGGTGCCTGGGACAACACCTCGCTCAAAGCTGTCCATATGTGAAGGCAGAGTGTTTCTACTGCAAGAAAACTGGGCATCTTGTGAAGGTGTGCCGACAGAAGAGTAAACCGACTGGCAATGCTAGAAGTAGAAATCGCCAGACACTACGTACCGTTGAAGAGCAGCAGCAGGACGAGGAGTTTCTAGAGATTCACGTCATCAGGAGCACGAAGGTATCTAACAGCGATTCGCAAGGTATCGTCATCCAAGTAGATATCACAGGAACTAGGATACCCATGGAAATCGACACTGGTGCATCCGTGAGCGTAGTACCGGAACCACTCTATCGCGACAAGTTGCGTGATTATCGACTCGAGAAATCGAAGGTAGAGCTTGCGAGGTTACTCAGGAGAGCAAAGCCCTGTAGTAGGAAGTGTCACCATCCCAGTGAAATACAAGGATCAGTGTCAGAGCTTGCCTCTCATAGTAGTGGCAGGAGACAAGCCTGCCTTGATAGGTAGAAATTGGTTGGGATCACGGAAGCTGGGTTGGAATGAGATTTTTCGTGTGGACGCGAAATTTGCATCGAAAGATGATGTCATCAAGCAGTATCCGAAGGTGTTCAGTGAAATGGGCAGTCCGATCCAAGACTTCAAGACAAGTGTCAGAGTGCAGAAGGACGCAAGACCAATTTACTGCAAGCCACGTCCCATACCATACGCACTCACGGAGAAAGTTGAGCAAGAACTCAAAAGACTAGAAACTGAGAACATTATCTCTAGGGTAGATTTCAGTAATTGGGCTACACCCATTGTTGTTGTACCTAAGTCAGCTGGTAAGGTAAGGTTGTGTGGTGATTATAAGGTAACCATAAACCAGGTTCTACAGTGTAATCTACCCAATACGTTGCCAAATGTGGAAGATTTGTTCACAACGCTGACAGATGACCAGATCTTTTCGAAGTTAGATCTAACAAACGCCTACCTACAACTTGAGTTCGATGAAGAGTCCAAGTCATGCTTGACTATAAATAGTCACCGAGGCCTATATCAGTTCAATAGGCTACCCTTTGGAGTGTCTTCCGCCCCGACATATTCCAGGGGGTGATGAACCAAATTTTGCAGGGGACTGAAGGGGTAGTGTGTTATTTGGGTGACATACTCATTTCAGCACCAATCAGGCAAATCCATGGTGAGGTGTTGAATGAAGTGCTCAAACGGCTAGAGAAGCACGGAGTACGAGTGACAGCTCACAAGTGTGAGTTGTTTCAAAACTCAGTGGAGTACTTGGGGCACAGAGTAGACAAAGGTGGTTTACATCCAACCAAGGGAAAGCTGGATGCAATCAGGAATGCACCCACTCCCAAGAATGTCTCTGAATTTCGGTCATTTTTGGGTCTTTTGAATTATTAAGGAAAGTTCCTCCCAAACTTGGCTACATTGTTACATCCACTGAATCAGCTGTTGAGAAAACAGGTCCCTTGGAAATGGTCAAAAGAATGCGACACTGCGTTCTAAGAGTGTAAAAGCCAGTTAGTAGAGAGTACCATGTTAGTTCACTATGATGTATCTAAGGCGATCAAGCTAGTGTGTGACGCCTCTCCGTACGGAGTTGGGGCAGTGATCTCTCATGTACTAGATGGTGGGGAGGAGAGACCAATTGCTTTTGCTTCACGCACTCTCAGTGCCAGTGAGCGGAATTATGCGCAGGTCAAAAGGAAAGCTTTGTCATTGATTTTTGGGATCAAGAAGTTTCACAAATACTTGTTTGGTCATAAGTTTACCATAGTTACTGACCATAAGCCCCTGACAGCAATCCTCCATCCAAAGTCCACAGTTCCAACCTTAGCTGCAGCCCGAATGCACAGATGGGTTTTGATTTTGTCAGTGTATACGTATGACATTGAGTACAGACGATCAGCTGATCACAGTAATGCTGATGCTATGTCCAGGTTGCCATCCCCATCACAAGTTACACCCAATAAGGAAGAAGTATTCTATTTCTCATGCATTGATGAGCTGCCAGTCACAGCTGAAGAGATTGGTAGGGCAACCAAACGTGTCCCAATTATATCAAAGGTGTATGATTACATAGCAAATGGATTGCCAAACCAGGTATCAGAGGAAGATATCCATCCATACTTCATTCGTAGGAATGAATTGCCAGAGGATAAAGATTGTATCATGTCGGAGCAAGAGTGGTTATCCCAAATACATTCAGGTCTAAATTGTTAGATCTTCATGACCAGCACCTGGGAATGTGCTTGACCAAGAGCTTTGCACGAAGATACTTATGGTGGCCAGGTTAAGATAAAGGGATACATAGTCAGTCAGTGTACAACATGTCAATTGGTGAGCAAGAAACCACCATCAGTACAGCCATGGAAATGGCCTTCCAGAGTGGGGCAAAGGTTACATGTAGATTTTGCTGAGCTAGAAGGACAGCAATTGTTCATAGTGATAGATAGTCACTCGAAGTGGGTAGAGGTTTTTCCGATGCGGATAATAACAACAAGCAAAACACGAGACAATTTGCGAAGATTGTTTTCTTCATACGGCCTCCCAGAAGAAATTGTGTCTGATAATGGGCCGCAATTTTGTTCAGAAGAGTTCACACATTTCATGAGCAGAAACGGTGTGAAAGATACCAAAGTTCCACCGTACCACCCTGCTTCAAATGGTGCAGCAGAGCGCACAGTACAAATTGTCAAACGCGCCCTCATCAAGCAAATGCTGGATCCAAATCCAAAGAAATGTCAGTTGTCATTGGACCACAAACTGGCACATTTTCTGATTATCTATCGGAATACTCCTCATACCACTACTGGTAGAAAACCAGCTGAGTTGTTTCTCAAACGACAGCCACGAACCAGGTTCTCGTTGTTAAAGTCAAACTTGGCACATGTAACATTTGCATACTGATTTATCATTGGCCCGCAGGCATCTGTAAGGAATACCTATTATATTCACATGTGATCACATGCTGAGTTGTCATTGGCCTGCAGGCATCTGTAAGGACTGCTATTGTTTGGGAAGACCCAGGAGTCCTGACTCCATCTTGTCCACACGGTGCTGTGTTGATTGAGAAAGCTTACAGACCTGATGCTTCATTAAAAGAGTTTAAATTGTAATACTCCGTTGTCCTGCAATTTATTATTTTTGTACAAAGTGTGCAAAACAAGACAGCACAGTCCGTAGAAGAGAAGCAATCAAGGCAGAAAGAGAGTCATGATAAAGGTAGAGTTAGAGAGAGCAGTGTAAAGTTGAACCAGAAGATTAGAGTGAAGAACCATCACCATAAATGGTTAAAGTGGTTACCAGGAAGAGTAGTGAAGATATGTGGCCCTCGCACATATTTGGTCAAGATGTTTGATCATGGAAAGGTTAGGTTTGTTCACGTTGCTCATATCTCACCTACAGATGTGGAAGGAGTTGAAAGCTGGGATGATTCCATTTATTATGATGAGTCAGATCGTCTTGTTACAAGTAGAGCACCAGTAGCAAATCCTACATCAGACGTACCAGAAACAAGTCTGAGACAAAGTCAGAATTTAAGTCTGAGCCTGAGTCAGGCAGACAAACAGTCTGAAAGTGTAGAGTCCAAATGTAGATCAAGGTCAGCCCTTGGAGAAAAATTCACCGCAGGCTCAGCCTAGAATGAGTCAAAGTCCTACAACAAGATCTGAAAGTTCTATTCAAGAAAGAAAGTATCCTCTTCGAAACAGAAAACCAGTGGTTAAGTTTAATTTGTAAAGATGGATAATAAGTTCACATTTTTTGTTTGTGTTACAGAATTCTATAGTAGAATTTGGAAACATAAAATGAGTTGTGTATACCATGCAAGTCATGTGCAATGACTATTTGCTATGATTAACTTCTTCAATAAGGAGGGAGAAGTGTAATAGCGCCACCTGGTGGACTACTGATGTGTATAATAATAAAGCTATGTGCAGTACAGTTCTTACCGGAAGCCATGTTGTGCTGTTGTGTGTATATATGCTGTGTCTCAAGATATCACAGTAATCCCGAGGACTGGACTAATAATGCAGAGAACGAGAGTTCAAAACCACCATTGGCTGATTGAAAATTTGAATTCAGTAAAAGTGACTGTGAAGCTGTCAGATTGTTGTAAAAACCCAACGAGTTCACGAATGGCCTTTAGGGAAGGAAACCTGCCGTCCTTACCCGGTCTGGGCCTATATGTGACCCCAGTACCACACCCAACGTGGTTGACTTTTAACTGCCCTCTGAGGTGGCCTAATGAGTCACTCAGTTGCATCAAACGGCCCACCACCACCTTCTCAGGGCAACTAGGGATGGGCAATAAATGCTGGCCTTGCCCGCGACGCCCACAATTGGAGATAAAAGGTTAGGTGTAGACTGCGATGATCAAAGCACGTGAGAAATGATGGTCATTGTAGGGGGTAGGAAGTTGCCTGTGGAGGGCAGAAGGCTAGGAGATGTGTGGATGGTGAATATTTCGCAGTTTTGCTCTCCAGATTTGCACTTGTTTTGACTGTCACCTCCGTCGTCCTGTTTCTTTTTTCAGTCGGATGAATCAACTGGCCAGAGGTGGTTTGAGGTGAAGTGAGCGTTATTCACCAGAAGCGTTCATCTCTGGAATAACCTCCCCCACAAGCTTGGCCCTCTCACACCCAGCTGAGACTAGCAGCAAGGGGGGGAGTGGGTTCTTGAGACAGGTCCTGACTCGAGGAGGAGGGAGTGGGTTCTTGAGGCAGGTCCTGACTCGAGGAGGGGGGAGTGGGTTCTTGAGGCAGGTCCTGACTCGAGGAGGAGGGAGTGGGATCTTGAGGCAGGTCCTGACTCGAGGAGGAGGAAGTGGGTTCTTGAGGCAGGTCCTGACTCGAGGAGGGGGGAGTGGGTTCTTGAGGCAGGTCCTGACTCGAGGAGGAGGGAGTGGGTTCTTGAGGCAGGTCCTGACTCGAGGAGGGGGGAGTGGGTTCTTGAGGCAGGTCCTGACTCGAGGAGGAGGGAGTGGGTTCTTGAGGCAGGTCCTGACTCGAGGAGGAGGGAGTGAGTTCTTGAGGCAGGTCCTGACTCGAGGAGGGGGGAGTAGCACTGCTGGGAATTGGGGGGAGGGGGGACAGACGGGGGTGGAGATCGGTTAGAAGCAGAACTCCACAAGCCAGAGATAATTGAGAAGTGGGTGGCATTTAGTCTCCAGGCTGGGCACTGTCCTTTTAAGCAAAATGCTGCTCATATTTAAAAGAAAGAACTTGCATTTACGTCGTGCCTTTCAGGACATTCGGACGTCACAAAGGGCTTCACAGCCAACAGAGCACTTTTGAAATGTAGTCACTCTTGTAATGTAGCAAACGCGGCAGCCAGGTGTTGTTTTCCTTAGAGCAGAGAAGGCTGAGGGGGGACCTGATTGAGGAGTACAAAATTATGAGAGGCATAGATAGGGTAGATAGAAATGAACTTTTCCCCTTAGTAGAGGGGTCAATAACCAGGGGGCATAGTTTCAAGGTAAGGGGCAGGAGGTTTAGAGGGGATTTGAGGAAAAACTTTTTCACCCAGAGGGTGGTTAGAATCTGGAACTCACTGCCTGAAAGGGTGGTAGAGGCAGGAACCCTCACAACATTCAAGAAGCATTTAGATAAGCACTTGAAACACCATAGCTTACAAGGCTACGGACCAAGTGCTGGAAAATGGGATTAGAATAGACGGGGCTTGATGGCTGGCGCGGACACGATGGGCCGAAGGGCCTCTTTCTGTGCTGTATAACTCTATGACTCTAATATGCGCACAGCAAGATCCCACAAGTAGCAATGTGATCATGTTGGTTGCGGGATAATGGCCCACAACATCAGGGAGAGCTCCTCTCCTCTTTTCTCCCTAGCCTATCTCTTCCTTTCAGGCGCTCCTTAAAGTCCAGATCATTGACCAAGCTTTTGTTCACCACTCCTAATATCTCCTTCTTTGGCTCGGCACCCATTTCTCTCCCACTATGCCTCCTGGAAGCGCCTCGGGAGGTTCTGCTATGTTAAGGGCACTGTATAAATGGCCGTTGCCGAAACTCTAGATGAGGGCGGTGATGGGTTGACTCCCTTTCGAGGTTGTTCCATTGCTCTCCAGATTTGGCTGCTGTTGTTTATCCTTCCTCTTCGATAAAACGACCCCTCCTCTGATCCCGCTACAGGACTCCGAAAGACCGGACGATGGGTTCGAGTACGCCAGCATCGCGAGACCGCCTGCAGAAGTCCCCGTGGACTCCGGTCTGGAGGGTTCAGACACGAAGGCAGCAGAAGCTACCAATGTGGTTTACAGCACAGTGGAGTTCAAGGTCGAGGACCAACACTCTGCTATCCAACCTCCAGCACGGGCAACCGAATACGCCAGTGTCGTGTATAAAGCAAAGTAGATTTCATTAGTGACTCTGATAGCGAGAACAAACACTATGGGCTGGATTTTGCTACGGGGGCGGGTTGGAGGTGGGAAACCCACATTCGGGCTTGTTGTCCCGCCTCCATGGAGATGTGGCCAACCCACTGGATTTTCCTCTGATTGACCTTGTTGAGCCCGCCCTGTGGGCTCAGCAGGCCAATTAAGGGCCACCCGGCAACAGGTGACGTCAGAGATTGACATTTCATCTGTCAAAAGCTTTTGGCAGATGAAAGATCAGTGTTTAGCAGCTGTTTGAAGCTGTCAAGCACTGAGAAACTGCTAATTCAGCCTCAGTCCTTTCTCAGGATAACTTTAAAATCATTTTGCTGCAGAAACCAAGAAGCTGATTTTTTTTTTTAAATCGGAGCTTCTGTGGTTCTTGCAGCCGACTCCCGACACCGGAATGCAGGACTCCTGTAAAGGTAAGTAAAAGTAAGTTAAACTTATTTAAACACTTTAAACACTTGCAAAACACTTACCTTTGCACTCCTGCACCCCTCACTCACCTGAACACTGGGCATCTCGACCCCTCCAAGACCTCAGACCCACGTCCCGCCTCGAAAACTTTTCGTGGTTTGGAGCTGTCGGGAAGCCCACAAACCAGCAATAAAAATCGCGAATAGGCAAAAAACTACCTGTTAACTACCTGTTAACAGGCAGTTTAATTGCCTTTAATCCCTTCCCGCCTCTGGGAGTCGGGTTCCAGCACTTGTCGGGAACCCGACTCCTATGAAATTGACATGGAGGCGGGTTGGAGGCGGGATGGGGTCGGGACCCCCGGATCTCCGATTTTTATCGCCCGCACGCCTCCAACCCGACTCCAGGGGCTTAGGAAAATCCAGCCCTATCTGTCTCTTTCCCATGATGGCGTTGCCAATACTGGTTGAAGTTATTCCTGGAGATGCTCCGCCCCCACACTCCCGCCATTGGTCGCCCAACACGGCCAACCTCACGGCGCCCCGCCTTCCCGCGGCCAATCGGAAAACAGACAGACACTTCATCACCCGTCAGTAAAAGAGCCTTTACTCCCCAATCTCCAATATTTTTATATTTAATAAAAATTATCAAAAGAAAACGAAAGAAACACCAATTTTTTTTCATGGCCCCCTGCCCGTGATTTTTCTCTCTGGGTTTTTTGCTGGCGGTGGTGTCCGGGAGATTAATCTTCAATTCCTGGAGACTCCAGGCCAATCCTGGAGGGTAGCCAACCCCTACTTCAATGTTTGTGAAAATATTGGGGCCGGTGGCATAGTGGTTAGCACTGTTGCCTCACAGCACCAGAGACCCGGGTTCGAATCTGGCCTCGGGCGACTGTCTGTGTGGAGTTTGCACATTCTCCCCGTGTTTGCGTGGGTTTCCTCCGGGTGCTCCGGTTTCCTCCCACAGTCCAAAGATGTGCGGGTTAGGTTGATTGGCTATGATAAATTGACCCTTAGTGTTAGGGGGATTAAATACGTGGGGTTACAGGGATAGGGTGGGATATGTGTTGGTGTAGGGGTTACGGGGATCGGGTGGGATATGTGTCGGTGCAGGCTCGATGGGCCGAAATGGCCTCTATCTGCACTGTGGGGTTTCTGTGATTTCTGTGATAAATTCGACAGTGTTGCCCCTGCTTTATGGGCATGAAACGGGTGCAAGGATGACCAATTTATCAGGGCAGAGGCCCATGCCCCATCGCCTCAGGCCACGGCTGAATCGATCCTCTTGCCTTTTGTTCAATCTTGTATTTGAGGCTCCTTCGCTCATTTCAGACCCCGGGCTCTTAAATTTGGTTTAGACTAGTCAGGGCTTGCGATGGACAAGCTACGCTGTGTATTTCCGGGGTCTCCGACTGCTTAGTTCCAGTTGATGGTCGCTGGAAAAGAAGACACGAAACCTGTCCGTGTTTGGTCTTTTTTTGCAGAGTCGGCAGGAGCAGGACTTGTTCTCCTGACTCCACAAGACAACCGTGGGCCCTCTGCTTGCCCGCCCTGCCCCGTCCCAATCACTTCCCTGCCCCCCTGCCCTGTCCCACCTCCAAGACTTATCTATGGGTCTCAACGCTGGCTATGATTGCCAACCGGGTTCCCGCTAAGGTGAACGGGCCGCGCATGCCGTGCAGTAATCTGAACGGTCCCGCGCGGGGCCGCTCGCTGGCTATTACATTGTAAACACCGCACAGGCGCAGAAATTTAATGAGACTGCGCACTAAAGGAAACAGCCCGCACACAACACAAGGCAGCTTACAGGGGACATCGGTTACCGACCTGCCAGGTTTGCCCCGGCGTCTCCAGTAATTGAAGATTAATCTCTCGGCCACTGCTGCCAGCAACACTCGGGAGGAAAATCATCGCAGCATTAAATTAAACAAAATTGTGGGTTTTTTTTTTCATTTTCTTTATTTGTTAGTTTTAAAAATATTGGAGATGGGGAGAAAAAGGCTGTTTGACTGAGAGTCACGGTTAATTCAACTGGGTAACAAAAGATAGAAAGACTTGCATTTCTTCCGCGTCTTTCACAGCCACCGGATGTCTCAAAGCGCTTTACAACCAATTAAGTAACTTTTTTTGGAGTGCAGTCCCTGTTGTAATATAGGAAACACGGCAGCCAATTTGCACACAGCAAGCTCCCACAAACAGCAATGTGATAATGACCAGATAATCTGTTTTAGTGATGTTGGTTGAGGGATAAATATTGGCCCCAGGACACAGGGGGAGAACTCCCCTGCTCTTCTTCAAATAGTGCCATAGGATCTTTTACATCCACCCGAGAGAGCAGACGGGGCCTCGGTTTAACGCCTCATCCGAAAGACGGCACCTCAGACAGTGCAGCACTCCCTCAGTACAGAAGTGGGAGCGTCGGACTAGATTATGTGCTCAAGTCCCTGGAGAGGGACTACGAACCCACAACCTTCTGACTCAGAGGCGAGGGTGCTGCCCACTGAGCCACGGCAGACACAAAGATCCACTAAGATCCCAGTAAAAGAATTTTGCCCCGTTGTGCAGATGCTGAAAAGCTGTCGTAGCTCAAATCTAAAATGGACGCCACGCCCTCACTTTAATCTAAAATGGCTGCTATGACACTTCTTCTGCCTTTTGAATCATCTTGTGTATCTTAGGGAATTGTGGGTCAGGTGGTGGGCACTGAACCAATGGGGAGGCTCACGAAAATTGCATGGGAAGATCCCGATTTTGTAACCAATGCACAGGATAACAAGAAGAGAAACTGCGCTGCTGGCACATCACCAGTGCACTGCGGCACTCTGCAAGGAATTGAGGGCATGAAAGAAATATTTATCTGTTTGTGTCAATTCTTGCTGGACTTCTGATAGATCTTCGTGTATTTCACATGTAACTCCCAACCTGACTGATACAAGGTAGTGTGCGATATCTATGCAATCGTCTGTATTTGTATTCCTTTAATAATATGTACCAAACTCTTTTTGTGTATATTTTGTAATTATCAATAAATTTGATTAGATTTAGCCTGTTCCGATTTGGTTAATTGTGCATTTTTCACCTCCGTCCATGAAATGAAGACATAATGGCAATCAGTACAGTACTGGTGGGTACAGGTCTGTCGCTGTATAACACTGAGGTGCAGTACTGGTGGGTACAGGTCTGTCACTGTATAAAACTGGGGTACAGTACTGGTGGGTACAGGTATGTCATTGTATAACACTGGGGTACAGTACTGGTGGGTACAGATCTGTCACTGTATAACACTGGGGTATAGTACTGGTGGGTACAGGCCTGTCACTGTATAACACTGGGGTATAGTACTGGTGGGTACAGGTCTGTCACTGTATAACACTGGAGTACTGTACTGGTGGGTACAGGTCTGTCACTGTATAACACTGGGTACAGTACTGGTGGGTACAGGTCTGTCACTGTATAAAACTGAGGTACAGTACTGGTGGGTACAGGTCTGTCACTGTATAACACTGGGGTACAGTACTGGTGGGTACAGGTCTGTCACTGTATAACACTGGGGTACAGTACTGGTGGGTACAGATCTGTCACTGTATAACACTGGGGTATAGTACTGGTGGGTACAGGTCTGTCACTGTATAACACTGAGGTATAGTACTGGTGGGTACAGGCCTGTCACTGTATAACACTGGGGTATAGTACTGGTGGGTACAGGTCTGTCACTGTATAACACTGAGGTGCAGTACTGGTGGGTACAGGTCTGTCACTGTATATATAATAACACTGGGGTACAGTACTGGTGGGTACAGGTCTGTCACTGTATAACACTGGGGTACAGTACTGGTGGGTACAGGTCTGTCACTGTATAACACTGGGGTACAGTACTGGTGGGTACATGTCTGTCACTGTATAACACTGAGGTACAGTACTGGTGGGTACAGGTCTGTTCCTGTATAACACTGAGGTACAGTACTGGTGGGTACATGTCTGTCACTGTATAACACTGGGGTATAGTACTGGTGGGTACAGGTCTGTCACTGTATAACACTGGAGTACAGTACTGGTGGCTACAGGTCTGTCACTGTATAACACTGGGGTACAGTACTGGTGGGTACAGGTCTGTCACTGTATAACACTGGGGTACAGTACTGGTGGGTACAGGTCTGTCACTGTATAACACTGCGGTACAGTACTGGTGGGTACATGTCTGTCACTGTATAACACTGGGTACAGTACTGGTGGGTACAGATCTGTCACTGTATATATAACACTGGGGTACAGTGCTGGTGGGTACAGGCCTGTCACTGTGTAACACTGGGGTACAGTACTGGTGGGTACAGGTCTGTCACTGTATAACACTGGGGTACAGTACTGGTGGGTACAGATCTGTCACTGTATAACACTGGGGTATAGTACTGGTGGGTACAGGCCTGTCACTGTATAACACTGGGGTACAGTACTGGTGGGTACAGGTCTGTCACTGTATAACACTGGGGTACAATACTGGTGGGTACAGGTCTGTCATTGTATATATAACACTGGGGTACAGTACTGGTGGGTACAGGTCTGTCACTGTATAACACTGGGGTACAGTACTGGTGGGTACAGGTCTGTCACTGTATAACACTGGGGTACAGTACTGGTGGGTACAGATCTGTCACTGTATAACACTGCGGTATAGTACTGGTGGGTACAGGTCTGTCACTGTATAACACTGGGGTACAGTACTGGTGGGTACAGGTCTGTCACTGTATAACACTGGGGTACAGTACTGGTGGGTACATGTCTGTCACTGTATAACACTGAGGTACAGTACTGGTGGGTACAGGTCTGTTCCTGTATAACACTGAGGTACAGTACTGGTGGGTACATGTCTGTCACTGTATAATACTGGGGTACAGTACTGGTGGGTACAGGTCTGTCACTGTATAACACTGGGGTACAGTACTGGTGGGTACAGGTCTGTCACTGTATAACACTGGGGTACAGTACTGGTGGGTACAGGTATGTCATTGTATAACACTGGGGTACAGTACTGGTGGGTACAGATCTGTCACTGTATAACACTGGGGTATAGTACTGGTGGGTATAGGCCTGTCACTGTATAACACTGGGGTATAGTACTGGTGGGTACAGGTCTGTCACTGTATAACACTGGAGTACAGTACTGGTGGCTACAGGTCTGTCACTGTATAACACTGGGGTACAGTACTGGTGGGTACAGGTCTGTCACTGTATAACACTGGGGTACAGTACTGGTGGGTACAGGTCTGTCACTGTATAACACTGGGGTACAGTACTGGTGGGTACATGTCTGTCACTGTATAACACTGGGTACAGTACTGGTGGGTACAGATCTGTCACTGTATATATAACACTGGGGTACAGTGCTGGTGGGTACAGGCCTGTCACTGTGTAACACTGGGGTACAGTACTGGTGGGTACAGGTCTGTCACTGTATAACACTGGGGTACAGTACTGGTGGGTACAGGTCTGTCACTGTATAACACTGGGGTACAGTACTGGTGGGTACAGGTCTGTCACTGTATAACACTGGGGTACAGTACTGGTGGGTACAGATCTGTCACTGTATAACACTGGGGTATAGTACTGGTGGGTACAGGCCTGTCACTGTATAACACTGGGGTACAGTACTGGTGGGTACAGGTCTGTCACTGTATAACACTGGGGTACAATACTGGTGGGTACAGGTCTGTCATTGTATATATAACACTGGGGTACAGTACTGGTGGGTACAGGTCTGTCACTGTATAACACTGGGGTACAGTACTGGTGGGTACAGGTCTGTCACTGTATAACACTGGGGTACAGTACTGGTGGGTACAGGTCTGTCACTGTATAACACTGGGGTACAGTACTGGTGGGTACAGATCTGTCACTGTATAACACTGCGGTATAGTACTGGTGGGTACAGGTCTGTCACTGTATAACACTGGGGTACAGTACTGGTGAGTACAGGTCTGTCACTGTATAACACTGGGGTACAGTACTGGTGGGTACAGGTCTCTCACTGTATAACACTGGGGTACAGTACTGGTGGGTACAGATCTGTCACTGTATATATAACACTGGGGTACAGTGCTGGTGGGTACAGGCCTGTCACTGTGTAACACTGGGGTACAGTACTGGTGGGTACAGGTCTGTCACTGTATAACACTGGGGTACAGTACTGGTGGGTACAGATCTGTCACTGTATAACACTGGGGTATAGTACTGGTGGGTACAGGCCTGTCACTGTATAACACTGGGGTACAGTACTGGTGGGTACAGGTCTGTCACTGTATAACACTGGGGTACAATACTGGTGGGTACAGGTCTGTCATTGTATATATAACACTGGGGTACAGTACTGGTGGGTACAGGTCTGTCACTGTATAACACTGGGGTACAGTACTGGTGGGTACAGGTCTGTCACTGTATAACACTGGGGTACAGTACTGGTGGGTACAGATCTGTCACTGTATAACACTGCGGTATAGTACTGGTGGGTACAGGTCTGTCACTGTATAACACTGGGGTACAGTACTGGTGGGTACAGGTCTGTCACTGTATAACACTGGGGTACAGTACTGGTGGGTACATGTCTGTCACTGTATAACACTGAGGTACAGTACTGGTGGGTACAGGTCTGTTCCTGTATAACACTGAGGTACAGTACTGGTGGGTACATGTCTGTCACTGTATAATACTGGGGTACAGTACTGGTGGGTACAGGTCTGTCACTGTATAACACTGGGGTACAGTACTGGTGGGTACAGGTCTGTCACTGTATAACACTGGGGTACAGTACTGGTGGGTACAGGTATGTCATTGTATAACACTGGGGTACAGTACTGGTGGGTACAGATCTGTCACTGTATAACACTGGGGTATAGTACTGGTGGGTATAGGCCTGTCACTGTATAACACTGGGGTATAGTACTGGTGGGTACAGGTCTGTCACTGTATAACACTGGAGTACAGTACTGGTGGCTACAGGTCTGTCACTGTATAACACTGGGGTACAGTACTGGTGGGTACAGGTCTGTCACTGTATAACACTGGGGTACAGTACTGGTGGGTACAGGTCTGTCACTGTATAACACTGGGGTACAGTACTGGTGGGTACATGTCTGTCACTGTATAACACTGGGTACAGTACTGGTGGGTACAGATCTGTCACTGTATATATAACACTGGGGTACAGTGCTGGTGGGTACAGGCCTGTCACTGTGTAACACTGGGGTACAGTACTGGTGGGTACAGGTCTGTCACTGTATAACACTGGGGTACAGTACTGGTGGGTACAGGTCTGTCACTGTATAACACTGGGGTACAGTACTGGTGGGTACAGGTCTGTCACTGTATAACACTGGGGTACAGTACTGGTGGGTACAGATCTGTCACTGTATAACACTGGGGTATAGTACTGGTGGGTACAGGCCTGTCACTGTATAACACTGGGGTACAGTACTGGTGGGTACAGGTCTGTCACTGTATAACACTGGGGTACAATACTGGTGGGTACAGGTCTGTCATTGTATATATAACACTGGGGTACAGTACTGGTGGGTACAGGTCTGTCACTGTATAACACTGGGGTACAGTACTGGTGGGTACAGGTCTGTCACTGTATAACACTGGGGTACAGTACTGGTGGGTACAGGTCTGTCACTGTATAACACTGGGGTACAGTACTGGTGGGTACAGATCTGTCACTGTATAACACTGCGGTATAGTACTGGTGGGTACAGGTCTGTCACTGTATAACACTGGGGTACAGTACTGGTGAGTACAGGTCTGTCACTGTATAACACTGGGGTACAGTACTGGTGGGTACAGGTCTCTCACTGTATAACACTGGGGTACAGTACCGGTGGGTACAGGTCTGTCATTGTATAACACTGAGTACAGTACTGGTGGCTACAGGTCTGTCACTGTATAACACTGGGGTACAGTACTGGTGGGTACAGGTCTGTCACTGTATAACACTGGGGTACAGTACTGGTGGGTACAGGTCTGTCACTGTATAACACTGCGGTACAGTACTGGTGGGTACATGTCTGTCACTGTATAACACTGGGTACAGTACTGGTGGGTACAGATCTGTCACTGTATATATAACACTGGGGTACAGTGCTGGTGGGTACAGGCCTGTCACTGTGTAACACTGGGGTACAGTACTGGTGGGTACAGGTCTGTCACTGTATAACACTGGGGTACAGTACTGGTGGGTACAGATCTGTCACTGTATAACACTGGGGTATAGTACTGGTGGGTACAGGCCTGTCACTGTATAACACTGGGGTACAGTACTGGTGGGTACAGGTCTGTCACTGTATAACACTGGGGTACAATACTGGTGGGTACAGGTCTGTCATTGTATATATAACACTGGGGTACAGTACTGGTGGGTACAGGTCTGTCACTGTATAACACTGGGGTACAGTACTGGTGGGTACAGGTCTGTCACTGTATAACACTGGGGTACAGTACTGGTGGGTACAGATCTGTCACTGTATAACACTGCGGTATAGTACTGGTGGGTACAGGTCTGTCACTGTATAACACTGGGGTACAGTACTGGTGGGTACAGGTCTGTCACTGTATAACACTGGGGTACAGTACTGGTGGGTACATGTCTGTCACTGTATAACACTGAGGTACAGTACTGGTGGGTACAGGTCTGTTCCTGTATAACACTGAGGTACAGTACTGGTGGGTACATGTCTGTCACTGTATAATACTGGGGTACAGTACTGGTGGGTACAGGTCTGTCACTGTATAACACTGGGGTACAGTACTGGTGGGTACAGGTCTGTCACTGTATAACACTGGGGTACAGTACTGGTGGGTACAGGTATGTCATTGTATAACACTGGGGTACAGTACTGGTGGGTACAGATCTGTCACTGTATAACACTGGGGTATAGTACTGGTGGGTATAGGCCTGTCACTGTATAACACTGGGGTATAGTACTGGTGGGTACAGGTCTGTCACTGTATAACACTGGAGTACAGTACTGGTGGCTACAGGTCTGTCACTGTATAACACTGGGGTACAGTACTGGTGGGTACAGGTCTGTCACTGTATAACACTGGGGTACAGTACTGGTGGGTACAGGTCTGTCACTGTATAACACTGGGGTACAGTACTGGTGGGTACATGTCTGTCACTGTATAACACTGGGTACAGTACTGGTGGGTACAGATCTGTCACTGTATATATAACACTGGGGTACAGTGCTGGTGGGTACAGGCCTGTCACTGTGTAACACTGGGGTACAGTACTGGTGGGTACAGGTCTGTCACTGTATAACACTGGGGTACAGTACTGGTGGGTACAGGTCTGTCACTGTATAACACTGGGGTACAGTACTGGTGGGTACAGGTCTGTCACTGTATAACACTGGGGTACAGTACTGGTGGGTACAGATCTGTCACTGTATAACACTGGGGTATAGTACTGGTGGGTACAGGCCTGTCACTGTATAACACTGGGGTACAGTACTGGTGGGTACAGGTCTGTCACTGTATAACACTGGGGTACAATACTGGTGGGTACAGGTCTGTCATTGTATATATAACACTGGGGTACAGTACTGGTGGGTACAGGTCTGTCACTGTATAACACTGGGGTACAGTACTGGTGGGTACAGGTCTGTCACTGTATAACACTGGGGTACAGTACTGGTGGGTACAGGTCTGTCACTGTATAACACTGGGGTACAGTACTGGTGGGTACAGATCTGTCACTGTATAACACTGCGGTATAGTACTGGTGGGTACAGGTCTGTCACTGTATAACACTGGGGTACAGTACTGGTGAGTACAGGTCTGTCACTGTATAACACTGGGGTACAGTACTGGTGGGTACAGGTCTCTCACTGTATAACACTGGGGTACAGTACCGGTGGGTACAGGTCTGTCATTGTATAACACTGAGTACAGTACTGGTGGGTACAGGTCTGTCCCTGTATAACACTGGGTACAGTACTGGTGGGCACAGGCCTGTCACTGTATAACACTGGTACAGTACTGGTGGGTACAGGTCTGTCCCTGTATAACACTGGGGTACAGTACCGGTGGGTACAGGTCTGTCACTGTATAACACTGGGGTACAGTACTGGTGGGCACAGGTTTATTCCTGTATAACACTGGGGTACAGTACTGGTGAGTACAGGTCTGTCCCTGTATAACACTGGGTACAGTACTGGTGGGTACAGGTCTGTCACTGTATAACACTGGGGTACAGTACTGGTGGGCACAGGTTTATTCCTGTATAACACTGGGGTACAGTACTGACACACTCCCAGGGACCCCATGTAAATACTGACATACTCCTGTTAATCACCGTGGGACGTTTTACTACGTTAAAGGCGTTATGTAAATGCAATTTGTTGTTGCTGAATTGGGACCTTCTGACTTGTGCGGCTTATCAAGCAGACAGTTTAACAAAAGAGTGGAACCACAGCCCCCATCTAAAGTATCGATGGTTCCTTTCCCTTACTGTGACCTGCTGTAATGTTTCCTCAACTCTCAGGAGCAGCTCCATCGAGAAGCTGCTGTTACTAAAATACCATTTTATAAAAGTCCTCACTGTGTTGGGGTATAATTTGAGAGATCGCCAGCAGATGGCAGGATTTCTCCAACATTGAGAGCTGCCTCTTGTCTCCCGTCCACTCCCAGCTCAGATTGGGCTCCGTTGAGCATGTGCAGGTGGTCTGCCTATCTTTCAAAGAAAAGGTTTTGTTGTCTCATTTTCCGTTACAAGCATCAATCTCCACAGACTATGTCATTTATATTCAGCTGTGTCAGCTGTGGCTCGGTGGGTAGCACTCCCGGCCATGACCCTCCAGAAACTTGAGCTCATCCAGACCTCTGCCCCCGTGTCCGAACTCGCACCGAGTCCCGTTCACCCATCACCCCCTGTGCTCACTGCCCCGTGTCCTAACTCGCACCGAGTCCCGTTCACCCATCACCCCCTGTGCTCACTGCCCCGTGTCCTAACTCACACCCAGTCCCGTTCACCCATCACCCCCTGTGCTCACTGCCCCGTGTCCTAACTCACACCCAGTCCCGTTCACCCATCACCCCCTGTGCTCACTGCCCCGTGTCCTAACTCACACCCAGTCCCGTTCACCCATCACCCCCTGTGCTCACTGCCCCGTGTCCTAACTCACACCCAGTCCCGTTCACCCATCACCCCCTGTGCTCACTGCCCCGTGTCCTAACTCGCACCGAGTCCCGTTCACCCATCACCCCCTGTGCTCACTGCCCCGTGTCCTAACTCACACCCAGTCCCGTTCACCCATCACCCCCTGTGCTCACTGCCCCGTGTCCTAACTCACACCCAGTCCCATTCACCCATCACCCCCTGTGCTCACTGCCCCGTGTCCTAACTCACACCCAGTCCTGTTCACCCATCACCCCCTGTGCTCACTGCCCCGTGTCCTAACTCACACCAAGTCCCGTTCACCCCTCACCCCCTGTGCTCACTGCCCCGTGCCCTAACTCGCACCCAGTCCCGTTCACCCATCACCCCCTGCGCTCACTGCCCCGTGTCCTAACTCGCACCGAGTCCCGTTCACCCATCACCCTCTGTGCTCACTGCCCCGTGTCCTAACTCGCACCGAGTCCCGTTCACCCATCACCCTCTGTGCTCACTGCCCCGTGTCCTAACTCACACCGAGTCCCGTTCACCCATCACCCCCTGTGCTCACTGCCCCGTGTCCTAACTCGCACCGAGTCCCATTCACCCATCACCCCCTGTGCTCACTGCCCCGTGTCCTAACTCGCACCGAGTCCCGTTCACCCATCACCCCCTGTGCTCACTGCCCCATGTCCTAACTCACACCCAGTCCCGTTCACCCATCACCCCCTGTGCTCACTGCCCCGTGTCCTAACTCACACCCAGTCCCGTTCACCCATCACCCCCTGTGCTCACTGCCCCGTGTCCTAACTCACACCCAGTCCCGTTCACCCATCACCCCCTGTGCTCACTGCCCCGTGTCCTAACTCACACCCAGTGCCGTTCACCCATCACCCCCTGTGCTCACTGCCCCGTGTCCTAACTCGCACCGAGTCCCGTTCACCCATCACCCCCTGTGCTCACTGCCCCGTGTCCTAACTCACACCCAGTCCCGGTCACCCATCACCCCCTGTGCTCACTGCCCCGTGTCCTAACTCACACCCAGTCCCGTTCACCCATCACCCCCTGTGCTCACTGCCCCGTGTCCTAACTCGCACCAAGTCCCGTTCGCCCATCACCCCCTGTGCTCATTGACCTACATTGACTCCTGGTTCGACAACGCCTCGATTTTAAAATTCTCATCCTTGTTTTCAAATCCCTCCGTGGCCTCGCCCCTCCCTATCTCTGTAATCTCCTCCAGCCCCACAACCCCCGAGATACCTGCGCTCCTCTAATTCTGGCCTCTTGCATATCCCCGATTTTAATCACTCCACCATTGGTGGCCGTGCCTTCAGCTGCCTGGGCCCTAAGCTCTGGAATTCCCTCCCTAAACCTCTCCGTCTCTCTCTCCTCCTTTAAGAGGCTTCTTAAAACTGACCTCTTTGTTCAAGCTTTTGGTCACCTGCCCTAATATCTCCTTATGTGGCTCGGTGTTACATTTTGTTTGATAATCACTCCTGTGAAGCGCCTTGGGATGGTTTACTACGTTAAAGGCGCTATATAAATGTAAGTTGTTATTGTTCATGCAGAAGGTCATGGGTTCGAGTCCCACTCCAGAGACTTGAGCTTGTAATCTAGGCTGACACTCCAGTGCAGTGCTGAGAGAGTGTTGCACTGTCAGAGGTGCCGCCTTTCAGATGAGACATTAAACCGAGGCCCTGTCTGCTCCCTCAGGTGGACGTAAAAGATCCCGCGGCCACTATTTCGAAGAAGAGCAGGGGAGTTCTCCCCGGTGTCCTGGGCCAATATTTATCCCTCAATCAACACCATTCCTACATTACAACACTTCAGAAGTATAGTAATCTGGGATGTAATGTTTAAGTTATCCACCAGATGGAGCCAAATATTAAGGGTTCACATTCACCAGTATTTAAGGTCATGTATTCAATGTCCTGGTACACCAGTTTATATGGTAATGTGGCATTGCATTATGGGTATGACTCAAAGGTTCATCCTCCATCTTGGCTCGTGCAGTAAGAATTGTGTGCCTGGCTTCCAGCTTATAAGAGCTATGTCTCTCTGCTACACCATGTAAATAAACAGTTGGGTTTGTTCCTAATATCTCACTTCTCTCAGTTTCTGACCTTACCACTCGGATATCACATATTGGCGACGAGGATAAACAGATCGCAATTTGACGAAGAAAAAAAAAAGAAAAGTAGCACTGAATAACGGATCATGGCTGCTATGGTAGGAAAGATCTCTGCTTTTGATGTTCAGACGCAGACCTGGGATGAATACTGCGAGGTGCTAATGCATTTCTTTGAAGCAAATGATATAATTGATGTAGGAAAAAGGAGAGCTATTTTGCTCACTTCCGTGGGAAGTCAGACGTATAGTTTAATGAGAAACTTATGCAGTCCTGAAAAGCCTGGAAACAGATCATTTGCTAACTTAGTGGCCTTGCTGAAGGACCATTTCAATCCCAGACCGAGTGAGATTGTACAGCGTTTCAAATTTAATTCACAGAACAGAAAACCGGGAGAGACTGTATTGGATTATGTAGCGGTGTTGAGGAAATTGGCACATGATTGCAATTACGGCAACAACCTGAAAGACATGCTGAGAGATAGGCTAGTTTGCGGGATAATGGATGATCGAATGCAGCGGAGATTATTGTCCGAGACTGGGCTTACGTATGAAAAAGCGTTGGAACTTGCTCAAGCCATAGAGACAGCGAACCGAGATGTAAAAGAATTACAAGGTTCAGACTGGGCTACTACAAAGCAAGTTGGAGGCCAGGTTATTGTGCACAAGTTAAACATGCGTCAGAAACCACAACGTGAGCATGTAAAGGCATGTTATAGATGCAATGGTGATCACCTGGTGAGGGAATGCAGGTTTCTGGAGGAAATGTGCCACAAGTGTGAAAAAAAAGGACACATAAAATGTGCATGCAGGGCAAAAGCAACCGTGGAGGAATACAAACCAAAAGGGGGAGGAAAGCAAAACCTAGGAAGAGAAGGGAAAAAACAGGGAGCACATCACATCAGTGGAGAAGCTGAGAAAGAAGATGACATGTTCATAATGCATAGTATGGTAGAGAACATTCCAAAAGTGGATCCTATCACTTTGCAACTGACAGTAAATGACTCTAAGGTCAACTTTGAAGTGGGTACAGGATGCGGGGTGACCATAATGAATAGGGAGGAGTACTCAAAAGTTCCAGAGTTAAAGTCTTGCTCTATGCAGCTTAAAACATATACCGGTGAATGAGTGGCAACATTGGGTACAGCTACTGTAACTGTGCAACACAGGGACACAGTGGAACAGCTACCTGTAGTTGTAGTATCGGGTTCCGGACCAAACCTGTTAGGTTGGGGCTGGATACAAGAATTTAAATTAGATTGGGGAGCAATAAATCAAATAGAGGGAGGCAAACAGTTGTCTTTGCAAGAAGTGTTGATTGAACATGAGAACGTGTTCAAGGAAGAACTTGGCACATTTGATGGCCCCCCAGCTAAGATTTATGTAGACAAGGAGGCACTGCCAAGGTTTTTTAAACAACGACCTGTGCCGTATGCCATGAAACCGAAGGTAGAGGTTGAACTTGAGCGTCTTTTGAGAGAGAACATACTTGAACCCGTGAAATGTTCAGAATGGGCAGCTCCCATTGTACCTGTTTTAAAACCGGACAATTCGGTAAGACTCTGTGGAGATTATAAATTGACAGTAAATAGGGTGTCTAAACTAGAACAGTATCCTATTCCCAAAACAGAGGATCTCTTTGCAAACCTGGCTGGAGGGAAGAAATTCACAAAGCTGGATATGAGTCATGCATACTTGCAGATTACACTAGATGAGGAATCCAAGAAGTATGTAACCATAAATACACACAAGTGTTTGTTTACCTATAACCGCTTACCATTCGGTGTCTCATCTAGTCCAGCTATTTTCCAGAGGACTATCGAGGGTGTACTGCAAGGGATCCCACATGTTTCAATCTATCTGGATGACATTCTGGTGATGGGAAGAACCGACCAGGAGCATCTGAGCACTCTGAGAGAGGTACTACAAAGATTGGATAAGGCTGGGTTACGGCTCAAGAGGAGTAAGTGCACTTTCCTGGGGAATGAGGCCGTGTTCCTGGGACACAGAGTGGACGCCACCGGGCTCCATCCAATCAAGGAGAAGGTACAAGCACTGCAGGAGGCCCCAGCTCCTACCAATGTGACTGAGTTAAAAGCTTACCTGGGACTGCTAAACTATTATAACAGATTTTTACCAAACTTGGCAACAGTGTTAGCACCTCTTCACAAACTTCTGTGCAAGGAGACACAGTGGCAGTGGGAAGAGGAACAGAGGGTTTCATTTGAACAGTCCAAGAAACTGATGCTGTCCTCGGATGTGCTTGTTCACTACAATGCAGAGAAAGACATCATTCTCTCTTGTGATGCTTCACCTAATGGGGTGGGGGCAGTCCTTTCACACAGCTTGGAAGATGGAACAGAAAGACCAATAGGGTTTATGTCTCAAACTCTGACACCAGTGGAAAAAAACTATTCCCAGTTAGATAAAGAGGGGTTAGCAGTAATGTTTGGGTTACAGAGGTTTCACAAGTACATATATGGCAGGAAATTCACCATATGCACCGATCATAAACCTCTTCTATCTCTTTTTAATGAAATGAAAGCAGTACCACAGATGGTGTCACCCCGGATCCAAAGGTGGGCAGTGACGTTGAGGGCATATGAGTATGTCATCGTCTACAAGGCGGGCAAGTACCATGGGAACGCAGATGCCTTGAGCCGTCTTCCACTGCCAGGCACACCTATCCGTGCAGCTCCAGAGGACAGAGTTTTGATGTTGGAGGACACAGACACGGCAATTGTGACCGCTGAACAAGTAAGGACATGGACCGGTAAAGATCCAGTACTGTCTAGAGTCCGAGAATATGTGATGAGGGGATGGCCACAGCATCCGGAAGGGACTGATTTCATACCTTACAGTGTCAGGAAGATAGAGCTGAGTGTGCAGGATGGTTGCATGTTGTGGGGAGCTCGAGTGATTATTCCACAGCCAGCACGACAGTCTATCCTAGGGCAACTACATCAGTGTCATCCTGGAGTTTCGCGTATGAAAGCCTTGGCAAGGAGTTACTTGTGGTGGCCAAAGCTAGATGAGGAGATAGAAAATCTAGTCAAGACATGCAGCACTTGTCAAGTACACAGGAAGGCACCAGCAGCGGCTCCTCTCCACCCCTGGGAGTGGCCGGATAAACCATGGAGAAGATTACATGTAGATTATGCGGGTCCATTCATGAGAAAGATGTTCCTCATAATCATTGATGCCCATTCCAAATGGATGGATGTTTATCCTGTAAATTCTGCTTCATCTACTGTTACTATAGACCACCTGCTTAGGAGTTTTAGTAATCAAGGGCTACCGGAGATCATAGTAAATGACAATGCCACGTGTTTTGTGAGTACAGAAACAAAAGAGTTCATGAGAAACAATGGCATAGTGCACATGACCTCAGCTCCATATCACCCGTCTTCAAATGGACTTGCGGAGAGAGCCGTACAAACATTTAAGGAGATGATGAAAAAAGTGCGGAAGGGAGTTTGGCAGCCAAGGTGTCACGAGTTCTGTTCAGCTACAGAATAACACCTCAATCTACCACAGGACTCTCTCCTGCTGAGCTGTTGTTAGGACGTCGACTATGCTCCACTCTTGACCTGGTTCACCCAGATCTAAAAAGGAAGGTGGAAAACCGACAAATCAAACAAAAGGAGAACCATGACAGAAGGACAAAGAGCCGCAGTTTTGGAGAAGGAGATGCGGTCCTTACCAGGAATTTCAGTTATGGTCCAAAATGGATTCCTGGCGTCATAGACTCAATGACCGGTCCAGTATCATATACGGTCATGGTGGGAACTAGTCAGGTAGTACGCAGACATGTAGATCAGATACTGACCAGACAAGGGGAAATCGAAATGGAGGTTCCAGAGGAGATGTTGGAGGACAAGTTGGCCCCCAGTTATCCAAATGCATCGGTGGTACCACCACCACGAACAGAGCCAGTTACACCTGGACCCCTTCGTCAAGAGGAAACCATCGTAGCAGAGTCAGATACTCTGAGTACTGCTCAGGAGCAGCAGGTGGCTCTACCACAACCAAGCAGGGACTTGACTGTAAGACGTTCACCAAGGTCTTACAAGCCGCCAGAGAGATTGATAACGACCTGCTAGATTCATTCAGTATGGACTATCGTTAAAGGAGTTTCCTTATGGGACTTTTTAAGAATGGTGTTAAGAAATTAATGTTCAACTTAAGAGGGGAGGGATATAGTAATCTGAGATGTAATGTTTAAGTTATCCACCAGATGGAGCCAAATATTAAGGGTTCACATTCACCAGTATTTAAGGTAATGGGTCATGTATTCAATGTCCTGGTACACCAGTTTATACGGTAATGTGGCATTGCATTATGGGTATGACTCAGAGGTTCATCCTCCATCTTGGCTCGTGCAGTAAGAATTGTGTGCCTGGCTTCCAGCTTATAAGAGCTATGTCTCTCTGCTACACCATGTAAATAAACAGTTGGGTTTGTTCCTAATATCTCGCTTCTCTCAGTTTCTGACCTTACCATTCGGATATCACAAAAAGAAAAGTATTTCATTGGATGTAAAGCACTTTGGGACAGCCTGAGGTTGTAAAAGGTGCTAGAGAAATGCAAGTCTTTCTTTTCTTTCTATCAGTTCACAGCACAGAACGGCCGCAAACCAGCGCTAGGAGGCCCTGATGGACTGCAAGGCTCCGCTGATGGTGCAAAGACCTCGCTAGATCTGAACGCCGTTCAGCGATCGGGCTACAACAGGTGCCACCCTTCTTCCGTGCCCCGAGTCTAGTAAGGTTGTGGTACGGACCAGCCTACTGAATGGCGGAACAGACTCGAGGGGTTGAATGGCCTCACAATTTCTGCCCTTAAACCGCTGCGAGGTTCCAAGGGGCGGAAATAGAAACATAGAAAAATAGGAGCAGGAGTCGGCCATTTGGCCCTTCGAGCCTGCTCCGCCATTCAATATGATCATGACTGATCCTCTATCTCAATACCATATTCCTGCTCTCTCCCCATACCCCTTGATGCCTTTTGTGTCTAGAAATCTATCTATCTCCTTCTTAAATATATTCAGTGACTTGGCCTCCACAGCCTTCTGTGGTAGAGAATTCCACAGGCTCACCACCCTCTGAGTGAAGAAATTTCTCCTCATCTCAGTCCTAAATGTCCTACCCTGTATCCTGAGACTGTGACCCCTCGTTCTAGACCCCCCAGCCAGGGGAATCATCCTCCCTGCATCCAGTCTGTCTAGCCCTGTCAGAATTTTATACGTTTCAATGAAATCGGTTTGCATTGCTCTGTTTTCACAGGAGTGAAACGGGTACAAAACCCGACCAATTTCAGGGTGTGATGTTCCGCGCCATATTCCCCCCCACCCCCGGAAATGCGCCAAATGTGAAATTGGGTTGGGCGGTATTAAGGCATCCTGAAACAGGTGTGGGCCCCTTGCATGTACTAAACCAAGGGCCTAATGCCTGTTTTAGGACCCCGATCTGAAATTGGTCAAAACCTAGGCAGAGCTGGCGCTCGTAATTTAATCCTTTTAAGCCCCAGTATCATTCTGGTGAATCTGTGCTGCTCCCTTCCAAGGCCAACACATCCTTCCTGCTTGATTGGCACCCCATCCACCACCTTAAACATTCACTCCCTCCACCACCGGCGCACCGTGGCTGCAGTGTGTACCATCTACAAGATGCACTGCAGCAACTCGCCAAGGCTTCTTCGGCAACACCTCCCAAACCCTCGACCTCCGCCGTCTAGAAGGGCAGCAGGCGCATGGGAGAACCACCACCTCCAAGTTCCCCTCCAAGTCACACACCATCCTGACTTGGAAATATATCGGCCGTTCCTTCATCGTCGCTGGGTCAAAATCCGGGAACTCCCTCCCTAACAGCACTGTGGGAGGACCTTGACCTCACGGACTGCAGCGGTTCAAGAAGGCGGCTCACCACCACCTTCTCAAGGGCAACTAGGGATGGGCAATAAATGCCGGCCTTGCCAGCGACGCCCACACCCCATGAATGAATTAAAAATAAAGGTGTGGTGCCCAGAACTGAATGCAGTGCTCAAAGTGCGGTCTGACCAAGGCTCTGGACAACTGAAGCACAACTTCCTGTCCTTTGTGTTCCAACCCCTTGAGATAAAGGCCAAGATTCCATTAGTCTTTTTGATGACTTTTTGTACCTGTATCAGCCTGAGTTCCAGCTCCTGAGTCCTATTCTCAGGCCGATACTCTCTGGAGTTTAGAAGAATGAGAGGAGACCTCATTGAAACTTACAAGATTCTGAGGGGGATTGACAGGGTAGATGCTGAGAGGTTGTTTCCCCCTGGCTGGAGAGTCTAGAACCAGGGGGCATTCTTGGAATTCTCTACCCCAGAGGGCTGTGGATGCTGAGTTGTTGAGTATATTCAAGGCTGAGATCGATAGATTTTTGGAATTTGGGGGAAACAAGGCATACGGGGATCAGGCGGGAAAGTGGAGTTGAGGTCGAAGATCAACCGTGACCTTATTGAATGGCGGAGCAGGCTTGAGGGGTTGTATGGCCGACTCCTGCTCCTAATTCTTATGTGCTTATGTTCTAACCAGTGACACCCGTTGGGAGAGGCACATGGCAGGGCATTGGACCAGGACGGGTTTGTGATGCCACACGTGGTAGAATAGCGCCCACGCTCACCCATTAAAGAACGGCCACTTGGGGCGAGGTGCAGGCAGGCGAGCGGGGCCTGAGGAACCTGCACCCAGCGAGGAGTCGTCATCTTCAGGAGAGGATGGGGAGACAACAGAAGAAGAAGGCTGCTTCGGAACATAATGGCCCAGAAATTCGGGTCAGGGGCTTCCCGCGGGTGTAAGCCCCCGACTTGCACTTACCTTGCGCGCCGGCCGTTGAGCTGTGGGCCCCCGTGGAATTGCGATCCTGGGCCTCCTCCAACTGCCGGCGCGCAGTGCTTGCGTATCCCAGGGGCGCAGTTAGTTCGATGCGTCCCCTGGGATCACGTGGGCCATGGAGAGCCAATCGGAGCAGGGAATGCCCATTCATAAGACTTATAAATACTACGGGCCCCAAAACATCACTAAATCTTCAAATAAATTTTTTAAAAACATCACATTTTTAAAATAAACTATAAATTACATGAAATAACTATTTTAAACAATAATTTAAATTTTTGAAAAAATCTTTTTTACTTTCTAACGGGGCTAAAAATAAACTTACCTTTCTTTAAAGTATTTAAAAATAATAAACCTGTGGAAAAAATGTTTTCATTTAATTAATTCACCACTTACCTTGTAAAAAGCAGGCCTTATGCCTGCTTTTTATATGTCTAACTTCTGGAGACTTACCCTCCCGGGAAAACCTGCAAAAAAAACGTAAGTTCGATGCGCACGCGCAGCCTCTCCCGCGCACGCGTTCGACCTCTGAACCCCTTCGTTCAGGGGAACAGAAGTGCCGGTTTCCCGGGAATGCGCAGTGCATGCAGGAAACTGGCACTTCCATTGGGCCTATGGGTGAGTACCCCGTGCGTACTCACCCGTGGAGACCCGAATTTCTGGGCCATTAATGAGAAAATTCATTGCTCCGCTGAGGTACTCAAGGGGTGCTTTTCGAAAAGCGGGGAGTCTCATTTTGGTTCTCCGAAAGAGCTGAGCACAGATCAGCAGCGAGTCTGCGCTGTTATCTCTCTTCCTGTTGCCTGTGTGTCTTTAAGAGGCCAATGCAGGGGCTTCTCATCCCACTGCAATGTGATAGGTTGCTTACAGATTCAAATCACCATTGACTACATCTTAAAGGGGATGTAACATTTCACCTTCCCCACAGAAAATGTTGCAGTATGGAAACTGATGGCTGTAACAGTAAGGCCAGTTTTGGGGTGATAATGTGCTTGTCAGCTTGGCTTAGTGGGTAGCACTCTCCCCTCTGAGTCTTGTAGGGCGTAGGTTCAAGTCCCACTCCAGGGGCTTGCGAACAAAATCCAGGCTGATACCCCCCCCGGTGAACTACTGAGGGAGCGCCGCACTGTTGGAGGGGCCGTACTGAGGGAGTGCTGCACTGTCGGAGGGGCAGTACTGAGGGAGTGCTGCACTGTCGGAGGGGCAGTACTGAGGGAGTGCTGCACTGTCGGAGGAGCAGTACTGAGGGAGTGCTGCACTGTCAGAGGGGCAGTACTGAGGGAACACCGCACTGTCGGACGGGCAGTACTGAGGGAGTGCTGCACTGTCGGACGGGCAGTACTGAGGGAGCGCTGCACTGTCGGAGGGGCAGTACTGAGGGAGCGCGGCACTGTCGGAGGGGCAGTACTTAGGGAGCGCCGCACTGTCGGAGGGGCAGTACTAAGGGAGCGCCGCACTGTTGGAGGGGCAGTACTGAGGGAGCGCCGCACTGTCTGAGGGGCAGTACTGAGGGAGTGCCGCACTGTCGGAGGGGTAGTACTGAGGGAGTGCCGCACTGTCGGAGGGGTAGTACTGAGGGAGTGCCGCACTGTCGGAGGGGTAGTACTGAGGGAGCGCTGCACTGTCGGAGGGGCAGTACTGAGGGAGTGCCGCACTGTCGGAGGGGCAGTGCTGAGGGAGCGCCGCACTGTCGGAGGGGCAATACTGAGGGAGCGCCGCACTGTCGGAGGGACAGTACTAAGGGAGCGCCGCACTGTCGGAGGGGCAATACTGAGGGAGCGCCGCACTGTCGGAGGGGCAGTACTGAGGGAGCGCCGCATTGTCGGAGGGGCAGTACTGAGGGAGCGCCGCACTGTCGGAGGGGCAGTACTGAGGGAGCGCCACACTGTCGGAGGGGCAGTACTAAGGGAGCGCCGCACTGTCGGAGGGGCATTACTGAGGGAGCGCCGCACTGTCAGAGGGGCAGTACTTAGGGAGCGCCGCACTGTCGGAGGGGCAGTACTGAGGGAGCGCCGCATTGTCGGAGGGGCAGTACTGAGGGAGTGCCGCACTGTCGGAGGGGCAATACTGAGGGAGCGCCGCACTGTCGGAGGGGCAGTACTGAGGGAGTGCCGCACTGTCGGAGGGGTAGTACTGAGGGAGTGCCGCACTGTCGGAGGGGTAGTACTGAGGGAGCGCTGCACTGTCGGAGGGGCAGTACTGAGGGAGTGCCGCACTGTCGGAGGGGCAGTGCTGAGGGAGCGCCGCACTGTCGGAGGGGCAATACTGAGGGAGCGCCGCACTGTCGGAGGGACAGTACTAAGGGAGCGCCGCACTGTCGGAGGGGCAATACTGAGGGAGCGCCGCACTGTCGGAGGGGCAGTACTGAGGGAGCGCCGCATTGTCGGAGGGGCAGTACTGAGGGAGTGCCGCACTGTCGGAGGGGCAGTACTGAGGGAGCGCCACACTGTCGGAGGGGCAGTACTAAGGGAGCGCCGCACTGTCGGAGGGGCATTACTGAGGGAGCGCCGCACTGTCAGAGGGGCAGTACTTAGGGAGCGCCGCACTGTCGGAGGGGCAATACTGAGGGAGTGCCGCACTGTCGGAGGGGCAGTACTGAGGGAGTGCCGCACTGTCAGAGGGGCAGTACTTAGGGAGCACCGCACTGTCGGAGGGGCAATACTGAGGGAGCGCCGCACTGTCGGAGGGGCAGTACTGAGGGAGCGCCGCATTGTCGGAGGGGCAGTACTGAGGGAGTGCCGCACTGTCGGAGGGGCAATACTGAGGGAGCGCCGCACTGTCGGAGGGGCAGTACTGAGGGAGCGCCGCATTGTCGGAGGGGCAGTACTGAGGGAGTGCCGCACTGTCGGAGGGGCAGTACTGAGGGAGCGCCACACTGTCGGAGGGGCAGTACTAAGGGAGCGCCGCACTGTCGGAGGGGCATTACTGAGGGAGCGCCGCACTGTCAGAGGGGCAGTACTGAGGGAGTGCCGCACTGTCGGAGGGGCAGTACTGAGGGAGTGCCGCACTGTCGGAGGGGCAGTACTAAGGGAGCGCCGCACTGTCGGAGGGGCAGTACTAAGGGAGCGCCGCACTGTCGGAGGGGCAATACTGAGGGAGCGCCGCACTGTCGAAGGGGCAGTACTGAGGGAGCGCCGCACTGTCGGAGGGGCGGTACTGAGGGAGTGCCGCACTGTCGGAGGGGCAGTACTGAGGGAGCGCCGCACTGTCGGAGGGGCAGTACTTAGGGAGCGCCGCACTGTCGGAGGGGTAATACTGAGGGAGCGCCGCACTGTCGGAGCGGCAGTACTGAGGGAGTGCCGCACTGTCGGAGGGGCAGTACTTAGGGAGCGCCGCACTGTCGGAGGGGCAATACTGAGGGAGCGCCGCACTGTCGGAGGGGCAGTACTAAGGGAGCGCCGCACTGTCGGAGGGGCAATACTGAGGGAGCGCCGCACTGTCGAAGGGGCAGTACTGAGGGAGCGCCGCACTGTCGGAGGGGCAGTACTGAGGGAGTGCCGCACTGTCGGAGGGGCAGTACTGAGGGAGCGCCGCACTGTCGGAGGAGCCGTCTTTCACGTGAAACATTAAACCAAGTTTGCCTGCTCACGTTGGAGTAAAAGATCCCATGGATCAAAAGAAGAGCAGAGGAGTTCTCCCAATGTCTTGGACAACATTCCTTCCTCAACCAACGCCACCAAAATCCAAGTAACTGCTCACTCTCATGTGTGGGTTCTTCCTTTGTGTAAATTGATGGCAGTGGTTGCCTACGTAAAAGTACCACATGTCATAAGTAACTTGTTGGCCGTGAAAGGCTTTCTTCCTTTTTTTCTTGTCTCTTTCGGTGCCGCCTATAAACCTACTTCCTGATTTCTCTCATCATCTCTGGTAATGCACCCTGGGCACGATCACAGAACCTGCTGTTAGTGATTAAGACCGCCTATTTCCACCTTTGTAACATCACCCGACTCCACCCTTGCCTCAGCTCATCCGCTGCTGAAACCCTCCTCCATGCCTTTGTTACCTCCAGACTTGGCTATTCCAACGCACTCCTGGCCGGCCTCCCACATTCCACCCTACGTAAACTTGAGGTCATCCAAAACACTGCTGCCTGTGTCCTAACTCACGCCAAGTCCCGTTCACCCATCACTGCTCCACCCTGTGCTCGCTGACCTACATTGGCTCCCGGTCCGGCAACACCTCAATTTTAAAATTCTCATCCTTGTTTTAAAATCCCTCCAGGTCTCTGTAACCTCCGCCAGCCCTAGAACCCTCCGAGATATCTGCGATCTTCCAATTCTGGCCTCTTGCACATCCCCGATTTTAATCGCTCCACCATTAGTGGCCCCAAGGCTCGAAGCTCTGGAACTCCCTCCCTAAACCTCTTCGCCTCTCTAACTCTCTCTCCTCCTCCTGTAAGACGCTTAGATGCTCCCTCACAGCACTGTGGGAGCACCTTCACCACACGGACTGCAGCGGCTCAAGAAGGCGGCTCACCACCACCTTCTCGAGGGCGATTAGGAATTGGCAATAAATGCCGGCCTTGCCAGCGATGCCCAGATGAATATCCTTAAACCTAGCTCTCTGACCAAGCTTTTGATCACCTATCCTAGTGTCCCCTTCTTTGACTCAGTGTCAAGTTCTGTCTCTGGATGAGCTGAAGTTTATGGAGGGTGGTAAGTGGGAGACCAGCTAAGGGAGCATTGGGATAGTCAAGTCTGGAGGTGACAAAAGCATGGATGAGGGTTTCAACAACAACCGGGCTGAGGCAGGGGTGGAGATGGGCGATATACAGAGGCGGAAGTTGGTGCTGTTGGTGATGGAGAGAAAGAAAGAAAAAAGACTTGCATTTCTGTAGCGCCTTTCACGACCTCAGGACGTCTCAAAGCGCTTTACAGCCAATGAAGTACTTTTGAAGTGTAGTCACTGTTGTAATGTGGCAGCCAAAATTGCGCACAGCAAGCTCCCACAAACAGCAATGTGATAATGACCAGATAATCTGTTTTTGTTATGTTAGTTGAGGGATAAATATTGGCCCCAGGGCACCGGGGATATAGGGTCGGAAGCTCTGCTGAGGACACCGAGGTTGCGAACTGTCGGTGCATGTAAATGAGTCTTGCAGCCCTAAGACCGACACCACCCCTTTAACTGGTATCGCTGGAGTTTTTGACAACGTAAACAGTTTAACAATGAGTGAGATAGGTGCAATCTCTGTGGACGGCTGAAGGCTCTGGTTTAGCTCAGACGGAGTTGCCCTCAGAAGCTACGTGGAGCAGATAAGGCAACAGGAGAGACAAAGTGGATATTATCGGCCGGAGAGGAAATCCAGGGCCTCTCACGCAACCATTCCACGCGGCCGAATCCTGAGCTGAGGTTTCTCCCAGTCAGGAACACGCTGTGACCTCAAAGTGTGTTGAGGCAGACCCAACAGTGTAGAAAAGAGATTTGGTTTAGTGTGACCCGTGGCTCAGTGGGTTCAGGAGAGCATTGAAATAGTTGAGTCTGGAAGTCACAAAGGCATCCATGAGCCTAGAAGGATATATATCCTAGAAGGATATGCTAGTGGGGTGAGATGAAAAGGGGTGGGAGGAGGCTTGTGTGGAGCATAAACACCAGCAGGGACCAGTTGGGCCGAATGGCCTGTTTCTGTGTAATTCTGCATGTAATGAGTGGAGGGTATCACAGCAAAGTTGTCCTTTTATCCCTTCTTTGTCCTATAGGTGTAAAGTCTGTAGGTTGTGCAGTAAATAACTTCAGAGACTTTAGAAGTACAAACAAAACAGGTCTTTACTATTCAGAGGTCTGGGCGATTTCTGATCTAGTTAACGTATCACAACCCTTATATACTGGTGTGGTCACTATCGGTATTACAGTATACATGAGCCAATAAATAGTGCCACCCTAAAGTAGTGCTCTTAAAGGCGAACGGTCACATTCTATAGTTCCCTTAAAGGTAAACGGTTACATACACAACACTCCTCCCTTCCTAGCTTATTACTTACAGAATCCCGTTAAACATACAATCTTCAATTTTATATAAACAGGTTGCAGATATACTCTCGATGGAGTCAACGTCATATAACAATTTACAGATATACTCTCGATGGAGTCAACGTCATATAACTTCATGTTTAACATAACATAATAACATATATAACTTCATGTCAAAACAGATCACAGATTCAGTCTCTGTGGAAAACAGTTCATAGATTCAGTCTCTGTGGTGTAGTCGGTTCACATTGCTGGAGTGACTCATTCAATAGTCCTTCCATGGGTTTAACAGTTTGAACTTCCGAACTGAATTGGCTCCGTTCGGAGGGACCACGTGTGTGATCTGGTAGAGGTAATAATGGTTCAGATGGGTCATCTTCTGTTTCGACTTTTCCTTTTCTGCTTCTTGGAGACTCTCTGGGCTCCACTGTCAGCTGCCAGCTGCATGCGCAGTTCCTCCTTCTCTTCCTCCTTTTTCCGTAGTAGAGCCACCTTCTCCCGATGTTCCGTAGATTTTCGGTGCTCCTCCATGATTTCTGTATGGTGGGAGTTGAAGTTACAAGTTGGGCAGGACAGGACATAGTAATATTCGGAGTCGTCCTGAGCTAGGCCAGCGAGAGGGTCTTCTATGTCCTCCCTACCCAGCTGGACGTCAGCCAGCTTTTGTTCCAAATCCAGACATCTTTCCTGAAGAGACTTCTTCACGTGTTCCGCTTCCTCTAACTTTTTCTGGGCTTTCAGCAAGTTGTTTACTAATGACCTCATTTGTGATTTTAATACTTCAACTTCCTTTGGAGATTGATTGATCGGACTATTCAATCCCTCTACCGGAGCAGTTGTTTCAGCGTTCTGTTGTTCAACCTTGACATGAGTCAGCGTACTTTTGGTATCTAAGGGTTGCTCTGCTGCCATCTTCTCAGTCTGTGTTGCAACCTCGGCTATTTCAATAACTTTTGAGAGCTCCAAACCCTTCTCCTCTGACGATTTAAGCTCATGTTCATGGCCCATTCTTACGGTCTCTGTGTTTCTTACAGTTCCCTTTTCTTCCACTGAAAAGATTTCCAGTTGCATCTGTTCTTCAAGTCGTTGGACCTCGGCCATTGCCGCTTCATATTTATTTTGTGTTTCCTTTAATAATTTAACGAGTTCTTGGACATCCTGTATTCCCTGTTCTGGTATGTCTTCCACCACTAATTTTTTTCCTATGGATTGAATCCCTAACGATGAGTCAGCCTTGGCCTGAAGCTCATCAAACATTTCCTGCAGACTTTGTAATTCCTGCTTATGGTCAACCTTTAGTCGTTCATGTTCTTTCACTAACACGAGCTTTTCGGAAGTTGCCAAGTTAACCCCTTCCAGGATTGTAGTCCGAGCCTGTTCATACTGTTCTTTCAACTCGTTACACTCTGCTTGCAACAAGTCGTAGAGGTGAACTGGAATACCATCCTGACTTCCTGAAGATTCCTCTTCCTTTGGATCGTTCTGTGTATATTCTAGTTCCTGAACAGCCTCAGGGAGATGTGATTGGTACTTGGCCACGATGGCTCTATGGTCGCTCTCTGCTTGAGCGAGCTGTCTCTGTTGTCTTTCCAGGGACTCCCATTCGGTGTCCCAGAACTTTTTCACCTTTTCCATCTCTTGTAGGAGACGGGCACTCAACTTTTCTAATTGTCGTTGTACTTTGACATAACGTTGAGTTCTAGCCCGGTGTTCCTCCGTAATGCATCTGTCTGTAGCTTGAACAGACTCAGAATTCTCTGTCTTTATGCACGCCATCGATTTCCCAACCTTAGTCCGTGAGTTCATGTTAATCTTGTTTTTCATACATAAGCTGGACTTATCGTCTTCCGGCTCGGAGTCTGAGCTGCTTGTCTGCACCGAGTCCTCACTCGTCATTGCTTGTCGGTAGTGCCATTCCATGTCTATTTTCTTGATCCACTCCCGTCCCAGAAGTGGTGGTCCTCCCTCAGGTAGTACGTACAGATACATTCGTGGGTGTTCTTTACCCCTATCTCTCACCTTGACTCGTATTTTTCCCAGGGGGTATACATGATGCCCCGTGTATGTCTGTAATACGAATTTGGTATTTCTTAAGGGTATGTGAGAGAATAGCCGGTGATAGTCCTTTTGGTTGATGACGGATACAGCTGATCCCGTGTCCAGCTCCATTCGTACTTGGACTCCCGCTATTTTTAGTGTGACCCAGATCAACTGTAGATCAGTTACTTTACCCACATGGTGGATTCTCAGACTATCCAGCTCCTGGCTGTTTGGGTCTGAGTCTGAATTTTGTTCGTCTGAACTCTTTTCAGCCACCTGATGCACCTTGTTGTACTTTCCTTGTGGTGGTGGCTTCCTTTGCTTGTTGGTCTTCTTTCCGGACCTGCATACCTTCGCGATGTGACCCAGTTTGCCACATTTCCTGCACTCTTGGTTCTTAAACCAGCACTGATTCTGGTCGTGCGTTGTCTTTCCACAACGGTAGCATTTGGGAGTGCTTGTTGTAATTTGGTCCACCCCGAGTGCCGCCGCCTTTAGCTGCATTTCCGCCGTCCCTTTCGCTGCGGCTTCGTGCGATGAAGCTATGAGGACAGCCCTGTCCAGTGTGAGGTCGTTTTCTTCCAGAAGTCGCTTCTGCGTTCCTTCTTTGGCCAAGCCGCATACGAACTTGTCCCGCAGCGCCTCTGTCAAATTCCCTCCAAACTGGCAGTATTTCGCTAGCTTACGCAGTTCGACTAAGTATTCCGCATTGCTTTCATCTTGCCTCTGGGTTCTGGCGTAAAATTTAAATCGTTCAGCCAGCATCAACGGTGTGGGGTTCAAGTGATCCTTCAACACTGTTACGATCTCTTCGAAGGTCTGGTCCACTGGTTTAACTGGTGCTATTAGATGTTTCAAAAGCCCGTATGTTTTTGCTCCCATCGAATTTAACAAAGTTATTGCCTTGTTGTCATCCTCAATTTCGTTGGCTACGCAATATATTTCTATGCGTTCCACATACGTGGCCCAGTCTTCTATTTCTGCATTAAAGTCATTAATATTTCCTCGCTTAGGCATCTTCTTCTCTTTTTGAGAACAGTACAAGTATTACTTTACTTATTATTAATTTTCTTCTCTCTTCTTGAGAACACACCAGCCTTTCTGAAAAATCTTATTACTTTTCTGAAATTCTTAATAATTTCCAAGATGGCGGTTTCCCGCTTCTTCCTTCTTCTTCAGCGGTTTTCCCCGAAAAATGGCGGCTTTCCTGCACTTCTCGCTCTCCCCGCCCACTTCAATGGCGGTTTTCCCGCGCTTGGCGGTCTTCACCCGGTCCCCCGACGCCGTCTGTCAGCCCGAGTGCGGTCCTTATCTATAATGCGATCGCTGGATCGCGAAGCGGCTGCCGGCCCTTATCTGTAGATCCGATCGCTCTCGCGGCTCTCGGCCCTTATCTGGAGATGCGATCGCTGGCTTGCAACGCCTCCCGCTCGGCTCTGGCTCCCCCGCTCGCGCGGCTCTCGGCTCTGACACTCCCGCGCCTACTCGCAGGCTCAGCGCTTCGTGGCAGCGGTTGCTGCACGGCTTCTCACATTGCCCGCGGTCCGGCTGTCACCCGACGCCGTTGGACCCGAATGCTTTGCCCTTCTCCTCCAAATACTTCTACCCCGTTTTTTTTTAAATTTATTTGTTTTAACTACTCACAGTCTCTTCGGCCGCCTTGTTTTAGGCTGATTGGCTCGCTCAAGATGTGGTAGCAGGGTAATCTGTGCCTGTTGCTGCCGCAGCTTTGCTGTTAATCTTCCAGCTTCCAGTAAGTACTATACTTTTAGTAGACGGAGCCTCGTGTTTTCTTTTTTATGAAGCTCTCTGCTACTGGTTAGTCTTGCCGCAGGGTACGATCGGACTCGTCGCCACTGTAAAGTCTGTAGGTTGTGCAGTAAATAACTTCAGAGACTTTAGAAGTACAAACAAAACAGGTCTTTACTATTCAGAGGTCTGGGCGATTTCTGATCTAGTTAACGTATCACAACCCTTATATACTGGTGTGGTCACTATCGGTATTACAGTATACATGAGCCAATAAATAGTGCCACCCTAAAGTAGTGCTCTTAAAGGCGAACGGTCACATTCTATAGTTCCCTTAAAGGTAAACGGTTACATACACAACAATAGGCACACACACAAAGGCCGGGAATTTGCGTTCAGCAGCGAGACGAAGGTGTGCCTTGGAATAGTTGGGTCTGGAAGTCACACGGGGCAGCCAGCGGGGGAGCTGTCAATGACTGACCGCGGCTTCTGGGTCTCCGCACGCGCCGGCACAAAATGCCGGAGTTGCGGTCAGTTTCAAAGGCGGAATGAAGCCGAACGCTGCCTGTTCGCCGTCAGCCGGACCGCAAATTCCGAGCCAAGGTGCCAGCTGGAAAACAATCAGGGGGAAACTCTGCCGTACTGAAGATGAGGGCCGTCGAGAAATAGCAGGTGGTACGGTTGGGTTTTAAAATTGGTAGATTGTAGGAGAGAGAGAACGAAGAAGGTCAGGAAATAACAACAGAAAACGCTGGAAAAATTCAGCAGGCCAGGCCGAGGAACGATTAATATCTTGGAGATATTTGTAATCCTGGGTGGATCCGAAACACGAAGGGTGGAAGGTCAGGAATTGGCCCCTTTCTTCAGCCCGAGGATACAGTAAATGATCATAGGTAACAGCGCAATGAATCTGAATTTCAATTCAGTGAGGATGCAAAGAAGACCAACAGTGTTCAAAGATGGTGGATTTAGACTGTAGGGAGAACAAGTTCCAAGGAGTACTGACCACTGGAGTACTGTTAAAGTAGAGACATGAAAGGTCGCAGACGTGATTCATGATGTGTGAGAGAGGACCGACAACACATTGGCCAGATATGGCACCAGGATTGAACTCTTGGGCAAGATTAGACTTTATAGAGTTAAGAGTTCTTAAAACTATAGAAACACACAGCACAGAAGGAGGCCATTCGGCCCATCGTGCCTGTGCCGGCTCTTTGAAAGAGCTCTCCAATTAGTCCCACTCCCCCTCGCTCTTTCCACAGAGCCCTGCAATTTTTTTTCCTTCCAGTATTTATCCAATTCCCTTTTGAAAGTTACTACTGAATCTGCTTCCACCGCCCTTTCAGGCAGTGCGTTCTAGATGAGCACTTGAAATACCATTGCATACAAGGCTATGGACCAAATGCTGGAAAATGGGATTAGATTGGACAGGGCTTGATGGACGACGCAGACACGATGGGCCGAAGGGCCTCTTTCTGTGCTGTATAACTCTATGACTCTATGACAACAACTCCCTGTGTAAACAAATGTTGCCTCATCTCACCTCTGGTTCTTTTGCCAATCACCCTTAAATCTGTGTCCTCTGGCTACCGACCCTACCAGTTTCTCCTTATTTACCTCAGGATTTTGAACACCTCGATTAAACCTCATTATTGATGAAGGGAAAGCTAATGTTTGACACAGAAGGGGAAACCCAAGCTTCCTTGAGGAATTTTTTGCGATGGAGGAGATGTGGGAGTTCCAGGTGAGTACCAACACTGAGCATCAGTACAACAAGGGCGGGATACAACCCCACATTGGCTTCCCAGCATGCAAAGTGAATCCAACGATCTACCTCAACGTCAAAGAAAGAAAGATAGACTTGTATTTCTCCAGCGCCTTTCACCACCTCAGGACGTCCCAAAACACTTTACAGCCAATGAAGTACTTTTTGAAGTGTAGTCACTGTTGTAATGTAGGGAAACCTGGAAGCCAATTTGTGCACAGCGAGCTCCCACAAAGAGCAATGTGATAATGAGCAGATAATCTGTTGTGATTGAGGGATAAATATTGGCCCCAGGACACCAAGGAGAACCTCCCCTGCTCTTCATTGAAATATTGCCGTGGGATCTTTTACGCCCTGCCGAGAGAGCAGATGGGCTGTCAGCTGGTGTGAGGGCAGGGACTGAACGGCGACAGTACAATCCTATTTATAGACACTGTTTCCTAGGGGCAAAGCATCTCTCTGGGCAATGAGCCCAATCTGACCGCAAGTGTCGTTCCTGTGCAGCTTCCTGTTTTCAATTGTATTCTGGACTCCGCAGCTTTCCAAAGGGAAGGACACACAGAGCTTGTATTATACCAAACAAAAAGAGAGAGATTCATGCTATTTATTTATCTCAACATCATCTCTAGTTTTGTTTTCCAGATTTATTTCTTTGTTGTCTGAATCTAATGACTCATTATTTTTTAATTTGCGCTGGGTGTGTGGGAAGCGCTGGCAAGGCCCATCTCTAGCTGCTCTTAATTAAATTTATTTTTTCTAATTCATGCTCGGGATATGGGTGTCACTGGAACATTGGAACAGGAGGAGGCCATTCAGCCCCTCGAGCCTGTTCCACCCTTCAATGAGATCATGGTTGATCTGTATCTTAACTCCAACTACCCGCCTTGGTTCCGTAACCCTTAATACTCCTGCCTAACAAAAATCTATCAATCTTAGTTTTGAATATTTCTATTGAAACCCCGCCTCAACAGCTTTTTGGGGGAGAGAGTTCCAGATTTCCACTACCCTTTGTGTGAAGAAGTGCTTCCTGACATCACCCCCTGAACGGCCTGGCTCTAATTTTAAGGTTGTGCCCCCTTGTTCTGGACTCCCCCCACCAGAGGAAATAGTTTCCCTTTATCTACCCTATCAACTCCTTTAACCGTCTTAAACACTGGCAAAGCTGTCATTTATTGCCCATCCCTCATTGCCCAAGTAGGGGTTTGATCTGACTGACCTTGTTAGGCCACTTCCGAGGCAAGTTAAGAGTCAAAATCAAAACATAAGCCAAAACTTTCACCATTGCCGTGGACCAAAAACGAGCAATTGTGGATCGATTGGCCGCTCGTTATAAACGAGTTCCTCTTCCATGGCCAGCCGTGGTTCAGTCAGTAGCGCTTTCCCCTCTGAGTCACAGGTCTGCACCCTCCAGAATCTTGTGCTCACCCAAAACTCTGCTGCCCCGTGTCCTAAGTCCTGTTTGCCCATCACCCCTGTGCTCGCTGACCTACATTGGCTCCTGGTACGCCAACGCCTCGATTTTGAAATTCTTATCCTTGTTTTCAAATCCCTCCATGGCCTCGTCCCTCTTTATCTCTATGACCTCCTCCAGCCCCACAACCCCCCGAGATCTCCGCGCTCCTCCAGTTCTGGCCTCTTGAGTATCCCCGATTTTAATCGCTCCACCATTGGTGGCCATCCCTTCAACTGTCTAGGCCCTAAGCTCTGGAATTCTCTCCCTAAACCTCTCCACCTCTCTCTAAGTTTAAGACGCTCCTTAAAACCTACCTCTTTGACCAAGCTTTTGGTCACCTGTCCTAATATCTCCTTATGTGACTCAGTGTTCATTTTTGCTTGATAATCACTCCTGTGAAGCACCTTGGGACATTTTACTACATTCAAGGCGCTATATAAATGCAATGTGTTGTTATTGTGGGTTCAAGTCCCACTCCAGAGACTTGAGCACAATGCTGAGGGAGTGCTGCACTGTCGGAGTTGCCGTCTTTCGGATGAAACATTAAACTCTGGCCCGGTCTTCCCTCTCAGGTGGACGTAAAAGATATCATGGTACTACTTCAAAGAAGAGCAGGGGAGCTCTCTCCAGTGTCCTGCGGCCAATATTTATCCCTCAATCAACATCATTAAAACATTGATGACTGTATCGGTGCTGTTTCCTGCCCTCGCCCTGAACTAGAAAATTTCATTCACTTTGCTTCCAATTTCCTCCCTTCTCTCACCTTCACATGGTCCATCTCCGACTCTTCCCTTCCCTTCCTTGACTTCTCTGTTTCCATCTCTGGGGGTAGGCTATTGACAAACATTCACTACAAGCCCACCGACTCCCACAGCTACCTGGACTACACTTCCTCCCACCCCGCCTCCTGTAAGGACTCTATTCCATTCTCCCAGTTTCTCCGTCTCCGTCGCATCTGCTCCGACGATGCCACCTTCCACACTAGTGCTTCCGACATGTCTTCCTTTTTCCTCAACCGAGGATTGTCCTCTACCGTGGTTGACATATCCCTTGACTGTGTCCGTTCTATTTCCTGCACTTCTGCTCTCACCCCTTCCCCTCCCACCCGGAACCACAATAGGGTTCCCCTTGTCCTCATCTTTCACCCCACCAGCTTCCACATTCAACGGATCATCCTCCGCCATTTCTGCCACCACCAGCATGATCCCACCACCAAACGCATCTTCCCCTCACCTCCCCTTTCAGCATTCCAAAGGGACCGCTCCCTCCGCGACACCCTGGTCTACTCCTCAATCACCCCTAACAGCCCTTCCCCTTCGCCTGGCACCTTCCCGTGCAAGCACAGGAGATGCAACACATGCCCTTTTACCTCCTCCCTTCCCATTGTCCAGGGCCCCAAACACCCCTTCCAGGTGAAACAGCGATTTACTTGTACTTCTCGCAATTTAATATACTGTATTCGCTGCTCACGATGTGGTCTCCTCTACATTGGGTGACCGCTTTGTGAAACACCTCCGTTCAGTCCATAAGGGTGACCCCAAGCTTTCGGTCGCCTGTCACTTTAATTCTCTGCTCCACTCCCACTCAGACCTCACCATCCTCGGCCTCTTACACTGTTCCAATGAAGCTCAACGTAAACTCGAGGAACAGCACCTCGGCCCAGAAATTCAGCTCTCCACGGGTGAGTACGCACGTACTGCGCATGCGCGGGAAACCGGCACTTCCGATCCTCTGAACGAAGAGGTTCAGAGGTCGAACGCGTGCGCAGGGGAGGCTGCGCGTGCGCTTTGAACTTAGTTTTTTTTTGCAGGTTTTCACGCGAGGTTAAGCCTGTAGGATTTGTAGTGTATGTACCTTTAAGAGAGAACTACTTTTACAGCTCCTGTATACTGTAAGTACCGGCAGTGACCACACCTGTATATAAGCCTTGAGCATGCCTCTGTACTCCCAGTCTTGAGACTACCCTACTCCAGTAAACACCTGTTGATTGTTAAGTTACAGCCTCCGTGTAGTTCTTGGGAAACATCCTGTTTTAAGAATCACGGATCTAACAGTGACGATGAGGTCAATTCGAATCTGCCTGCAACTCTGCATTTCTCGTCAAGGAGTCGCTCCGGGAGGACGGTGGAAGAAAGTCGAGGCCAGAAGCACGGGCGTCGACCACGAGCAACCACCTAGTCATCCGGCAGCAAGTAAACATCGCAGGAGAGGCTGTTGAGAGCCGGGTTTGGTTCCCCAACCACGACGATCCAGCAACAGACTGGCAACAGGTGCAGCGCACACCCTTCCCGGACAGCGGCGGCTGGAGCCGACCGACGGCGTAGAAAAGCCGAGCAGCGTCGACGGGGTAAGAGAGAGGGTGAAGCGTACAGGGCGCGGCCGGGGGTTGAAAACCGAGCGGCATCGAGGAAAAACAAGCAGAGAGAGGGTGAAGCAGCAGCCGGGTTCAGGACTGAACAACGGCAACGGGAAAGGCGCACAGGAGAACGCGCAGAGCACAGCCAGGGCTCAAGGGCTGAACCGCGTCCGCGGGGAGAAGAAGGGAGAGCGCGGGAGACGCCATTGAGCCACGGAGAAGAAGGGAGAGCGCGGGAGACGCCATTTTTAGAAGCTGCAGCAGAGAAGAAGGGCGAGCGCGGGAAGGAAGGAAAGCGCGGAAGACGCCATTTTGTGCCAGCGGAGAAGAAGGGAGAGCGCGGGAGACGCCATTTTAGACAGTTAAATCACACCCAGGGATGGCGAAGAGTGGAAGTATCACGGCGTTCGACAATGAAGTCGAAGATTGGGCGACATGTGGAACGCATTGAGGTGTACTGCAGGGCGAATGAATTGCCAGATGCTAGGAAAGCACTGGTTTTGTTAAATTCCATGGGTGCAAAAACTTATGGGTTACTGCGAAACCTGGTAACCCCTGAAAAGCCCGTGGATAAGAATTTCAAAAGCATAGTAGAAATCCTACAGGACCACTTAAGCCCCACACCGCTGCTGATAGCAGAAAGATTTAAGTTCCACAAAAGGAACCAGCATAAAGACGAAAGTAATGCTGAGTACTTAACGGAACTGCGCAAGTTATCGAAACACTGCTAGTTTGGAGTGGGACTATCAGATACGTTAAGGGACAAGTTTGTGTGTGGGCTTCAAAGTGAAGGAACTCAGAAACGGCTTCTATCAGAAAAGGATCTTACGCTGGACAAGGCTTTCAGCATGGCAGTATCACACGAAGCAGCCGCACGGGGCGCTGCAGAGATACAACGGAGACCGCAAGAATACAGCACCAATGAAATGTCATATGGAGCAGGGAAGTGTTATCGCTGCAGCAGAACAACACACGACCAGAAGGATTGTTGGTTCAAGGACCAAGTGTGCAGACAGTGTGGGAAAACAGGACACATAGCAAGAGTCTGCAGGTCAGGGAAGAAAACCAACAGCAAGAAATCTCCACAGGAGAAGTACAAAAAGGTACATAAGGTGATGGACAGTAGTTCAGACGAACAGGGAAGTGATACAGACTCCGGAAGCAAGGAGCTGGGTTGTCTGAAACTACATAAGGTAACCAAAATGGAGGATCACCAGACTATCTGGGTCACACTCAAGATAGACGGAGTCCAACTGAAAATGGAATTGGACACTGGATCAGCCCTAACAGTCATAAACCAAAGGGACTACAAGCGGCTATTTTCACATATACCCTTGGAAGCTACAGAGATTGTCTTGAAGACGTACACGGGGCAAAAAGTCTACCCCAAAGGAAAAATAAGGGTGAAAGTGATATACAAAGGCCAGGAAATACCTAAAATGGACCGATATGTATTGCCAGATGGAGGACCACCACTACTAGGACGTGAATGGATCTGGAAGATACAATTAGATTGGCATTCCATACAGGCACTGAAGGTTGAGGCCAAAAAGGATGATGACGCCACACCTGGACGACTGTCAAAAATGCTAACTAACGCACAAGAAGTGTTCCAGGAGGGACTCGGAACACTAAAAGGCATAACAGCAATGATTAAAATAGAGGAAAATGCAAGTCCAAAGTTTTTTAAGGCCAGACCGGCCTTATGCGATCCGACCAGCCGTTGAAGCAGAGCTGGAAGGGTTGGAACGTTCAGGAGTACTGTCCAAAGTAGACTGGAGCGAGTGGGCTACACCCATCGTCCCTGCAATGAAGAGGTCGTTGAGTAATATGCCTGGGGAACCAAAGAAGGTCCGCATCTGTGGGGATTTTAAGGTGACAGTGAACCCAGTCCTTCACACGGTACATTATACGCATCCATGGATTGAGGATATTTTCGCCTCGCTATCTGGAGGTAAACGCTTCACCAAAATTGATCTGGCCCAGGCGTACTTGCAAATGGAGGTAGAAGAAGCCTCGAAACAATACCCCACGATCAACACTCATAAAGGTTTCTATCAATACAACCGACTGGTGTTCGGGGTAGCATCGGCTCCGGCTATTTAGCAAAGGGCAATGGATCAAGTCCTGCAAGGGATTCCAGGGACCTAATGTTATTTGGACGACATCCTGGTCACGGGCGAAAATGACAGTGATCACCTCGCCAACCTGGAGAAGGTGCTCACTAGATTAAAGAAATATGGGCTACGAGCTAATCGCCACAAGTGCGAGTTTTTCCAGAAGCAGATCTCGTATTGTGGCCACATTATTGATGAAGAGGGGTTACATAAGTCCCCTGAAAAGATTGAGGCAGTAGTCAAGGCTCCAGCACCGGAAAATGTGTCACAACTGAGGTCGTTCCTCGGGTTGGTGAACTACTACCATAAGTTCTTACCAAATTTGTCTACAGTAGTACACCCACTGAATACCCTACTGCAAACGGGGGTACTATGGAAGTGGAATGACGAATGTAAACGAGCTTTCCAGACGTGCAAAGATTTGATCACATCAAAAGAGGTGTTGGCCCATTTCAACCCAGCACTACCAATCCGGTTGGCATGTGATGCATCACCCTATGGTATTGGAGCGGTGTTATCACACAAATTCCCGGACGGGTTGGAGAGGCCAGTAGCCTTTGCGTCTCGGTCACTAACCTCAGCCGAGCGCAACTACGCCCAGATCGACAGGGAGGCCCTCAGCCTAGTATGGAGAGTAAAAAAAATTCAACCACTATCTGCATGGCCAGAAGTTCACCTTGCTGACTGACCACCAACCACTTGTCTCCATCTTTAATCCAAAGAAGGGCATTCCGGTGATGACTGTACAACGGTTACAAAGATGGTCCCTTTTTCTAGGGGCGAACCAATATGAAATAGAATATAAAGGCACGAAACAGCATGGAAATGCTGATGGGCTATCACGCTTGCCACTGCCTACTGTGGAGGAAGCACCAGCGGTGGACCCTATCGAGATATTTTATTCGTCAATAATTGAACGATTGTCAGTAACTAACGCGGATATAGAGAAGGAGGCCCGCAATGACCCGACACTGTCTCGGGTATATGAATTGACTGTGAGGGGATGGCCAACACATGGCGACTCACTGTTGCCAGCATTCTCATCCAGAAGAGAACAGCTGTCAGTATGCCAGGGGACAGTGATGTGTGGATCCCGAGTGGTAATTCCACCCAAGTTAAGGGAGAGAGTGCTAAATGAGCTTCACGAAGGTCATCTAGGAGGGGTGAAAATGAAAAGCCTTGCTAGGGCTTATGTGTGGTGGCCGGGGATTGATCAACAAATCGAGGACCTAACTAAGAGCTGCTCAGGATGTCAGAAGGTCCAAAATGCACCACCACATGCCCCTCTACACCCCTGGGAGTGGCCCTCCTCTCCATGGCAACGGGTGCATATTGATTTTGCTGGTCCATTCATGGACTCAATGTTTTTAATAGCTGTGGATGCGCACTCGAAATGGCCTGAGGTGATCCAAATGTCCTCCACCACCACGGAGAAAGCTATTGCAGTCCTACGGACCATTTTTGCCAGGAACGGCTTGCCAGAGCAGATTTGATCTGATAACGGACCACAGTTTGTGTCCGAAGAGTTTCGAAGATTTATGAAAAGGAATGGGGTAAGGCATTACACCTCCGCTCCGTATCATCCAGCCACCAATTGATTGGCTGAGAGGTTCGTACAAACCTTTAAAAAAGCAGTAAGGGCCATGTGCGATGACGACATTCCACTGAGGCATAAAGTGGACAATTTCCTGTTAGCCTACAGAAATGCGACACAAACAATCACCAACCAGACCCCGGCCATGATGTTCTTTAACCGAAGGTTGAGATCTCGCCTGGATTTGCTCAGACCAAATGTGTGAAGAAATATCGAGGATAAACAATTCAATGAGAAGCCGACAAGGAGCTTCAATGTAGGACAACCAGTCTTGGCCCGTGATTACCGAACAGAGAAATGGCAACCCGGAACGATATGCACACGGCAGGGGCCATTAATGTACACAGTGGATGTTGGGGAGAACATTGTGAGACGCCCCGTCGACCAGATCTTAGCATCACAGGAACGAGTCAAACCCATGTCTCGCGTACCTGGGAATGAACCCGACATACCGGCAGCATCTACCTCAGAAACAGTAGCAGTGGGCACCGATGGAAAGGGGCCAGAATCGCCTCCGCACCAAGAACAAGAACCTCAGGAAAGGCGCTATCCAGAAAGGATCAGGAAGCCGCCCCAAAGACTGAATTTATAAATGGACTATTTCTGTTTAATGTGCATGTTAAAGTGTTAATTGTTATTTGAATGTTATGGGTACTGTTAATCTAAAAGGGGGGGAATTGTAGTGTATGTACAGGTAGACTACCCTTTACCCGAACTTCCGAAAACCTCTAAAAACCGAAGGTTTTTTCGGTCAGCGTAAGTCATGCGCACGACATGACCAGAGTGGCGCACGACTTACGCTGAGCAGGGCAGAGTGTCACTGAGTTCCCTCCTGGGTAGGAGATTGCAGGCTTAGCCGGGTAAGGATAGTGTAGCATTTTTCCGCACTTCTGAAAACCGAAATCGTTCAGCGTAAGTCGTGCGCACGACCCCGACCCCCGCCGACCCCCACCCCCGCCGACCCCCCCGCCGACCCCGACCCCCGCCGACCCCGACCCCGACCCCCGCCGTCCCCCACCCCCGACCCCCCCGCCGACCCCGACCCCCCGCCGACCCCCACCCTTTCGGATAAGGGATAGTGTATCCTTTATCCGCACTCCCGAAAACCAAATTACTCTGAAAACCGAAGTGTTTTTGCTCACCTTCCGAAATCCGAAATTTTCCGAAAACCGAAACACGGCTGGTCCCGAGGTTTTCGGATAAAGGATAGTCTACCTGTACCTTTAAGAGAGAACTACTTTTACAGCTCCTGTATACTGTAGTACCGGCAGTGACCACACCTGTATATAAGCCTTGAGCATGCCTCTGTACTCCCAGTCTTGAGACTACCCTACTCCAGTAAACACCTGTTGATTGTTAAGTTACAGCCTCCGTGTAGTTCTTGGGAAACATCCTGTTTTAAGAATCACGGATCTAACAGGATTTACACATTTAAAAAGCAGGCGTATGGCCTGCTTTTTACAAGGTAAGTGGTCAATTAATTAAAATTAAAACACTTTTTCCACAGGTTTATTATTTTTAAATACTTTAAAGCAAGTTAAGTTTATTTTTAGCCCCGTTTTTTTATAAAGTTATTTTTTTCAAAAATTTAAATTATTGTTTAAAATAGTTATTTAATGTAATTTGTAGTTTATTGAAAAAGTGTGATTTAAAAAAAAAAATTATTTGAAGGTTTAATGCTATTTTGAGGCCCGTAGTATTCATAGTTTAGACAGGTCTTCCTGTCAATCTTATGAATGGGCTTTTCCCTCCTCCGATTGGCTGCCCATGGCTCACATGATCCCAGGGGACGCATCGCACTAACTATGCCCCTGGGACACACAAGCACAGCGCGCCGGCAGCTGGGCCAGGCCCCAGAGCAGAATTCCACGGGGCCCTACAGCTCAACTGCCGGCGCGCTAGGTCAGTGCAGGTTGGGGGCTTGCACCCGCGGGAAGCCCCCGACTCGAATTTCTGGGCCCTCATCTTTCGATTAGGCACTTTATAGCCTTCTGGACTCAACATAATTTCAGACCATAACCTCTGCCCCTATTTTTTCTCTCTCTCACATAGCAGCTGTCTTTCATTCTGTCATCACCATTTACACTTCATCTAGAGCCATCTTTTGTTTCTTAACTTGTCCCATTACCATCTCCTGTTGCCTTGCACCATCATCCCTTTTGTCTCTCAATCTCTCCTGCCTTCCACCCTATCACAGACCTTCCCTTTTGTTCTTTCCTCCCCTCCCCCCTTTCCCTGCCCCTACACTTGCTTAAAAACCTGTTCCATCTCCAGCTTTTTCCAGTTCTGACGAAGGGTCATCGACCTGAAGCGTTAACTCTGTTTCTCTCTCCATAGATGCTGCCTGACCTGCTGAGTATTTCCAGCATTTTCTGTTTTTATTTCAGATTTCCAGCATCCACAGTATTTTGCTTTAGGTTTTCATTGAAACATTATCCGGTCATTATCATTGTTTGTGGGAGCTTGCTGTGCGCAAATTGGCTGCCGCATTTCCCACATTACAACAGTGACCACACTTCAAAAGTACTTCATTGGCTGTAAAGCGCTTTGGGACATCCTGAGATTGTGAAAGGCGCTATAGAAATGCAAGTCTTTCTTTCTTTATAATGGCCGGCCGATCAAATCTCGCCCGATTTATGTCCCGCTGGAAGTGTCACCCGTAGTGACTGAGTTTAGGCTTTAAACGTCTGCCGGTTGTGAGAGGGAGGGAAGAGTGAAGGAACTGCGGGGGTCCCGGTGTTCTGAGGTGCAGGGAAAGAAGGAGTTAGTGGGAAATGGCGTGGTGAATCTTGATATTCACACTGTGGGAAGCTGCAGGGAGCAGGAAGAGTGTGTGGGACCGTGCAGTCATAACTTAGAAAGAAAGACTTGCATTTCTATAGCGCCTTTCACGGCCACCGGACATACCGAGGCGCTTTATAGCCAATGAAGTACTTTTTGAAGTGTAGTCACTGTTGTAATGTAATTTGCGCACAGCAAGCTCCCACAAACAGCAATGTGATAATGACCGGATAATCTGTTTTAGTGATGTTGATTGAGGGATAAATATTGGCCAGGACACCAGGGATAACTCCCCTGCTCTTCTTTGAAATAGTGCCATTGGATCTTTTACATCCACCCGAGAGGGCAGACGGGGCCTCGGTTTAACGTCTCCTCTGAAAGACGGCACCTCCGACAGTGCGGCACTCCCTCAGCACTGCACTGGGAGTGTCAGCCTTGATTTTTGTGCTCCAGTCTCTGGAGTGGGACTTGAACCCATGACTCAGAGGCGAGGGTGCTACCCACGGAGCCACGGCTGACACTCCAGGGAAGGAGCAAGAATGGGAGGGAGGAACGCCGACTGTAGTATTAGTCATAAAATAGAGAGAGAGAGAGAAAATACTGTAAAGAGCCCCTTTTAAGGGAAAAAGCATACAAACACGTTACTCTGACCCAAGTGTTTATCTCCAATAATTAGAAGCAGGTCTCTCAGACTGAAAGAACTAATCCAGATGGGAGAGCTGCATTCTCAACAAAACCTGTTAGCAGTCGAAACATTTCTTCAACCCAGAGACTCCCTTTGAGGACGGTAACACATTAACTAAGCGAAAATTAGGTCAGCCTCCAACAGGCGGATTGATTTCCAATTCGATGGCCTGGCCTACCAGACGCTGAGAAAACAATGGATTGTTGGGTTCAGACCGGGAATCTTCCCCGCGGACCTCTTCGTGATTTATCCATTTTTCTTTTAGGGAACGGTGACCAAAACGTAAACAATTAAACTCACCCTGACAGACATCACAGGAACAGGAGGAGGCCATTCAGCCCATCGAGTCTGTTCGATTGGATCACGGCTGATCTGTATCTTAACTCCATCTGCCCGCCTTGGTTCTGTGACCCTGGCCTGACAAAAATCTATCAATCTCAGTTCTGAAATTTTCAATTGACCCCCCCCCCCCCAGCCTCAACAGCCTTTTTTGGGGGGAGAGAGTTCCAGATTTCCACTCCCCTTTGTGTGAAGAAGTGCTTCCTGACATCACCTCCTGAATGGCCGGGCTCTTCACGCCTATCACCCCCAACAGGGGGGTGAAAATACTAATTGCTGAATCGATAGCAAATTACAGCCAGCAAATGACTGTATTAATGTATGAATGCTTGCCCAATGTCTTAGGGCAAGGGGTCAATCCAAGATCTGAGGATGCAGCCATGGAGATGTTGCTGGTAAAAGTGCAGCAGATGACATTTGCCCTGTTTGGCAACATCAATGACAATTTGCCTTTAATGTAGCTCCCCTGGCCTCCCACGTTCTCCCCTACGTAAACTTGAGGTCATCCAAAACTCGGCTGCCCGTGTCCTAACTCGCACCAAGTCCCATTCACCCATCTCCCCTCTGCTCACTGACCTACATTGGCTCCCGGTTAAGCAACGACTCAATTTCAAAATTCTCATTCTTGTTTTCAAATCCCTCCGTGGACTCGCCCCTCCCTATCTCTGTAATCTCCTCCAGCCCCACAACCCCCCCCGAGATATCTGCGCTCCTCTAATTCTGCCCTCTTGAGCATCCCTGATTATAATCGCTCAACCTTTGGCGGCCGTGCCTTCAGCTGCCTGGGCCCTAAGCTCTGGAATTCCCTCCCTAAACCTCTCCGCCTCTTTCCTCCTTTAAGACACATCTGCCCTAATATCTCCTTATGTGGCTTGGTGTCAATTTTTTTGTCTTTTAATACTCCTGTGAAGCACCTTGGGATGTTTTATTAGTTAAAGGTGCTACATAAGTACACGTTGTTGTTGTTGTTGTTGTTGTAGTAAAACGTCCCAAGGCGCTTCACAGGAGCGATTATCAAACAGAATTTGACACCGAGCCACATAAGGAAATATTAGGGCAGGTGTTGGTCACAGAAGTAGGTTTTAAGGAGTGTCTTAAAGGAGGAGAAAGAGGTAGCGAGTCAGAAAGATTTAGGGAGGAAATTCCAGAGCTTAGGGCCCAGGCAGCTGAAGGCACTGCCGCCAATGGTGGAGCGATGAATATTGGGGATGCACAAGAGGCCAGAATTGGAGGAGTGCAGAGATCTCCTGGAAAGTTGCAGAGTTAGGGAGGGGGCGAGGCCATGGGAGGATTTGAAAACAAGGATGAGAATTTTAAAATCGAGTGGTTGTAGGACCGGGAGCCAATGTAGGTCATCGAGCACAGGGGGTGATGGGTGAACGGGACTGGGTGTGAGTTAGGGCACGGGTCAGCGAGCACAGGGGGTGATGGGTGAACGGGACTTGGTGCGAGTTAGGACACGGGGCAGTGAGCACAGGGGTGATGGGTGAACGGGACTGGGTGTGAGTTAGGACATGGGGCAGTGAGCACAGGGGGTGATGGGTGAACGGGACTGGGTGCGAGTTAGGACACGGGTCAGCGAGCACAGGGGGTGATGGGTGAACGGGACTTGGTGCGAGTTAGGACACGGGGCAGTGAGCACAGGGGTGATGGGTGAACGGGACTTGGTGCGAGTTAGGACATGTGGCAGTGAGCACAGGGGTGATGGGAGAACGGGACTGGGTGCGAGTTAGGACACGGGGCAGTGAGCACAGGGGGTGATGGGTGAACGGGACTTGGTGCGAGTTAGGACATGGGGCAGTGAGCACAGGGGGTGATGGGTGAACGGGACTGGGTGTGAGTTAGGACACGGGGCAGTGAGCACAGGGGGTGATGGGTGAACGGGACTGGGTGTGAGTTAGGACACGGGGCAGTGAGCACAGGGAGTGATGGGTGAACGGGACTGGGTGCGAGTTAGGACACAGGGCAGTGAGCACAGGGGGTGATGGGTGAACAGGACTGGGTGTGAGTTAGGACACGGGGCAGTGAGCACAGGGGGTGATGGGTGAACGGGACTGGGTGTGAGTTAGGACACGGGGCAGTGAGCACAGGGGGTGATGGGTGAACGGGACTGGGTGCGAGTTAAGACATGGGGCAGTGAGCACAGGGGGTGATGGGTGATCGGGACTGGGTGTGAGTTAGGACACGGGGCAGTGAGCACAGGGGGTGATGGGTGAACGGGACTTGGTGTGAGTTAGGACACGGGGCAGTGAGCACAGGGGGTGATGGGTGAATGGGACTGGGTGCGAGTTAGGACACGGGGCAGTGAGCACAGGGGGTGATGGGTGAACGGGACTGGGTGTGAGTTAGGACACGGGGCAGTGAGCACAGGGGGTGATGGGTGAACGGGACTGGGTGTGAGTTAGGACACGGGGCAGTGAGCACAGGGGGTGATGGGTGAACGGGACTTGGTGTGAGTTAGGACACGGGGCAGTGAGCACAGGGGGTGATGGGTGAATGGGACTGGGTGTGAGTTAGGACACGGGGCAGCCGAGTTTTGGATGAGCTCAAGTTTACAGAGGGTAGAAGATAGGAGGCCGGCCAGGAGAGTGTTGGAATCGTCGAGTCTGGAGGTGACAAAAGTGCAGATGAAGGTTTCAGTATCAGATAGGCTGAGGCAGCGGCAGGGAGAGCAGGTGGAGTCTCGGTTTAATGTCTCATCTGAAAGACAATGGCCTAGAAATTCAGTGCCCTTAGTGCCGATTTTGCGGCGCTAGAGGGCCTAGCGCTGCAATTGGCGCCGGCGCCGAAATTGCCTGGGGCCCTTCCGCCGCGGTAGACCGGTAGCGCTGCGCCGGCACCGATGACGTCATCGGTGTGCGCAGCGTCCCGGTTGCCATGCCGACGGGCCCCAGCGCCGAAATTCAGTTGCGGCCGCCTCGCCCGTGGCAGCCGCAACTAAGACTCTGGCAACAGAGTCTTACATGACTTTGCGCTGGCGCATTAAAGGCACCGCAGCGGCCGGCCGCTTTCCCGCCGGCCGCCTGGCCGCAGCTCCCTCCCCGGACTTCCCCCCCCCCCCGGAACAGAAGCAAGCCCGGCACTTGTCCGAGGTGCCGGGCTCATTTTTAAAAAGATTTTCGCGGGCCGCGGCCGGGTGCAGGCAGCTCCTCCTTAAGGGAAGGAGGAGGCCTGCACTTCCCGAACCTGCCGCACCGCAGCGGGCGCCGCAGCGCCGGAATAGCGCCGATATTCAGCGCGTAGCGCCAGTTTTCAGGCGCAACCAGCTCTCAGCAGTGCCGGCAGCCGTTTGGGCGCAGAATTGGTGAATTTTGGGCCCGACCAGCGCGACTTAGCTCCGGCACTAACTTCCGGCGCTAAAGCCCTGGCTGCGCCAAAACTCAATTTCTAGGCCAATGCCTCTGACAGTGCAGCACTCCCTCAGTACTGCAATGCAGTGTCAGCCTGGGTTCTGTGCCCATGTCTCTGGAGTGGGGCCCGAACCCACAACCTTCTGACACAGTGGTGAGGGTTGACATGAATCAGTCATTCATGAAAGTCTTATGAAATAATACTGAGCGGCCTGCGGGTGGCGCTGTCCAGGGAGAGTATAAATACTCGGGCATGGGCCCAGCTTGTGCAGGACAGTCTTAACAGGAGCTAGTGAAGGACACAACTAGACCTCCATGTTGTAAAACAGTTGATTAAAGCTTTGTTTAATACTTAGACCAAGTGCCTAGTAGTTTTCTTACATCAAGGGTGCTTCCCACTGTGCCATGGCAGACACCTTATTTTTTTTAATTCATTCATGGGACGTGGGCGTCGCTGGCAAGGCCGGCATTTATTGCCCATCCCTAGTTACCCCTTGAGAAGATGGTGATGAGCCGCCTTCTTGAACTGCTGCAGTCCGTGTGGTTAAGGTGCTCCCACAGTGCTGTTAGCGGGGGATTTCCAGGATTTTGACCCAGCGACGATGAAGGAATGGCCGATATATCTCCAAGTCAGGATGGTGTGTGACTTGGAGGGGAACTTGGAGGTGGTGGTGTTCCCATGCGCCTGCTGCCCTTGTCCTTCTAGGTGGTGGAGATCACGGGTTTGGGAGGTGCTGCCGAAGAAGCCTTGGCGAGTTGCTGCAGTGCATCTTGTAGATGGTACACACTGCAGCCACGGTGCACCGGTGGTGGAGGGAGTGAATGTTTAAGGTGGTGGATGGGGTGCCAATCAAGTGGGGCTGCTTTGTCCTGGATGGTTTTATTGGACCTTTTGCAAATTTAGTCGCAGAGGTTAGCGAGAGCCATTTGCCCCGAAAATCCTGCACAGCCCATTGGCCACTGCCCCCAAATCCCCAAAAAGTGCCCATGACAGTCGAAACGCTGGTTGAGTGCCTGAATTCATAGCATCGACTCTTTAATGAATTCTTTTCATCGTTGTGTGGGCGAATATGTTGGCAGCAGCGAGTCAGTCCATCAAATTAATTAATGCACCATTTCAATCATTGGCATCCTGCTGAACAAACTGTAGATTAATCTCTTGGCCTCCGTAAATTACTGTACAAAATCACCGATCGCTTCCTGTCGCCAGGTGGTGGCATCTTTACCTAAGGGATTCAGGAAATTATGGAGCAGTAGGTTGAAGTTTTGTGAGTAGGAAAGAAAGACTTGCATTTATATAACGCCTTTCACAACCTCAGGACGTCCCAATGCACTCTACAGCCAATTTTGAAGTGTAGTCACTGTTGTAATGCAGGAAACGCAACAACCAATTTGAGCACAGCAAGATCCCAGATGTCATCATCTGTTTTTAGTGATGTTGGTTGAGGGAGAAATATTCACCAGGACAACCGGGTCATTATTTCATTGCTATTTGTGGGATCTTGCTGTGCGCAAATTGGCTGCCGCGTTTCCTACATTACAACAGTGACTGTTATAAATCTCATCATCATGAAGAAACTACTCCTGAAATAACACTGGCCAGCCAGCTGGTGGCGCCGTCCAAGGAGTATAAATACTCTGGCGTGGGGCCAGCTTGGGCCCAGCTTGTCAGGGACATTTTGTAAGACAGGAACTAGTGAAGTACAACTAGACCTCCATGTTCTGAAACAAGTAAAGTCAAACCAAGTGAGTTTTATTACGTCAGTGACTACACTCCAAAAGTACTTCATTGGCTGTAAAGCGCTTTGGGACGTCCTGAGGTCGTGAAAGGTGCAAGTTCTTTCTTTTCCTCCAGTGTCCTTATTCCTGATGGGTATTGAGTGAATCACTACTGGGTGTTGGGTGAGGACAGGTGCAGGGTTGGGTGAAGTGCCCTCCATGGTTGACTAGCCAGCCTGAGCTCACTGTTACATCGAATTAAATAAAAATTACAGCACAGAAATAGGCTATTCGGCCCGATTGGTCCATGCTCCACATGAGCCTCCTCCTACCCCCTTCCATCTCACCCTATCAGCATATCCTTCTATTCCCTTTCTCCCTCATGTGTTTATCCAGCTTCCCCTTAAATGCATCTATACTATTCACCTCAACCACTCCCTGTGGTAGCGAGTTCCACATTCTCACCACTCTCTGGGTAAAGAAGTTTCTCCTGAATTCCCCATTGGATTTATTTGTGACTGTCTTATATTTGTACATATTTATAAAGAATGGGCGAGGTAGTGGAGGAGGTCCAAGGAGCTATACCCGAGTGTAAGCCAGTTCCTTCAGGAGAGAAGGGAGGAAGCTAAAAGTAACAACTGCAGCCACATGTTGTTCGTGTCTATCTGGGTGGTGAGCTGTCTAAGGAACTGACAGGTTCTCAGTATTTCAGCGAGTCAGACCGTCCTTTAAAACCAATATTCCCACTGCTCCAACCTCCATCTGGCTTTGGGAAACTAGAAGAAGCGTATTATTCACTGAAGCCTGACGTCTGGCTAGGGCCCGGCCACCTTGATGTACACATGTGCGAGGGAATCTGTTCGGATCCAGAAACTATCACTTCAGAATCTGAACCACCAGAGAACATTCCTACGCACAATGTCTCAGTAAAGCCAGCCAATCAGCGCACGTGTTTTCATTTTGGAAACATTTCCATAACACAATCAGTACTAAAGACCCAATCCTATCTAGATTAGATGATGAGATAGGACATCTGCCTCGCAGCTGAGAAGGCAGCAAAATGGACCGCACATACCTCCACAATGTTCTGACCTTGCCATCACTCGTCTTCCACTTCCCCCGTCACACAACTCCACAAAAATTCCCGTTATTTTTCTTCTTTTTTCTGCGAGCTTACTTTCTTCAAAATCTAGGCTGACGCTCCGGTGCAGCACTGAGGGAGCGCTGCACTGTCGGAGGTGCCGTCTTTCGGAACGGACGTTAAACCCGGGCCCCGTCTGCCCTCTCAGGTGGAGGTAAAAGATCCTGTGGCACAATTTCGAAGAAGAGCACGTGAGTTCTCCCTGGTGTCCCTGTACCGGGTCATTATTTCATTGCTGTTTGTGGGACCTTGCTGTGCACAAATTGGTTGCTGGTGAGGTCATGAAAGGAGCTATATAAATGCAATTCCTTCCTTCCTTCCTTCCCCACCCTTCCTTCCTTCCCCACCCTTCCTTCCTTCCTTCCCTCCTTCCTCCCTTTCATTCCCTCCCTCCATCCCTCTCTCCCTCCCTTCCTTCATTCTTTCCCTCCCTCTATCCCTGCCTTCCTTCTTTCCCTCCCTCCATTCCTCCCTTTCTTCCCTCTCTCCCTCCCTCCCTTCATTCCCTCCCTCCCTCCCTTCCTTCCTTCTTTCCCTCCCTCTCTTCCTTCCTTCCTTCTTTCCCTCCCTCCCTCCTTTGCACTATTCCTTCCTTCCTTCGGAACTCTCTCGCGATTCCATTGCACACCTCTGTGAATCGCCGGGGAATGTTTCTTTCCACTAAGTTAAAGGTGCTATATAAATGCACGGCATCGTTGTTGCTGAAGTAACACACGACTTGTGACTGGCCTGCTGGCTGTTTCCCAGCTGAGGCAATCTGTCCCCAGCACCTCTCGCTCGCAGAAACTAACATAAGAACATAAGAACATAAGAAATAGGAGCAGGAGTAGGCCAATCGGCCCCTCGAGCTTGCTCCACCATTCAATAAGATCATGGCTGATCTGATCCTAACCGCCAATCCACTATCACAGAACCATCTCCTGAATCTAACAGAATTAGACGCACGAAATAGGAGCAGAATCAGGCTACACGGCCCCTGGGCCCGCTCCACTACCCACAGGGCCATGACCGATCCGAACCTAGACTCATGTCCAAATTCCTGCCCACTCCCCGTAACCCTTAATTCCCTTTACTTCTAGGAAACTGTCTATTTCTGTTTTAAATTTATGTAATGATGTAGCTTCTACAGCTTTTTGGGGCAGCATATTCCATGGACCTACCACCCTCTGAGTGAAGTAGTTCCTCCTCATCTCAGTTTTGAAAGAGCAGCCCCTTACTCTAAGACTATGCCCCCTAGTTCTAGTTTCACCCATCATCGGGAACATCTTCCCCGCATCCACCCGATCCAACCCCTTCACAATCTTATATGTTTCAATAAGATCGCCTCTCATTCTTCTGAACTCCAATGAGTAAAGTCCCAATCTACTCAACCTCTCCTCATATGTCCATCCCCTCATCCCCGGGATTAACCGAGTGAACCTTCTTTGTACTGACTCGAGAGCAAGTATGTCTTTTCTTAAGTATGGACACCAAAACTGTACGCAGTATTCCAGGTGTGGTCTCACCAATACCTTGTACAACTGAAGCAATACCTCCCTATTTTTATATTCTATCCCCCTAGCAATGAAAGCCAACATTCCATTGGCCTTCTTAATCACTTGCTGCACCTGCATACTAACCTTTTGAGTTTCGTGCACCAGGACCCCCAGATCCCTTTGTACTTCAGTACTTTCCAGTTTCTTGCCATTAAGATAAAAACTTGCTCTACGATTTTTCCTGCCAAAGTGCATAACCTCACACTTTCCAGTATTGTATTCCATCTGCCAAATCTCTGCCCACTTACTTAGCCTGTCGATGTTCCCTTGCAGGTTTTTTATGTCCTCCTCACTCACTACTTTCCCTCCCATCTTAGTATCATCTGCAAACTTTGATATGTTACACTCGGTCCCCTCCTCCAAATCGTTAATATAGATTGTAAGGAGTTGGGGACCCAGCACTGACCCCTGCGGAACACCACTAGTTACTGATTGCCAGTCTGAGAATGAACCATTTATCCCAACTCTCTGCCTTCTGTTAGATAGCCAATCCTCTATCCATGCCAGAATATTACCCCCAATCCCGTGATTTTTTATCTTAAGCAATAATCTTTTGTGTGGCACCTTGTCAAATGCCTTTTGGAAGTCTAAATACACTACGTCCACTGGTTCCCCCTTTTCCACCCTATACGTTACTTCCTCAAAGAACTCCAGCAAATTTGTCAAACATGACTTCCCCTTCATAAAACCATGCTGACTTTGTCCTATTAAATTATGATTATCCAAATGTCCTGTTACTGTTTCCTTAATAATGGACTCCAAAATTTTACGTACCACAGATGTTAGGCTAACCGGTCTATAGTTTCCAGCCTTCTGTCTACTGCCCTTTTTAAATAAGGGTGTTACATTAGCAGTTTTCCAGTCTGCCGGGACCTTTGCCGAGTCCAGGGAGTTTTGGAAAATTATTACCAATGCATCCACAATCCCTACTGCCACTTCCCTCAAGACCCTAGGATGTAAGCCATCAGGTCCAGGTGATTTATCCGCCTTGAGTCCCATTATTTTACCGAGTACCACTTCCTTAGTGATTTTGATCGTGTTTAGCTCCTCCCCCGCTTTAGCCCCCTGTTTGTCCAGTGTTGGGATATTCTTAGTGTCTTCTACTGTAAAGACTGATGTAAAATATTCATTCAGTGTTTTTGCCATCTCCATATTTCCCACCATTAATTTCCCGGTCTCATCCTCTAAGGGACCAACATTTACTTTAGCCACCCTTTTTCTTTTTATATAACTATAAAAACTCTTACTATCTGTTTTTATATTTTTTGCTAATTTACTTTCATAATCTATCTTCCCTTTCTTAATCAATCAAGCTGAACCAATGATATTTAAGCTGATCACGAGACGCGGGCGCTGTTTCCCAACATGTCTGTACCCAGGAAGTGAACCTGACTCAGCAATGCTTACTTTCTGAATGAACATTCTCTGAATTTCCTGAGAGCGTGTGAAATGGGTATGAGTCAGAGACAGCACTGGGGAAAACAGCTGCAAGGTGGTCACACGTTATATCAACTAGCGGCAAGTTACAATAACTTGTCGCTATCGTCAATTCATTGAGTGTTTGATCACACCCGCCCAAGCAGAGCCCTTAATATTCTTACACTTTTCTCCCCTCCTCCCTTGAGTGCGCTGGCTCTCGGGTTCCATGGGCACTTCGTCCCCTAGTTCCTCACCCATGGGTGAGCCCTGGTTATTTGGCTGTGGAGGGCATCGCGGCCGGGTCTGATCCCACATGCTCTAGATCAGGATCAGGAGGGGGGAAAACTTGGCTGATTGGTTTATCCCCCCAGTCCCGAGCCCAGGGGTGTTGCGCCACACTAAATCTATCGCAGTCGAGTTCGACTAACCCATGACCAGCACATGAGGGAGAAATGAGCAATAGAAGGATATTCATGTCATTATTGGGTCATGCAGAAATTTTGTCATAGAGTCAGAATGATACAGCACCGGGAGGAGGCCATTCGGCCCGTCATGCCTGTGCTGGGGCACTTTGTGTTTATCAAGGTCATGAAGGCCAATGTTGGGGAATGGAGCACATACCCATCTCAGGCACCCAGTGCCAGCATCACTCACAGAGGGATGAAGCTGTGAATTTTTTATTTATTCATTCTTGGGATGTGGGTGTCGCTGGCGAGGCCAGCATTTATTGCCCATCCCTAGTTGCCCTTGAGAAGGTGGTGGTGAGCCGCCTTCTTGAACCGCTGCAGTCCGTGTGGTGAAGGTGCTCCCACAGTGCTGTTAGGGAGGGAGTTCCAGGATTTAGACCCAGTGACGATGAAGGAACGGCCAATATATTTCCAAGTCAGGATGGTGTGTGACTTGGAGGGGAACTTGGAGGTGGTGGTGTTCCCATGCGCCTGCTGCCCTTGTCCTTCTAGGTGGAAGAGGTCGCGGGTTTGGGAGGTGCTGCTGAAGAAGCCTTGGCGAGTTGCTGCAGTGCATCTTGTAGATGGTACACACTGCAGCCACGGTACGCCGGTGGTGGAGGGAGTGAAAGTTTAAGGTGGTGGATGGGCTGCCGGTCAATTGGAATGCTTTGTCCTGGATGGTGTCGAGGACAACACAGTCTGCTTGGTCTTGTAGTTTACAACAGAGGTTTGTTCAGATATGTTATAAATCTCCATCATCAAGAAACTACTCATGAAATAACGCTGGACGGCCAGCTGATGGCGCCGTCCAAGGAGTATAAATACTCGGGCGTGGTCCCAGCTTGTCAGGGACATTTTGTAAGACAAGGAACTAGTGAAGTACAACTAGACCTCCATGTTCTGAAACAAGTTGATTAAAGCCTTGCTTTATACTCAAACCAAGTGTGTAGTGAGTTTTATTACGTCAAGATTTATATAGGAACCCAACATCCTTTAGATTCAGTAAAGGTGACCTTTCAACCTATAGGACTTGGACTTCAATCGAGCTCAGACTGAGGTGATTGCGGCCAATGAAGAAATTGGATAGAGTCGTGTGTTAGCCCATTGAGGAGAGGTGTTACAACAACAACAACAACTCGCATTTATATAGCACCTTTAACGTAGCAAAACGTCCCAAGGCACTTCTCAAGAGAGTTATTAATCAGAATTTGACACCAAGCCACAGAAGGAGATATCAGGACAGGTGACCAATAGCTTGATCAAAGAGATAGGATTTAAGGAGCATCTTAAAGGAGGAGAGAGAGGCAGAGAGGTTTAGGGAGGGAATTTCAGAGCTTGGTGCCGAGGCAGCTGAAGGCACGGCCGCCAATGGTGGAGCGATTAAATCAGGGATGCGCAAGAGGAGAGAGTTGGAGGAGCGCAGTTTTGTCGGGCTGGAAGAGGTTGGGTGTGCGTGTGTGCTATGAGGAGGATGCAGAGAAACTCCAGTATGATTTGGACAGGTGATTGCGCAGATGCATGGCAGATGCAGTATAATGTGGATAAATGCGAGGTTATCCACTTTGGTGGCAAAAACAGGAAGACAGATTATTATCTGAACGGCAATAGATTGGGAAAAGGGGAAGTGCAACGAGACCTGGCTGTCCTTGTGCACCAGTCGCTGAAGGTAAGCATGCAGGTGCAGCAGGCGGTTAAGAAGGCAAATGGTATGTTGGCCTTCATAGCGAGAGGATTCGAGTACAGGAGCAAGGATGCCTTGCTGCAGTCGTACAGGGCCTTGGTGAGACCACACCTTGAGTATTGTGTGCAGTTTTGGTCGCCTTATCTGAGGAAGGATGTTCTTGCCATGGAGGGAGCGCAGCGAAGATTCACCAGACTGATACCTGGGATGGCAGGAATGACGTATGAAGAGAGATTGGGTCGATTAGGCTTATATTCGCTAGAGTTCAGAAGAATGAGAGGGGATCTCATTGAAACTTATAAAATTCTAACAGGACTAGACAGACTAGACGCAGGAAGGATGTTCCCGATGGCAGGGGAGTCCAGAACCAGGGGTCACAGTCTAAGGATAAGGGGTAAGCCATTTAGGACTGAGATGAGGAGGAATTTCTTCACCCAGAGAGTGGTGAACCTGTGGAATTCTCTACCACAGAAGGCAGTTGAGGCCAATTCATTAAATATATTCAAGAAGGAGTTAGATATATTTCTTAAGGCTAAATGGATCAAGGGGTATGGGGAGAAAGCAGGGACAGGGTACTGAATTTGGATGATCAACCACGATCTCATTAAATGGCAGAACAGGCTTGAGGGGCCGAATGGCCTACTCCTGCTCCTATCTTCTATGTTTCTATGTTACAGAGATAGGGAGGGGGCTAGGCCATGGAGGGATTTGAAAACAAGGATGAGATGTTACTTTGACAATAAAACTCAGGAAACGGATTTAGAATGTTGAAGCCTCAAGTATTAGCTTTTAAAGGTCACAGATCAGCCATGATCTCATTGAATGGCGGAACAAGCTCAAGGGACTGAATGGCCTCCTCCTGTTCCTATGTTCCTACAGATAGATGGTGTCAAAGTGAAGCACCATCATCAGTAAGAAGTATTAACAATAAGCTCTGTCATGGTTATGCCCGATAAATACAGTCCATGATGAATATTGTTGATGGTAAATGTAAATGCAATCTAAATAACTATCAATAGCATGATAATTGGATAGCACTCTCAATGGTTGTGTACACCGCTGGCAAGTACGGTAAGTACCATCAGGGTAAGTATTATGAATGATGAGTGCCATCTAAGTAGGCAGCAATATATATCATTCCAGGCAGCACAGACTGCAACTGATGTCCCAGAGCGACAGAAGCAGAAAATAAAAATACTTTTATTTAAGAGACGTCTTGTCTCATCTCTCAAAATGGAGCTTTTATCTTTTGTTGCTTCTTCAGTTTGGGTTTCAGCCCCCGTCTTGTCCTGGTTCCCGCAGTTATGTTGCCACAACCGACTCCCTTATGCACGTGACGACACAGCAGGCTCGCTGTCGGGAAAGCACCCAGAAATGTCTCAGACGCGCAATTCGTTCTTGTGAAGTGTGGTGAGCGCTGTTGAGGAGGCAAATGCGGCAGCCAATTTGCCCGGAGAGGATGATGAGTTGATCACTTTTTGATGGTATTGTTCAAGGTGCTAATGTTGGCTCCGATCAAAACAATAGGAAGATTCCTGTACTGAATTTTATAGCTGTCAGCCGTGGCTCAGTGGGCAGCACTCTCTGGCTTAGCAGTCAGAAGATCGCGGCTTCAAGTCCCACTCCAGAGACTTGAGCACATACCTGAGAGCCCAGGCTTGACACTCCCAGTGCAGGACTGAGGGACTGCTGCACTGTCGGAGGTGCCGTCTTTCAGATGAGATGTTAAACTGAAGCTCCGTCTTCACTCTCAGGTGGACGTAAAAGATCCCATGTCAATATTCCGAAGAAGAGCAGGGGAGTTATCCCTGGTGTGTTGCCCAATATTTATCCCCAATCCAGCCCGCTGACCCCCTGGAAAATTCCGGCCAATGTGTCTATTCCATGCTCTGTCAATCAGCATCCATTCACATTGATAGAATCATAGAACAGTATAGCACAGAAGGAGGCCATTTGGCCCATCCAGTCTGTGCCAGCTCTTTTGATTCCGTTGTCAACCCGTCGCCACATGTCTTTCCCGATGTCGGGTCTGTCAGCGCTGAGCAGATCCAAAAGGCAGCAGCGGTGACCCAATTCAGGTCATTAGTGGCTTGTTTATAGCCACTTAATTTTCAGCTTATCTTTCGCATCTGGCAGCTCGCCCACAGGGTCCACTCTGGTGAAAGAGCGGGAGAGTGGGACTCACTGGATTGCTCTTTCACACACACTGTACCCCATCCAAATCCCCCCCACCCTCTCACATACACACTGTACCCCATCCAACTCCCCCCCACCCTCTCACACACACACACTGTACACCATCCAACTCCCCCCACCCTCTCACACACACTGTACCCGATCCAACTCCCCCCCACCCTCACACACACACTGTACCCCATCCAACTCCCCACCCTCTCACACACAATGTACCCGATCCAACTCCCCCCCACCCTCTCACACACACTGTACCCCATCCAACTCCCCACCCTCTCACACACAATGTACCCGATCCAACTCCCCCCCACCCTCTCACACACACTGTACCCCATCTAACTCCCCCCCACCCTCTCACACACACACTGTACCCCATCCAACTCCGCCCCACCCTCTCACACACACTGTACCCCATCCAACTCCCCACCCTCACACACACTGTACCCCATCCAACTCCCCACCCTCACACACACTGTACCCCACCCAACTCCCCACCCTCACACACAAACTGTACCCCATCCAACTCCCCACCCTCACACACACTGTACCCCATCCAACTCCCCACCCTTTCACACACACTGTACCCCATCCAACTCCCCACCCTCTCACACACACTGTACCCCATCCAACTCCCCACCCTCACACACACTGTACCCCATCCAACTCCCCACCCTCACACACACACTGTACCCCATCCAACTCCCCACCCTCTCACACACACTGTACCCCATCCAGCTCCCCACCCTCACACACACTGTACCCCATCCAACTCCCCACCCTCACACACACTGTGCCCCATCCAACTCCCCACCCTCTCACACACTGTACCCCATCCAACTCCCCACCCTCACACACACACTGTACCCCATCCAACTCCCCACCCTCACACACACTGTACCCCATCCAACTCCCCACCCTCACACACACTGTACCCCATCCAACTCCCCATCCTCACACACACTGTACCCCATCCAACTCCCCACCCTCACACACACTTTACCCCATCCAACTCCCCACCCTCACACACACTGTACCCCATCCAACTCCCCACCCTCACACACACTGTACCCCATCCAACTCCCCACCCTCACACACACTGTACCCCATCCAACTCCCCACCCTCACACACACTGTACCCCATCCAACTCCCCACCCTCACACACACTGTACCCCATCCAACTCCCCACCCTCACACACACTGTACCCCATCCAACTCCCCACTCTCACACACACTGTACCCCATCCAACTCCCCACCCCCACACACACTGTACCCCATCCAACTCCCCACCCTCACACACACTGTACCCCATCCAACTCCCCACCCTCACACACACTGTACCCCATCCAACTCCCCACCCTCACACACACTGTAGCCCATCCAACTCCCCACCCTCACACACACTGTACCCCATCCAACTCCCCACCCTCACACACACTGTACCCCATCCAACTCCCCACCCTCACACACACTGTACCCCATCCAACTCCCCACCCTCACACACACTGTACCCCATCCAACTCCCCACCCTCACACACACTGTACCCCATCCAACTCCCCACCCTCACACACAAACTGTACCCCATCCAAATCCCCACCCTCACACACACTGTACCCCATCCAACTCCCCACCCTCACACACACTGTACCCCATCCACCTCCCCACCCTCACACACACACACTGTTCCCCATCCAACTCCCCACCCTCACACAAACTGTACCCCATCCAACTCCCCACCCTCACACACACTGTTCCCCATCCAACTCCCCACCCTCACACACACTGTACCCCATCCAACTCCCCACCCTTACACACACTGTACCCCATCCAACTCCCCACCCTCACACACACTGTACCCCATCCAATTCCCCACCCTCACACACACTGTACCCCATCCAACTCCCCACCCTCACACACACACTGTTCCCCATCCAACTCCCCACCCTCACACACACTGTACCCCATCCAACTCCCCACCCTCACACAAACTGTACCCCATCCAGCTCCCCACCCTCACACACACTGTACCCCATCCAACTCCCCACCCTCACACACACTGTACCCCATCCAACTCCCCACCCTCACACACACTGTACCCTATCCAACTCCCCACCCTCACACACACTGTACCCCATCCAACTCCCCACCCCCACACACACTGTACCCCATCCAACTCCCCACCCTCACACACACTGTACCCCATCCAACTCCCCACCCTCACACACACTGTACCCCATCCAACTCCCCACCCTCACACACACTGTACCCCATCCAACTCCCCACCCTCACACACACTGTACCCCATCCAACTCCCCACCCTCACACACACTGTACCCCATCCAACTCCCCACCCTCACACACACTGTACCCCATCCAACTCCCCACCCTCACACACACTGTACCCCATCCAACTCCCCACCCTCACACACACTGTACCCCATCCAACTCCCCACCCTCACACACAAACTGTACCCCATCCAACTCCCCACCCTCACACACACTGTTCCCCATCCAACTCCCCACCCTCACACAAACTGTACCCCATCCAACTCCCCACCCTCACACACACTGTACCCCATCCAACTCCCCACCCTCACACACACTGCACCCCATCCAACTCCCCACCCTCACACACACTGTACCCCATCCAATTCCCCACCCTCACACACACTGTACCCCATCCAACTCCCCACCCTCACACACACACTGTTCCCCATCCAACTCCCCACCCTCACACACACTGTACCCCATCCAACTCCCCACCCTCACACAAACTGTACCCCATCCAACTCCCCACCCTCACACACACTGTACCCCATCCAACTCCCCACCCTCTCACACACATACTATTCTCAACCCTCCCATTTCTATCCCTCCAACCTACTTAGCCTATTTAATTTGGCACTTTTCTTCCACTCTCTCCAGTATTCAAGCTGGCAATTTATGCCCCTCCTTCAGTTATTGCTGGGACTCCACGTACTCCCATGCCCTAAAGTCGCACTCCCAGCTCCTCCCCCAGCCTCAAAGGCCCCAGTCCCAGCTTTGCCCTTACGCCTCACTTTGTCACTGCCATGGACTCCAGTCTCTCTCATCCCCATCCATTTCCCCCTTTGCCCCTTGCCCTCCCTGTAATGTATATACCTTTAAGGAGGGAACTATTTTTTACAGCTCATGTATACTGCAGTACCGGCAGTGACCACACCTGTATATAACACTGAGTAGTAATCTGTACAGTTCAGTTGCAGTTTGAGCCACGTTGAGTAAACACCTGTTGTACCGTTCTCCGCAGTCTGTGTTTTATTGTACACGGACGTAACATTGGCGACGAGGCAGGTTCGAACCTACCTGCAACTCTGCATCACCTCCCAGGGATTCGTTCCTGAAGATCAGTGGATTGGAGGTCAAGGCCAGAGACTCGGGCGTCGACCACGGGCAACCACCCAGTCATTCAGCAGAGACTCGAGAATTGCGGGGGAGGCTGTCGAGAGCCAGGCTTGGCTTTCCAGTCGAGGTGGTCCAGCGAAACGGGCTGGCAACAGGTAGTGCGCAGACCCTTCCTGGACAGCGGCGGGCTAGAGCCCGACCGAGCGGCACAGCAAAGGGCCGAGCAGCGTCAACGGGGGAGAGAGAGAGGGCAGAGCACACAGGGCGCAGCCGGTGTTCAGGGGCCGAGCAGCGTCGGAGGGAGGGAGAGAGAGACGCGTAGAAACCCGCAAGGCGCCGCCATTGCCACGAGGACCGCCGAGAGCGGCGTTGGCAGCAGCGCAGGAGAAGCGCGCGAAACCTACAGGGTGCCGCCATTGCCACGAGAACCAGCAGCAGCGGGGGAGGAAGGAAAGCGCGGGAGACGCCATTTTAAGCCATTGGGAGACGCCATTTTAAACCACACCCAAAATGCCGAGGAGTGGCAGTATCACCGCATTTGACAATGAAGTCGAAGATTGGACTACATATGTCGAACGAATAGAGGTGTACTGCAAGGCAAATGAGGTGTCAGACGACAAGAAAGCGTCGGTATTGTTAAATTTAATGGGTGCAAAGACGTATGGTTTATTACGAAATCTAGTAACCCCAACGAAGCCAATGGAAAAGAGTTTTGAAGACATAGTAACGATACTAAAGGAACATTTAAACCCCACACCGCTGCTGGTAGCAGAAAGATTCAAGTTTCACAAACGGAACCAGCATAAGGATGAAAGCAATGCTGATTATTTAACAGAACTGCGCAAACTATCGAAACACTGCCAGTTTGAAGCAGGACTGGCAGATACCTTAAGGGACAAGTTTGTGTGTGGGCTTCAAAGTGAAGGAACCCACAAACGGCTTTTATCTGAAAAGGACCTTACGCTGGAAAAGGCTTTCAGCATTGCGGTATCATATGAAGCAGCAGCACGGGGCGCTGCAGAGATACAACAGAGACCGCAAGAATATGGCACAAATGAAATGTCATATGGAACAGAGAAGTGCTATCGCTGCGGCAGAACAACACACGACCAGAATGATTGCTGGTTCAAAGACAAAGTGTGCAGACAGTGTGGAAAAGCAGGACACATAGCAAGAGTCTGCAGGTCGGAAAAGAAAACCAGCAGCAAAAAATCCCCACAGGAGAAGTACAAGAAGGTACATAAGGTGATGGAGAGTAGTGCAGACGAACAGAAAAGTGATACAGACTCTGGAAGCAAGGAGCTGGGTTGTCTGAAACTACATAATGTGATCAAAATGGAGGATCACCAAACTATCTGGGTCACGCTCAAGATAGCCGGAGTCCAAGTGAAAATGGAATTGGACACAGGATCAGCCCTAACAGCCATAAACCGAAGGGACTACAAGCGGCTATTCTCACATATACCCTTGAGAGATACAGAAATTGTCTTGAAGATGTACACGGGGCAAAAAGTCTACCCCAAATGAAAAATAAGGGTGAACGTTATATATAACGGCAAGGAAACACCAAAAATGGACCTATATGTATTGCCAGATGGAGGACCACCACTACTAGGACGTGAATGGATCCGGAAGATACAGCTAGATTGGCATTCCATACAAGCACTGACTGTAGATGCCAAAAAGGATGACGACGTCACACCTGGACGGCTGTCAAAAATGCTAACTGACGCACAAGAAGTGTTCCAGGAGGGACTCGGAACACTAAAAGTCATAACAGCAATGATCAAAATAGAGGAAAATGCAAGCCCAAAGTTTTTTAAGGCCAGACCGGTACCTTATGCGATCCGCCCAGCCGTCGAAGCAGAGCTGGAAGGTTTGGAACGTTCAGGAGTACTGTCCAAAGTGGACTGGAGCGAGTGGGCTACACCCATCGTTCCTGTAATGAAGAGGTCGTTGAGTAATACGCCTGGGGAACCAAAGAAGGTTCGCATCTGTGGGGACTTTAAGGTGACAGTGAATCCAATCCTTCACACTGTACAATATCCGCTTCCGCGGATTGAAGATATATTCGCCTCGCTATCTGGAGGGAAACGCTTCACTAAGATTGATCTGGTCCAGGCGTACCTGCAAATGGAGGTAGAAGAAGCCTCGAAACAGTACCTCACGATCAACACTCATAAAGGCCTCTACCAATACAACCGGCTGGTGTTCGGGGTAGCATCAGCTCCGGCTATTTGGCAAAGGGCAATGGATCAAGTCCTGCAAGGGATTCCAGGGACCCAGTGTTATTTGGACGACATCCTGGTCACGGGCGAAAATGACAGTGATCACCTCGCCAACCTGGAGCAGGTGCTCACTAGATTGAAGGAATACGGGCTCTGAGCTAATCGCCACAAATGCGAGTTTTTCCAGAAGCAGATCTCGTATTGTGGCCACGTTATTGATGAAGAGGGGTTACATAAGTCCCCTGAAAAGATTAAGGCAGTAGTCAAGGCTCCAGCACCGGAAAATGTGTCACAACTGAGGTTGTTCCTCGGGCTGGTGAACTACTACCATAAGTTCTTGCCGAATTTGTCTACAGTACTACACCCACTGAACACCCTACTGCAAACGGGGGTACCATGGATGTGGAATGACGAATGTAAACGAGCTTTCCAGAAGTGCAAAGAATTGATCACATCAAAAGAGGTGTTGGCTCATTTCAGCCCAGCACTACCAATTCGGTTGGCGTGTGATGCATCACCCTATGGCATTGGAGCGGTGCTGTCGCACAAATTCCCAGACGGCTCGGAGAGGCCAGTAGCCTTTGCGTCTCGGTCACTAGCCTCAGCCGAGCGTAACTACGCCCAGATTGACAGGGAGGCCCTCAGCCTAGTGTGGGGAGTGAAAAAGTTCCACCACTATCTGCACGGGCAGAAGTTCACCTTGCTGACTGACCACCAACCACTTGTCTCCATCTTTAATCCAATGAAGGGCATTCCGGTGATGACTGCGCAACGGCTACAAAGATGGTCCCTTTTTCTAGGGGCGAACCAATATGAAATCGAGTATAAGGGCACGAAACAGCATGGAAACGCTGATGGGCTATCACGCCTACCACTGCCTACTGCAGAGGAAGCACCAGCAGTGGACCTTGCCGAAATATTTTATTCGACTATAATTGAAACCTTGCCAGTAACTAACGCTGATATAGAGAAGGAGACCTGAAATGACTCGACACTGTCTCGGGTATATGACTTGACGGTGAAGGGATGGCCAACACATGGCGACTCGCTGTTGCCAGCATTCTCATCCAGAAGAGAACAGCTGTCAGTATGCCAGGGGACCTTGATGTGTGGATCCTGAGTGGTAATTCCACCCAAGTTAAGGGAGAGAGTGCTCAATGAGCTTCACGAAGACCATCTGGGAGGGGTGAAAATGAAAAGCCTTGCTAGGGCTTATGTGTGGTGGCCGGGGATCGATCAACAAATCGAGGACCTGACAAAGAGCTGCTCAGGATGCCAGAAGGTCCAAAATGCACCACCACATGCCCCTCTACACCCATGGGAGTGGCCCTCCTCTCCATGGCAACGGGTGCATATTGATTTTGCTGGTGCAGTCATGGACTCAATGCTTTTTAATAGCCGTGGATGCGCACTCGAAATGGCCTGAGGTGATCAAAATGTCCTCCACCACCACGGAGAAAACTATTGCAGTCCTACGGACCATATTTGCCAGGAACGGCTTGCCAGAGCAGATTTGCTCTGATAACGGACCACAGTTTGTGTCCGAAGAGTTTCGAAGATTTATGAAAAGGAATGGGATAAGGCATTACACATCCGCCCCGTATCATCCAGCCACAAATGGATTGGCTGAGAGGTTCGTACAAACCTTTAAAAAAGCAGTAAGGCCATGTGCGATGACGACATTCCACTGCAGCATAAGGTGGACAAATTCCTGTTAGCCTACAGAAATGCGACACCTGCAGTCACCAACCAGACCCTGGCCATGATGTTCTTTAACCGAAGGTTGAGATCTCGTCTGGATTTGCTCAGACCAAATGTACGAAGAGATGTTGAGAATAAGCAATTCCAGCACATCAATGAGAAGCCGACAAGGAGCTTCAATGTAGGACAACCAGTCTTGGCCCGCGACTACCGAACAGAGAAATGGCAATCAGTAACGATAGGCACACGGCAGGGGCCATTAATGTACACAGTGGATGTTGGGGAGAACATTGTGAGACGCCATGTTGATCAGATCCTAGAGTCACAGGAACGAGTCAACCCCATGCCTTGCGTACCTGGTGATGAACCGGACATACAGGTAGCATCTACCCCAGAAAGAGTAGCATCGGAAGCTGATGAACCAACTGATGACAGGGGGCCAGAATCGCCTCCGCACCAAGAGCAAGACACTCAGGAAAGGCGCTATCCAGAAAGGATCAGGAAGCCTCCCCAAAGACTGAATTTATAAATAGACTATTTTCAGTTAATGTTGCATGTTAAAAGTGTTAATTGTAATTAGTTGATATTTAATTGTTAAATAAATGTTATGGTACTGTTAATCTAAAAGGGGAGGAATTGTAGTGTATGTACCTTTAAGGGGAGAACTACTTTTTACAGCTCCTGTATACTGTAGTACCGGCAGTGACCACACCTGTATATAACCCTGAGTAGGGATCTGTATAGTTAGTTTTAGAGTAACCCTCATCCAGTAAACACCTGTTGATTGTTCCCTGCAGTCTCTTGTCAAGTTATTGAAGGACACACAACCTCAAGATACACGGATTTAACAGCATCTACCCCAGAAACAGTAGCATCGGAAGCTGATGAACCAACCGACGACAGGGGGCCAGAATCGCCTCCGCACCAAGAGCAAGACACTCGGGAAAGGCGCTATCCAGAAAGGATCAGGAAGCCTCCCCAAAGACTGAATATATAAATAGACTATTTTCAGCTAATGTTGCATGTTAAAAGTGTTAATTGTAATTAGTTTGATATTTAATTGTTAAATGAGTGTTATGGTACTGTTAATCTAAAAGGGGAGGAATTGTAATGTATGTACCTTTAAGGAGGGAACTATTTTTTACAGCTCGTGTATACTGCAGCACCAGCAGTGACCACACCTGTATATAACACTGAGTAGTAATCTGTACAGTTCAGTTGCAGTTTGAGCCACGTTGAGTAAACACCTGTTGTACCGTTCTCCACAGTCTGTGTTTTATTGTACACGGACGTAACACTCCCCTCCATCTTACATTCTTCCCCCTCCCTTCCCCTAACACACTGCTCCATTTTCTCCCCTTGCAGTCTGCAATTACCCCTCTCCTCCCATTTAGTTCTGCCGCCTCTCCTCCCTTTGAATCCTGACTCCCACCTTCCCCTCGCTATACATTTTCTGCTCTCCCCTTGATATCTATTCCCCCACCCCCCGACCGTCCGACCCTCCCTGAGTCCATTGCTTAATGCTTCGCACAGGTCCCACTCTTCCTCTAGGTATGCTATGAGCGCTGATTGACTGCATTGGTGCCTCTGTACACTGGAGGAGGTGGGGGGGGGGGTGCGGGGGTGCGGTGGAAGTATGCCTGTTCCTGCAGGAGTTTGCATTGACCGGGTACAGAGTGGGTAATCCAGGCCATCAGCGCTGGAATCATGCAAAGAGGAGGACCAGGGAAGAGGAGGCTTATTCTGATGGTTGGCATGTCTGCATCAGGAATGTAGGTTATGAGGAAGGATTAATGCAATGGAACCAGGAAACAGCAAACTTTGAGCTCACCTCATTGAGATGGCAAAAACGGATTTTAGGCAAATCGCTCAAATACCGGACATTGCATGTCAACAAGGAGGAAGCTAGGAGCAAGAGGGGAAGTCAGAGGGACCTTCTTTTTACATACAGTGCCAGAGGGTTTGTGAAACAAGTTAGCAGGACCATTGAAGTGCAAATGGTATGTTTCTGGAACTAGAAAGGATTGAGGGATGTAACACCTGCCCCTATACCTCCCCCCTTTCCACTGTCCAGGGCCCCAAACACCCCTTCCAGGTGAAACAGCGATTTACTTGTACTTCTCGCAATCTAGTATACTGTATTCGCTGCTCACGATGCGGTCTCCTCTACATTGGGGAGACCAAACGCAGATTGGGTGACCGCTTTGCGGAACACCTCCATTCAGTCCGTAAGGGTGACCCCGAGCTTCCGGTCGCCTGTCATTTTAATTCACCGCTCCATTCCTACTCGGACCTCACTGTCCTTGGCCTCTTGTATTGTTCCACGGAAGCTCAACGTAAACTCGAGGAACAGCACCTCATCTTCCGATTAGGCACTCTGCAGCCTTCCGGACTCAATATCGAGTTCAACAATTTCAGATCATAACCTCGGCCCCTATTTCATTTTTTCTTGTAATTTTTCCACTCCTTTCCCCCCCCCCTTTCCTTTTGTTTCTCTCTCACACCTGGCAGCTATCTCTTGCTCTGCCAGTGCACTTTACACCTAATCTCAGCCTATTACCATCTCGTCTAGCTTCTAATCTCTTTTACTTCTTTTGTTTCTTTTATTCTTTTGTCCGATCGCAGCCCTGCCTTCGATCTAGTTTCTTTTCTTTCCAGTTTTGAAGAAGGGTTTGACCCGAAACGTCAACTCAAATTTCTCTCCATGGATGTTGCCTGACCTGCTGAGTTTTTCCAGCATTTTCTGTTGTTATTAAGGATTGAGGGATGTTGCTCAAGGTAAGCTTGAGGAACAGCACCTCATCTTTCGATTAGGCACTTTAAAGCCTTCCGGACTCAATATCGAGTTCAACAATTTCAGACCATAACCTCCGCCCCTGTTTTTTTGGACGGCAGCTGTTGATGATTCTGCCGCTCCCATTTACACCTCCTCTAGAGCCATCTTTTGTTTCTTAACTTGTCCCATTACCATCTCCTTTTGCCTCGCACCATCATCCCTTTTGCCTTTTAATCTCTCCTGCCTTCCACCCTATCACAGACCTTCCCTTTGTTCTTTCCTCCCCTCCCCGCTTTCCCTGCCCCTGCACTTGCTTAAAACCTGTTCCATCTCCAACTTTTTCCAGTTCTGACGAAGGGTCATCGACCTGAAACGTTAACTCTGTTTCTCTCTCCACAGATGCTGCCTGGCCTGCTGAGTATTTCCAGCATGTTCTGTTTTTACTTAAGGGAGTGAGGGATTTGTTGAGATGGTGGGTAGGTGGGGCTGAGAAAAGGGACAGAGTTGGTGAGCCTAACCCAATTGCTATGCTTGAAGAGGCCCTTCCTGTTCCTAATAAAACATTCAGTTCTTATTATATCTGCTCATCCAAAAGGGAATTGTAAGCAAAATTGAAAGCAAATTCAGGGACAGCTTCAGGGGAAATATACTATTATTGCAATGTTAAAACTCATCAAGTACATTTACAGAACAATGCACGCCAGAGATATAAAAAGCTTTGATGCTGTGGGCAGGTTTTCTGGAAATCTTAACCTCTTCCTCTTTGTATGATTCCCCATAAAGTTTCTCTCTTTTGTTCTGGAACAGTCTGCTTCTATTCCTGGATTTGACCGAATTTGTTAAGTCAGGCTATTTGTGTTAGATAGAATTACATAGAATGTGCAGCACTGAAAGAGGCCAATCTGTCCAACTGCTCCACACGAGCCTCCTCCCACCCTACTTCATCTCACTCAATCACCATATCCTTCCTCCCTCATGTACTTATCCAGCTTCCCCTTAAATGCATCTGTTGCTGATCGCCTCGACAACAACTTGCATTTCTACAGCGTCTTTAACAGTTAAACGTCCCGAGGCGCTTCACAGGAGCGATTATCAGACAGAGTTTTGACACCGAGCCACATAAGGAGATATTAGGACTGGTGAGAGGTCGGTTTTAAAGAGCATCTCTAAAGAGGAGAGAGAGGCGGAGAGGTTTAGGGCTGGAATTCTAGAGCTTGGGGCCCAGGCAGCGGAAGGCATGGGAACGGTAGCAGAGTGGTTATGTTACTGGACTAGTAATCCAGAGGCTTGGACTAATGATCCGGAGACGTGAGTTCAAATCCCATGACGGCAGCTGGGGAATTTAAATTCAGTTAATTAAATAAATCTGGAATAAAAAGCTAGTATCAGTGAAGGTGAACCATGAAACTATGGGATTGTTGTAAAAACCCATCTGGTTCACTAATGTCCTTTAGGGAAGGAAATCTGCTGCCCTTACCCGGTCTGGCCTATATGTGACTCCAGACCCACAGCAATGTGGTTGACTCTTAACTGTCCTCTGAAATGGCCCAGCAAGACACACAGTTGTATCAAACTGCTATGAAAAACAATAAGAATAAAGCTGGACGGACCACCTGGCATCAACCTCGGAACTCCCTCCCTAACAGCACTGTGAGAGTACCTTCACCACACGGACTGCAGTGTTTCAAGAAGGTGGCTCACCACCACCTTCTCAAGGGCAATTAGGGATGGGCAATAAATGCTGGCCTTGCCAGCGATGCCCACATCTTGTGTACGAATAAAAAAAAAACACAGCTGCCAATGGTGGAGCGATTAAAATTGGGGATGCACAAGAGGCCAAAATTGGAGGATCTCAGAGGGCTGGAAGAGATTACAGAGATAGGGAGAGGTGAGGCCATGGAGGGATTTGAAAGCAAGGTTGAGTATTTTTAAATGGAGGTGTTGTCGGACTGGCAGCCAATGTAGGTCAGCGAGCACAGGGGGTGATGGGTGAATGGGATTTGGTGCGAGTGAGGACACGGGCAGCATACTGCTAGCATGTTCAAAATGTTAGTGCCATGAAAGGCACAGCAGTGTTGCCGTGTACTGAAGTTCCAAAGCACTGGATCACGGAAATTTTGTGAGCCTTCTTCCTGAATCAGTGAGCTCCTGATCTTGTTTGGGGCATCAGAAAGGAGTGAATGGGGTAAATTCCCACTCCAGAGACATGAGCACAAAATCTAGGCTGACACTCCCAGTGCAGTGCTGAGGGAGCGCTGCACTGTCGGAGGTGCCGTCTTTCGGATGAGACGTTAAACCGAGACCCCGCCTGCCCTCTCAGGTGGACGTAAAAAATGCCATGGGCACTATTTCGAAGAAGAGTGTCCTCGGTGTATTGGCCAATATTTATCCCTCAACCATCATCACTACAAAACAGACTTATCTGATCATTATCACATTGCTGTTTGCGGGAGCTTGCTGTGCGCAAATTGGCTGCTGCGTTTCCTACATTACAACAGTGACTACACTTCAAAAAGTACTTAATTGGCTGTAAAGCGCTTTGGGACGTCCTGAGGTGATGAAAGGCGCTATAGAAATGCAAGTCTTTTTTTTCTTTCACTCCTGATCCTGCCCGGAGCCTCCTACTTCAAGTGAACTTGAATGGATATTGAGTGAAGACCTTTTGATCAGTATTGACTGTCCAAGTTCACATATGGAGAACAGACACAGTAAATAACGTACTCAGTAACTTTGGAGTTGTCTGGTACTGGTTACATGATTGTAAACACACAGCAAAGAAACCTTGGCATAGTCTTTGGGGGGAACGGAAGGGGGAAAAGGTGACCCCAGTTATGGTCACGCAGAACGCTCGATGCCAGAGCTGAGCCTAAGGGGGGAGGGGAAATGCCGAGAGTGATTTGGCTGTTCCTTAGTCTCCTGAGGATTCCTTTCCTGACCCCACCCTAACTGATGGGTTCAGCCAGCGAGCCAGACAGCGTGTCCCTTCAACTAATCGCAACAAAAGAAAACGAAGCATTAGTGAAACCAAACAGCGTCCAATAAAAGGGAAGTTCATGTCTGGGACCCTAGTTAAAGACGGAGTCTCTCAATATCATTGTTAGTCCACTCCTCTATCACCCCCAGCACCCCTTCCCCTTCACCCGGCACCTTCCCGTGCAAGCGCAGGAGGTGCAACACCTGCCCTTATACCTCCCCTCTTCCCACTGTCCAGGGCCCCAAACACCCCTTCCAGGTGAAACAGTGATTTACTTGTACTTCTTGCAATCTAGTATACTGTATTCGCTGCTCACGATGTGGTCTCCTCTACATTGGGGAGACCAAACACAGATTGGGTGACCGCTTTGCGGAACACCTCCGTTCAGTCCGTAAGGGTGACCCCGAGCTTCCGGTCGCCTGTCATTTTAATTCACCGCCCCATTCCCACTCGGACCTCACCGTCCGCGGCCTCATGCAATGTTCCACGGAAGCTCAGCGTAAGCTCGAGGAACAGCACCTCATCTTCCGATTAGGCACTTTACAGCCTTCCGGACTCAATATCGAGTTCAACAATTTCAGATCATAACCTCGGCCCCTATTACATTTTTATATATATTTTTTATCCACACCTTTGTTTTGTGCCTTTCCCCCTTTTTTCTCTCCCACATGGCAGCTGTCTCTCACTCTGCCAGCGCATTTCACACCTAATCTAGAGCCGTCTTTTGTCTCCACCAGTCCTATCACCATCTCGTCTGGTTTTGAATACCTCTTAATGTCTCTTCACTTCTCTTTTGTTCTCTCATCCCCATTTCCCAGCCCCCAAACTGGCCTTTTAATCTGTTCCATTTCCTGTGTTTTTTCAGTCCTGACGAAGGGCTTCAACCTGAAACGTTGACTCTATGGGCCAGATTTTCAGTGTGCCGTGAGGTGGGCTTTCAGGCGTGCGGGGGGCAAAAATCCCGAATTCGGAGGTCCTGACACCATCCCGCCCAAAACCCGCCTCCACGTAAGTTTCAAGGGAGGCGGGTACCCGCCCCGCACTGGGACCCGGCGACCTGAGGCGGGAAGGGATTATTGCCAATTAACTGCCTGTTAACAGGTAGTTAACAGGCAGTTTTTAGCCTAATCCCTATTTTGACGGGTGTCGTGTGGGTTTCCCGACGGCTCCAAACCACGCCAAGTTAGAGGAGTCGGGCCATCGGGTTGAAGGACTTGGAGGGGTCATGATGTCGGTGTTCAGGTGAGTGATGGGTGCATGAGTGCAAAGGTAAGTGTGTTTGGTGTGTCTAAAGTGTGTAAAGAAGTTTTACTTACCTGTACTTACCTTAACAGCCTTTCTTCCTCTAGGCGTCGGGAGTCCATCACTCAACCGGAACTTAAAGCTGAATGGCTGCGATCAAAAGTGACAGCCTTCAGCTTTGAGTGCTGCTGAGAGTTCTAACTGAGTCTGTGTAGAAGGACTCAGGTTAGAAGTCAGGCTGTCAGTGTTTGACAGCTTCAAACAGCTGTGAAACACTGATATTTCATCTGTCAAAAACTCTTGACAGATGAAATTTCAGTCTGTGATGTCACCTGTTGCCGGGTGGCCCTTAATTGGCCTGCTGAGCCCGCTGGGCAGGCTCAACAAGGTCAATCAAGGGAAAATCGCGTCGATTGGCCGGACGTCGATGGAGGCGGGACTAAAACCCGAAAGTTGTAGTCCCACCTCCTTCCCGACTGCTTAATGAAAATCCAGCCCTCTCTCTCCATGGATGTTCCCTGGCCTGCTGAGTTTTTCCAGCATTTTCAGCTGTTATTTCTCGCAATATCATGGCAGCTTTGAAAGAGCGGGCCTGGGCAACAAAACCTCTTTTGAAGTCTTACAATCGGGATTCTCTTTTTAAGAGAGAGTGGGGGTGAAAGTGGCCTTTGGCGATTGTGCAAAATAGGCGACAGCGAATCGACGGCTCGTTTTATATCCCGCCCGACTTTCTTCCCCATCAAATATCGGCAAAGACAAATTCCACCCCTTTCTCTCTCTGTCAGGGTCCCTTTAAAAGAATGACCTTCAAGACGCCTATTAAAGAGGGGGTCTATTCCCATCAGGGTCCCGTTTAAAGTGGGCGTCGCGCCATCATGACCCCTTTTAAAGAGAGAATCTCACCATCAGGACCCGTTTTAAAGTAGGAGCCTCACCATCGGGACCTCCCTGCGCAAGAGGAGGTCTCATTGGGCCATTTCACGTTGGAGCGTCAGCACAATGCAGAATGGGCATCAGGGATGGCCTGGGACCAGGGAATGGCTGTAGTCAGAGCACGGGTCCAAGGAGACGAGGGAAACCGAGGGACAAAAAAGAGGAGGATTGGGAGAGCAGACCAGGAACATCTCTCCCATTAGCTGGGAATAGACGGGACGGTTGCTTGGCAAGCTACCAATGGCTTTCAGCATTCCCTCAGCTAGGCAGCTAGGCAGGTGGAACATTCAACCGGGGATCAAATTCCAAGCCGGAAGGACGGGGATCTGGCTTAGTCTGCGATGCCACCCAAAGTCGAATAGTCTGCTGGTACTCACCGTCACGGGTGAGGTCCTGGAACATGGTGACCCCTTCATGGAATGGCAGCCCAGCAAGAACCAGCGTCTGAGGGGGAGAAGGGAGAATATTCAAAACAAGGCGGGGGGCGGTGGGGGGGGGGGAATATAAAATAAATGAAAGGCTCCTGAGGCTAACAGGTATTTATTGTCTGCAGCTGTTGACCTCTGTAGGAGTTGCCCTGTGTTTATATTTCAACCAGTAAGGCAATTCATTTCTGCAAATGGTTACAATCTTAAAACGCTTAAACGAGGAAACAGAAACAAAATATCTGGGGATTAAAAATATACAAATGCGGGGGAATGTGGCAATTTTAGTAAAAGAATGCTGACTGTAGCAAGGGCGGAAATGAGCAGGAAGTGATGCTTCAGCAGCATGGCCCTGCCAAAAAGGCCAAAGAGCAAACAGCGCAAGGATTGATCACCCTGGAACTCTCGCTGCCGTCACTCCCTCCATGTGTGCAAGGTCGCACCATCATCCCCTCCGCCACGCTCGCTGACCTACATTGGCTCCCCGGTCTGGCGACGCCTCGATTTAAAAATCCTCGTCCTTCCATTCAAATCCCTCCGTGGCCTCGCCCCCCCCCCCCCCTCCCCTCCCTATCTCTGTAACCTCCTCCAGCCCTACAACCCTGCGAGAGCTCTGCGCTCCTCCAATTCCGGCCTCTTGCACTTCCCCGATTTTCATCGCTCCACCATCGGTGGCCGTGCCTTCTGTTGCCTGGGCCCGAAGCTCTGGAATTCCCTCCCTAAACCTCTCCGCCTCTCTCTCCTCCTTTAAGACGCTCCTTAAAACCTACCTCTTTGACCCAGCTTTTGGTCACGTGTCCCGATATCTCCTTATGTGGCTCGGTGTCAAATTTTGTTTGATAATCGCTCGTGAAACGCCTTGGAACGTTTATTATTATGTTAAAGGCGCTGTATAAATACAAGTTGTTGTTGTTAGAAATCCCTATTTAGGAAAAACAGGAGTGACCTGACAACCCGACGCTTCCAGATACACGAGTACCCCAGGACGTGCTCCCTGTGAGCAGCTCTCCTCCCTGGGAGTGACGGATCAAAGAACCTCTCCTAGATTCAAGAGCAAGGGTGGAGAATTTCAGATTGGCTCACTGGTGGAGTTGCCAACTCAGGCTGGACATATCTCTGGAGGTTTCATCAGTGACCTCGCCCCTCCAATTGCCCCCGCCCAATCAAACAGCCTATTGGCCCGTCTCCAACATTTTTACTACTAATAAATGAAAGCGTTCACAGATAATGAGAAAAAGCGCACCATTTTTTAATTGCCCTGATGATTTTTCTCCCGGGGGTTTTTGCTCCCAGCCTGGAGATTAATCTTCCATACCTGGGGACTCCAGGGCAATCCCGGAGCATTGGCAACCCTCTCCGCCAGCTCGGTCTCTGAATGCTTGGAGAGACGGGGACTGGGATGCGCTGTGCCTGCTCCAACCATTTCTCCTTGAAGGTTGCACTCGGGGTCATACAACAGGAGCAGGAACCCAATGGGGCACAGCGAGAGTGTAAATGAACGTCTTGGGCAGGACAAGGGGTGGTAGGTGGTAGGAGATGGGTTTATATTCCCCGCTGAGCCGCCTTTCCTTTACAAACAGTAGTCCTTGAACAATCCAAGTTCCAAACACCTTCGACCAGACCACACCTTCCAGACCAGACCAGACCAGACCACCTGGCTGGGGGAAATCTCCTCCCACTCCAGGTGCAATTATCTTTAAAGGGAGGTTCTGAGAGGTGCCACACCCTTACTCTGGGATCAGAGTTTGCGTCAGCCTATGGCTGACATTGCGTCCCCTCCGTCACCCTGCTGCACTTGCAATCACCGCCATGCTGCCGGGAGCAGGGGCAGAGGGGCGATCAGGAAAAGTGTCCACCTGAGTCATTCCACGTTCCTCATGACAGTCACTTTGGAAGCAGCAGTGATGGAGGTCTGGAAGAAGGTCACTCGGCCACCCTCTCCATCGGGGCTGGGGAGAACTAAAGAGAAATAAACGAGGAAAGTGGGAGTCTCGCTTAACAAAAAAAGACTGTCTGGTTTGATCGACGCACTGATCTTCTGATGATAGCGAGAGGAAGATGGGACAGCCAGGGCTCCAGGGCTGGTGCCGACCGTGTCTTTTGCCTGTTGCTCCTTATTGTGATGGGAAAATCTAGGCTGACACTCCAGTGCAGTACTGAGGGAGTGCTGCACTGTCGGAGGGGCAGTACTGAGGGAGTGCTGCACTGTCGGAGGGGCAGTACTGAGGGAGTGCTGCACTGTCGGAGGGGCAGTACTGAGGGAGTGCTGCACTGTCAGAGGTGTCTTTTGGATGAGAATTTAAACCGAGGCTCCATCTGCACTCTCAGGTGGATGTAAAAGATCCCATGGCCACTATTTCGAAGAAGAGCAGGGGAGTTCTCCTCGTTGTCCTATACAAATTTTATCCCTCAATCAACATCACTAAAAAGCAGATATCTAGATTAGTTATGGAGAAGGACATGGAGCAACCTAGAATAAAAATACTTAACTGGAGGAGGGGTAATTTCAGCGAATTGAGGAGAGATCTGACACAAGTAAATTGGAGTCAAAGACTGGCAGGCAGAAATGTAATGGGGCAATGGATGGCCTTTAAAGTGGAGATGGTTCGGGTACAGTCTAGGTACATTCCCACAAGGGGGAAAGGGAGGGCAACCAAAGCCAGAGCTCCCTGGATGATGAAGGAGTTAGAGAGTAGGATGAAGCAGAAAAGCGGGTGTATGACAACTGTCAGCTTGATAATATAAGGGAGAATCAGGCTGAATTGAAGTGAAAAAGGAAATAAGAGGGGCAAAGAGACAGTACAAGAATAGACTGGCGGCTAACATAAAAGGGAATCCAAGGGTTTTCAATAGACATATTGGCCCAGAAATTCGGGTCGGGGGCTTCCCGCGGGTGTAAGCCCTCGACCTGCACTTACCTTGCACACCGGCAGTTGAGCCGTAGGGCCCCGTGGAATTCCGCTCCGGGGCCTGGTCCAGCTGCCGGCGCGCTGTGCTTGCATGTCCCAGGGGCGTAGTTAGTGCGATGCGTCCCCTGGGATCACGTGAGCCATGGGCAGCCAATCGGAGGAGGGAAAAGCCCATTCATAAGATTGACAGGAAGACCTGTCTAAACTTACGAATACTACGGGCCTCAAAATAGCATTAAACCTTCAAATAATTTTTTTTTTTAAATCACACTTTTTCAATAAACTACAAATTACATTAAATAACTATTTTAAACAATAATTTAAATTTTTGAAAAAATAATTTTATAAAAAAACGGGGCTAAAAATAAACTTACCTTGCTTTAAAGTATTTAAAAATAATAAACTTGTGGAAAAAATGTTTTAATTTTAATTAATTGACCACTTACCTTCTAAAAAGCAGGCCTTACGCCTGCTTTTTAAATGTGTAAATCCTGCAGGCTTACCCTCCCGGGAAAACCTGCAAAAAAAAACTAAGTTCAAAGCGCGCGCGCAGCCTCCCCTGCGCGCGCATTCGACCTCTGAACCCCTTCATTCAGAGGATCGGAAGTGCCGGTTTCCCGCGCACGCGCAGTGCATACAGGAAACCCGCACTTCCATTCGGTCTACGGGTGAGTACCCCCGTGCGTACTCACCCATGGAGAGCCGAATTTCTGGGCCATAAACAGTAAAGGAGTTGTTAGAGGAGCGGTGGGGCTGATTAGGAACCAAAATGGAGATCTATTGGTGGAGGCAGAAGACATGATTGAGGTACTAACTGAGTACTCTGTATCGGTGTTTACCAAGGAAGAGGACTTTGCCAAAGCTACAGTAAATGAGGAGGTTGTTGGGATACTGGATGAGATAAAAATAGATAAGGCAGAGGTACAAGAAAGGCTGGCAGCCCTTAAAGTGGATAAATCACCCGGTCCAGATGGGAGGCATCCTAGGTTGCTAAGGGAAGTAAGGGTAGAAATTGTAGAGGTGCTGGCCACGATCTTCCAATCCCCCTTAGATACAGAGGTGGTGCCAGAGGACTGGAGGATTGCAAATGTTACAGCCTTGTTCAAAAAAAGGGAGAAGGATAAACCCAGCAACCACAGGCCAGTCAGATTAACCTCGGTGGTGGGGAAGCTTTTGGAAACAATAATCCGGGAGAAAATTAACAGCCACTTCGACAAGCATGAACGTATAAAGGAGAGCCAGCATGGATTTGTTAAGGGCAAAATCGTGTTTGACTAAACCGTGTTTTGGCCCTTCCCCTCCTTTTTTTCTCTCCCACAAGGCAGCTGTCTCCCATTCTGCCAGCACATTTCACACCTAATCTAGAGCCGTCTTTTGTCTCCACTAGTCCTATCACCATCTCGTCTCGTTTTGAATACCTCTTAATGTCTCTTCACTTCTCTTTTGTTCTCTCCCAGCCCCCATACTGGCCTTTTAATCTGTTTCATTTCCTGTGCTTTTTCAGTCTTGACAAAGGGTTTTGACCCGAAACGTTGACTCTATTTCTCTCTCCACGGATGTTGCCTGGCCTGCTGAGTTTTTCCAGCGTTTTCTGTCCTGTTTGACTAACTTGGTTGAGTTTTTTGATGAGATAACTTAAGAGGGTGGATGAGGGCAGTGCGGTTGATGGTGTGTATATGGACTTTCCAAAAGGCGTTTGATAAAGTAGCACATATTAGGCTTGTTAGGAAAATTGAAGCCCACGGGATAAAAGGGGCAGTAACAGCAAGGATACAACATTAGCCAAGAAGTGGAAAACAGAGAGTTGTGGTGAATGGCTGTTTTTGGGACTGGAGGAAGGTGTGCAGTGGCGTTCCCCAGGGGTCGGGACTAGGACCAATGTTCCCTCTAACTTTTTTTGGAATGTGCGGACACTTTGAAATGTCTGCGCGCGCCCGGTTTTCCCATTGTAAAGCCGGCAAGCGACCTACGCGGAACCTCCAGGCAGATGTGTGGCTGCGTGGCCAGGCAGCTTAACGGGAACATTGACTAGGACCACTGCTGGTTTTGATATTAATTAATGACATGGGCTTGGGGGGTTTGGTACGGGGCACAATTTCGAAGTTTGTAGATGACACAAAACTTGGAAATGTAGTAACCAGTGAGGGCGATAGTGATAGACTTCAAGAAGACACAGACAGGCTGGCGGAACGGGCGGACACATGGCAGATGAAATTCAACGCAGAAAAGTGTGAGGTAATACATTTTGGTAGGAAGAATGAGGAGAGACAATACTTGGGCCAGATCTCTCCTCAATTCGCTGAAATTAGCCCTCCTCCAGTTAAATATTTTTATTCTAGGTTGCTCCATGTCCTTCTCCATAATTAATCAAGATAATCTGTTTTTTACTGATGTTGGTTGTGGGATAAATATTGACCCAGGACACCGGGGATAACTCCCCCTGCTCTTCTTCAAAATAGTGCCATGGGATCTTTTACATCCACCTGAGAGAGCAGAGGGGGCCTCGGTTTAATGTCTTATACCTCAGACAGTGCAGCACTCCCTCAGCACTGCACTGGAGTGTCGGCCTAGATTTATGTGCTATAGTAGGACAAGCTAAAGCTGAATAGGTTCAACCTGCTCACTGCCATAAACTGAGGGCATCACTCACAGCTTATCAAAAGCCAGGCTCAATATTCAAATCAAAGAGTTAGAACTCTGAACTCATTCGGGCGCTCTTCATTCTTTCAACCTTTGTGGCTTTTTAGCGACGTCTGGGAGTGAATCTTGCAACGGGTACATTCCCTGCTCTACCTGAGCTGTCCAGGCCATTCCCGGTTCTGCTCCCGAGCCGCCGACACCATGCCTCTCCCTGGCAACTGTCTGAGGCTGAGCCAGACTGTCCGCAACCTTGATGTCATTTATGACCCCGAGATGAGCTTCCGACCACATATTCACTCCATCACCAAGACCGCCTATTTCCATCTCCGTAACATCGCCCGTCTCAGCCCTTGCCTCAGCTCATCTGCTGCTGAAACCCTCATCCATGCCTTTGTTACCTCTAGACTTGACTATTCCAACGCACTCCTGGCTGGCCTCCCACATTCCACCCTCTGTAAATTTGAGGTAATCCAAAAACTCGGCTGCCCGTGTCCTAACACGCACCAAGTTCCATTCACCCATCACCCCTGTGCTCGTTGACCTACATTGGCTCCCGGTTAAGCAAGGCCTCAATTTTAAAATTCTCATCCTTGTTTTCAAATCCCTCTAAGGCCTCGTCCCTCCCTATCTCTGTAATCTCCTCCAGCCCTACAATCCACCGAGATCTCTGTGTGGAGTTTGCACATTCTCCCTGTGTTTGCGTGGGTTTCCTCCGGGTGCGCCGGTTTCCTCCCACAGTCCAAAGATGTGCGGGTTAGGTTGATTGGCTATGATAAATTGACCCTTAGTGTTAGGGGGATTAAATACGTGGGGTTACGTGTTGGTGTAGGGGTTACGGGGATCGGGTGGGATATGTGTCGGTGCAGGCTCGATGGGCCGAAATGGCCTCTATCTGCATTGTGGGGTTTCTGTGATTCTGTGATCTCTGCACTCCTCCAACTCTGGCCTCTTGAGCATCCCCGATTTCCATCGCTCCACCATTGGCGGCCGTGCCTTCAGCTGCCTGGGCCATAAGCTCTGGAATTCCCTCCCTAAACCTCTCTGCCTCTCTACCTCTCCTCCTTTAAAACACTCTTTAAAACCTACCTCTTTGACCAAGCCTTTGGTCACCTGCCCTAATATCTCCTTATGTGGCTCGGTGTCACTCTGTGAAGCGCCTTGGGACGTTTTACTACGTTAAAGGCGCTATATAAATACAAGTTGTTGTTGGTGTTGTTGTTGCTGTAGCAGGTCACTAAGACCCTGAAGTGGGGACGGTGCAGGAGATGGGACACCTTCCCGAAAGATCTCGCACTTCAATACAGAGTTGCTGCTCCGAAGGTTAATGCCACGTGGACTGTAACAGAAAATAATTCTTGCAACATCTGCATCCTTTCTTCGGCGAGCATCTGTTTCCTGTTTTCAGATAACATGAGCTACGTATGTCTGCTTCTCTGCATCGATGAGCACAAGTGTAACATCCAACGAGCTCCAAATCTAATTAATAACAGCGGAACCCCCTCCCCTCACGATCGTAACTCTGCATTGGTCAGGGTGTTGGATGCACCGGGCCTGTGCTACCTTTGCCAAGTCCAAAACCAGACTGAGGACCTCATGTTGTATCGTGCGTGCCACCAATGAGATGAAATCAATCATAGAAGCATGCAGCACGGAAGGAGGCCATTCTGCCCATCACGCCTGTACTAGCTCTTTGAAAGAGCTGTTCGATTAGTCCCACTCCCCCCACTCAGTACCTATAGCCCTGCATTTTTTCCCTTCAAGTATTTATCCAATTCCCCTTTTAAAAGTCACTATTGAATCTGCTTCCACCGCCCTTTCAGGCAGCGCGTTCCAGATCACAACAACTCGCTGCGTAAAAACCTTTCTCTGCTTCTCCCCCCAGCTTTATTGCCAATTAACTTATATCTGTGTCCTTTGGTTACCGACCCTCCTGCCACTGGAAACAGTTCCTTCCTTATCTACTCTATCAAAACGCCTCACAATTTTGAACATCTCGATTAAATCTCCCCTTAACCTTTTCTGCTCCAAGGAGAACAATCCCAGATCCCCTAGTCTTGGACCACTCTTGGCGCGGACCTGAACGGGAACGGAGGCGGCGGAGGCGCGGCGGAACAAAGAGATCTGAAAGGAGACTTAAAAACAAGGAGTGACATCACAGGGCAGCAGGAGGCGGAGTATAAATTGAACGGGAGGCCCAGAGAGCTCAGACCAGAGCAGCGGCGGTAGGGAGGAGTCCCAGAGAGAGCGCAGGCCGGAGCAGTGGCGGTAGGGAGGAGGCCCAGAGAGAGCGCAGACCGGAGCAGTGGCGGTAGGGAGGAGGCCCAGAGAGAGCGCAGACCGGAGCAGCGGCGGCAGGGAGGAGGCCCAGAGAGTGCGCAGACCGGAGCAGTGGCGGCAGGGAGGAGGCCCAGAGAGAGCGCAGACCAGAGCAGTGGCGGCAGGGAGGAGGCCCAGAGAGAGCGCAGACCAGAGCAGCGGCGGCAGGGAGGTGGCCCAGAGAGAGCTCAGACCAGAGCAGCGGCGGCAGGGAGGAGGCCCAGAGAGTGCGCAGACCGGAGCAGTGGCGGCAGGGAGGAGGCAGAGTACCTCCAGCGAAAACAACAACACCAAAAGCAACAACTGCATAACAGCTAAAGTGACGTCACAACCAGGGAAGGAGCTGATTGGTGAGTAGCTGGTAAGTGTTAATAGTCTATTGAGTAAAGGCATGGCAGGGCAGCTCAGTCCCGTGGAATGCACATCCTGTGCCATGTGGAGATTCCGGGACGCTTCCTGTGTCCTGAACAACCACATGTGCAGGAAGTGTTGTCAGCTGGAGGAGCTCGAGCTCCGGGTTTTGGAGCTGGAATAGTATCTGGCGTCACTGCAGTGCATCCGTGAGGCTGAGAGCTTCGTGGATAACACGTTTCAGGAGGTGGTCACCCCGCAGATAAAGAGTGTGCAGGCAGAGAGGGAATGGGTGACCACCAGACAGAAGAGGAGGACCAGGCAGGTAGTGCAGGAGTCCCCTGACTGCATCTCGCTCTCCAACCGGTATTCGGTTCTGAGTACTGGTGAGGGTGATGGTTCCTCTGGGGAGTATAGCCAGAGCCAAGTCTTCGGCACCACGGGTATCTCAGCTGTACAGGGGGGGAGGAAGAAGAGTGGGAAATCAATAGTGATAGGGGATTCGATAGTTAGGGGAGCAGACAGGCGTTGCTGCGGCCGCAGACGTGACTCCAGGATGGTATGTTGCCTCCCTGGGGCCAGGGTTAAGGATGTCACCGAGCGGCTGCAGAACATTCTGAGGGGGGAGGGTGAACAGCCAGAGGTCGTGGTCCATATCGGTATCAACGACATAGGTACATAGAGGGATGAGGTCCTGTCGGCATATTTCAGGTAGCTAGCAAAGAGATTAAAAAGCAGGACCTCAAAGGTAGTAATCTCCAGATTACTCCCGGTGCCACGCGCGAGTGAGTATAGAAATAGGAGGATAGCGCAGATGAATGTGTGGCTGGAGAGATGGTTTAGGATGGAGGGCTTTAGATTCCTGGGGCATTGGGACCGGTTCTGGGGGAGGTGGGACCTGTACAGGCCGGACAGGTTGCACCTCAACAGGGCTGGAACCAATATCCTCGCGGGGAGGTTTGCTAGTGCTGTTGGGGAGGGTTCAATCTAATTTGGCAGGGGGATGGGCACCAGGATGTAACATTAGAAAGGAGAAATAAAGTGCACAAAGGATTGGGTGAGGCAGGGAGCACTAAAGTAAGAAATAGTAAGGTATTGGGGGGGGGGTCAAACTAAGAGAGAATACAGGATGGTCTAAGATGGGTTTACAGTGAATGTATGTGAACGCACGAAGCGTAGTAAACAAGGTCAGTGAGCTGCAGGCACAAATAGCCACATGGGAATATGATGTTGTGGCAATAACTGAGACCTGCTCACAAAAGGGCAGGATTGGGTATTAAATATTCCTGGATATAAGGTGTTCAGGAAAGATAGGGAAGGAAAGAAAGGAGGTGGTGTGGCAGTATTGATTAAGGAGAATGTTACAGTGCTGGAGAGGGAGAATGTCCTGGAGGGGTCAAGGACAGAATCTATATGGTTAGAGTTAAGAAATAATAGAGGTGCCATTACACTACTAGGTGTATTCTATAGACCACCAAATAGTGGGAAAGATATGGAGGAGCAAATTTGTAGAGAAATTACAGAGAGGTGCAAGAACTATAGAGTAATAATGGGGGACTTCAACTATCCTAATATAGACTGGGATTGTAATAGTGTAAAGGGGAGAGAAGGGGAAGAATTTCTGAAGTGTGTTCAGGAAAACTTTCTTGATCAGTATGTTTCCAGCCCGATGAGGGAGGAGGCATTGCTGGATCTGGTTCTGGGGAATGAGGTGGGTCAAGTGGAGCAAGTGTCAGTAGGTGAATGTTTAGGGAACAGTGATCACAGTATCATAAGATTTAGATTAGCTATGGAAAAGGACAGGGAGCAATCTAGAGTAAAAATGTTTAACTGGGGGAAGACCAATTTCAGTGGGATGAGAACGGATTTGGCCCGGGTAAACTGGAATCAAAGATTGGCAGGCAAAACTGTAATGGAACAATGGGCTGCCTTTAAAGAGGAAATAGCTCAGGTACAGTCGAGGTACATTCCCACTAGGGGGAAAGGCAGGGCAACTAAAGTCAGGGCTCCCTGGATGACGAAACAGATAGAGAATATGATGAAGCAGAAAAAGAGTGTGTATGACAGATGTCAGGTTGCAAATACGTCTGAGAATCAGGCTAAATATAGAAAGGTCAGAGGAGAAGTGAAAACGAAAATAAGAGAGGCAAACAGAGGGTCTGAGAATAGAATGGCAGCCAACATAAAAGGTAATCCAAAAGTCTTCTATAGGCATATAAATAGTAAACGGGTAGTAAGAGGAGGGGTGGGACCGATTAGGGAGACCTATGCATAGAGGCAGAGGGCATGGCTGAGGTACTACATGAGTACTTGGCATCTGCCTTCACCAAGGAAGAGGATGCTGCCATAGACATAGTGAAGGAGGAGGTAGTGGAGACACTTGATAGGATAGAAATTGATAAAGAAGAGTTATTAGAAAGGCTGGGTGTACTTAAAGTAGATAAATCACCAGGAGCTGATGGGATGCACCCTAGGATGCTGAGGGAATTGAGGGCGAAAATCACGGAGGCACTGACCATAATATTCCAATCCTCCATAGATATGGGGGTGGTGCCAGAGGACTGGAGAATTGCAAATGTTACAGCATTGTTCAAAAAAGGGTGTAAAGATAAACCCATCAACTACAGGCCAGTCAGTTTGACCTCGGTAGTGGGGAAGCTTTTGGAAACAATAATCAGGGACAAAATTAACAGTCACTTGGACAAGTGTGGATTAATTAAGGAAAGCCAGCACGGATTTGTTAAAGGCAAATCGTGTTTAGCTAATTTAATTGAGTTTTTTGATGAGGTAACAGAGAGGGTTGATGAGGGCAATGCGGTTGATGTAATGTACATGGATTTCCAAAAGGCGTTCGACAAAGTGCCACATAATAGGCTTGCCAGCAAAGTTGAAACCCATGGAATAAAAGGGACAGTGGCAGCATGGATACGGAATTGGCTAAGTGACAGGAAACAGAGAGTAGTGGTGAACGGTTGTTTTTCGGACTGGAGGAAGGTATACAGTGGTGTTCCCCAGGGGTCGGTTCTAGGACCACTGCTTTTCTTGATATATATTAATGACTTGGACGTTGGTGTACAGGGCACAATTTCAAAATTTGAAGATGACACAAAACTTGGAAGTATAGTGAACAGTGAGGAGGAGGATGATAGATTTCAGGAAGATATAGACAGGCTGGTGAAATGGGCGGACACGTGGCAGATGAAATTTAACGCAGAAAAGTGTGAAGTGGTACATTTTGGTTGAAAGAATGAGGAGAGGAAATATAAACTAAAGGGTACAATCCTGAACAGAGAGGCCTGGGGGTATGTGTGCACAAATCGTTGAAGGTGGCAGGGCAGGTTGAGAAAGCAATTAAAAAGGCTTATGGAATCCTGGGCTTCATGAATAGAGGTATAGAGTAAAAAAGTGTGGAAGTTATGATGAACCTTTATAAAACACTGGTTCGGCCCCAACTGGAGTATTGTGTCCAATTCTGGGCACCGCAGTTTAGGAAGGATGTGAAGGCTTTAGAGGGGGTGCAGAAAAGATTTACAAAAATGATTCCAGGAATGAGGGACTTCAGTTACGTGGATGAGACTGGAGAAGCTGGGGCTGTTCTCCTTGGAGCAGACAAGATTGAGAGGATATTTGATAGGGGTGTTCAAAATCATGAGGGGTCTGTGATATGCCATCAATGACTCAAAGACAAGGATTCAACTGAAGGCTTTTAATCACTAAGAACATAGCAGTATAGCAGGTCTTCCCACATCGGGTTCGTCTGGTAGTAAATGACTCATACAGCTCCTGAGACCTTTATATGGCAAAAGACAGGGGCGTAGCCAATACACACAATAGGAACAAAAGGGGGCGGTTCACAATACAAGCAGGTAAAATACAAGCAGGTAAAATACAAGCAGGTAAAATACAAGCAGGTAAAACACATGGGTTGATGAAGGCATTTTTCATCACATTCACCCCTTCTACAGATTTAGTCTGTCCGGGGGTGTGATAGTCCTTCCTGAACGTCGCAACAGCACCTCGGGTTCCGACCGGGAGTCCGTGGTACCCTCCTGGGCATACCCATGTGCTGGGGGTGTTGCAGGTACTTCAGGGGGTGGTGAGGATACCCCTGGGGATGGTGGAGGTTCTTCTGGTGGTGGTGATGGGTCGTCGTCGTCGCTTCCTGCCGAGGCGAGATCCTTTATGGACACGGTGTAGTCACGCCCGTCAGCGTGCTTGATGTACGCGTACTGTGGGTTTGCGTGGAATAGGTGTACTGCCTCCACGAGGGGATCCGTTTTGTGGCCCCTCATATGCTTCCGTAACAGGACTGTCCCTGGGGTGGAGAGCCACGAGGGTAGGGATACTCCTGAGGTTGATTTGCGGGGAAAAACAAACATCTTCTCGTGGGGAGTGGCGTTAGTAGCAGTACACAGTAGCGACCTTATCGAGTGGAGTACGTCTGGGAGGACCTCCTGCCAGCGGGAGGTGGGGAGGCCTTTAGACCTTAGTGCTAAGGTGACCGCCTTCCACACTGTCGCGTTTTCCCTCTCCACTTGCCCATTACCCCAGGGGTTATAACTAGTGGTCCGACTCGTGGCTATCCCCTTCGACAGCAGGTATTGGCGCAGTTCATCGCTCATGAACGACGCTCCCCTGTCAGTGTGGATGTAGTTAGGCATGCCGAATGTGCAAAACAGGTTGCCGAGGCACTTGATGACCGTGGCACTGGTCATGTCTGGGCAGGGGTAGGCGAATGGGAAGCGGGAGTACTCGTCCACAATGTTGAGAAAGTACACATTGCGGTCGGTGGAGGGGAGTGGTCCCTTGAAATCTAAGCTCAGGCGCTCGAATGGCCGTGTAGCTTTGATCAGGTGGGCTTGGTCGGGTCTGAAAAAACGGGGCTTGCATTCCGCACAGGTGCGGCAGTCCCTGGTCATAGACTGGACCTCCTCGATGGAATAGGGCAGGTTACGGGATTTTATAAAGTGGAATAGCCGGGTGACCCCCGGGTGGCAGAGGCCATTGTGGAGGCCCTGTAGCCTGTCCCCCTGGATGCTGGCACACATCCCTCGTGATAGGGCGTCGGGGGATTCGTTGAGGGCCCCCGGCCTATATATTATGTCGTACTCAAACGTGGAGAGTTCGATCCGCCACCTGAGAATTTTGTCGTTCTTGATCTTCCCCCTCTGTTTGTTGTTAAACATGAAGGCTACCGACCGCTGGTCGGTAAGCAGGGTGAAGCGTTTGCCGGCTAGGTAGTGCCTCCAGTGCCGCACTGCCTCCACTATGGCCTGGGCCTCCTTCTCTACCGAGGAGTGCCTGATCTCGGGCCCTTGGAGGGTTCTTGAGAAAAAGGCTACGGGCCGCCCATCCTGGTTGAGGGTGGCTGCTAAAGCGAAGTCGGACGCATTGCTTTCGACCTGGAAAGGGATGTTTTCGTCCACTGCCCGCAGCGCGGCCTTCTCAATGTCGTGTTTAATGCTGTTGAAGGCGGCGTGGGCCTCGGCCGTGAGCGGGAAGGACGTTGATTTCAGGAGGGGACGGGCCTTGTCGGAATAATTGGGGACCCATTGGGCGTAATAGGAGAAGAACCCCAGGCACCTTTTCAGGGCCTTGGGAGTGTTTGGTAGGGGTAGCTCCCGTAGGGGGCGCAATCGGTCGGGGTCCGGACCGACTTCCCCGTTTTCCACCACGCAGCCCAGGATGCAGAGGCGCGTGGTGCTAAAGACACACTTATCCTCGTTGTAGGTGAGATTGAGTCTGAGGGCGGTTTTCAGAAATCTCGCGAGGTTCGAGTCGTGGTCTTGCTGGTCGTGGCCGCAGATGGTGACGTTGTCTAGGTATGGGTAGGTGGCTGTTAACTGGTTCTCATCGACCATGCGGTCCATCTCCCGCTGGAAGACCGAGACCCCGTTCGTTACCCCAAAGGGGACTCTGAGGAAGTGGTAGAGACGTCCGTTCGCCTCGAAGGCGGTGTATGGACGGTCCTCCGGCCTAATGGGGAGCTGGTGGTATGCCGATTTTAGGTCGATGGTGGAAAACACCCGGTATTGCACGATTTGGTTAACCATATCCGCTATGCGGGGCAGAGGGTAGGCGTCTAGCTGGGTGTATAGATTAACCGTCTGGCTATAATCTATCACCATCCGCTTCTTTTCGCTACCCTTAACTACTACTACCTGGGCGTGCCACAGGCTGGTACTGCATTCGATGATACCCTCCCGCTTGAGTCTTTCTACTTCCGACGCAATGAACCGTCTATCCTCCCAGCTGTACCGCCTACTCTTGGTTGCTATGGGCCGACAGTTGGGTGCGAGGTTGGTGAACAGAGAGGGCGGCTTGACCTTCAGGGTAGCCAGATCGCACACTGTGAGGGGCGGCTGGGACCCATCGTAGGTAAGCGTGATAATTTGGTGGTGGCACTGGAAGTCCAGACCCAAGATCACGCTCACACAGAGATCTGGCATTATCAATAGTTTAAAATCTCTGTAATCATTGCCTTTTACCGACAACATAACCGCGCAGAAACCTGTAATTTTTGAGGTATGAGTCTTATCGGCCATGGCGATTTTGCCCTGTGTGGGGACTATCGTTAGAGAAAGTCGTTTTACCAGGCTAGGATGAATAAAGCTTTCGGTGCTCCCGCAGTCAATCAAGCATTTAACCTTGTTCCCGTTTACCTCTATGTCCATCATCGATTTAGACAACGGATGTGGCCTGGATTGATCCACTGTGATCGAGGCCACCAGTGGGTCCTGGAGGTCTGTGTAGTCGGGGCAAGATGGTGGACTCCATGAGGGTGGACAAGATGGCTTCCAAGATGGCCGCTCCCACGGCGTGCACGCGGCGGTGGTGGAGTTGGAGGCGGGGTTCCCTCTGCAGACTTTGCTGAAATGTCCTTTCTTCCCGCATTTAAAACAGGTGGTGCCCTTCGCTGGGCACAGATGCCTGGAGTGTTTGTCCTGGCCGCAGAAGTAGCATTTCGGGCCCCGATGCATCGCAGCAGTAGTGGGGCTCCTGGGTGGGGGCTGGGGCTCCGATGGTGCTGGGCTGACCTGAGACCTGGGAGGTGAAGATGGCTTCCAAGATGGCGGCCCCCACGGTGCGCACGAGGCGGAGTGGGCCGCGTGGCCTGGGGAACAGGATTCAGAGTTCCTCTGGGCCATATCCAGCGATCGCGCTATATCTATAGCCTGTTTTAAGTCCAGTCCCTCCTTTTCAAACAGTTTCTGCCGAATATAATTTGAACTGAGGCCCGCAATAAGGGAGTCTCGAATCAGCTCCTCCGTGTACACGATGGCAGACACGGCCTTACAGTTACAGTCTCGGCCCAGTACTTTTAGGTTTAGTATAAAGTCCTCTAGTGACTCACCATGCCGCTGCGTGCGAGTAGTCAGAAGATGCCTGGCGTACACCACGTTTATTGGCCGTGTGTAGTGGGCCTTCAGGATGGTGCAGGCCTCCTCGTAGCTGGTGGCATCTTGGATGAGGGGGGAGACCCGATGGCTCACCCAGTTTCGCAGGATTCCCAGTTTCATGTCTCCGGTAGCGGTTTCGGCTGCGGCTACGGCAGTGGATGAGTTTGCAATGAAAAATTCGAAGCATTGGAACCAGTGTCCGAACTGTGTGGCTGCGTCTGAGGCATGGGGGTCCAGATCCAAGCGCTCTGGTTTCAAGAGTCGATCCATCTTGGTGTTTTAGTGATTAAAATTGATATGCCATCAATGACTCAAAGACAAGGATTCAACTGAAGGCTTTTAATCACTAAGAACATAGCAGTATAGCAGGTCTTCCCACATCGGGTTCGTCTGGTAGTAAATGACTCATACAGCTCCTGAGACCTTTATATGGCAAAAGACAGGGGCGTAGCCAATACACACAATAGGAACAAAAGGGGGCGGTTCACAATACAAGCAGGTAAAATACAAGCAGGTAAAATACAAGCAGGTATAACACATGGGTTGATGAAGTCAACTACAGGCCAGTCAGTTTGACCTCGGTAGTGGGGAAGCTTTTGGAAACAATAATCAGGGACAAAATTAACAGTCACTTGGACAAGTGTGGATTAATTAAGGAAAGCCAGCACGGATTTGTTAAAGGCAAATCGTGTTTAGCTAATTTAATTGAGTTTTTTGATGAGGTAACAGAGAGGGTTGATGAGGGCAATGCGGTTGATGTAATGTACATGGATTTCCAAAAGGCGTTCGACAAAGTGCCACATAATAGGCTTGCCAGCAAAGTTGAAACCCATGGAATAAAAGGGACAGTGGCAGCATGGATACGGAATTGGCCAAGTGATAGGAAACAGAGAGTAGTGGTGAATGGTTGTTTTTCGGACTGGAGGAAGGTATACAGTGGTGTTCCCCAGGGGTCGGTTCTAGGACCACTGCTTTTCTTGATATATATTAATGACTTGGACGTTGGTGTACAGGGCACAATTTCAAAATTTGAAGATGACACAAAACTTGGAAGTATAGTGAACAGTGAGGAGGAGGATGATAGATTTCAGGAAGACATAGACAGGCTGGTGAAATGGGCGGACACGTGGCAGATGAAATTTAACGCAGAAAAGTGTGAAGTGATACATTTTGGTTGAAAGAATGAGGAGAGGAAATATAAACTAAAGGGTACAATCCTGAACAGAGAGGCCTGGGGGTATGTGTGCACAAATCGTTGAAGGTGGCAGGGCAGGTTGAGAAAGCAATTAAAAAGGCTTATGGAATCCTGGGCTTCATGAAGAGAGGTATAGAGTAAAAAAGTGTGGAAGTTATGATGAACCTTTATAAAACACTGGTTCAGCCCCAACTGGAGTATTGTGTCCAATTCTGGGCACCGCAGTTTAGGAAGGATGTGAAGGCTTTAGAGGGGGTGCAGAAAAGATTTACAAAATGATTCCAGGAATGAGGGAATTCAGTTACGTGGATAAGACTGGAGAAGCTGGGGCTGTTCTCCTTGGAGCAGACAAGATTGAGAGGATATTTGATAGGGGTGTTCAAAATCATGAGGGGTCTGGACAGAGTAGATAGGGGGAAACTGTTCCCATTGGCAGAAGGGTCGAGAATCAGAGGACAGATTTAAGGTGATTGGCAAAAGAACCAAAGGTGACGTAAGAAAAAACTTTTTTACGCAGCAAGTGGTTAAGATCTGGAATGCATTGCCTGAAAGGGTGGTGGAGGCAGGCTCAATCACGGCTTTCAAAGGAGAGTTGGGTAAGTATATGAAGGAAAGAAATTTGCAGGGCTACGGGGAAAGGGCGGGTGTGTGGGACTGGCTGAAGTGCTCTTGCAGAGAGCCGGCACGGGCTCGACGGGCCGAAAGGCCTTCTTCCGTGCTGTAACCATTCCATGACTCTATGGTTATGTTACAGACCGGTAATTTCTCTCAGACTCTATAGAATTTGTGTGCAGTGATCTCCACCACAAAGATATGTGATGGTTGAGCCCAAGTTGTCAGATGTGAGATGGCATTCTTCCAACTGACGGTGCTATCCAGTTATCAGAGATGAGATCTTCACGCATCTGCTTGAGTTGGATTCAGGCCAGAGGTGAACAAGTCAATGCTGTAATAAGCTGCACCACCCACTCCCCTGTCACCCAGCCTTTTATCTCATTGAACAATCCCAAGAGGTGCAAGTTCATAGGGTACCACCAAATCTCTATCAGGGAGGAATCTTTCATCCTATCACACTGGGCTCAGGGGTAACAGATCACAGGACAGATCACCAGCACAGGACCACCCAGCTTCACACAGCTCACTTAATTTCAATATAAATAATGAAACATGATTCGACTTAAATATTTAAGAGCAGTGCAACTGGACTTGTTCGTGGCACTTTCCAACAGTGAAGCAGCTGTAGAACATAAGAGTACAAAGCTCTTTAGGAACAAGAGAAGGTTATGGACCAATCTCTTCCCTCTTTAGAAAAACATCTTAGTGCCTCTTGAGTGCTTTCGTACAATCCATTTCAATGGCCTTGCTGAGCCACTTGTTCTACAAACTTATTAGTCTTTGGGTGAAAATTCCACTTGACTTCTGTTGTGTTTGTACCGCTATACACAACTACATCTATCTTCTATCCATCTGTCTGTCTGTCATTCTGTCTGTCATCGCGTGTGCGTCTGTCGGGTATGCGCTCAAAAGTTACAGGGCGTACCTACGCGCGCGTTACCTCCAAAGAAAGCTTGCGCTTCCGAGACGGTTTTAAGCGTATTTACGTTTCGGCCGGGCTAAAATCGCGCCCGCGGTATCCCAAAAACCTTAACATTCCGCTCATTAGCATCTCATTATCCGCTCATTAGCGACAGAGTGACCTCGAGCTCGACCAAACGTACGCCGGGTTGCTGGCGTGTGCCGCCGGGCCAATCGATGCGTGTGTGGCCGGGCCTTATCCTTCTGAACCGAGGTGAGTCGCCGCCATCTTGATTCCAAACTTTTCCTTTCTTTTTCCCGCTTTCTGCGTCTTAAAAAAAAACGTTGCTTTTAAAACACATATTGTTTTTTTAAAAAATGATTTAGAAAGTAATTAACTTATCTAATCTCATTAATTTTCCTACCTTTCCCCGTTTTTCCAGGTAGGCCTCGAAGCCTCGGCTTCTCCTTCGCACCCACGCCCGAGCTAGGCACCTCCCGGCCCCACTCGAAGGCTGGAGGGCCGAGCCTCAGCCCAGCGCCGCTAGGGTGCGCGCACAGCAGGAGCTGAGATGCGGCGTCTCTCTCTGGCTCGGGCGGGGGGCGGGGCTTGCTGAGCGTCAAGCGTCACCCTGGCAACCGGCCCCCCGGCCGTCTCGCACAGCCGCAATCGGCGGTCTTCGCCTCGGGGGGGGGGGGCGCAACCCTCGGGGGGGACCGCGACCCTCGGGGGGGGGGCCGCGACCCTCTGCGGGGGCCGCGACCCTCGGGGGGGGCACGACCCACGGGGGGGGCGCGACCCTCGGGGGGGGGGGGCCGCCAAGCGTCACCCTGGCAACCGGCCACCCGGCCGTCTCGCACAGCCGCAATCGGCGGTCTTCACCTCGGGGGGGGGGGGCGCGACCCTCGGGGGGGGCGCGACCCTCGGGGGGGCCGTGACCCTCTGCGGGGGCCGCGACCCACGGGGGGGGGGCCGCGACCCTCGGGGGGGGGGGTCCCCACCCTCCCTCCCCCCCCGTGCCCCCCTCCCCTTCACCCCCCTCCCCCCCTTCCCTTCCCCCCTTCCCTTCCCCCCTTCCCCTCCCCCCCGCCCTCCCTTCCCCCCCCCGCCCTCCCCCCTTCCCTTCCCCCTTCCCTTCCCCCCCCGCCCTCCCTTCCCCCCCCCGCCCTCCCTCCCTCCCTCCCCCCCCCAGTCGCTCTCTCTCTCTCTGTTCCAACAACAACATGCCCTCGAAAAAGCCTTGGCACCGCCGGACACTGCAGCTAGTATTTATATATAAAAAGCGGTTCTTCTGTCTGTCATGCCGTCTGTCTGTATTGAATAAACTCGAAAGTTATAGAGCGTACCTACACGTGTGTTACGTCGAAAGAAAACTGACGATTCCAGAACCGTCCTAAGCGTATTAACGTTTCGGCCAGACAAAAATTGCGCCCGCGGTATCCAAAAAACGTTCAACATTCCGCTCATTATCCGTTCATTAGCATCGAGTGACGTCGAGGTCGACCAATCGTACGGCGGGTTCCTGGCGCGTGCGGCCGGGCCCTCCTACGGTCGAGTGACGGGGCGATTAACCAATCCTACGCTTTGGTGACCTGACGGTCGACCAATCGGTGCATGTGTGGGCGGGCCTTATCGTTCTGAACCGAGGTGAGTCGCCGCCATCTTGATTCTAAACTTTTCATTTCTTTTTCCCGCTTTCTGCGTGTTTCTTTTCAAATCTACATTTCCAGCAAAAAAAAAAGTTGCTTTTAAAACATAAATTGTTTTTTTAAAAAGTTAATTAATTTGTAAATCTTTTCTCTAACCTCTATAATTCTCCTACCTTTCACCGTTTTTCCAGGCCCGGGGCCTAGGCTTCTCCAACTGCCAGCAGTGCAACTCTAGACCCAGGCTCCCGGCCTAGGCAGAGACAAACACTGGCAGAGGAGAGAGGGTGTGCTGCCTCAGCTCCATTCCCAGGGTCAGTAGGTGGGGAGGCTTCATAAGCAACTGGGGTAGGTCGCAAGCCCTGAATAATAATCTGAAGATCCTATGTTTGCAGCTGAGGAAATTTCTTCTGCAGACAGCCCCAGGTTAACGGCAGCCATCTTTGTCAAGGAGGGCGAAAAGTTTCAGTGCAACGCCATTTTGATTCAGTGTGTAACAGAGTGCCTGCGTGGCCATCTTAGTACAGGAACATCCTTTGTTTGAACAGTCAAGCTGTGCAAGGTCTGTAGCTATAGCAACAGCTTTAGCTGCAGAGCTTTAGGGCCACACCCAGTGTTTAGAAGCTGTTGCTAAGCAACAATGTTTGTTGTCAAATACGGAGATAAGAATCTCCGTATCTCTCAACATTAACTCTGGAGAGTAGGGCAGTTTTAAGGCAAGCCGGATAGCACAAAGTTTCCTGTACTTTAAGTATATCTCCCCGCCTCCCTTTCCACCCCCCCACCCCCCTTCCCCCCCACACCCCCTTCCCCCCCACACCCCACCTCCCCACCCCCCTTCCCCCCCACACCCCTTCCCCCCCACACCCCTTCCCCCCCACACCCCTTCCCCCCTCACACCCCCTCCCCCCACCCCCCTTCCCCCCCACACACCCACCCCCCCTTCCCCCCTCACACCCCCTCCCCCCACCCCCACCACCCCTTCCCCTCCCCCCCTCCCCTCCTCCCCCCTTCCCCTCCTCCCCCCTCCCCCTTCCCTTCCCATCCCCTCTCTCCCTCTCTCTTCCCCCCAGTTGCTCTCTCTCTTCCCCCTCAGTCCCTCTCTCTCTTCCCCTCAGTCCCTCTCTCTCTTCCCCCCCAGTCGCTCTCTCTCTTCCCCCCAGTCGCGCTCTCTCTTCCCCCCCAGTCACTCTCTCTCTTCCCCCCCAGTCGCTCTCTCTCTTCCCCCCCAGTCGCTCTCACTCTTCCCCCCCCGTCGCTCTCTCTCTTCCCCCCCCGTCGCTCTCTCTTCCCCCCCCGTCGCTCTCTCTTCCCCCCCCGTCGCTCTCTCTCTTCCCCCTGTCGCTCTCTCTCTTCCCCCCGTCGCTCTCTCTCTTCCCCCGTTGCTCTCTCTCTTCCCCCCAGTCGCTCTCTCTATTCCCCCCCAGTCGCTCTCTCTCTTCCCCCCAGTCGCTCCCTCTCTTCCCCCCCAGTCGCTCTCTCTCTACCCCCCCAGTCGCCCCCTCTCTTCCCCCCCAGTCGCTCCCTCTCTTCCCCCCCAGTCGCTCCCTCTCTTCCCCCCCAGTCGCTCTCTCTCTTCCCCCCGAGTCGCTCTCTCTCTTCCCCCCCAGTCGCTCTCTCTCTTCCCCCCCAGTCGCTCTCTCTCTTCCCCCCCAGTCGCTCTCTCTCTTCCCCCCCAGTCGCTCTCTCTCTTCCCCCCCAGTCGCGCTCTCTCTTCCCCCCCAGTCGCGCTCTCTCTTCCCCCCCAGTCGCGCGCTCTCTTCCCCCCCAGTCGCTCTCTCTCTTCCCCCCCAGTCGCGCTCTCTCTTCCCCCCAGTCGCTCTCTCTCTTCCCCCCCAGTCGCTCTCTCTCTTCCCCCCAGTCGCTCTCTCTCTTCCCCCCCAGTCGCTCTCTCTCTTCCCCCCAGTCACTCTCTCTCTTCCCCCCAGTCGCTCTCTCTCTTCCCCCCAGTCGCGCTCTCTCTTCCCCCCCAGTCGCGCTCTCTCTTCCCCCCCAGTCGCGCTCTCTCTTCCCCCCCAGTCGCGCTCTCTCTTCCCCCCCAGTCGCGCTCTCTCTTCCCCCCCAGTCGCGCTCTCTCTTCCCCCCCAGTCGCGCTCTCTCTTCCCCCCAGTCGCGCTCTCTTCCCCCCAGTCGCTCTCTCTCTTCCACCGCAGTCGCTCTCTCTCTCTCTTCCCCCCCAGTCGCTCTCTCTCTCTCCTTCCCCCCAGTCGCTCTCTCTCTCTCTTCCCCCCCAGTCGCTCTCTCTCTCTCTTCCCCACCAGTCGCTCTCTCTCTTCCCCCCCCAGTCGCTCTCTCTCTTCCCCCCCCAGTCGCTCTCTCTCTTCCCCCCCAGTCGCTCTCTCTCTTCCCCCCCAGTCGCTCTCTCTCTTCCCCCCCGTCGCTCTCTCTCTTCCCCCCCAGTCGCTCTCTCTCTTCCCCCCCCAGTCGCTCTCTCTCTCTCTCTTCCCCCCCAGTCGCTCTCTCTCTCTCTCTTCCCCACCAGTCGCTCTCTCTCTTCCCCCCCCAGTCGCTCTCTCTCTTCCCCCCCAGCCGCTGTCTCTCTTCCCCCCCCAGTTGCTCTCTCTCTTCCCCCCCAGTCGCTCTCTCTCTTCCCCCCCCCCCCCCCCAGTCGCTCTCTCTCTCTCTTCCAACAACAACATGCCCTCAAAAGACCCTCGGCACCGCCGGGCAGTTCAGCTAGTAAAATAATAAAGTAGCAGAGACTGAGAGTAACTTCAAGTGATCTTTACTGGGCAACTGGAACTTCGGCACTGACTATACAAATCGATACGCGTCTGTTATATACACTCGCAACTAAGGATATACATCCGCAATACAAAGTAGTCCCTTCAATGTTGTATACATTACACTTCCTCCCCTTTAGTTTAATAGTATATTAACGCAAAATTTCTATAATTAACATACAGAGCCTGTCTTTACAGTAACAAAATTCAAATTCCAACATAACATTTTATTTTGTCAACAGCCCTTTTACAAGTCAAGTCTCTGGGGAGGCCTCCTCTGCCTCGCTGGGTAACGTCTCTCCAGACTCTTTTCTCTCCACCTTCAATGTTCTGTTGGTAATTACTTAGTGGCCCTCGGCGGCGAGGGTTGTAGCGGCGGTAACGATTTCAGTCCGCGGCATATCGGCTGACTTGAACTGGAACTCCACCTGGACCAGTGATGTTTGCCGCCTCTGCACCCTTTTCACCTTCCACTACGTCAAACTCCACAGTTTCACCGTCTCCAACACTGCGTAGATATTTCCGTGGGTTATTCTTCTTTATGGCAGTCTGATGTACAAATACATCTTCCTTTGTATCATTCCTGTTGATGAATCCATAGCCATTTCGTACGTTGAACCACTTTACTGTTCCAAGAACCTTTGTTGCGATGACTTTCTTCTCCCCAGGGGATTTGGGCTTGTCAGGCTGTGGCTGCTGCTGCTGTTCGGGTAGCTGCTCAACTATTGTTGTGTGAAATACCTCGGCTGAGTCAACTGTTGTAGTTCTCTCTGAGGTCGGCAGTGGTAAACGTGACAAACCATCGGCGTTGCCATGTTGCTTGGTCCCCTTGTATTCAATATCATACAGGTGAACCCCTAGGAAGAGTGACCATCGCTGTAGCCATTGTGCCGTCATCACTGGAATGCCCTTCCTTGGGTTGAAGATTGAAACGAGAGGCTGGTGGTCAGTTAACAGTGTAAACTGTTGACCATACAAGTAGTGGTTGAATTTCTTGACTCCCCACACAAGACTGAGGGCCTCTCGGTCAATCTGTGCATAATTGCGTTCAGCTGTCGTCAATGATCTTGAAGCAAAGGCTATTGGTCTCTCTGAGCCATCTGGGAACTTATGTGACAACACGGCACCAATGCCATAGGGTGAAGCATCACATGCCAGTCGAATAGGTAAGGATGGGTCAAAGTGAGCTAGCACCTCTTCTGAAGTAATGAGTCTTTTACTCTCTTGAAAAGCTTGTTCACAGCTGTCACAACACTTCCATTGTGACCCTGTCTGTAGCAGTGCATTTAGTGGATGTAACACTGTGGATCGGTTGGGCAAGAACTTGTGATAGTAGTTCACCAGTCCAAGATATGATCTCAACTGAGACACATTTTCAGGTGTTGGTGCATTAATCACAGCTTCAATCTTGTCTGGAGACTTGTGTAAACCGTCCTTGTCAATCACATGTCCACAGTATGAGATTTCCTTTTTGAAAAACTCACACTTGTCTCGGTTCGCTCGGAGCCCATACTCCCGTAACCTGATGAGCACCTGTTCGAGGTTGGAAAGGTGGTCGTTGTCATTCTTGCCAGTAATGATGATGTCATCAAGATAACACTGAGTACCTGGAATCCCCTGCAGGACTTGGTCCATTGCCCTTTGCCAGATTGCAGGAGCTGATGCTATTCTGAATACCAGCCAATTGTACTGGTAAAGGCCTTTGTGCGTATTTATTGTCAGGTACTTCTTTGATGCATCATCAATTTCCATTTGGAGATAGGCCTGGGCCAAGTCAATCTTTGTGAAGCGTTCCCCTCTTGACAGGGAAGCAAAGATGTCCTCAATGCGAGGCAATGGGTACTGTACTGTGTGGAGGACTGGGTTAACAGTCACCTTAAAGTCTCCACAGATGCGCACTTTTCTTGGCTTTCCTGGTTTTGTGCTGGAGGTTTTCTTCATCACTGGAACTATAGGTGTGGCCCATTCACTCCAATCCACCTTGGACAGGACCCCTCAGGCAGTGCCGAAGTTCCAGTTACCCAGTAAAGATCACTTGAAGTTACTCTCAGTCTCTGCTACTACTGAAGGGCGAATTGCATAAGGCACTGGTCTGGCCTTGTGGAACTTTGGATTTGCGTTCTCCTCAATCTTAATTTTTGCTTTCATGCCCTTAAGTGTTCCTATTCCCTTCTTGAACACTTCCTGAGAGTCAGAGAGTATTTGTGACAGTCTCTCAGGAGTGGCGTTGCTGTCCTCCTTTGCTGACACAAACAGTGCTTGGATGGTGTGCCAATCCAACTGTATTTTCCTGAGCCATTCGCATCCCAGCAATGGTGGTCCTCCTTTTTCCACTACATAGAGGTTCAATTGCGGTATTTTTTTTTCTTTGTATGTCACTGTCACTTTTATTTTACCTTTGGGGCACACTCTTTGTCCTGTGTATGTCTTTAACAGTACTTTAGTTGGCCTTAGCGGTATGTGTGAAAACAGTCATTTGTAGTCATGTACAGAGATCACTGTTAAAGCTGAGCCTGTGTCCAACTCCATTTTTAGCCTAACTCCTGCCACTTCTGGAGTAACCCATATTATTCTGTGATCCTCTGTTTCTTTCACACTGTGTAGTTTTAGACAAGTCAGATCCTCTTCCTCTGAGTCTGTGTCACTTTTTTCTTTATCTGAACTGTCTCCAGTCACGTAGTGTACCTTCTTGTATCTATCTTTGAAAGGTTTCTTGTTTTCAGTCACTTGGTGTGCCTTTGTATCAGTTTTCTGCTTCTTTGCTTTGCAGACACTTTCAATGTGCCCTCGTTTGCCACATTGTCTGCAATCTTTGTCTTTAAACCAACAGTCATTGTGGTCATGTGACATTTTACCACAGCGATAGCACTTCTTTTCTTGTTTCAGTGACATTTTGTTAGTGGAATATTCCTGGGATTTTTGTTGAATTTCTAAAGCGCCAAGTGCTGCTGCTCCCATTGAAATTGCAATACTTAGAGCCTTCTCCAAGGTGAGATCTTTCTCAGACAAGAGCTTCTTTTGTGTGCTTTCACTTTGCATGCCACACACAAATCTGTCTCTCAATGCGTCTGATAAGCCCACTCCAAATTGGCAATGTTCTGATCATTTGCGCAACTTTGCCAAATATTCAGAAATGCTTTCATTTTTGCTCTGGTTCCGCTTATGGAATTTAAATCTTTCGGCTATGAGCAGTGGTCTGGGGCTTAAATGGTCTTGGAGTGTGTCCACTATTTGTTTGAATGTTTTGTTTGCTGGCTTTTCAGGGGTTAATAAACTACGTAGTAGCCCGTATGTCTTTGCGCCCATAACACTCAGCAAAACAGTGGCTTTCTTTTCTACCTCCACTCCGTTAGCCTCACAGTACAACTCCACTCTTTCAATATAAGTTGCCCAGTCTTCAATGCTGCTATCAAATGCTGCAATCGTGCCAATCATCGCCATTTGTTTTTCCAAACCCGTTTTTCTTTCTTTACTAGTTAGCTAGCGTCATGCAAGTCCGGTGCACTTTTCACTTGACTTACGTATCCCCTGCCTAGCTTAGCAAGCGTGCTCCGTTTTCTCTGCCTTCTCGCTCCTTTCTTCCAAGTTTCGGTGTCCTCTGGATGCGATGCCAGAATAGGAAGACGTAGGTTCATAATTCTCGTCGCCAATTTGTTGTGTTTGTACCGCTATCCACAACTACATAAAATAATAAAGTAGCAGAGACTGAGAGTAACTTCAAGTGATCTTTACTGGGTAACTGGAACTTCGGCACTGACTATACAAATCGATACGCGTCTGTTATATACGCTCACAACTAAGGATATACATCCGCAATACAAAGTAGTCCCTTCAATGTTGTATACATTACAACTTCCCTTCTTAGTCCGAATACGCTGGTATCTGAAACCATCACCACGATTTGCTTCGTGCCACTTCAGAATCATAAACATTGAGGATTTTCTGCCATACTGAGCTCTCTTTAACACCAACAAACTCCACGGGGCAGATTTTTGTCTTTACCACATCTAGCAAAATGAATCACCCCCATTTCCAAATTCGCCTGATTTCCAATTCACTGGGAATGTTATTCCCTATAATATGTATAGTCAGTGCTATTCGCTATAATATACAGGGTATGCTATTCCTTCCCTATCTTTGTAATCTCCTCCAGCCCCACAACCCTCCGAGATCTCTGCACTCCTCCAATTCTGGCCTCTTGAGCATCCCCGATTTTAATCGCTCCACCATTGGCGGCCGTGCCTTCAGCTGCCAAGGCCCTGAGCTCTGGAATTTCCTCCCTAAACCTTTCCGCCTCGCTAACTCTCTCCTCCTTTAAGACGCTCCTTAAAACCTATCTCTTTGACCAAGCGTTTGGTCATCTCCCAATATATCTCCTTATGGGGCTCGATTTCAAATTCTGTCCGATAATCGCTCCTGTGCAGCGCCTTGGGATGTTTTACTACGTTATAGGTGCTATATAAATACAAGTTGCTGTTGTTGTAATATATATAGTGAGTGCTATTCTCTATAATATGCCAAAATGGAAAAAAATAGGATAGATCTTGGCGACTGGGAGAGAGACCGAGAACAACAAAAAGTGACAAAACAGAGACAGTAAGAGCTACAAAAAGCGAGTATGAAAAGAAACTTGCAACACAAAGAATTTTACAATTATATTAGGAAAAAGAGGGTGGTCAGGAGCAGTTTGGACCCCTTGAAAACTGATAATGGTGATATTGTCAATGACAATGGGGAAATGGCGGACATGTTAAATAGTTACTTTGCATCAGCATTTACTGTAGAAGAAGAGGATAGCTTGCCGGAAATCCCAAGGAAACTAATATTGAATCAGGGACAAGAACTCACAATAATTAACGTAAGCAAAATAATAGTAATGAAGAAAATAATGGCACTAAAGAGTGACAAATCCCCAGGACCAGATGGTTTCCATCCCAGGGTTTTAAAGGAAGTAGGTGAGTACATTGCAGATGTCCTAACTATAATCACAGAAATCACAGAAACCCCACAGTGCAGATAGAGGCCATTTCGGCCCATCGAGCCTGCACCGACACATATCCCACCCGATCCCCGTAACCCCTACACCAACACATATCCCACCCTATCCCCGTAACCCCACGTATTTAATCCCCCTAACACTAAGGGTCAATTTATCATAGCCAATCAACCTAACCCGCACATCTTTGGACTGTGGGAGGAAACCGGAGCACCCGGAGGAAACCCACGCAAACACGGGGAGAATGTGCAAACTCCACACAGGCAGTCACCCGAGGCCGGATTCGAACCCGGGTCCCTGGCGCTGTGAGGCAACAGTGCTAACCACTATGCCACTGTGCTGCCCCTTGCTAATCTTCCAAAGTTCTCTCGATTCAGGAACCGTTCCCTTAGATTGGTAAATTGCACATGTCACTCCGCCATTTAAGAAAGGTGAGAGAGGGAAACCAGGGAATTATAGCATCATAGAATCTTGGAATGGTTACAGCACAGAAGGAGGCCTTTCGGCCCATCTAGCCTGTGCCGGCTCTCTGCGAGAGCACCTCAGTTAGTCCCGCTCCCCCGCCTTTTCCCCGTAGCCCTGCAAATTTTTTTCCTTCAGGTACTTATCCAATTCCCTTTTGAAAACCACAATTGAATCTGCCTCCACCACCCTTTCAGGCAGTGCATTCCAGATCCTAACCATTCGCTGTGTAAAAATGTTTTTCCTCATGTCGCCTTTGGTTCTTTTGTCAGTCACCTTAAACCTGTGTCCTCTGGTTCTCGACCTTTCCACCAATGGGAACAGTTTCTCTCTGTCTAGACCCCTCATGATTTTGAACAGCTCTATCAAATCTCCTTTCAATCTTCTCTGCCCTAAGGAGAACAACCCCAGCTTCTCCAGTCTATCCACGTAACTGAAGTCCTTCATCCCTGGAATCATTCTCGTAAATCTTTCTGCACCCTCTCCAAGGCCTTCACATCCTTCCTAAAGTGCGGTGCCCAGAATTGGACACAATACTCCAGGCTAGATAGCCTAACATCTGTTGTCGGGAAATTACTAGAGTCTACAATTAAGGCTAGGGTGACTGAACACCTTGAAAATATTCAGCTGATCAGAGAGAGCCAGCATGGATTTGTGAGAGGGTAGGTCATGCCTGACGAACCTGATTGAAGTTTTTGAAGAGGTGACTAAAGTAGTGGACAGGGGAATGTCTAAGGATGTTATTTATATGGACTTTCAGGAGGCATTCAATAAAGTCCCTCATAAGAGACGTAGCTAAAGTTGAAGCTCATGGAACTAAAGGCAAATTATTGACCTGGTTTGGAAATTGGCTGAGTGGCAGGAGACAGAGGGTAGGGATAATGGGCAGGTACTCTAATTGGCAGGAGGTGACTACTGGTGTCCCACAGGGATCTTTGTTGGGGCCTCAACTATTCTCTGTATTTATTAATGACTTAGATGATGGAATAGAGAGACACATGTCCAAATTTGCTGATGACACATTGATAGGTAGCATTGTAAGCAGTGTAGATAGAAGCATAAAATTACAAAGAGATATTAATAGATTAAGTGAATGGACAAAACTGGCAAAAGGATTTCAATATAGGCAATTGTGAGGTCATCCATTTAGGAGCATAAAAGGATAGAACAGGGTACTTGCTAAATGGTGAAAGGCTAAAAACAGTGGAGGTCCAAAGAGACTTGGGGGGTCCAGGTGCATAGGTCATTAAAATGTCATGAACAGGTACAGAAAATAATTTAAAAGGCTAATGGAACGCTGGCCTTTATATCTAGAGGACTGGAATACAAGGGGCTAGAAGTTATGCTGCAGCTGTACAAAGCCCTGGTTAGACCACACCTGGAGCACTGTGAGCAGTTCTGGGCACCACACCGTAGGAAGGATATATTGGCCTCGGAGCGAGTGCAGTGTAGACTTACGAGAATGTAAATTTACGAGGAGCAAAGGCAGGTTATGAGAATAGACTGGCAGCTAACATAAAAGGGAAACCAAAAGTCATCTATAGGCATATAAATAGTAAACGGGTAGTAAGAGAAGGATTAGGGACCAAAAAGGAGACCTACACATGGAGGCAGCGGTTATGGCTGAGGTACTAAATGAGTACGTTGCATCTGTCTTCACCAAGGAAGAAGATGCTGCCAAAGTAATATGTGAAAGAGGAGGTAGTTGAAATATTGGATGGGGTAAAAATTGATAAAGAAGAGGCATTAGAAAGGCTGGTTGTACTTAAAGTAAATAAATCACCAGGAGTGGATGGGATGCATCCTAGGATGCTGAGGGAAGTAAAGATGGAAATTGCAGAGGTACTGGCTATAATCTTCCAACCCTCCATGGATACGGGGCTGGTGGCAGAGGACTGGAGAATTGCAAATGTTACATCCTTGTTCAAAAAAGGGTGTAAGGATAAACCCAGCAACTACAGGCCAGTCAGTTTAACCTCGGTGGTGGGGAAGCTTTTAGAAACGATAGTCCGGGACATAATTAACAGTCACTTGGGCAAGTGTGGATTAATTAAGGAAAGCCAGCACGGTGTTACAGATGCTAACAGACCTGTGCTGGATGTCCAGTATTTGACATTTCTTTGTCTATTTTTGACAGTCAGTGCTGAGTTAGCTGACCTCAGGTGTGGGGGGAAGAGGTGCAGTTGGAGGGCTAAGGCGCCCTTGGCCCAGGGAGGAGGAGAATCAGCCAGGAGTCCTGTTTCTCGTCGCTATCCAGTGACCCCGGCTATCTGTGTGGAGACTAGATGGGAACAGGACTGAGTTCAGCTCTGATGTTGGCCCCACCACCGTGAGCAAATAGCCTCCTGACACGCAAAGCCTAGTCTCACATCTGAGGAATGACGTCCAATTGACATGAGGTCAAACGGCATAGAAACATAGAAGATAGGAGCAGGGGTAGGCCATTTGGCCCCTCGAGCCTGCTCCGCCATTTAATGAGATCATGGCTGATCATCCAAACTCAGTACCCTGTCCCTGCTTTCTCCCCATATCCCTTTAGCCTTAAGAAATATATCTAACTCCTTCTTGATAGAAACATAGAAGATAGATAGCTGCATTGGCCGGGAATCGAACCCGGGACACCCGCGTGGCAGGCGAGAATTCTACCCCTGAACCACCAATTCTTGCACCAGTGGGGATCCCCCTCCCCCACCACAGCAAGAGGCAGGGCCCTCAGGAGAGGAGGGAGAATATCCAGTGGGAAATATTAAATATTAATTCTCCAGGAATTGCACCCATTTGATTCACAGACGTGATATTTTATTTTGTTAAGCAGGAGCTGAACGCAGGGAAGAGGCAGTAATGTAGGTTATTGTTATCTGGAGCACAGTTTATAGGGATCTAAATATAGGTCACTGCCAGTAGAAGGGTTAACGCAGCATTTCTTAACTTGGTGGAACCTGCGGCGATATAGAACGATGGATCAGAGAGAGGGCAGTTCACGAAGGCCAATGTACACTGAGGGAGGTGGGCCCTCAGTCCCTCTTCGGCCCAGTTAATGCTGATCATTCGTGAGTCTTGCGTTGGGAAGGAAGAGCGTTAAAAAGCCGCCAGTTGCTCGTGTAAAGAGCAGCTCATCAAAGCGTCTGCTCAATGTCCGAGTCCCCCCTCGAGCCTGTTACATTAGGAACAGGAGGAGGTCATTCAGCCCCCTCGAGCCTGTTACATTAGGAGCAGGATGAGGCCATTCAGCCCCCTCGAGCCTGTTACATTAGGAACAGGAGGAGGCCATTCAGCCCCCTCGAGCCTGTTACATTAGGAACAGGAGGAGGCCATTCAGCCCCCTCGAACCTGTTACATTAGGAACAGGAGGATGCCATTCAGCCCCCTCGAGCCTGTTACATTAGGAACAGGAGGAGGCCATTCAGCCCCCTCGAGCCTGTTACATTAGGAACAGGAGGAGGCCATTCAGCCCCCTCGAGCCTGTTACATTAGGAAGGGGAGGAGGCCATTCAGCCCCCTCGAACCTGTTACATTAGGAACAGGAGGAGGCCCTTCAGCCCCCTGAGCCTGTTACATTAGGAACAGGAGGAGGCCATTCAGCCCCTCGAGCCTGTTACATTAGGAACAGCAGGAGGCCATTCAGCCTCCTCGAGCCTGTTACATTATGAACAGGAGGAGGCCATTCAGCACCCTCGAGCCTGTTACATTAGGAACAGGAGGAGGCTATTCAGTCCCCTAGAGCCTGTTACATTAGGAACAGGAGGAGGCCATTCAGCCCCCTCGAGCCTGTTACATTAGGAACAGGAGGAGGCCATTCAGCCCCCTCGAACCTGTTACATTAGGAACAGGAGGAGGCCGTTCAGCCCCCTCGAGCCTGTTACATTAGGAACAGGAGGAGGCCATTCAGCCCCCTCGAGCCTGTTACATTAGGAACAGGAGGAGGCCGTTCAGCCCCCTCGAGCCTGTTACATTAGGAACAGGAGGAGGCCATTCAGCCCCCTCGAACCTGTTACATTAGGAACAGGAGGAGGCCATTCAGCCCCCTCGAGCCTGTTACATTAGGAACAGGAGGAGGTCATTCAGCCCCCTCGAACCTGTTACATTAGGAACAGGAGGAGGCCATTCAGCCCCCTCGAACCTGTTACATTAGGAACAGGAGGAGGCCATTCAGCCCCCTAGAGCCTGGTACATTAGGAACAGGAGGAGGCCATTCAGCCCCCTCGAGCCTGTTACATTAGGAACAGGAGGAGGCCATTCAGCCCCCTCGAACCTGTTACATTAGGAACAGGAGGAGGCCATTCAGCCCCCTAGAGCCTGGTACATTAGGAACAGGAGGAGGCCATTCAGCCCCTCGAGCCTGTTACATTAGGAACAGGAGGAGGCCATTCAGCCCCTCGAGCCTGTTACATTAGGAACAGGACGAGGCCATTCAGCCCCTTCGAGCCTGTTACATTAGGAACAGGAGGAGGCCATTCAGCCCCCTCGAACCTATTACATTAGGAACAGGAGGAGGCCATTCAGCCCCCTGTGGTGTATGTAACCTGTTCCACCTTAAGAGAACTACTTTAAGAGGTGTACTACTTTCTCTTGGCTGCTGTATACTGTAATACCGGTGGTGACCACACCGGTATATAAGTGTTGTGTAAGGATTTGCTGGGCAGTTCAGCCCTGACCTCCGAATAGTAAAGACCTGTTAAAAGTTATTCTTGTTGTCTGTGTCCAGTGATTGATCCTAAACATAACTGGGACACACAGACTCAACAGTGGCGACGAGTCCGATCTTACCCTGCGGCAGTTTTACATCCAAGGCAGCTTCGTCCTCAGAACGGGCGTCGAGAAGAGGCATCCGCCCTCATCATCCTGCTGAGCACCATCGCACGGGAGGCATCGAGAACCCGGGTTAAAAAGAAAAAGAATTCTGACCACGAAGCCCTCCATCAGCGACAGGCAGTGATCATCCCTTCTACCATGGTGGTGGGTAAGCCGATCAGCGACACGAGCAGAAAGTCGGCCGCGTTGGCTGTGGAGTAGGGGAGGGAAAACGGAGGAATAAGGGCGGAGAGCTCGACCACGGCCGGTAGAAAGGGCCGGGCTGCAATCGAGACTGAGAGGCGCAGCGACTGGGGCAGCTTAAGGCTCGAGAGCCGCGGAGAACTCAAACGCAGCCGGTGTACAGGACCGGGCTGCAAGCGGGGCTGCGAGGCAAAGCAGCGTCGGGGAGTTGAGAAGCTTAAGGCACGAGAGCCGCGGAGAATTCAAACGCAGCCGGTGTAAAGGACCGGGCTGCAAGCGGGGCTGCGAGGCAAAGCAGCGTCGGGGAGTGAGAACCGCTGGAGAGGCGAGAACGGCAGCAGCAAGGCAATCGCCATTGCAGCCAGCGGGGGAAGAAGGCAAACGCGGGAATCCGCCATTGTAGTCGGCGGGGGAAGAAGACGAGCGCGGGAAAGACCGCCAAGCGCGGGAAGCCGCCATTTTAGTAGGCGGGGGAAGAAGACAAGCGCGGGAAGCCGCCATTTTGAGAAAAAGAAAAAAAAAAAATTTTTAATTGCAAGGATGCCTAAACATGGGAGCATTAATACCTTTGATAGCGATATCGAAGATTGGACCACGTATGTAGAACGCATGGAAGTGTATTGTAAAGCAAATAAGGTACCAAATGATGAGAAAGCACTAACCTTATTAAGCTCAATGGGTGCGAAAACATACGGGCTATTGAAGCACCTTCTATCACCAAATAAACCGGCGGATCAGACTTTCACAAATATTGTTACTGTCCTGAAAGATCATTTAAACCCCACGCCGCTGATGATAGCGGAACGATTTAAATTTTACAGAAGAACGCAGCTGAAAGACGAAAGCAACGCTGAATTTTTAATTGAACTGCGTAAGCCAGCAAAGTACTGTCAGTTTGGAACAGGACTAGCAGATGCGCTGAGAGATAAATTTGTGTGTGGATTGTTAAAAGAAGGAACACAAAAGCGACTGCTTGAGGAGAATGAGCTTACGCTTGATAAAGCTGTCACTATTGCAGCATCGCACGAAGCCGCAGCGAGAGGCACTGTGGAAATGCAGCTACGGTCACCGGAACTCAGCACCAATCAAATGGCCTTGAGTACAGTAAAATGTTATCGTTGTGGAAAGACAACGCACGATCAGAACCAGTGCTGGTTCAAAAATCAGGAATGCAGAAAATGTGGCAGGCTTGGTCACATAGCTAAAGTATGCCGGTCAGGAAAGAAGACCAGCAACAAAAAGTCACCGCAGGAAAAGTACAGAAAGGTACACAAGGTGACAGAGAACAGTTCGAACGAACAGAAGTCAGATTCAGACTCCAGCAGTAATGAACTGGGTAGTCTAAGAGTACACAATGTTGGTAAGGAAGCAGACCTCCAAACAATTTGGGTCACACTTCAGATAGCAGGAGTCCAAGTGAAGATGGAATTGGACACTGGATCGGCATTGGCGGTCATGAATAAGAAAGATTACAAAAGGTTATTCCCACATATTCCCCTACGGGATACGGAGATTGTATTGAAAACATACACGGGGCAAAGAGTATACCCCATCGGGAAGATAGAGGTAAAGGTGGTCCACAAGGGCAAAGAAAGCTGAGGAATGGACTTATATGTGCTACCTGAGGGAGGTCCACCACTACTGGGATGGGAGTGGATTAGGAAAATGAATATGGACTGGCATTCCTTAAAAGCACTAACGGTAGATTCCGGTACAAAAGATGTCAAACCTAAACGATTGTCCAGAATATTGGACGATGCTAAAGAGGTGTTCCAACAGGGACTGGGAACACTGAGAGGAATTACGGCAAACATCAAGGTTGAAGAACATGCAATCCCGAAATTTTTCAAAGCCAGACCGGTACCTTATGCAATACGACCTGCTGTGGAAGCTGAGCTGGAAGGGCTAGAACGTTCAGGAGTACTGTCTAAGGTAGACTGGAGTGAGTGGGCCACGCCCATTGTCCCCGTCATGAAGCGTTCATCGAGCAACAAGCCGGGGGAACCGGGGAAGGTTCGCATCTGTGGAGATTTCAAGATCACTGTTAATCCAGTGCTTCACACGGTGCAGTATCCGCTTCCGCGGATTGAGGATACCTTCGCTTCGTTGTCTGGCGGGAAACACTTCACCAAGATAGACCTGGTGCAGGCGTACTTACAGATGGAAGTTGAGGAAGAGTCACGCCAGTATCTCACGATCAACACGCATAGAGGCTTGTATCGGTATAATAGACTGGTTTTTGGAGTGGCATCGGCTCCGGCAATTTGGCAGAGGGCCATGGAGCAGGTATTACAGGGAATTCCAGGTACACAATGTTACCTGGACGATATTCTGATTACAGGAGATGATGACGAGGAACACCTGGCAAACTTGGAACTGGTGCTCACCAGATTGAAAGAATATGGTCTTCGAGTTAATCGCCAGAAATGTGAATTCTTTCAGAAGCGGATCTCGTACTGTGGTCATGTCATTGACCAGGAGGGGCTTCATAAGTCTCCTGACAAGGTCGAAGCTGTTGTGAAGGCTCCCACTCCGGATAATGTATCCCAATTGAGGTCGTTTCTAGGGTTGATTAACTATTACCATAAGTTTCTGCCAAATTTATCCATGGTGCTGCACCCGCTGAACGCTCTTTTGCAGAAGGGAGTACCATGGAAGTGGAGCGAGGACTGTAAGAGGGCCTTTCGCGAAAGCAAGGCATTGATCACCTCAGAGGAAGTGTTGGCTCACTTCAACCCAACGCTGCCTATTTGTTTGGCTTGTGATGCTTCTCCATATGGTATTGGGGCAGTACTCTCACACAAGTTGCCAAATGGCCAGGAGAGGCCAGTTGCGTTCGCATCCAGATCATTGACCTCCGCTGAGTGCAACTATGCTCAGATAGATAGGGAGGCTCTCAGCCTTGTGTGGGGAGTAAAGAAGTTTAATCATTACCTGCAGGGCCAAAAGTTTACGCTTCTGACAGACCACCAGCCGTTGGTATCCATTTTTAACCCTAAGAAGGGTGTTTCGGTGATGACAGCACAGAGACTCCAGAGATGGTCCCTTTTCCTAGGGGCACATCAATATCAGATAGAATTCAAAGGTACAAAGCAGCATGGTAATGCTGATGGGCTGTCGCGCCTGCCACTACCTACAGAGGAGGAGGCACCGACGGTTGACCCTGTTGAGTTATTTCACTCGACCATCATCGAATGTTTACCAGTCACCAATGCAAGTATTGAAAGAGAAACCAGGAACGACCCGACACTGTCCAGGGTCTACGAAGTGACAGTGAAGGGATGGCCAGCACATGGTGATCCACTGTTACCGGCATTCTCAGCAAGACGAGAACAGCTGTCCGTCTGTCAAGGAACATTGATGTATGGAACAAGGGTAATTATTCCTCCTAAGTTAAGAGAGAGAGTTCTAAAGGAACTGCATGAAGGTCATCTGGGGGAGTCAAGATGAAAAGCCTTGCTAGGGCTTATGTGTGGTGGCCGGGTATCGACCAACAGATAGAGGAGCTGACGAAAAGCTGCTCAGGGTGCCAAAAAGTGCAAAATGCACCTCCGATTGCACCGCTGCATCCATGGGAATGGCCTTCAACCCCATGGCAACGTGTACATATTGACTTTGCTGGTCCTTTCATGGACTCCATGTTTTTAATTGCGGTGGACGCACATTCTAAATGGCCAGAAGTGATTAAGATGACTACCACTACCTCGGAAAAGACGATCGCGGTGTTAAGAACGATATTTGCAAGAAATGGATTGCCAGAGCAAATATTTTCAGACAACGGACCGCAGTTCGTGTCAGAAGAATTCCAGAGATTCATGAAGAAGAATGGGGTGAAACATTATACCTCTGCCCCATATCATCCGGCTACAAACGGGTTGGCCAAGAGATTTGTACAAACGTTCAAAAAAGCGATAAAGGCCATGAGCGAAGATCAGATTCCACTACAACACAATGTGGACAAATTCCTACTGGCATATCGAAACGCCACCCATGCAGTGACAAACCAAAGTCCTGCCATGATGTTCTATAACAGGAGGTTGCGGTCCAGGTTGGACTTGTTAAAACCAAATGTGCGGAGGGAAGTTGAAAACAAACAGTTCCAGCATATAAATAACAAGACCACTCGGAGTTTCGAAATAGGACAACCAGTGTTAGCCCGAGACTCTAAAAACGAGAAATGGCAATCTGGAACAATTCGGGCCAGACAAGGACCCCTGATGTACACGGTAGATGTTGGTGAAAATGTAATACGGCGTCATGCTGACCAACTGGTAGAATCGAGAACAAGGGTCAAACCCATGGTTACGGCAGAGACAACCGTGGAAGAAGTTAGTGAACCTGAAGCATCTACCTCAGAAGTGAATGTACCTGATGATGATGTCCAATCCATAAGAGACCAACTAGATGAGTCACCCCAACAACGAGAATCAGAGACCCCTGAAAGGCGTTATCCAACTCGAATCAGGAGGCCTCCTCAGAGACTGAATCTTTGAACTGTTTTGCATGAAGTTGTATATATGTTATTATGTTATGTTAAATGGGGATATAACTGTTAAGCTAAAAAGGGAGGATTGTGGTGTATGTAACCTGTTCCACCTTAAGAGAACTACTTTAAGAGATGTACTACTTTCTCTTGGCTGCTGTATACTGTAATACCGGTGGTGACCACACCGGTATATAAGTGTTGTGTAAGGATTTGCTGGGCAGTTCAGCCCTGACCTCCGAATAGTAAAGACCTGTTAAAAGTTATTCTTGTTGTCTGTGTCCAGTGATTGACCCTAAACATAACTGGGACACACAGACTCAACACCCCCTAGAGCCTGTTATATTAGGAACAGGAGGAGGCCATTCAGCCCCTCGAGCCTGTTACATTAGGAACAGGAGGAGGTCATTCAGCAACCTCGAGCCTTTTACATTAGGAACAGGAGGAGGCCATTCAGCCCCCTCGAGCCTGTTACATTAGGAACAGGAGGAGGCCATTCAGCCCCTTGAGCCTGTTACATTAGGAACGGGAGGAGGCCATTCAGCCCCCTCAAGCCTGTTACATTAGGAACAGGAGGAGACCATTCAGCTCCCTCGAGCCTGTTACATTAGGAACAGGAGGAGGCCATTGAGCTCCCTCGAGCCTGTTACATTAGGAAGGGGAGGAGGTCATTCAGCCCCTCGAGCCTGTTCCGCCATTCAATTAGATCATGGCTGATCTGTACCTTAACTCCATCTACCCGCCTTGGTTCCGTAACCCGCAATACCTTTACCCAACAAAAATCTATCAATCTTAGTTTTTAAATTTTCAATTGACCTCCCCAGACACAACAGCTGTTTGGGGGAGAGAGTTCCAGATTTCCACTACCCTTTGTGTGAAGAAGTGCTTTGTTAATGGCACTGTGTAAATGCAGGTTACTGTTGTGTATAAACTTACACACCTTTTCCACCTCTTCATCCAGCAACTGCCCACCTTCTTCAGTCCATCAACAACAACAACTTGTATTTATATAGTGCCTTTAACTAGTAAAACATCCATATGCTCTTCACAGGAGCGATTATCAGACAAAATTTGACAGCGAGCCACATCAGGAGACATGTAGGGGGTTTTGTCGGCGTGTGTGCCCAGTCTGCACTGCCCCTGACTGTCTCTGAGCGGTTCGAATCGCTCCCACTCCCCTGGGTTCCAGACACCGGACTTAGGTACAGGCGGCGATACAGAAAATCGAGTAGACAAGTGGTTTGGTGCAAGAAAACCAAAATTTTATTAAAAGACTGAATAAAACACAATACTACTGAGAATTACTGGTATAATTACAGGCATAAACAGTTAATACACTTATGTGGGAATGGGGAACACACGGCACATCGAGGGAAACAAATACATTAAAAATCCCCTTATCCTTATCCCACCCCCTATACCTAACTAGATTAAGCTATGAGGGACCAGGAATTCATGCTCACCAATTCAAAACCTGTTGCTTTAGATGGTGGGGTTTAAGGTCCGCTCTTTCTGTTCTTTGGGGTATCCCGTCGCCACGTGGTCACAGGGCGCGGCGCTGAAGTTGTTTATGCGAGGCACCCTCCCCTTTTCTCCATTAACGTCTTCGTCAAGTACTTCATCGCGATGGGCCTTCTTCTCCTTCGGGCGGTCGCCGACGGTATTGCTGTGGTCGGGGGTCAGTTGGCGGTCTTTATCGTCTAATGATTTTGCTTCGGACACCAGCTTATTCTTCCACTGGGCTATTACTGTCCATGTGACAAACGCCAGCTTATAACTAGGCCGTTTGTCTTGATCTTGCTACCCATTCTTCGAACACCAGCATATTCTTAAATTGGGGTTTTACTGTCCATGCATGTAACGCCAACTTATTCACCAAACGCCAGCTTATAACTAGGTGTTTGTTCCCCAACACATCTTTTCGCTGCCCTTCTCTGCTCTTATCGGTTTACCGTATTCTTCGTCTCGTCTCGCCTCGTCTGCCCGTTTGTGGCCTGTGTGTCCTGTGTGGTTTCGAACTCGGGTCTCATTCTCCTCCTGCGTTGGGCCCTTGGTGTAGTAATGGGCGTCCTTGGTGTTGAGCGGCGTGGGGAGCGAGAAGAGAGCCCGCCACGAGGCCAGGGCACGAGAACGAGAGGCAGAAGGCCAAAAGCCAAACGATAAGAGGCCAGAGCAAGAGAGATAAGAGAGATAAGCCCCAGATCACTACCGATGGGCCTACAATTATACCTGATTCTTCATTCCTTATCTGCACGCCAAATCAGGTCAGTCCTTTGTCTAACTTTTGGCGGGCTCGTTTAAACTGATTACAGCCATTTACTTTAACGACTCCTGAAATGGTTGTCTCTGTGTTTTAATGGTTTCGATGTCCTGGCTGTTGGATATGTATGAAACTTAATCGGGTTTCCTGACTCAATGGCTTCTGTGAGCTGTTACCGATTAAATATGCAGAAACCTGATGGCCTTGATCGAGGCCCATTCTAACCTGATCTGTTTCAAGGCGAATGGAATGCATATTCTGTGTTTGCTTTAACTGTCTGGCTCCACAAAGTCTCTTCACAGATTTGTGCATTTTAAGTTTCAGGTTTGAAAAAGGTGCCTGCCTGTTTGCAGGGCCTTGCTTTTAAAATCCTGTACTTTTGGTCACGAGGTTGCAGAAGCCATTTTGGGTACCCTGCCTTTTTAGCAACTTGTCCAAGCAGGGTCCCTTTATCCATAGCTTTTGGGGAATGTGGGAATTTTGAGAACCCTACAGACATTAGAGCAGGTGACCAAAAGCTTGGTCAAAGAAGTAGATTTTAAGGAGCATCTTAAAGAAGGAAAGAGAGGTAGCGAGGCAGAGAGGTTTAGGGAGGGAATTCCAGAGCTTAGGGCCTAGGCAACAGAAGGTACGGCCACCAATGGTTGAGTGATTATAATCAGGGATGCTCAAGAGGGCAGAATTAAGAGGAGCGCAGATATCTCGGGGGGTTGTGGGGTTGAAGGAGGTTACAGAGATAGGGAGGGGTGAGGCCATGGAGGGATTTGAAAACAAGGATGAGAATTTTAAAATCGAGGCGTTGCTTAACTGGAGCCAATGTAGGTCAGCGAGCACAGGGGTGATGGGCGAACGGGACTTGGTGCGAGTTAGGACACGGGCAGCCGAGTTTTGGATGACCTCAAGTTTACGTAGGGTGGAATGTGGGAGGCCAGCCAGGAGTGCGTTGGAATAGTCAAGTCTAGAGGTAACAAAGGCATGGATGACGGTTTCAGCAGCAGATGAGCTGAGGCAAGGGTGGAGACGGGCGATGTTACAGAGGTGGAAATAGACGGTGTTAGTTATGTTGCGGATATGTGGTCGGAAGCTCATCTCGGGGTCAAATATGTCCCTTTTTGTTGGTTTCTGGTTTGATTTAACTGGAGGCACAGGGCTGGAGTTGGTGGGAGGATGTCAGGGAAATTCTCAGATTTGGAGCCGGGGGGGTGGGGGACATGACCGAATAGCAAAATAAAATTTGGGTTAAGTTTCCTCCCTCACACCTTTGAGACTCAAAAAACAGGTAGACAGAGGCACTATTTTGAAGAAGAGCAGGGGAGTTCTCCCTGGTGTTCCGGGCCAATATTTATCCCTCAACCAACATCACTAAAACAAAATATCTGATTATTATCACATTGCTGTTTGTGGGAGCTTGCTGTGCGCAAATTGGCTGCCGCGTTTCCTACATTACAACAGTGATTGCACTTCAAAAAGTACTTCATTGGCTGTAAAGCCCTTTGGGACGTCCAAAGTTCATGTAAGGCGTTATATAAATGTCTGTCTGTCTGTCAGTTAGTCAGTCATCCTGTCTTTCTTTCTTTGAGCAGCTCTTTCTGCTTTCCATGTCAGAGACTGTTCCACGCCACGGGGGAGGCCAAGGGGAAAACTTTTACATTTCATGCTCCTGGTCCAGAGGTTTGTGCGCTATGAGTGCGTAATGGCCACTGGGTGGAAAATCATGGGTTGCAGGGGCGCAATTCCCCGATCAGTTTCTGATAAGGTGTCAGCCGTGGCACAGTGGTAGCACTCTCACCTCTGAGTCAGAAGGTTGTGGGTTCAGATCCCACTCCAGAGGCTTGAGCGCACAATCCAGGCTGACACTCCAGTGCAGTGCTGGGGGAGTGCTGCACTGTCTGAGGTGCCGTCTTTCGGATGAGGCATTAAACCGAGTCCCCCGTCTGCTCTCTCAGGTGGATGTAAAGATCCGACGGCACTTTTCTAAAAGAGCAGGGGTGTTCTCCCAGTGTTCTGAGTCAACATCTATCCCTCAACCAACATCACTAAAATAAAATATCTGAAAATTCGGTTGATTTGTGCCTCCCATTAGTGCCCTAAGAGGGCGCTAACAGGACGCAAAGCAACTAGCACCTGAGCGAAACGCCGCCAACACCTCCTGTGAAATTCAGCGGGAGGTTATCGGCAGCAGTAACCATTAGCACCCCGCGGCGCTGTGCCTCCGACAATGACGTCATCACCGTGCGCAGTGCCCCAGCCGCGATTTTCGGTTGCGCCCCCTGACTTACCGCTGGACGCTATATCCGAAGGGGTCGGGGGGGGGTGTAAGGGGTCGTTTTAACGAGCTTGTGGTGTGCGAGATCGGTTTTTGATTTCACACTGCTCGTGAGCGGTTCCGAAGCACTCCCCCCTCACCGGTTCTAGGCACTGGGCTTATTGCCAGACCACCTTGATGTGTTGGCCCAACTTGTGACTCGGAAGACAAATGGATCAGGTGAGACAAGGTAAGTCTTAAATCAAAGGTATCTTTATTTTTAGGGAGAATAAAACATAGAGAATGAAGAAACAATGCAGACAAAAATCATGAACACGCCTCTCAATGGGAACTAAAATTTAACACACAAGAGTTACCTTGACTATCATAATACATCAATTCTAGATCAGCGATATAATAAAACGGGGGTGGAGAAAGTGCACGGCACAACGAAGGATGGATAACACTCCTGAATTACAAAGCCCTTAATATTAAAAACCCTCCCGCCTCTAAGTATACCTCAACTAGATCAGCTAGGTGGAGTTGGGCCTCTATGCTCACCAGGGTTTTAAAAAAACTGTCCTTGACCTTGGTGCTCCTGTATCGTCCGGGATCTCCAATCTTCCTTATGGGACCGGCTCCTGAACCTGCTCTCCTGCTCGAACTTGTAGGCCCTCCGTGCTCCTCGAACCATAATCGAACCTCTCCACTCACTCTGCCTTTGACCTCGTGTCTGTCTGAAACTGTGTGTTGGTTTTTTTTAATGTCTCTTTTCCCCCAACAGTTATACTGTTTTCTTGCCCTTATCATGGCGCCAAATCAGGGGTTTTCTTTTGTTAAAGTAATGGGCAGGCTGCTTTGACAAAAGCGGGTACTTTATTTTAATGTCTTGTAAATGAAACTAATGGGATCTGTCCTGTGTCCCTCTGAGTTTGGTACAGATAATAGGTTTTGTCTGTGCTCTGCGATTTCAGAGATGGGTTTGCGTTTTGCTAGCAATTAACACACCTTGAGGTGTAAATACTTTTGTTTTGACTTCGTTACTACTGTAACCATTTTACCATATCAATTGCAGTCAGTTCTGGAATCTTCTAATCGGTGGTGACTCAGGTTTCTTTAAGATACTGCAGTGGTATGTCCTTCTGAAATGAGTCATGTGATCTGCCAACTCCATCTTGTGTTCATAAAATGTGGCCATTCCAGGGGTTTTACAATGTAGACTGTATTTTCCTGGATTTTTGCGAATCCTACAGGGGCCTACCTGCGGCCAGGGTGGTGCAAATTAAAGGGGAGGTGTCATGCGGCCATTTTTGTTGCTGGCTGCCTGCCAGCACCTGCCCCCGTTGCCGTCCCCGGCCTCCTCTGCAGCCCCCCTCCCCGCGGAGTGCCGGCTGCGCTCCATGAGCCCGGCACTTCTCTTGACTGCCAGGCTCTTTTGCCGGCACTCCGGTCCCTGTTGGCCCAGCTGGGCCCCGGGTCGCACTGCGCTAGGCTCCTCCCCCTGGTCATTATCACATTGCTGTCTGTGGGATCTTGCTGTGTGCAAATTGGTTATTTCATTTGCCTAAATTACAACAGTTCAAAAATACTTGATTGGCTGTGAAGTGCTTTGGGATGTCGTGATAGGTGCTGTATAAATGCCTGTATTGCGTTCCCATTAGGTCCATGCCAGGAGGATCAAAACCTTTTATGGTGCATTAAACATTAGAAATTACGGTATTGCATCATTCAATATTAAAACACCTCACGTAACTGAAAGTAAGAATTAAAGGATCATTTCCCTTCTACTGTGTTTGTGCAAGATTAAATGTGCCCTTGTGCAGAACTATTTACTTACAGCCGCGCCAGCCCCAGTACGACTGCTGGCCATTTTGCACGTCTCATAGAACCAATAGAAGTTAAATCATGAACCCATGGTCAGATTGAAAAGCTGTATTCGTTTTCCAATCTTGCATAAGGTTGTGCTAGATGATCCTAAACTTACTTTTAGATTTCCTCAGCGGGTACGGTAGCGCAGTGATTATGTTACCGGATGAGTAATCCAAAGAGCCTGAGTTTAAACCCCACCACAGCAGGTTGGGACTTTCAATTCAGTTTCGAAATCGGGAAATAAAAATCTGCTATCAGTAAAAGTGAAAATGAAGCTGTTGGATTGTCATAAAAACCCAATTGGTTCACTAATAGCCGTTAGCGAAGGAAACCTGCCGTCCTTACTCGGTCTGATCTATAAGAACATAAGAATTAGGAGCAGGGGTCGGCCATAAGGCCCCTCGAGCCTGCTCCGCCATTCAATAAGATCACGGCTGATCTTTGACCTCAATTCCACTTTCCCGCCCGATCCCCATATCCCTTGATTTCCCCAGAGTCCAAAAATCTATCGATCTCTGTCTTGAATATACTCAACGACTCAGCATCCACAGCCCTCTGGGGCAGAGAATTCCAAAGATTCACAACCCTCTGAGTGAAGAGATTTCTCCTCATCTCAGTCCTAAATGGCCGACCCCTTATCCTGAGACTGTGACCCCTGGTTCTAGACTCGCCAACCCGGGGGAAACATCCTTTCAGCATCTATTTGTGACTCCAGTCCCACAATAGGCTGATTGACTCTTAACTGTCCTCTGAAGTGGCCTAGCGAGCCATTCAGTTCTCAAACAGCACTGTGGGAGTACCTTCACCACACGGACTGCAGCGGTTCAAGAAGGCGGCTCACCACCACCTTCTCAAGGGGCAACTGGGCAATCAATGCCGGCCTTGCCAGCGATGCCAACATCCCAAGAATTCATTTGTAAAAATTCACTGATGATTTAACTTTGGATTGAATGACCAATGTGAATGTCACTTGCAAACCAATCAATGAAGGATGTGGTCTAACTAAGAATATAAGGTTTTTTTTGAGGGGAGACAGAAGAGCTGGTAATGGATTATGAATGTGATATACTGGCCTCGGAGGGGGAGCAGCGCAGATTCACCAGAATGATACCGGGGCTCAAAGGGTTAAATTACGAGGGCAGGTTGCATAAAATTGGCTTGTATTCCCTCGTGTTTAGAAGGCTGAGGGGTGATCTGATCCAGGTGTTTAAAAGGTTTAAAGGATTTGATAGCGTAGATACAGAGAAACTATTTCCTCTGATGGGGGACTCAACAAGGGGAGATAATTTTAAAATTAGAGCTAGGTCATTGGAGCGTAATTAGAGCTAAGAAGTGAAATTAGGAAGCACTTTTTTTTTTACAAAAAACGGTAGTAGAAATCTGGAACTCGCTTCCCCCAAAAGGCCGTGGATGCTGGAGAACAATTGGAGCCTTCAAGCCTGAGATCGCTAGATTTTCGTTAGTTAAGTGTATCAAGGAACATGGAGCAAAGGCTGGTAAATGGAGGTGAGGTGCAGATCAGCCATGATCTCATTGAATGGCGGAGGAGGCTCGAGGGGCTGACTGGCCTCCTCCTGTGCCTAATGACTCTATGTAGAAAGAGAGGATTGAGGGACGTGGTGAGGATGTGGGAAAGATCACCCAGAAAAAAGGGGCGGTTTGTTGTACCTGTAGGCCATTTCCTCTTTTGAAAATCCCCTATATCCTTGCTTTCTTTGTTCCTGGTTAGTTTATTTGATGACTAACTCTGTTTTTCTATTCAATCAGCTCAGTTGTACCAGCATTTCCAGCTCTTGGTGTCCGCCTGCCCCACAACATCCGAGTTTCAGTATTCCCGTTACCGTGGATACAGCGTTTCATGTTAAACAATAAAGACACTGCCAAAATAAACAGCAAACAATGCAGAACAGTTGGTATCGGACGGCCATTGGTGAGCACCTGACCCTGTACAAGCATTCCTGTCACCTGGGTGTGATTGGCCCAGTTTATTCGATAGAAATATAATCAGCCAGGTGACTCAACCCAATCCAGCACCTCAAAGGATACAGGGCTATTCGAAAATAATGGCCCTGAATTCAGCTGCAGCAGAGCATTTTTTGTTTCGTTCTTGAGATGTGGGCGTCGCTGGTAAGGCCAGCATTTAGTGCCGATTCCTAATTGCCCTTGAGAAGGTGGTGGTGAGCCTTCTTCTTGAACCGCTGCAGTCCGTGTGGTGAAGGTGCTCCCACAGTGCTGTTAGGGAGGGAGTTCCAGGATTTTGACCCAGCGACGATGAAGGAACGGCCAATATATTTCCAAGTCAGGATGGTCTGTGACTTGGAGGGGAACTTGGAGGTGGTGGTGTTCCCATGCGCCTGCTTGTCCTTCTAGGTGGAAGAGGTCGCGGATTTGGGAGGTGCTGCCGAAGAAACCTTGGCGAGTTGCTGCAGTGCATCTTGTAGATGGTACACACTGCAGCCACGGTGCGCCGGTGGTGGAGGGAGTGAATGTTTAAGGTGGTAGATGGGGTACCAATCAGGTGGACTGCTTTGTCCTATTAGTTAGACTTACTCTTGCGTGGCAAGTTGCTGAAAGTGCAAGCTGATATCGGCGCAGTGAGGGAAACAGGGCATCTGAGGCCTCAGTGAACAGGGCAACCAACAGGGTATCTCTTTAATCAATAAATTGAAGGATTGAGAAATAAACAGCACAAGGGCTGAACATTGGAGGGGGTGAATTCAATGTCAAATCAGGTACAGAAAGAGAAATAGAGAAAGGGAAAGAGAGATTGAATTAAGAGAGAGATAAAAAAAAGAGACAGACAGAAAGGAAAAGGAAAATTTTAAAGTTGACATTTTTTAAATCTCCAACAACAATTAAAACCTGAAGGAATGAGACCTCACACTTGTAATAGTCAACTTTCAGTGCCAGAGAGGTTGATTGGCAGTAATTAACACTTACCAAGTCCTTAAAAGGGTTCTTAGACTTGAAATGACGAGACTTAACTTTCCGTAGCGAGTTTAGTTCGTATCGACCGCGCAAGTACAGCCACTTCACAACGTTCAATGCATGTCGATGGTGAGACAGGCAGCGAGACACCGTTTTCGCGAAGCATCGCAACTCGGACAGCGACTTTTGGAGATCCACGCCTAGCCGCGCATCTACCCCTCGCCTGAAGTTTACACTCCGACGGGTAGGTGCTGCCGATTCGCTGTTGCCTCGTTTTAGCGCCACAGCCCAAAACAGAACTTCAAACCCTCGGGGGACAAATATTATGACCAGTGCTTCTCTCACACAAAGGCTTAATATGCTCACACTTGGAATAAACGGGTCTTTTTCCGAGTGGCAGGCAGTGACTAGTGGGGTACCACAGGGATCGGTCCTTGGACCCCAGCTATTCACAATATATATTAATGACCTGCACGAGGGAACTAGATGTAATATCTCCAATTTAGCAGACGACACAAAGCTGGGTGGACGTGTGTGCTGTGAGGAGGATGCCGAGAAACTCCAGTATGATTTGGACAGGTTGGGTGATTGGGCAGAAGCATGGCAGATGCAATATAACGTGGATAAATGCGAGGTTATCCACTTTGGTGTCAAAAACAAGAAGGCAGATTATTATCTGAATAGCAATAGATTGGGAGAAGGGGAGGTGCAACGAGACCTGGGCGTCCTTGTGCACCAGTTGCTGAAGGTAAGCATGCAGGTGCAGCAGGCGGTTAAGAAGGCAAATGGTATGTTGGCCTTCGTAGCGAGAGGGTTTGAGTACAGGAACAAGGATGTCTTGTTGCAGTTGTACAGGGCCTTGGTGAGACCACACCTTGAGTATTGTGTGCAGTTTTGGTCACCTTATCTGAGGAAGGATGTTCTTGCCATGGAAGGAGTGTAGCGAAGATTCACCAGGCTGATACCTGGGATGGCAGGAATGACGTATGAGGAGAGATTGGGTCGATTGGGCTTATATTCGCTAGAGTTTAGAAGAATGAGAGGAGATCTCATTGAAACTTCTAACAGGACTAGACAGACTAGATGCAGGAAGGATGTTCCCGATAGTCGGGGAGTCCAGAACTAGGGGTCACAGTCTAAAGATAAGGGGTAAGCCATTTAGGACAGAGATGAGGAGGAATTTTTTCACCCAGAGAGTGGTGAACCTGTGGAATTCTCTACCACAGAAGGCAGTAGAGGCCAATTCACTAAATATATTCAAGAAGGATTTGGATATATTTCTTAAGGTTAAAGGGATCAAGGGATATGGGGAGAAAGCAGGGACAGGGTACTGAATTTGGATGATCAGCCATGATCGCATTGAATGGCGGAGCAGGCTCGAGGGGCCGAATGGCCTACTCCTGCTCCTATCTTCTATGTTTCTATGTTTCTATGAACTCCTCACTGCGCTATTTTAACACAGGTGGTAAAACCAATGTTCCCTCTAATTTGTTGGGGGGCCGCGCGGCCCAATCAAAGTTCAACGCATGCGCGGGACCTCCAGAGCGCTGCCTCACAACTTAAAAGGAACATTGGCACTAACTCACCCGTGTTATAATCATAGAAACAAGTGCTTAAAGATAATCGGCAAAAGAACCAGAGGGGGAGATGAGGAGAATTTTTTTTTAACGCAGTGAGTTGTTATGATCTGGAATGCGCTGCCTGAAAGGGCGGTGGAAGCAGATTCAATAGTAACATTCAGAAGGGAATTGGATAAATACTTGAAAAGGAAAAATTTGCAGGGCTATGGGGAAATATCAGGGGGGGAGTGGGGCTAATTGGAGAGCTCGTTCAAAGAGCCGGCACAGGCACGATGGGCAGAATGGCCTCCTTCTGTGCTGTGTGATTCTATGAATATGAAAGCAATATTGACAGCCATTTGTCCTTCGTTTGTAAATTCGAGCCATTTAAGCAATTTAGACAGCAAGCATTTTGACAAATGAACCTTAAATAAATATGGAGAAGCAGAGGCGAATTTAACGAAATAAAAGAAAAATCCTTTAGAGTGCCGCAGTTTATGTTATTATTCAATACGCATCTCTCAAAGAATTAAATCAGGACTTCCTGGTCAGCATTTCCCTCATGGCAAACATCCAATAATCACTTTGGTGTCAACACAACTGCAGGAAGTTTCTAGAATAACCGCCTGCACCGAGACCGAACCAAAGGATTTCCCCGTCTGCCCTGGGCCAGAAATGGTGACACCAAAGATCGGTCAAACGGCGGGCTCACTGTTGGCGCTGGTTTGATCGTGTTCGCAAAGTCTTCGCGTCTTCGACAAATCCACTCAACGTTCAAAAAAATTTAAGTGTCAACTTACACAGAATTTACAGCACGGAAACTGGCCAACTGGTCCGTGCCGGTGTTTATGCTCCACATGAGCCTCCTCCCACCCCTCTTCATCTCACTCCATCAGCATCTCCTTCTATTCCCTTCTCCCTCGTGTACTTACCTAGCTTCCCCTTAAATGCATCTGTGCTCTTCGCCTCAACCACTCCCTGTGGTAGCGAGTTCCACATTCTCACCACTCTCTGGGTAAAGAAGTTTCTCCTGAATTCCCTATTGGATTTATTAGTGACTCTCTTATATTTATGGCCCCTCGTTCTGGTCTCCCCCACAAGTGGAGACATCTTCTCTACGTTTACCCTATCAAAAACCTTCATAATCTGCGTTCCTCTAATTCTGTCCTTTTAAGCATCCCTGATTATAATCACTCACCTATTACGATAGCAAAATACTGCGGATGCTGGAAATCCGAAATAACAACAGGAAACGCTGGAAAAACTCAGCAGGCCAGGCAGCATCCGCGGAGAGAGAAACAGAGTCAACGTTTCAGGTCAAAGACCTTTCGTCAGAACGGGAAAAAAGCAGGAAATGGAAAGCAAGTTTGCGGGCTGGGAAAAGGGGGAGGGGATGAAAGAACAAAAGGGAAGGTCAGTGACAGGATAGAAATCAGGAGAGATTAAGAGACATTGAGAGATATTCAAGGCAAGGGGAGGTGGTAATGGGACAGGTTAAAGAATAAAGGATGGCTCTAGATGGGGTGTGAATTGCTTTTTTTCCAGTTCTGACGAAAGGTCTTTGACCTGAGACATTAACTCTGTTTCTCTCTCCACCGATGCTGCCTGGCCTGCTGAGTTTTTCCATCGCTCAACTATTGGCGGCCGTGCCTTCAGCTGCCAAGGCCCTAAGCTCTGGAATTCCCTCCCTAAACTTCGCCGCCTCGCTACCCCTCTTTCCTCCTTTAAGACGCTCATTAAAACCTACCTCTTTGACCAAGCTTTTGGTCACCTGCCCTAATATCTCATGTGACTCGGTGCCAAATTTTGTTTGTTATCGCTCCTGTGAAGCACCTTGGAATGTTTTACTATGTTACAGGCGCTGTATAAATACAAGATGTTTTTGCTGTTGTCATGGCCTGGATAATACATTTCCACAGCTGGCCGGCAAACCTATGGTGAGCCATCAGGAGTGCGGTAGCCATTCCCAGAAGGAATATTTCAAGAATACAGCAAGCTGAGCTGAGGTGATTAGGCCTTTTCCCAGTGCTTCATTGATCTCAGAATCCTTTCAGTTTTAGCATCAGGTTAATTGGAAGAACTGAATTATTAATTAGTCAGGTTATGTTAACCGCAGGTCAAGCTTCCGATCAATTTGTTTCTGATGTGCCTAATTCACTCAGCTGAAGCAAGAGATTATTTAATTCCGCAGAATTAATTGTGGATTTATTTTCATTTTCATTCCCATAATATTTTTATTCTTCAACAACAACAACTTGCATTTATATAGCGCCTTTAACAGGAGCGATTATCACATAAAATTTGACATTTTGCTTTAGAGATGTTGACTGAGGAATAAATGTTGTCCAGGACACCTAATCTAGGCACAAAATCTAGGCTGACACTCCCAGTGCAATACTGAGGGAGTGCTGCACTGTCGGAGGTGCCGTCTTTCAGATGAGACATTAAACCGAGGCCCCGTCTGCTCTCTTGGGTGGACGTAAAAGATCTCACGGCACTATTTTGAAGAAGAGCAGGGGGAGTTCTCCCCGTCGTCCTGGGGCCAATATTTATCCCTCAATCAACATCACTAAAACAGATGATCTGGTCATTATCACATTGTTGTTTGTGTGAGCTTGCTGTGCGCAAATTGGCTGCCGCGTTTCCGACATGAAAACAGTGACTACACTTCAAAAGTACTTCATTGGCTGTAAAGTGCTTTGGGACATTGTGAAAGGTGCTATATCAATGCAAGTCTTCCTTTTTTTCTTATTTGAATGTAAAAGCAACCTTCTCAGCAGTAAGCACCCACACCAGAGCCACATCTGGTACCAAGCCTATGATCCTCGTACTACTGAAGTAGTACTGGCGCAGGGATAAGTATACCCGCTGATTGTAGTCACTTCTCAATGCCAGTGTCTTACTCGTTGAACTTTAGGAGATGGACATCTAAAGGCTGTTTCAATTCAAGGTGCATACCTTTTGTTTATGCAATTTGCTCCTAATGGTCTCCACTCAATTTACTTAATGCTCCAATGGGAAGTTCTGCAAATGTATCTCTGTGACTCCAAATCAAATCAAACTTGCAGCATAACTCACGGTCTACTTTGTTCATTTCCCCAGATGATATTTCCATGGTCCCGACAGCACAGGAACTATTAGGTCCCATGGACTATTTGACCATCTCTTTTTTAGTATCAATCCCATTCCCAATCCAAGCTCTTTTCAGAAGGAGATTTTTCCTGCACAATTTTCACCCTTCCTCTTCTTAAGGTACCAACACAAGAACATAAGAATTAGGAGCAGGAGTCGGCCATTCGGCCCCTCAAGCCTGCTCCGCCATTCAATAAGATCGTGGCTGATCTTCTACCTCATTTCCACTTTCTCGCACTATCCCCATATCCCTTGATTCCTTTAGTGTCCAAAAATCTATCGAACTCAGTCTTGAATATACTCAACAACTGAGCCTCCACAGCCCTCTGGAGTAAAGAATTCCAAAGATTCACAACCCTCTGAGTAAAGAAATTTCACCTCATCTCAATCCAAAATGGTCGACCCCTTATCCTGAGACTATGCTTAACTGGAAACTTAACTGGACCAACCACTGTGGCAACAAGAGCAGGTCAGAGGCTGGGTATTCTGCAGCGAGTGTCTCATCTCCTGACTCCCCAAAGCCTTTCCACCATCTACAAGGCACAAGTCAGGAGTGTGATGGAATACTCGCCACTTGCCTGGATGAGTACAACTCCAACAATACTCAAGAAGCTCGACACCATCCAGGACAAAGCAGCCCGCTTGATTGGCACCCCATCCACCACCTTAAACATTCACTCCCTCCGCCACTGGCGTAGCGTGGCTGCAGTGTGTACCATCTACAAGATGCACTGCAGCAACTCACCAAGGCTTCTTCGGCAGCACCTCCCAAACCCGCGACCTCTTCCACCTAGAAGGACAAGGGCAGCAGGCGCATGGGAACACGACCACCTCCAATTCCCCTCCAGGTTACACACCACCCTGACTTGGAAATATATCGCCGATCCTTCATCGTCGCTGGGTCAAAATCCTGGAACTCCCTCCCTAACAGCACTGTGGGAGCACCTTCACCACACGGATTGCAGCGCTTCAAGAAGGCGACTCCTCACCACCTTCTCGAGGGCAATTAGGAATGGGCAATAAATGCTGGCCTTGCCAGCGATGCTCAGATCCCGTGAATGAATATTGCGCCCTAGTTCTAGACTCTCCAGCCAGGGGAAACAGCCTCTCAGCATCTACCCTGTCAAGCCCTCTAAGACTTGCTGGAGTACTTCTTCTTAGGCAATCCCTCGGAATTGAGGATGACTTGCTTCCACATTATAAATGAGCTCGCAGGTGGCTGATTAGTCCGATGCGGGACCTACAGTCTCTGTCACAGGTGGGGCAGACGGTGGTTGAAGGGGCGGGTGGGTGGGGTGCTTGGGTTGACGTGCGCTCCTTGCGCTGCTTGCGCTTGGCTTCCGCTTGCTCCCGGCGAAGAGACTCGAGGTGTTCAGCGCCTTCCCGGATGCTTCTCCTCCACTTTGTGCAGTCTTGGGCCAGGGATTCCCAGGTGTCGGTGGGGATGTTGCACTTTTCCAAGGAGGCTTTGAGGGTGTCCTTGAAGCGTTTCCTCTGCCCACCTGGGGCTCTCTTGCCGTGCCGGAGCTCCGAGTAGAGCACTTGTTTTGGGTGTCTCGTATCGGGCATGCGGACAATGTGACCCGTCCATCGGAGCTGATTGAGCGTGGTCAGAACTTCGATGCTGGGGATGTTGGCCTGAGCAAGAACACTGACGTTGGTGCATCTATCCTGCCAATGGATTTGCAGGATCTTGCGGAGGCAGTGTTGGTGGTACCTCTCCAGTGCTTTGAGGTGCCTGCTGTACATGGTCCATGTCTCTGAGGCATACAGCAGGGCAGGTATCACTGCTGCCCTGTAGACCATGAGCTTAGTGCCGGGTTTGAGGTCCTGGTCTTCAAACACTCTCTTCCTCAGGCGACCGAAGGCTGCACTGGCACACTGAAGGCGGTGTTGGACTTCGTCGTCGACGTCTGCCCTTGTTGACAGTAGGCTCCCGAGGCATGGAAAGTGCTCCACGTTTTCCAAGGCCTTGTCGTGGATTTTAATAATCGGGGGTACAGTTCCACAGTCACTGGCAGCCTTATACAAATGTTCTTTCTGTATCTGAGTTAAGAGTGAGGCTAATTATAGTGCTCGACTGCCTTTCTGGCTAAGATCAGGTAGCTCAGTACAAACTCAGGTAATGGAGCAGTCCATGCCCACATGCAGCAAGACCTGGACAACATTCAGGTTTGGGATGATAAGTTGAAAGTAACATTTGCGCCACACATTTGCCAGGCAATGCCAATCTCCAACAAGCGAGAGTCCAACCACCTCTCCTCGATATTTACTGGCATTACCATCGCCGAATCCCCACATCCTGGGGTCACCGTTGACCAGAAACTTAACTGGAGCAACCACATAAATACTGTGGCTACAAGAGCAGGTCGGAGGCTGGGTACAAGATGCACTGCAGCAACTCACCAAGGCTTCTTCGACAGCACCTTTTCAATTGGCCTGGGCGGACGGGGTGTCACGAGGATGGCTAAGTCGGATGACCAATGGCGGGAGCGTGGGTGCGGCGGTGGTGGGAGGCAGGAGGTCGTGTGATGGAACCTCCAAGAATACGTTCAGCAACCCTAGTGCTCGCCATGCAGTGCCCAAGACCAGCAGGGGGGTGAGGGGTTACAATCTACACCCTGGTCTCTACAGCTCAGTCGTGTCAGGTTGGCTTAGTTGGAAGCACTTTTCACGCTAGAGGAGGTTGTGGGTTCAAGTCTCATGCTAAGGCTCACACAGATGACCTAGGCTCACACTCCAGCACAGTCATCGTTCGTCCTTTGATATCGAAGAAGACAGCCGGAATACCATCTCATTTTTCTTCAGCGAGTTCTTTGACGAGTGTTGTGACCTATTTTTTCTGGGAACGAGATCCGCAGGTGCAACAGTTGATCCCGGATACGCCAGGGGGTGCAGGCAAGGGGGTCGAGCGAGAGTCAATAGGCTGAATGGCCTCCTTCTGTGCCATATGGCTCTATAAGTCCCACCTTGCTGAGGATTCACCCTGATTGAACAGAAGGAAAACCAGGCACTCACTCTTCATCAAGCTGTACCCTATCTAGGGGGGGTGATTTTGTGAATGGGGGCGCGTTGGAGGCGGGACTGCTGCTTGTCAGGTTTTAGTCCCGCCTCCATCGATTTGTGGCCAACCCACGCTATTTTCCCTTTATTGACCTTGTTGAGCCTGCCCAGCGGGCTTAGCAGGCCAATTAAGGGCAAGCCGGTTACAGAGAATGTCAGCGTATGACGTTTCATCTGTCAAAAATGTTTGACAGATGAATTGTCATCGTTTGACAGCTCTGTGAAGCTATCAAACACTGACATTCTCTGCAGTTTGTTGAGGTCTTGCATACAAGACCTCATGAACCTTCTTTCTTTTACAGAAATGAGATGGTTGTTGCATCTGAGAATGCAACGGCCATCTCTCATCTGCAACACGGAGGTGGGAGACTCTTCGCATACACACCGACTGAAGCCTGCAGGAAGAAACAAAGGTAAGTACACTTTTACTAACACTTTGCACTTACCTCAGATACACACCTCTACACTCTTACACCTATCACTTACCTTCACACCACACTTTTGCAACCCCCCCCCGCCCCCCCCCCCCCGACTCCCGCAGACCCAGTACGCGCCTCGCTGAGCTGCCGGGTTTTGGAGCCTTCGGGAAGCCCGCACCTGTGAGGGAAAAAAGGGGATAATCCTATTTTCTGCCTGTTAACAGACAGTTAATAGGCTTTAATCCCTTCCCGCCTCCAAGGAGACGGGACCCGGCGCGGGATGGCTACCCAACTCCTAGGAAGATGGCACGGAGTCGGGTTGGGCACCCGCCCCCAAATTCTGCCATTTTCCCAGCAGTCCCGCCTCCATACCCGCCTCCCTAGGGCTGGCAAAATCGCCCCCTAAGAGTGCTTAATACTGACAGCATGGGGCCCGATTTTAACCCTCCCCGCCCGCTGGGAACGAAGCGAGGGCGTGCGGTTTAAAATGGCGGCCGCGCACTTCCCGAGGTGCTCACGTCCGGTTCGCGTCCCGAGTTAAAATCGGGGCTCAATATTAACATCTACTCACCTGTCTGAATGCAATAGTGCACGCAAACAATTGAAATTAGATATTGTTCAATTAAAGACAAATAGTTGGACAACTCAAACTGAATTTGTTTGAGGCAAACAGCCATTAGGTTTCATATCTATGGGGAAAATTCCATAATTCACAGTTACTGTAATATTCGTCAAATATGTTAGTCAGCCCTGTGATGTGATCAATATCTCATCCTGTCAGTGTCAGTTATGGAGATATTGATCACACCACACTGCTAACTGTGACCTAGACTCTATGGACATGTTCTTATGTAGGTGACACCCGTGGCTCACTGCTGGCTCTCCTGCCTCTGAGTTAGTAAGGGTTGTGGGTTCAAGGCCTGCTCCAGACACTCAAACACATCATCGGAACTGATACTCCAGTTCTGTACTGAGGGAGTGCTGCACTGTCGGAGGTGTCGTCTTTCAGATTAAACTTCAAACCGAGGCCCCGTCTGCTCTCTCAGGTGGGTGTAAAAGATCCCACGGCACTATTTCGAAGAAGAGCCGGGGGAGTTCTCCCCAGTGTCCTGGGGCCAATATTTATCATAGAAGATAGGAGCAGGAGTAGGCCATTCGGCCCCTCGAGCCTGCTCCGCCATTCAATGAGGTCATGGCTGATCATCCAAACTCAGTACCCTGTCCCTGCCTTCTCCTCATATCCCTTGATCACTTTAGCCTTAAGAAATATATCCAACTCCTTCTTGAATATATTTAATGAATTGGCCTCAACTGCCTTCTGTGGTAGAGAATTCCATAGGTTCACCACTCTCTGGGTGAAGAAATTCCTCCTCATTTCTGTCCTAAATGGCTTACCCCTTATCCTTAGACTGTGACCCCTGGTTCTGGACTCCCCTGCCATCGGGAACATCCTTCCTGCATCTAGTCTGTCTAGTCCTGTTAGAATTTTATACGTTTCAATGAGATCCCCTCTCATTCTTCTAAACTCCAGCGAGTATAAGCCCAATCGACCCAATCTCTCTTCATACGTCATTCCTGCCATCCCAGGTATCAGTCTGGTGAATCTTCGTTGCATTCCCTCCATGGCAAGAACATCCTTCCTCAGATAAGGCGACCAAAACTGCACACATTACTCAAGGTGTGGTCTCACCAAGGCCCTGTACAACTGCAGCAAGACATCCTTGTTCCTGTACTCGAACCCTCTCGCTACGAAGGCCAACATACCATTTGCCTTCTTAACCGCCTGCTGCACCTGCGTGCTTACCTTCAGTGACTGGTGCACAAGGACACCCAGGTCTCGTTGCACTTCCCCTTCTCCCAATCTATTGCCGTTCAGAAAATAATCTGCCTTCCTATTTTTGCCACCAAAGTGGATAACCTCGCATTTATCCACATTATACTGCATCTACCCAATCTCCCAACCTGTCCAAATCATACTGGAGTTTCTCAGCATCCTCCTCACAGCGCACATGCCCACCCAGCTTTGTGTCGTCTTTTATCCCTCAATCAACGTCACTAAAACATTATCTGGTCATTATCACATTGCTGTTTGTGGGAGCTTGCTGTGCACAAATTGGCTGCCGGGTTTCCTACATTACAACAGTGACTCCACTTCAAAATGTATTTAGTTGGCTGCAAAGCGCTTTGGGACATCCTGAGGTCATGAAAGGTGCCACAGAAATGCAAATTCTTTCTTTCTTTTCTTATCAGCAAAGTTTAGCAAATATTCGGATAAGCAAATATAACTGAGGAAATGGCAGCTGATGATGTGGCAACGACCCTTCAACTGAATTGGTTGAAACTTGAGAAGTTAACAAATGAGGTCAAAACAAATTTGGCTTATTTGTGCCGCAGTTCAGTTTGTGGCTCATTCAAAGAATCAGAGAATGATACAGCACAGAAGGAAGCCATCGTGCCTGTGCCGGCTCTTTGAAAGAGTCTCTCCAATTAGTCTCACTTCCCCCTGCTCTTTCCCCAGAGCCCTGCAAATCTTCCCCCTTCTCACATTTATCCAATTCCCTTTTGAAAGTTACTATTGAATCTGCTTCCACCGCCCTTTCAGGCAGCGCGTTCCAGATCACCACAACTCGCTGCGTAAAAAAAAATCCTCCTCACTCACCTCTGGCTCTTTTGCCAAATACCTAAATCTGTGTCCTCTGATTACCGACCCTTATGCCACTGAAAACAGTATCTCCTTGTTTACTCTATCAAAACCCTTCATGATTTTGAACACTTCTATCAAGTCTCCCCTTAACCTTAATACAAAAAGAAAATACTGCAGATGCTGGAAATCTGAAATAAAAACAGAAAATGCTGGAGATACTCAGCAGGTCAGGCAGCATTTGTGAAGAGAGAAACTGAGTTAACGTTTCAGGTCAATGACGAAAGGCCATCGACCTGAAACGTTAACTCTGTTTCTCTCTTCACAGATGCTGTCTGACCTGCTGAGTATCTCCAGCAATTTCTGTTTTTATCTCCCCTTAACCTTCTCTGCTCTAAGGTGAACAATCCCAGTTTCTCCAGTCTCTCCATGTAACTGAAGTCCCTCATCCCTGGTACCATTCTAGTAAATCTCCCCTTAACCTTCTCTGCTCTAAGGTGAACAATCCCAGTTTCTCCAGTCTCTCCATGTAACTGAAGTCCTTCATCCCTGGTACCATAAATCTCCTCTGCACCCTCTCTAAGGCCTTGACATCCTTTCAAAACCGTGGTGCCCAGAATTGGACACAATACACCAGCTGTGGCCTAACCAGTGATTTATAAAGTTTTAGTTTAACTTCCCTGCTTTTGTACTCTATATGCCTCTGCTTATGAAGCCTAAGATCCCGTGTGCTTTTTTAACAGCCTTCTCAACTTGTCCTGCTATCTTCAAAGATTTGTGTACGTACATCCCCAGATCTCTCTCTTCCTGCACCCTCTTTAAAATTGTACCATTATGTTTATATTGCCTCTCATTCTTCCCAACAAACTGTAGCACTTCACGTTTCTCTGCGTTAAATTGCATCCGCCACGTGTCTGCCCATTTCACCAATCTGTCGATGCCCTCCTGAGGTCTACTACTATCCTCCTCACAGTTTACTACATTTCTGAGTTTCGTGTCACCTGCAGACTTTGAACTGATGCCCTGTGTACCAAAGTCCAGGTCATTAATATATATTAAAAAGAGCAGTTGTCCTAATACCGACCCCTGGGGAGCACCACTGCACACTTCCCTCCGGTCTGAAAAAACAACCGTTCACCACTACTCTCTACTTTCTGATTCGTAGCCAATTTCGTATCCACGCTGCCTCTGCCCCTTTAATCCCATGGGCTTCATTCAAGTATGTATATTGAAATCTGCCATTGGGATGCAGGGAGGTGGAGGGTTAACATGGTTTGACTGTGCTACCAGTCAATTTGCCTATCGCTGAGTTAGAAACATGACCAGGGTTTGAACCTGGGACTTCCCCAGTCTGTGGATTCTGTGTCTCATCGCACAGGAGAGAAAATATAGGCCACGATTTTGCTGGCGCTCAGAGGGCGGGTTCGGAGGTGGGTCCGCTGTCAAAATCGCAATGATTGATGGCGGGTTGTGTACCCACAACGAACCTGCCTCCATGTAAGATTCCAAAGCGTCGGGTCTGGGATTTCAGAACAGACCCGACACCAAGCAGTGGGGGAGGCATTTAGGATAGTTAACTGCTTATTAACTGCTTGTTAAAGACTATTTTGCCAGCCTTTTTCTATTTTCCCACATTTTCAACAGTATTCACGTCGTTCAGAGATCACGTCGGGTAAGTATGTCGGGAGTTCAATCGAGCTGAATAGTTCCCAGCTGCAACTGCAGTATAAAATCTAACCTTTCACATCAATGCCAGAAGTTGCTGATTTCAGGATTGGGAAGACACATTTGATCTGTATTGAGGCTGTAAGTGTGTGGTGTAAACTCTATATGCACTGTCACCTCCTTGGAATAACCTTTCTCCTCAGATGCGGCCGGACCTGCTGTGATTTCCAGCAAAAAAAATGTTTTTTGTCTGTTTTTTTGTTCTTCACACAGACCCCAGCATCTGCAACATTTGACCCCTTGTGACCCCACCTCATTGTTCTTTGATGTAATGTTTTCCTGACTGACCTGTTTGGACACCATTCACACCTTTGATTGCTGTGATTATCTCTCTGCCGAGGTGTGATAAATGGCAGTTAGAAAGATTACCTGTAAACATCTGACATTATTCTCTGACTATATAAGCTGTGTCTTTATGCATCTCTCCACTTCACCTGACGAAGGAGCAGCGCTCCGAAAGCTTGTGACTTCAAATAAAGCTGTTGGGCTATAACCTGGTGTTGTGTGACTTCTTACATTTGTCCACCCCAGTCCAACTCCGGCATCTCCACACCATCCTCATTGACTGATTGCTTCTACCATCTCATCCTCAATTGCCATATATAACCACAGAATGGGAACGATTTATACTCTCTCACTCTGGTCCTCAGAATCTGAAGGTGATCATCTGCAGCAGCAGCAGAACCAGGCACACCAGCAGCAACAACAACAAGAGCACCAACCTTCTCCTCAACCACCTGATGCTGCACAGGGTAGGGGCCATCAGCGCAGGGCTGCACCACACCACAGGAGATACCCCCAACACAGGGTTTACAGGCAGAGGATGAGCGTCCTCAACATGACTGAGCAGCGGTGCCAAAGGAGGCTGAGACTTTTGCGACAGGTAGTCGCCGGCATTTGCGCAATGCTCGGTTAAGACCTGCAGCCCAGAGGAGCGGGTGGACACGCCTTACCAATGGCTGTCAAAGTCACCACCACCCTCAGCTTCTTCGCCTCAGGCTCCTTCCAGGGATCAGCAGAAGACATTAGCAGCATCTCCCAGTCGGCCACCCACCGATGCATAACGCAGGTCACCGATGTCCTTCTTGACAAGTCCGCCAATTACATCCACTTTTCCACTGATGAAGCCAGTGTTACCGAGCGGGCGCTCGGCTTTGTCAATCTGGCTGGCTTCCCACGGGTGCAGGGCGTCATCGACTGCACACATTTGGCCATCAGGGCACCCCATCAGAACCCAGCAGCATTTGTAATCCGCAAGGGCTTCCATTCCCTTAATGTGCAGCTGGTGTGTAACCATAGGAAGAGCATCATGCAAGTGTGCGCGAGATTCTCTGGCAGCTGCCATGACTCTTACATCCTGCGCCAGTCCAATGTCCCTCAGCTCTTTGCACCACCAAACAAACTTTCCAGCTGGTCCTTGGAGACAAGGGCGATCCCATGAGGACGTGGCTAATGACACCATTGAGGAGGCCATCAACCGAGTCTGAGGAGCGTTACAATCAAAGCCACATTTCCACCAGAAGTCTCATCGAGCAAACAATAGGGTTGCTCAAAATCTGCTTCAGATGCCTGGACAGATCCCTTCAGTACGCACCGGCGAGGGTCTCGAGAATCGTCGTTGTCTGCTGCGCCCTGCACAACATCGCACTGCAGCGAGGATTAGCGCTGCATGAGGAAGAAGGTGCAGAGCACACAGCCTCTTCAGAGGAGGAGGAGGAGGAGGAAGAGGAGGAGCAGAATGAGGTTCAGCAAGACGAAGACCTGGAGGAGGCGGCTGACCCAGTGCAACCAGCACGCGAGCACATTGCTGCCCGTGATGCCAGGGATGGCCTAATCAATGCCAGATTCACCTAACTTTAGGCAGCACAGACATGTGGGTGCCACATGCACATGAAGGTTGGCATCACCCCACTGCCACACCATAGAGCATCTCTACAATGAACTGTTCAATCCTTGCACTGTCACCACCATTGCTGAACAATAAAGGTGCTCTTACCCTTGTCTGTGCCATTTCAATTTGTGACCACACATTTGGCAACAAAATCAAACATTCAGAAAACATTACTTTATTACAAAAAATAAAAGAACAGAATCTTAACACTCATTTATAGCAATTCACCCAAGTGACTACCCTTGTGACTATTTCTGTGGGAGCTTTCTTTTACGCGTGCTTCTACGTGGTGCTACCCCTGTGGCTTCACCAGATGTAGAGGCAGCCTGCTCACTTCTCTGTTGCGCCTGCTTAGATGCCTTTGGCGGTCATCCTCTGGGTTTTGGAGTCTTTGAGGGCCCCGCCAAAGTCTGCTCCTCCTGCGGCTGTGCAGGGGCAGACTCGGCCATCACTGTTCGGGGAGGCATCTGGGGCTCTGACCGAGGGGTTGGCAAGGGGGAGGAAGTGTGAGCACTTGGAGAGGAGCCCCACTTCCATGTCCCCTCTTACCATCATCCCTCTCATGGGCCACCCGCACTTCTCTGCTAGCAAGTAGCTGGAGAGCATCTTGCTGCACATCAGTGGAGCCATGAGGACCCATGTCTGTACTGACATTCCTCATAATGAGGACATCCATGAACCTCTGGTTTCTCTCCTCAATAGAAGCCATCTATCCTCCATAGATGACCATCTATTTAGAAGTGTTACCATGTTCTCCTGAGTCTGGGGATTTATGTCCTCCATAGAGGTTGCCATCCTTTCCATGGTGGTAACTACAGTTGCCAGTGCGTGTGCCATGGCATTGCTCAGATTTGAGATGAACTCCTCCATTCTTTGCACACTCGCAGTCACTGTGGTTGCAAACCCTGTCAGAGCCTCCTGCACTTGTTCCTGAAGCTCCAGGATCGCCTTCTTTCTGGATGGCCCCCGAGGCTCAGTGTCAACATGCAACTCAGCAGAGCTGGGAGACTCCTGTGGCCTCTGACGAGGAGTCTCCACTGCTGTTCCTGTCTCCACCTTCTGATCTTGCTCATTTGTGACTTGTAATACACCAGGTTACAACACTACTCTATCTCTCATAGGACCCACTGAGGTGTGCGTCTCTACACTGGTGCTGGGTGCACTCATTGTTGCTCCCTCAGAGGCTAGAGGATCATTTGAAGGGTGCTCCTGCTCTTCCTCCTGGCCAGTGGGGAGCCGGACTCCTGATGGTCCTGTGGAAGAGTAAAGACATGAGTTAGACATGTGATATGTAGATTGCAGACACATCCCATTGTGCACATGCTATACATTCAATTTCTATTGACATCAGATCCCAATCGAGTCACTCATGAATGCAAAATAAGATGGATGGAAAATAATTCTGTCACCAGGTTGTTCTAATGAGCCCCTCTCTCCGTCCCCCACTTCAGGCTGGTCAACTACTCCTGCGATGTCCAGAACTGCCTCCTCAGTGCTGGTGAGCTCAGCCAGTAATGGTGCTCATCCTTGTGTTCTCTCCCTGCAGGTACAGCAAGTAATTAGGAAGGCAAATGGAATGTTGGCCTTTATTGCAAAGGGAATGAAGTATAAAAGTAGGGAAGTCCTGCTACAACTGTACAGGGCATTGGTGAGACCACACCTGGAGTACTGCGTACAGTTTTGGTCTCCTTATTTAAGGAGGGATATACTTGCATTGGAGGCAGTTCAGAGAAGGTTCATGAGGTTGATTCCGGAGATGGAGGGGTTGTCTTATGAAGAAAGGTTGAGCAGGTTGGGCCTATACTCATTGGAGTTTAGAAGAATGAGAGGTGATCTTATTGAAACATAAGATTCTGAAGGGACTTGACAGGGTAGATGCAGAGAGGATGTTTCCCCTCGTGGGGGAATCTAGAACTAGGGGGCATAATTTCAGAATAAGGGGGCACCCTTTTAAAATGGAAATGAGGAGGAATTTCTTCTCTTAGGGGGTTGTGAATCTTTGGAATTCTCTTCCCCAGAGAGCTGTGGAGGCTGGGTCACTGAATGTATTTAAGGTGGAGATAGACAGATTTTTGAATGATAAGGGAGTTGAGGGTTATGGCGATTGGGCAGGGAAGTGGAGTTGAGGCCAAGATCAGATCAGCCATGATCTTATTGAATGGCGGAGCAGGCTCGAGGGGCCGAATGGCCAACTCCTGCTCCTAATTCTTATGTTCTTATGTCTTATGTTCCCTCCCCCTCTTATTGTGGGCTCTCTTTTCCTGCAATGAGGGAAAGAAGTGCAGTGTTAGTGAGAGTGATGGAATGAGTGTAATGAATGGATAGGATAGATGTTTAGAGGGAGACTATGATGGAGTGGGGTGTCAATACCAAGTTGCCTCCTTTTAAGTTGTTGGTTGTTGTCATTGCATAACATTGAGGGTGAGTGTGAGGGGAACATAGTAAGATGGGGATGTGATTCTGTAGATAAGGAGACAGGCATGGGTGATGGTGCAAGGGATGTTGGGGTGAGTTAGGATGTGCAGGAGTAGGGGTGGCAATGCAGGGTGATGGGAATGTGATGACAGGCACAGCAGAATGAAGGTAAGTGTGCTTTTATACTCACTTTTCCTGAACGTAGGAGATCATTGAACCTCTTCCGACATTGCGCCCAGGTGCGAGCAACCACAGACCTTGCATTCACCTCTTCAGCTATTTGTAGCCAGGCTGCCTTGGTCTGGTGAGAAGGTCTCCTCCTTCAATTCCCAGTGGACAGAGCCTCCCTGCGTCCTCTGACTCCCTCCACAAGAACATGGAGGGCGTCATTGTTGAAGCGTGGCGCAGCCCTCTGTCTCTCTGTAGTCATTTTTCAATCAAGCAGCACTCAGGAATATGAAAACAGAAGTGAGAGCAAATGGGGTCATGGCCCCCTTAAATAGACCGGCAGCAAACGCGTCATCAGAGGAGCTCAACAGACCCGCACCTAGTGACTGGGCCGAGTAACGTGCACGGCGGGCTTAACAAGCCCAAACAATGCAGCACAGAGCGGCTGGAGCCGGGAGCGGGACCGGAACCCGCCAACTACCTCTCCCGCCACGAACCCACCTCAGTGGCAAAATCCAGCCCATAGACTCTGGCCAGCAATAAATGTTCCACTGCCAGCTCGCCACATTCCTCCCTCTCCCACCTCATCCATTCTACCAACAACAGAAACCATTCATAGCTTAAAGTCATCCATTCAATTGCCAGCTGCCCATCACCAGGTGGGCGGGCATGATGATGGGGCAGTTCTGGGAAGCAAACTCATCCCGTTGTACTCAAGTGGATTTTTGGAATCTGATAGAAGCCCATCACTCTGGCAAGGCGCAACCCTGCAATTACACAGAAGCCGAGCCAATCAGGAGTGCCAAGCTGATCCAGTGAAAAGACATGTGCACAGTGCTTGTCCTTTCGTCATGTGTCAGCTGTGGCTCAGTGGGCAGCACTCTCGCCTTCTGAGTCAGAATGTTGTGGGTTCATTGTCCCACTCCAGAGACTTGAGCACAAAAATCTAGGCTGACACTACCAGTGCAGTACTGAGGGAGTGCTGCACTGTTGGAGGTGCCGTCTTTTGGATGAGACGTTGTAAAAGGGTGGTTGTAAAAGATCCCATGGCACTATTCTGAAGAAGAGCAGGGGAGTTATCCCTGGTACCCTGGCCAATATTTATCCCTCAACCAACATCACTAAAAAAAAACAGATTATCTGGTCATTACCACATTGCTGTTTGTGGGAGCTTGCTGTGCGCAAATTGGCTGCCGTGTTTCCTACATTACAACAGTGACTACACTTCAAATGTGAGGTGTTACATTTTGGTAGGAAGAATAGGGAGGTCACTTATTACTTGGAGGGTGCGAGTCTAGGTGGGGTAGAGA